>NW_027361874.1:1145000-1745000 GCF_039654945.1 Dendrobates tinctorius | reverse complement strand
ACAGCATTTCCTTGATCCACCCAATCAGTAATACCGTCATAGAAGGAAATTAAATTAGTCTGACATGACTTATTAGTTACAAACCCATGCTGACTCTGTTTAATCACTTCATTCTTATCCAGGTATTGACATACATGTTGTTTAATAATTTGTTCAAAGATCTTTCCTGGTATAGAAGTCAGACTCACCGGCCTATAGTTGCCTGGGTCCACCTTCTTCCCCTTTTTGAAGATAGGAACAACATTTGCTCTTCTCCAGTCTTCTGGCACTTCTCCTGTTCTCCAAGAATTTTCAAAGATTATGGAGAGGGGTTCAAAAATTTCTTCTGCTATCTCCTTCAGTACTCTGGGGTGTAATTCATCTGGACCTGGAGACTTGAATTCATTTAGGTTAGCTAAGTGTTTCCTCACTATCTTTCTGTTTATAGATATCCTGGATTCTTCTATTCCCTTAATAGGACAGTGAAGAACAGTTGATGTTACATTTCCTTTCTGAGAGAAAACAGATGCAAAATAGGAATTTAAAAGTTCAGCCTTCTCAACATCCTGTCTTACCATTTCATCATTTTCATCCTGTAAAAATCCTATAGCATCTTTGACTTTTCTTTTACTTTTGACATATCCCCAAAATCCTTTGTTATTGCTTTTGACATCTCTTGCAAGCCTCAATTCATTTTCAGCTTTAGGTAATTTGATTTGTGCCCTGCAGGTTCTGCAGACAGCATTATATTCTTCTTTAGATATGCCTCCCTCTTTCCATTTTATAAACAATTTTTTCTTCCTTTTTAGCATGTGCTTAAGTTCTGTGTTCATCCATCCTGGTTTCCTTAAATGCTTCCTATTCTTCCCTCTTTTCGGAATTGTTAACAACTGTGCTTTGAGAATTTCATTTTTCAAGATTTCCCATCCTTCCTGGACATTTTTGTCTTTAAGAATATCCAGCCATTGGATCCCTCCAATTCTCTTTCTGAATCCCTTAAAATCTGCCTTTCTGAAATCTAACCTTGACGTCTGAGTCTTCACAGGTCTTCCGCCTCTAGTTATCCAAAATTCTAAAATAGCATGGTCGCTACCTCCTAGGGTCCCAGCCACTTTTACCTCCTCAACCATTTCCTCCCTGTTTATAAGGATTAGATCCAAGGTAGCAGATCCCCTTGTTTTCTCCCCTACCTTTTGGATGATAAAGTTGTCAGCAAGAGAGGATAAGAATTTCCTTGACCTGTTAGTTTTGCCTGAGAGAGATTCCCAACAAATGTCTGGATAGTTGAAATCTCCCATGACAACTATGTCATATTTTTTGGAGAACTTGGCCATTTGATGCATAAAGAGTTCATCCATATCTTCAGCTTGCACAGGCGGCCTGTAGTAAATGCCTACAATGGTGTCCTTTCCATTGTTCTGTCCTTGTATTCTTACCCAAACAGTTTCCACAGAACTCCCAGTCTCTAAAGCTTCAATCTCTGTGCAGATATACGCATTTCTAACATACAATGCGACACCCCCTCCTCGTTTATCAAGTCTGTTTCTTGCAAATAAGTTGTATCCTTCTAGTCTTGTATTCCAATCATGTGTATTGTCCCACCAAGTTTCAGTGATTCCAATGACATCATATTTCTTTTCCTGTGTTAGTAGTTCCAATTCTCCTTGTTTGTTGCCCATGCTTTGTGCATTAGTATAGAAACATTTTAGTTTGTGATTGGTTTCTCTTTCTCCAATATTTTTATTAATTAGATTCTTTCGTCTTTGTTCTTCCTTTCCACTTCTAATAGCAGAGTTCTCAATAGCATTTGTCACACACTGCAATCCTTGCAATTTGCAGATTGATAGCACAGGGTCTGTGAGTCACTGTGTGTGAGGCCGGTTTCACACGTCCTGATATTTCTGGTACCGGAAAAACCGGTACCGGAGATATCCGTGACTGAGTGTGTAATACTTGAGGTACACGTGTGGCAACCGTGTGCCGCCCGTGTGCCACATCAGTACAACACAGGAGGCCGCCGTGGAAGAAGCGCTACAGTAAGCACTGTTTCCCAGCAGCGGGTGCTGATGACTGCTCTCATCATTCTCCCCTGCTCTGCCGGCGATCGGCGTGAGCAGGGGAGAATGATGAGCATTATATTAAGGTGAGAACAATGACAGCAAGTGGAGGCTTTTGGGACTATTACTCCTATCAACCTACACCTGCTGCCGCTAATAACAGTGACATGAGGACACGTTTATCTAAGTTTATCTAAAGTAGTCAGCATGCTAATGTTTGGGGGGGGGTCGCTTTTTCGATGTTCGCCCTGTTGGCAAAATTCCCTAGAAACTGCCCTGCATGTACATCCTATGTTAACTTGGGATTAACACAGTGATAAATTTAATTTATGTTTAGATTAAGCACTACCACTTATGAAGCTAAAAAATGTAAAAACTACATAAAACATATCCTACAAAAAAAGTCTTCATAATTCTACGTAATGTAATGTTAAAAAAAACATTGTGCAAGGCAGATTGCGAGGAGAAAACAAAAAAAATTCTAAGTGCCTTGGAACAAAATTTGCTTGGTAATTAAAGACTTAAAAGTAAGTTTGTACACCCACTGAAAGAATTTTGTATATTGTTTTTATACATTGAAAAAATGAAGCAAATAGTTTGGATAAAAGTATGCTACTGTTTTGTGTATACAGCTCTTATGCAGTCTTATGGGTTTCAAGGCTAGCAGACTACAAACAAACCCATCAGAGTCTACAGTCTTACCCCCTTCTATCTGACCCTACACAATGCAGGCAGCGAGGGCTTTGTGTATAGTCTGTTACCATAAGGATAATTAGCTCAGCACAAGAGCTGTACCTACAAACAGAGTATATTTAATAAAAACTGTTTTTTAAACACTGCTTTATTGTCTCTATATTTATCATATTTTTAAGTGGTTCTTTACTCATGATATATGCTATAAAATATGGCCCGAAGCTCTAAATCCATCCCTCTTATTCTGAAAGGGAAGCATTTTTCTAATCGACGTACTATTTACATAATACTACATTGTCAATGGTTAACAAATTCTTAAAACAACTTTCTTTTTCCAGGGGCTCTATTCGTTATATGACCTAGAAGCAGACGATAAATGCCGCACTTTAAATTATAATCTTACTGTGGGCAGATTCATTTCAGAATATTAAAAGTTTGGCTTTGTTTCTCTTTGGACTTAACCTGTATGACCCAAGCAGCTGCTTAACATGGTAAATGAAGTTTATAGCTTTATATAGGTCCAATTTGCAAGTTTTGCCACCAACCTTTGTACTGTTTTGGATTTAACGGTCTTCTTTTGTGCCTTACTTCTAGCTGTTGAATTTAGATTTGTAAGAGTGCCACCTCAAGGCCAAGAGCACAAGAGGCATGAGAGGGAAGCGGGTCACCTTACACTGTCTTGGATCTACTCTAAACAAGCTAAAATCTAATACTATATAAATATTAACGTACACAGTAGACTAAAAGTATTCTATAAACATTTACTGTGAATGGAGGCATTAGTGAAGGCTTAGGCCCGGTCTGAATTCCCATGAAATTTGTAAATATTTCTTTCATTTGTTCTCCATTTACAATTAGTTGCGGTCAAGCTGATCAAAGTCGACAGAGGCCTGTTGCATGTGAACCAGCATCCCTCACAATGACATCCACAAAGCAGAATGAAATATGAAATATCGGGTTTCCGCGGATGTATGAACTTGTAAAAAATCTGAAAGAATAGGAGGTTTTTCACACTGAGTAATGTGAAACATTTGGTGCGGATTGTAGGCCTCAGAAGAGGAAAACTGAGAGCCAAAATCCAAGAGACAATAAAACAGAAGCAGGCTGAAAGTTAAAACAACAGCTATCCTTCGAATTCTATTGATTTAGATGTCATTGTAGTATGAATGATCTAACCATGATCACCGCATGATGTTAGCTTTGTCTATATTACCGTCATACTAGTGGCGAATTCCACGAGCATATATATATATTTATATATACAGTATATACAGTATATTTAGATATTTATCTTTTACTTTAAGATGATTTGGTTAGAAGTGGCTAGTTGCTGGTAACTGATCCTGGAATGGCAGGTGGGTTATACAGCACAGGACTTAATCAAGTCTACATGGAAGGACGTTGTAGCCAACTCAAATAAATAACTCAATTATCCAAATGGATAGGTTTGCAGAAAGCTATAGAATAGCTCCATGTGACTGCAGTCAATGAGTTCTCTCCTTTCTACGGTATCTCTTTAGCAGACTTGTCCTGTTCTAAATTGAAAAGCACCATTATAAAACAATCTCCCTAAATAGCAGAGTTTACCTTTAATTGCTTCTTATACCTTTACCATCTGTCTTTCGGTGTATGGCTTTTACACACACAGTATACAGTATAGCGCACCAACAGTAGGCAGCCGCAGACAAGGTGTAAATTCACTGGCTAAATAATAAGACATAAATGTATGCACAGCGCTTTCTACATAATATTTGGCATTTTAACAGCTCGAATATTTAATACACATGCTATTGTGTTAATGTACACTTAATTACCAGTCTAGAGCGCTCCAGAGGTACATTACATAAAATATGTCTACTTAACACTTACTCTAAGTCCAGAGCAAATACGTGTTTTCAATATGTCAGTGTTTGTGTGATGAAAAAAAATCAATTATGAATAGTAGATGATAATTTACATCTAGCATTTTGCTTTTACCATTTAATATCCGTAACATAAGTAAGGCTCTAAATGGTTCCTTCCATTTCAAGAAACGTTGTATAAATAAATAGGACAAGTGGGAAGTAAAAAACGGTATAATATTTCTTATCAGATATTTATTTCTCCACTTATGGGCCCATTCTTGAGGCCACCAGATTAAATTAATATGAGGGCCCACTGCGTTTATTTGTGAAAATATTGGAAATTTGGTGAAAATTTAGAAAATGCCGCAATTTTCAACTTTTAATTTTTCTGCCATTAAACCAGAGAGTTATGGTCCACAACATAGTTAATAAATAACATTTCTGACCTGTCTACTTTATATCTGAATCATTTTTTAAATATAATTTTTTTGTTAGGAAATCAGAATAGTTAAAAATTTTATCATCATTTTCTAATTTTTCCAACAAAATTTACGAAACTATTTTTTTTTTGTTATCATATTTGAAGTGACTTTGGGGGGGGCCTATATGATAGAAAATGCCAAAAACTTACACAATTCTAAAAACTGTACCCATCAAAGTATTGAATACCACATTCATGAAGTTTATTAACCCTTCAGGTGTTTCAAAGGAATTCATGTAATGTGGAAGGAAAAAAATAAGCATTTTACTTTTTTTCACAAAAATTTGTTTTAGCTGTTTGTGGTGATACCCCATATGTGGGGGAAAGCAATTTGGGCACACAGCACGGCTCAGAAGGAAAGGTGCGCCACTTCACTTTTTGAATGCAAAATTAGCTCCAGTCATTAGCGGACACCATGTTGGGTTTGGAGAGCCCCTAATGTGTCTAAACTGTGAACCCCCCCAAGTGACAACATTATGGAAACTAGACGCATCACGGAATTTATCTAGACATGTGGAGAGGAATTTGTAACCCTGAGTGCTTCACAGAAATGTACAACTTTCAACGATGAAAATTAAAAAACATTTTTTCCTGCAAATATGTTGATTTGGCTAAAATTTTTCATTTTAACAAGGGTAGCAGGAGCAAAATGGACCATACAATTGCTGTTAAATTTCTTCTGAGTACATGAATACGCCATATGTGGTCAAAAACTGCTTTTGATGCAGTGAAAAGCCTAGAAGGGAAGAAGCACAATAATTTAGTGGAGATTTTACTGTTATGCATTGTAGGTGCCAATACCCACTGGAAGAGATCCTGAGGTGCCAAAACATAAGTGATCCCATTTTACAAATTACACATGTCAATGAATTCATCTAAGGGGGTAGTGATCATATTGACATCCCGGGTTTGCCTCAAAACTTGATACCTTTAGGCAGTGAAGAAAAAAGGATTACATTTTTACAACAAAAATTTTGTTTTTGCCTCATATTTTACATTTTCACACAGAGAATTGGGTAAAAGTGGCACCAACAATTGTCACACGATTTTTGTTGAAAGTGGAAATACCCCATATGTGGCTGTACAGTACTGCTTAGCCACACTGAGATTTGGGAGTGATGGAGTGCTATTTGCCTCCTGGAGCATAGATTTTCCTAGAATAGTTTGCAGACTCCATATACAGAGCCCCTAAGTGCTGGAAGAGCAGAATACCCCCCCTCAAGTGACCTCATTTGGGAATGTATCTACAGATGTAGTGATGATTTGACTTTATGGGTGTTTTACAGAAACAAGCAGCAGTTGCTGCAGCTGAGTTAAAATTGCAAATCTGCTATTGCAGTGCCCGTACATTGTAGTGCCCAGTACGTTGTAGTGCCCAGTACATTATGCCCAGGTTGTGCTTCTGGAGACAAGCACCTATAAATTAGGCGGGCTCTCATCGCTACAAAAATATCATCACAAAGTTAATTCTTCCAGTTCTTCAATACAAAAAGTGAAACTAATATATTATATAGCGTCATTAAAAACAAAGTGATCTATTTCAAAAGTTTATTTCTGTTAATGTTGATGATTATGGTTTACAGCCAATGAAAACCGAAAAGTCATTATCTCAATAAATTAGAATAGTTTATAGCACCTTTTAAATTCCCAAATGTTGGCCTACTGAAATTAATGTTTAGTAAATGCACTCAATACTTGGTTGGGGCTCCTTTTGCATCAATTACTGCATCAATGCAGCGTTACATGGAGGTAATAAGCCTGTGGCACTGCTGAGGTGCCACAGGTTATGGAAACCCAGGTAACTTTGATAGCAGACTTCAGCTTGTCTGCATTATTGGATCTGGTGTCTCTCATCTTCCTCTTGACAATACCCCATAGACTCCCTATGGGGTTAAAGTCAGGTGAGTTTGCTGTACAAAGAAGCACAGTGATACTGTTGTTTTTAAACCAGGTATTGGTACTTTTGGCAATATGGACAGGTGCCAAGCCCTGCTGGAGAATGAAATTTTCATCTCCTAAAAGCTTGTCGAGGCTCCTGCGCAGGCGTATTGATCTGCCCTGTTGAGGGTAGAGCAAAGTGCTTCAGTGCTCAGGTGCTGAGAAAGGTCAGAGAAGTCCAGATCCTGTGCACTGCAGTACTTTGCTTTGCCCTCAACACACCAAAACAGTAAGCCTGCACAGGAGCCGCGACACGAATCAAGGAGGAGGGCGTCATCGCTAGAAGATGAGAGGACCCGGACCTGCGACGCCCATCGGACCGGACCGCTCCTGGGTGAATATAATAAAACTTGTTTTTCTTCTCTTTTAGGTTAAATCGGGGGCTTATCTACAGCATTACAGAATGCTGTAGATAAGCCCCGAAAGGCAGTGGCTGCAGCTTATTGCGGAAAAACGAGCTGACAGGTTCCCTTTAAATGATTTTGCTAAAGAGGGGCTAGCTCTGCACTTACAGATCGCTGTCGCTCTCTCTTTCTCCACCCTCTCCCTGCTTCCTGACTGGTATGAGTGACCTGCTTCCCCCACCCAAGATCTAGTGCAAACGCCGTCATACTCTCTGAATGATGCAATTGTAGGGATGTGGACTGTTTTAGCCTGTTCTTACCCCTGAAGACAACAAATGTGCTTTGCGAATACTGTTGTGTAGAGTTGAGCGATACCGTCCGATACTTCAAAGTATCGGATCGGAATGGATCGGCCGATCTTTAAAAAAAGTATCGGTATCGCCGATTCCGATACCGGAAGTCCCATTCAAGTCTATGGGACTTCCGGTATCGGAATAAGAAAAATCCTGTTTTTCCCTTGTACAGCCTCTCTGGGGTCTGTACGGGCCTTTTGGGGGGCTGTGCCGGCCTGCCAGGGGGGTCTGTGCAGGCTCCGGTGGTCTGTGCCGGCCTGCCGGGGGGCTGTGCAGGCTCCGGTGGGCTGTGCCGGCCTGCCGGGGGGCTGTGCAGGCTCCGGGGGGCTGTGCCGGCCTGCCGGGGGGCTGTGCCGGCCTGCCGGGGGGCTGTGGAGGCTTCGGGGGTCTGTGCAGGCATCGTCCGATGGGACTACAAGTCCCATCGGGCGATGCCTGCTACCATGACAGTGATTGACACATTAGCCAATGATGGGACAGTAGTAGTCCCATCATCCGGCTAATGTGTTGAATGTAAAAAAAAAAAAAAAAAAAAAATTACATGCTACATACATGCTACATTGCTACATACATACAACATGCATACTACATACATGCTACATTCATACTACATACTACATACATGCTACATTCATACTACATACATACTACATATATACTACATGCATGCAACATGCATACTACATATATACTACATTCATACATACTACATATATACTACATGCATGCAACATGCATACTACATATATACTACATGCTACATACATACTACATATATACTACATACATACTGCATGCTACATACATACTACATGCTACATACATACCACATACATACTACATACATACTACATGCTACATATATACTACATATATACTACATGCTACATACATACTACATATATGCTACATACATACTACATACATACTACATGCTACATACATACTACATATATACTACATACATACTACATACATACTACATGCATGCTACATACATACTACATGCTACATACATACCACATACATACTACATACATACTACATGCTACATACATACTACATATATACTACATGCATGCTACATACATACTGCATGCTACATGCATGCTACATACATACTACATACATACTACATGCTACATACATACCACATATATACTACATACATACTACATACAATACATTCATACAATACATACATAGACATAAAGTACATATAACATAGAGTAACATACTTACCAATACTTGTCACATTGTTCCCCGAAGCCATTGTCTTTTACGGAATAAATATTAACATAACAAACCACAAAAATACTCTCCCACGATCCGAAGCAGTCCACGAGTGTGTCCCACGACGATCTTGGGTAGAGAACTGCAGCATCAGCTGTTGCTGCCGTTCTCTACGGGCTGCAGGAATCCAATGACGGAAGGTAGGTATCCTTCCGCACTGTATTCCTCCGCCACTTAAAAAAAAAAAAGTCCCTAGTCTCACTTTATGCCATTGCTGCGTGGGAATTTCCCACACAGCAATGGCATAAAGTGAGACTAGGGACTTTTTTTTTTTAAGTGGCGGAGGAATACAGTGCGGAAGGATACCTACCTTCCGTCATTGGATTCCTGCAGCCCGTAGAGAACGGCAGCAACAGCTGATGCTGCAGTTCTCTACCCAAGATCGTCGTGGGACACACTCGTGGACTGCTTCGGATCGTGGGTGAGTATTTTTGTGTTTTTTTATGTTAATATTTATTCCGTAAAAGACAATGGCTTCGGGGAACAATGTGACAAGTATTGGTAAGTATGTTACTCTATGTTATACACTCACTGGCCACTTTATTAGGTACACCATGCTAGTAACGGGATGGACCCCCTTTTGCCTTCAGAACTGCCTCAATTCTTCGTGGCAGAGATTCAACAAGGTGCTGGAAGCATTCCTCAGAGATTTTGGACCATATTGACATGATGGCATCACACAGTTGGCGCAGATTTGTCGGCTGCACATCTCTGATGCGAATCTCCCGTTCCACCACATCCCAAAGATGCTCTATTGGATTGAGATCTGGTGACTGAGGAGGCCATTTGAGTACAGTGAACTCATTGTCATGTTCAAGAAACCAATCTGAGATGATTCGAGCTTTATGACATGGCGCATTATCCTGCTGAAAGTAGCCATCAGATGCCTGTTCTTAACTGAGAGGAGTGGTACCCAGTGTGGTCTTCTGCTGCTGTAGCCCATCTGCCTCAAAGTTCGACGCACTGTGCGTTCAGAGATGCTCTTCTGCCTACCTTGGTTGTAACGGGTGGCAATTTGAGTCACTGTTGCCTTTCTATCAGCTCGAACCAGTATGCCCATTCTCCTCTGACCTCTGGCATCAACAAGGCATTTCCGGCCACAGAACTGCCGCTCACTGGATTTTTTTTCTTTTTCGGACCATTCTCTGTAAACCCTAGAGATGGTTGTGCGTGAAAATCCCAGTAGATCAGCAGTTTCTGAAATACTCAGACCAGCCCTTCTGGCACCAACAATCATGCCACGTTCAAAGGCACTCAAATCACCTTTCTTCCCCATACTGATGCTCGGTTTGAACTGCAGGAGATTGTCTTGACCATGTCTACATGCCTAAATGCACTGAGTTGCCGCCATGTGATTGGCTGATTAGAAATTAAGTCTTAACACACAGTTGGACAGGTGTACCTAATAAAGTGGCCAGTGAGTGTATGTACTGTATGTCTATGTATGTATTGTATGAATGTATTGTATGTAGTATGTATGTAGTATATATGTGGTATGTATGTAGCATGTAGTATGTATATAGCATGCATGTAGTATGTATGTAGTATGTATGTAGTATATATGTAGTATGTATGTAGCATGTAGTATGTATGTAGCATGCATGTAGTATATATGTGGTATGTATGTAGCATGTAGTATGTATGTAGCATGCATGTAGTATGTATGTAGTATATATGTAGTATGTATGTAGCATGTAGTATGTATGTAGCATGCATGTAGTATATATGTAGTATGTATGTAGCATGTAGTATGTATGTAGCATGCATGTAGTATATATGTAGTATGTATGTAGCATGTAGTATGTATGTAGCATGCATGTAGTATATATGTAGTATGTATGTAGCATGTAGTATGTATGTAGCATGCATGTAGTATGTATGTAGTATGTATGTGGTATGTATGTAGCATGTAGTATGTATGTAGCATGCATGTAGTATGTATGTAGTATGTATGTGGTATGTATGTAGCATGTAGTATGTATGTAGCATGCATGTAGTATGTATGTAGTATGCATGTAGTATATATGTAGTATGTATGTAGCATGTAGTATGTATGTAGCATGCATGTAGTATATATGTAGTATGTATGTATGTAGTATGTATGTAGTATATATGTAGCATGTAGTATGTATGTAGCATGCATGTAGTATATATGTGTTATGTATGTAGTATGTATGTGGTATGTATGTGGTATGTATGTAGTATGTATGTGGTATGTATGTAGTATGTTAGTATGTATGTAGCATGTAGTATGTATGTAGCATGCATGTAGTATGTATGTAGTATTTTTTTTTTTTTTTTTTAACATTTAACACATTAGCCGGATGATGGGACTACTACTGTCCCATCATTGGCTAATGTGTCAATCACTGTCATGGTAGCAGGCATCGCCAGATGGGACTTGTAGTCACATCGGACGATGCTTGCACAGACCCCCGGACATCAGCACAGCCCCCCGGCAGGCCGGCACAGCCCCCCGGCAGGCCGGTACAGACCCCCACAGGGTGCACAGACCACCGGCAGGCCGGCACAGCCCCCCGGCAGGCCGGTACAGACCCCCACAGGGTGCACAGACCACCGGCAGGCCGGCACAGCCCCCCGGCAGGCCGTTACAGACCCCGGGCAGTCCACACAGCCCCCCGGCAGGCAGGCACAGACCCCCGGAAGGCCCGAAATGACGGCGTATCATGATGCGCACACACCGCGCATCATGATGACGTCAGGCTGTCAATCAACTTTGAACTTCCGATTCCGATGCCGACTTCCGATATTGAAAAAATATCGGAAGTCGGTATCGGAATTCCGATACAGCAAGTATCGGCCGATACCCGATACTTGCGGTATCGGAATGCTCAACACTACTGTTGTGCGGTTTTATATGTAAAAGTAATATGTGTTCAATCTAAAGTATTATGGTGGGGTACGGTATGTAAAGTGTTAATGCATAATGTGAGTATAGCATAGGGTAAGCTTAGGATGGCATAAGGTATAAAATTAGGATAATAGGTTTAGCATATATGATAGGAAATGGTTAAGGATAGAACTAGACCAGTGGGTTGACACTAATTCTGATAAAAAGGAGGCACTTACCGGTAACAAGATCATGTGATGCTCCACTCCCTTTTCTCATATTGGTATTATACTGTTCGTATATTGTATATATAAGGCACCTGATGCTGCTATGTGTATATATATATATATATATATACATATATATGCTGTGTAGATAGAGAAAGTGAAGTTATAGGGTTAGCCCATAGAGGGGGCATAGTAGGATAGGAATACGAGCTTAGTATAACAACTAGTTAAATTAGGAGGAGCCTTCTGTGGGTAAAACAGGAGTATTCCCTGAATGTACTTAGTAGGGCCAGGGAGCACAGACAGTCCTGAAGGACCTGAGAGCCCGGGCAACACAGTGGACCCTGTAATGTTACAAGCTAGGAGCCCAGTTGTCCAGGGCTTGGGAACTGAAGGACACAGCAGCAGTGGAATGCAGGGCAGCAGCAAGATGTGCCAGCTGACTACATGGGCAGATCCCTTTACGTCTGGGGTGATACAGACAGGGGAACTCCTGAAATTAGTTAAGCCAGATAGAAGGAACGCTGCAGTATCGGACGAGTTGGTACGACCCGGGAGCATTCTACAAGAAGTAGGGAAAAGCACAGGAATAGACAAGGATGTGTACTGTGATGTTCCCTGTGAAGCTACTGTAGCTGAACTGGACGTACTGCGAAAGGATTCAAGTAAAGTTGTTTGCTACAAGTTGAAACTGGACTCTGTCTCTCTGTGTGTGAAACCAATAGAAGTGACCCCCGAGCAGATCAGAGGGGACCCTGATGGTACAGAAGGCATTAAAGAAGGTACTAGCATACCTTCAAAGGGATCATTGCATGTACAGTATGTGGCAGGAGATCAGGGTGTGTTTCAGCAATCTATGTCAGCCATTACTACGGCCCTGGCTCCCCTCACACTTGGCATAGTGCATCAGGATCCAGCAGCCTTGCAATGTGCGAACGCCATGGATGTGATGAAGAATACCGTTAGTGTGATTAATACTTTGGATGTGACTGATATTCTGGATGTGACTGACACTTGGATTGTGACAAAGATGGCAGCTTTGAAGATGGCAGAAAATGGCACGTAGATGGAGGATGACAACTTTGATCCCACACCTTGTGGGCGTTCTGACTCAGAGATGATGCAAAAATCTGCCTGGCAGAGCCGGCGGCCTAAACTGGTGAATGGTGCCCCCCCATGGTGGTCGCGTCCGAAAAGAAGGAGACCTTGCCCCTTGCCACAAGTTGCAGAGAAATGGGTGGAGCGGCCAGAGGCAACCCCATCTTGGAATGGGTGGGGCCTGGAAGAGAGCCCCGTGTGCAGCTGCGCGGCGCCATTGTGAGATATGGCACCAGCAGAGATGGACCATTCGTGTACACATCACTGCAGAGGCATAGGCCGCGTCGAATGGAAGTGGCAAGAAGAAGAGAGGGCCTGACCCGGACCACAGTGGGGAGTCACCGAAGAGTTTGGAGCCACCGTTTCCCTGTACCTGCTGAGGATCGGTGCCAGCAGCTGCCAGAGAGAGAACTTCATTGTCAGGAGCCGGAACATCATCGTCGGGAGTTGGAGGCCGGAGAACCGGAAGCAGAGACTGCCCCGGAGGAGCTTGCACCAGAAGTGGAGGAGTCAGAGTGCGCAGCTGCATCGGCGAAGGGATCAGACGGTCACGGGATGGTCACAGACAGGATACTGGAGCAGGCGGCAGTGAGTGATCCTTGGCCCCTGACCCCTGAAGGCTGGACTGCACCTATGCCCATGCATAGCGACACCCTGTCCCTTGGCCCGTCACATTTTCACCAGGAGATAAAGGGCCCTTTTCCATCCCCCGGATTGGATTGTGGGAGTCGTGGAACACAAAATACAATGGGAGAAGGAGGTGTGGGTGAAGCTGTGCCAACCAGGATGGGGCGCTATGGCCGGGCAGCTGGTGTACACCGATGTGGACCATGGCTACGGTTTTATACGTGAAATGGACACAAATGCCAAGGTTTATGTAAATGCTGCCTCAGTGAAATTCAGCAGGCCCTTAAAGGATGGAGATTGGGTCAAATTCTATAAGGAGGATAGCCCTAGGGGGTATTTCGCAGTGGCAGTCACGCTGTGCCAGGGGGATGACTTGGACCTTTATGGGGGCGTGGAACAGGCTCAGTTGGCCCCCTGCTCCCTGGTCACTGCCCGGCCAAGCCCTAACCCTGCCATGTCACTGCAAAACACGACGCCTGCGGCTGGAGGGTCATCGTCGATCTGAACACGGGAATGGAGCCCGAAGGACAATAAGCAGGATGGGACTTGTGCCGCTGAACTGTGGAAAAATTCTTATATAGTGCTCGTTGCACAATTTTAAAAAAATGTACTGGACTGTTCTGCATCCCTGAGGGAAAAGGAGTCCTGGAGCACTAAATTTTAGTGCATTGTAGTCGGACCGAGCCACGGTGGAACGTAGAGAAGCCTTGTACTTTCTTGTACCTATTAAAAATGTTATTCTTTACTTGCTCGGGGATGACCAATCTTAAAGGAGATGGGACCCGGGAGCATTCTACAAGAAGTAGGGAAAAGCACAGGAATAGACAAGGATGTGTACTGTGATGTTCCCTGTGAAGCTGCTGTAGCTGACTGGACGTACTGCGAAAGGATTCAAGTAAAGTTGTTTGTTACAAGTTGAAACTGGACTCTGTCTCTCTGTGTGTGAAACCAATAGGAGTGACCCCCCAGAAATCAGAGGGGACCCTGATGGCACAGAAGGCATTAAAGAAGGTGCGCTGCAAAGGGAACATTGTATATATGTGGCAGGAGACCAGGACGTGTTTGAGCAATCTATGTCAGCCACGACTATGGCCCTGCCTCCCCTAACAGGGACATACCTAGAAAATGCTGGGTCCAATAGCAGATGCTTTAAACCTTACATTTACTGTAAATTAATTTAGACAACCAGACTCCCTAAATTAATTTATGCCTCGGACCAGATGTGCTAGGTTAGTCAAACTCAAAATTAGACAACCAAAATTGGACAAATTAATCTGACCCAAACAATCTACTTCTTAATTTATTTCTTATACTTCTACTCTCTGATGAAAACATTTTCTATGGGGGTTTTTGTATATAACTTTTGCGAGGCAGAGGTTCACCGCGGTTTAAGAATTTCTATTGTGTGCTATTTATCAGGTTTATACTGGGAGAGTGCATATATGATTGGAAATATTCTCTCTGTATTCTAGGGTAATGAGAACCCTTTTTTGTATATACTAGGTAGTACTCTATAGATATATAAAATATTTCTCTTTGTGAACCTACTATCTACCTTTTTGATATATGGACTAGGGCTATAGTAAAATCTTACAAAGGGATTATTTGGCTCAGATTGTGCTTTATTATAAGCGTCTTTGTTTTCATCTAGTGCCCCTAACCTTTTTTGGTGCCAGGGGAGCCCTCCTAGCTCTGCTGTTGATAGTACTAGTACATCACTTAGGTTAGTTCATTAAGACCTACACAATCTAGTGTCAATATCAAGTATATCTAGTTAGACCTCTAAGAAGAACTACCAGTGGACTAGGAGTACACTTATACAAGGACTTCTTACCATCAAGCCAAGTAATATATATCTGGAACATTTCTCCCCTTTCTCACCTACCTGTTTCATTTCTATTACACCCCATGCCACTATAGGGCCCTATAGGGTGAGAAGGGAGAGCCGTCGTGGAGCGGGGGCGCCACTGCGCAGGTCATAGGGTGCCAACCTCCACTGTCAGGTAGGGATATCAGGCCAGTTCAGGGACAGGTACCTCCCCATGGTGTTTTCACCACTTTTTCAGTATGATGCAGTGTTAGTTTATTTAAGCTTCAATTTTTATGTGGCATTTTGTTAATAAAGGTTAATGTTTTTAGATATATAGAAGAGATAACTGTGAGCTGAATTATTTTGGTCTCTTACTAATTCATTTTTTGAAACTGTGATACATGGTAACCAGCCTAAAATACATTAATATAAAAGAAATAATTGAACTGCTGTTTATTTGATCATTCAACCTTCTGAAAATTAAAATAAGGCTCTGCTCACATTTATCCGGTGCTCCGCCTTGAGCACTAACTGTTTGATTTCCATCTAAATCTGCAAGAAACACGATTCAGTTGAGACCACTGATGGAAGCATTCACTATAATGAGGTAGACAGAATCACTTTGCACTCCATCTGTCCTCTTTTCTAAAGGTATCCCTTGCTCTATGCTGAGCAATTAAATCAAGGTTTCTGTCTAAATCCATGAAAAATGTAATTGAAACGATCACTGATGGAACCATTCATTGTACTGATGCAGATAGAGTTAGTTTGGGCTTCAACTGACATTTTTTTATGGCCATAGGTGGACACTGAAAGCAAAAGGCTCCTGTGTAAGAATAGTGTATGGGGCCCCACTTTCTTAAAGGGGAAATCCATTTAATGTTTTTTTGTGCTCATCAGCTTGCGCTAGGGAAAAAAAATAAAATCAGAGTTACTCATTTTCACCTCATCCAGTGACATCTCTCTGCTACTGCTCTATCTATGTTTACAGTATGCAGTGGTAATGTCACATGTGACCAGTGTAGTCAATCACAGGGCTCAGAAACTTGTGCAGTCTACCTCGGCATGACTGTTGCGCTCAGCGATGAGCTCCATCAGTCACATGTTTTAGTCATGACATCACGGCAGCAGCCTGAAAACAAACACCACAGCAGTATAAAAAGGAAATTGATGACTTCGAGGAAGATGAATATTCCTGATTTTATTGATTTTTGCAATGGCAAGCCTAAGGGCATTAAAACATTAAAATGAAAAATCCATTTAAATAACATCATTTGACATAATAAAAACATGTTAGACACACATCAAAAAATCATAATGCACATGTCATACATGTAAACAGCACACTGCACACGTATGGTGGCATGTAAAAATTTCGGCACCCCTGGTCAAAATTACTGTTATTGTGATCAGTTAAGCAAGTTGAAGATGAAATGATCCCTAAAAGGGCTGAAGTTAAAAATGACAATTTCCTTTGTATTTTAGGCAAAAAAATATATACAAAGTCATTTTTTACATTTGAAAAAATATTAAAAGGAAAATGGTCCTATGCGAAAGGTTGGGCACCCTTGGAGATTTTTGTTCTTAGATAACTTTGACCAAGGTTTCAGCCTTAATTAGCCTGTTAGGGTTATGGCTTTTCACTATCATCACTAGGAAAGGACAGGTGATGCAAATTACTCAGCTTTATAAAAATCCAGCCTCCTTTAACCTTGTGCCAAAAAACAGTTTGAAATGTAATTAATAAGTAGCAGTTAACAAGAACAGTGGAGCTCAAGATAAGGTCTGGAAGATCAAGCTAAATTTCAGTGAGAGCTGCTCGTAGGTTTACTAAAGAGGCAAATCAGAGCCTCCGCTTGATTGCAAAAGACCTTAAGAAAGATTTAGCAGACTCTGGAGTTGTGGTACATTGTTCTACTGTTCAATGGCACCTACACAAATATGGCTTTCATAGAAAAGTCATCAGAAGAAAATCTCTCCTGCATCCATTACTCACCATAAAATTCGGCGTCAGAAGCATGCAAAAGAACATTTAAATAAGCTTGATGCATTTTGGAAACAAGTCCTGTGGAACTATGAGGTTAAAATAGAACTTTTTGGTCACAATTAGTGATAAGTAGTGATGAGCAAATATATTCGGCACTATTTGTTACTCACAAGAATATTACGGTATTCGGGCTATTCGTTACTCGGCGAGTAATTAGGTATTCACGCTGTTATATATTCGGGTGACCCGCAATTCATGTTTGGCGAGTGCAATGCAAGTGTCAAGAGTTTTTCAGGCAAGTACAATCTGTTTTTTCACACCTAGCATCAGATTTACATCAGAATGCAGTGCGATTGCTATCCTATTGCAAAGAGATTTTAACATAAGCTTTTATGAGCTTTTACATAGAGGAGTTCTCTATGTCATTTACACATCGTTTTCAAAGGAAATATTCTTCAAAACACACATCTATATATGAAAATGAGTGTATGTATGTGTGTGTCAAGCCACGCCCACTCCACATAGCCACGCCCACTCCACATAGCCACGCTCACTCCACATGCAAAGCCCCGTATAATAAATATCTAATATATACATATACTGTATATAATAAATATCTAAGCTAATATCTACATATATATATATATATAAATATGTAATATATCTATTTCATTGGCACATCTTCTTGACCTCAACAGGTTACACTGCCTGTGTTGCCCACAACAACCAATTACTAAGCATCTTTCATTTCACCAGTGCTATTTAAAATATGAAAGCGGAACTGTGATTGGTTGCTATAAGCAACAGTTTTCCTTGTACACAGTTATGGTAAATGAGGCCTATTATTCTTATCATTTCTATGGTGTTTTTGTCCTTCTGTAAAGCTGGAAATAACACAATTTATTACCGTGCTGACACAGACCAGCATATGACACAGACTGCAGGGGAAACCCAGAATCAGAACGTCTCTTTGTCTGGCATGAAGCATCTCATTAACTTAAAAATTCAAACTTAGATTAAAAAAAGAAACACAAGACGGATTTCTCCAACCCACGTATCATTTTAATCGGTGTAACAGCGCCAACCTGACAATGCCTGGTTCGCTTTAAACTTATTTACACAGCTTCAACTAGTGCCACTATACATTAGGCCTTCTTTACAATTTCTAATTAAATGGTATTACACTCCCACAAGGTTGAATCTGCTTACTCTAAGAGAAAAGCTGTATTACACCTTAATGAGCAAGACTTACAGAAAGAAGAAAGAGAGCCAAGACTTACAGAAAGGAGTACAAAAATGGAAGAAAAGGAGGCAAGAGCTGCTTCCTCAAGGACCACTGAAACATCTCAGCAGAGACTGTGCCTCCACCGTGTACAGATGGGAGGGAACCTGCGAGATGTACAGGTATATACTATATACAGGGGAGATGACATACAGGCATATACTATATACAGGAGGAGATGACATACAAGTATATACTATACTCTATACAGGGGAGTGACATACAGGTATACTCTATATACTGTGGAGATGACATACAGGTATATACTATATACAGGGGAGATGACATGTAGGTATATACTATATACATGATGAGATGACATGCAGGTATATACTATATACAGGAGGAGATGACATACAGGTATATAATATATCCAGGGGAGATAATATACAGGTATATACTATATACACAAGAGATAACATACAGGCATATACTATATACAGGAGAGATGACATACAGTTATATACTGTATACAGGGGGAGATGACATACTGGTATATACTATACACAGGAGAGGTACATACAGGTATATACTATATACATGGGGGATAACATACATGTATAAACTATATACAGGGGGAGATAACATACAGATATATACTATATACAGGGGAGATGACATACAGGTATATACTATATGCAGGGGGAGATGACATACAGGTATATACTATATACAGGGGAGATGACATACAGGTACAGTATACACTATATAAAGGGGAGATAACATACAGGTATATACTATATACAGGGGGAGATGGCACACAGGTATTTACTATATTCAGGGGGAGATAACATACAGGTATAAACTATATACATGGGGAGATGACATACAGGTATATACTATATACAAAAGGAGATGACATACAAGTATATACTATATACAGGGGATACTATGTCCGGGCAACGCTGGGCTCTTCAGCTAGTATATACAGCTCTGGCAAAAATTAAGAGACCACCACATCAAAACCCTGTCATGGGCAGCCCATTCTCCAGACCTGAACCCCATTAAAAACCTTTGGAATGTAATCAAGAGGATGATGGATAGTCACAAGCCATCAAACAAAAAAGAATTGCTTACATTTTTGCACCAGAAGCAGTGTGAAAGACTGGTGGAAAGTATGCCAAGACGCATGACAGCTGTTTTAAAAAATCATGGCTATTCCACAAAATATTGATTTCTGAACTTTTAAAACAGTTAAAACATTAGCATTGTTCTTTCTAAATGATTATGAACTTGCTTTCTTTGCATTATTTGAGGTCTGAAAACACTGTTTTTTTTAAATTTTGACAATTTCTCCTTTTCCAAAAAAAAACTTCTGACAACATGTCTCCGAATTTCCAGGTATAAATTTCTGGCACAAAAATTTAAGCTGTTCTTTGATGGTTTGTGACTATCCATCATCCTCTTGATTGCATTCCAGAGATTTTCAATGGGGTTCAGGTCTGGCAAATGGGCTGCCCATGACAGGGTTTTAATGTGGTGGTCTATTAATTTTTGCCAGAGCTGTATGCAGGTGCTTCTCACAAAATTAGAATATCATCAAAAAGTTAAATTATTTCAGTTCTTTAATACAAAAAGTTACACTCATATATTATATAAAGTAAAAACAGAGTGATCTACAGTATTTCAAGTGTTTATTTCTGTTATTGTGTGTGTACAGCTTACTGTACATGTATTTAATTGTTAAAAGATTATTTTTCAGAAAAAAATGGCATGGGTTCCCGATTACCGTATTTTTCGGACTATAAGATGCACCGGACCATAAGGTGCACCCCAATTTTCAGAAGGAAAATAGGAAAAAAAATAATAATGTGTCAAATAGGGGTCCATCTTACAGTCCGAATTCAGCTTACCTGGGAAGGGATCCGGCACAGGTGGAGGAGTAGTCACAGGGGTCATTCAGTGGTCCAGGCTCGTGTGGTGGTGGCTCTGTGCTGGGGCAGGTTGGTTGTGCTGGGGCAGGGGCAGCTGTGCTGGGGCAGCTGTGCTTAGGCTGGGGCAGCTGTGCTGGGGCAGCTGCGCTGGGGCTGGGGCAGGTGGGCTGTGCTGGGGCAGCTGTGCTGGGGCAGGGGCAGCTGTGCTGGGGCAGCTGTGGCAGGGGCAGCTGTGCTGGGGCAGCTGTGGCAGGGGCAGCTGTGCTGGGGCTGGGGCAGCTGTGCTGGGGCAGGGGCAGCTGTGCTGGGGCAGTTGGCCTTTGCTGAGCTGGGGCAGCTGGGCTCTGCGGGGTGAGGGTGGCGGCGGGCTGTGCTCCGGTGCAGGGGTGGCGGCTCCGCCGGCATTTCCTCACAGCCCGGAGGCCCCCGTACACCCCTTGCTGGCCGCCGCCACGTTGCGGTGGCGTCCGGGAACATGGACACCGGAAAGATGGCCGCCGGTCCGGGGATGGCGCATGTGCGGGTTCAGATCTCGTCCCGAGATCTCGGGGGACGAGATCTCGTTGCCGAGATTTGAATCCCGTCCCCCGAGATCTCAGGACGAGATCTGATCCCACGCAATCGCCGTCCCCGGACCGGCGGCCATCTTTCCGGCGTCCATGTTCCCGGAGGCCACCGCAACATGGCGGCGGCCAGCAAGGGGTGTTCGGGAGCCTCCGGGCTGCGAGGAAATGCCGGCGGAGCCGCCGCCCCTGCACCGGAGCACAGCCCGCTGCCACCAACGCACCGCAGAGCCCCGCCAGCTGCCACCACCGCACCGCAGAGCCCCGCCCACTGCCACCACCGCACTGGAGGTTAGTATATTGCGAACATAAGACGCACCCCCCACTTCCCCCAAAAAGTGCGTCTTATGGTTCGAAAAATACGGTAATTTTTTTAACCTGCAGAGGGAAAGCCAATGGCTGGGGCAGATGTTTATAGCCTGGGAAGGGCGTAATACCCATGGAGCTTCCCAGGTTATTAATATCAGCTCACAGCTGTATACTTAGCCTTTATTGGCTATTAAAATGGGGGATCCAAAAAAATGAAGCAGGGTCCCCCTATAATTAATAACTAGCAAAGGCTATGCAGACAGCTGTGGGCTGATATTATTAGCCTAGGAAGGGGCCATGGATACTGCCCCCCAGGCTAAAAACAACAGCTATCAGCTGCCCCAGAAAAGGCGCATTGATAGGATGCGCCAATTCTGGCACTTAGCCTCACTCTTCCCACTTGTCCTGTAGCGGTGGCAAGTAAGGTTATAGTTGGGGGGTGATATCACCATTGCATTGTCAGGTGACATCAAGCCCAGAGGTTAGTAATTGCGAGGCATCAATAAGACGCCCCCATAGCAAACTCCATAGTCATATTTTATAAAAACACAAACACCCAGAAAAAAGTCCTTTAATTGAAAGAATTGCATAGACTCCTTTAAAAAATCTTAATTAAACCATACTTACGACATGGCCCATTCCACAAACGCCATTGTCTTCTGCAAAAGAGTTAAAATAAAAAAACAACAATATTCCTCACCTTTCCACAGAGTTGATGATAATCCATTAGTCCCACGATGGGTCTAGCTCTGCTATATCTAGATGGCAGGCTGCATTCAGCAGAGACACTTAGCAGCGTGTGCTCAGTGTTTCATGTGAACTCCTTTTACCTGTCTGACGGCACTGCGAGCATGTGAAAGTTCTCATGCTTGCAGTGCCATCAGAAAAGTCCTGTAGGTTCACAGCCAATGAACTCACTTCACCTATCTGACGTCGGCGGGAGCGCCATGGGAAAATGGGAGTGAGGGAGCTGAAGGTCAATGTTGCCCATTCTTTGTAGGTGGTAAAACTTGCAAAATCGTCAGTGTATGAAATACTTATTTTCCCCACTGTATATGCCCACATAATTACCACTTTGTTGCTTCATAAGTTGCAGAAAACTCTCATGTGCTTCCTCTCCTACAGTGTCCCATCCTACATAATCAGAAACAGCGAATGTAGACATCATTAGCCGCTGATGCAGCAGCCTCCATGCTCTCCTGAGCAATGAGTCCCTGCCATCTTTTCCCCCGTGCTTTTTCATAGAGAGGGCCTCTCACTGGTTCTAGGGCCCATCAGGATTCATTAGTTTACAGATGAGCCAATCAGACCCCAGCAATTTTATTACTGTTCATGGCCCTCTTCTAGCTGTTACAGTCCACCTCCCCTCTGGGCCCTGGTGCTGCTGCACCAGCTATATGTCCGCCCCTGGTTCCAGCAGTGTCTATATTTATGTAAACCATTGCTGGGTACATTTTTTATTATTACTTGTAAAATTCAAACATTTTGAACAAAATCTTTGAACTGTCTGTGGAGCAAATATGTTCACTGCATCCTACATGAATTCCTTGATGGATGTAACTTCCAAAGTATAGTCACTTCAGGGGGGATTTCACTGTTTTGGTACCACAGGAGATTTGGAAATGTGTCATGGCGCTTGAAATCTATCAAGCAAAATTTGTCCACCAAAATTCAAATTGCACTTCTTCCCTTCTGATCCCTGCTGTGCACGCAAACAGTATGGTACATGTATGACCACATATTGAGAATCATCATGCTCAGTAGAAATTGTCTAATCAGTTGCGAGGTAACTTTTCTCATATTACCTCTTGACATACCTTCCAACTTTTACAGGACGGAAAGAGGGACAAATTTTGATCACATTCCTAGCCACAATACAGAACACACCCATTTACCATTTCTTTCTATCCTGGCAGAATGAAATGTCAGAGCGACCGTGGCAGTGAGGGTAATTCAGCAGACCATCCTGGACCGTAGGGCACAGATCCAAATCCAGAGCTGTCCCACTGTATCTGAGATGGTTGGGTATTTAAGCTCCTCGACAAACAATTATTTCTCAAACACTGCTATCTTTTTATATCCCATGTACACTATATGGGCTAAGTATTGGAATACATACACATTACCACTACAGGAGCTTTTATGACATCTCATTCTAGATCCATAGTTATTAATATGGAGTTGGCTTCTTTAACTTTATGGTAAGGATTTCTACAAGATATTGTGTCAAAGGGAATTTTTTTGTGTCTTCATCCAGGAGGTCATTTGTGAGGTCAGGCACTGATGTTGGATTAGGGATGGGCTCACAATTTACATCTTAGTTCATCCCAAAGGTGTGCTCCGGACTCTGTGCAGTGAGTCATGTTCTTCCACCAAACTCCCCTAACCATGTCTTTATGGACCTTGTGCACTAGGCATAGTCATAGGAAACAGAAAAGAGTCTTTCCAAAACTGTTCCCACAACCTGGAAGCTACAATTTTCTAAAATGTCTTGTACTGAAATATCTAGATTTCACTGTTCTACGTATTTTCAAAAGTTGTCAGATTCAGTTATGAAATTAGCCATTTCTTAACTATTTTGACCTCCTGAATTCAAATTTGACAATGAAAATGTTTAGTTTGCTCTTGTTTCTATGATATCAAAGAGTTTTTCTTTTTCTGTTACATGAAATTAATGCATAAAAGTTTAAATTCTTTGAAACATTATTGTTTTTGCATGTATAATGAATTTTCCAATTTTCTGATATTAAACACTATTGCCAATTATAAACAGTTATAGAAATTGCAATACACAATTTGTTCCACATTCAGTGACAACTCTTTTTTGCTTGTCTCTTGTATTCCTGCATTGGAACATCACTTACAATTGTCCAAGAGTAATCTTTAAGCATTGATTAATTCAATTTTCCTTGATAATTTTCTCCATAGGCGCAATATCTTGGTGAAATCTCTCATCGTGCTCATTGCTCACTGCCCTGCAGTTTAGTGGAAAAAACTCTAGATACAAAAGCAAGAAATGAATATTTAAGGACATGTTATAGTCAAGATCCTTATATGTTTTGAGGAGATTTTTCCACAAACTCTAAATAGTTATCTGCTCTTGAGTTTCCCAAAAAATTATTTACCACTAATGCAAATGCTATCCATGCAGCCTTTTCCTTACCCTGCAACAAAAGGAGAATTTCCTCATCTTATAGAAGCTTATGAATCAGAGGTCCAATAAAGACTTCTTCCTTTATTCTTTTCTTCTCTTCTCTCAATCTTGGAAATTTATCAATACTTTTGCATTTTTATCCATTCCCTTTACAAAGTTCTTCATTAGGCCCAACTTGATATGCAATGGTGGTAGCAAAATCTCATGTGGGTCAGCAAGTGCTGGATGCAGGACATTTGTACTTCCTGACTGAAGTGAATGAATGTTGGAGTTCAGTTTCTTTTATTGTGGGGATATTCTCTTGGATGACATTCCCTCTCACACACAAATCAGCAGTACTTTGTGTATCCACCCTGCAGACCAAGTAAGAAGGCAACCGCCTATACGTTACCATAGAGGGGCCACAAATGATGATCATAGTTCAGACACCTCAACAGCTGTTTCATGTTGTCATAGAGTTCTTTCACGTGGACTGCATAACCTACTGGAATCAAAGGTAGCACATTGCCATTATGCAGCAAGACGGCTCTTAGGCTTGTTTTGGATGAATTGATGAAGAACCTCCATTCCTCTGGATTATGACTTATCTTCAGAGTGTCCATTAAACTGTTGATGTTGTTGCACGCCATAAGATCACCCTTCATGAAAAAGTATTGGACAAGAACTGTATCACGGTTGAGGAACAAAAAATCTGAAAATCCTTTGCTAGGATTGGCGCGAGCTGGGGGGTTGTGGCCCCACTATGCCATAAACCAGACTACCCTGGAAGGGGATTAACTAAGACAGCTGCCTTGGTCTTCTCTGGAGCCTCCAATGGTGAGGTCAGGTTGTGCGGCAGGCAGCTGGCAGGTGCCACTCCAGGGTGGTGTCTGGCTGTGACTGCAGATCCCACTCGGGGACAGGACACTTGTTCAGCTGCGAGTGACAGGCAGGCAAGTAGACACGGCAGGCACGGCTGAGACACAGGGTAGGCGGGCACGGCTTGAGACACAGGACAGGCAGGCACGGCTTGAGACACAGGACAGGTGGGCACGGCTTGAGACACAGGACAGGCTGGCACGGCTTGAGACACAGGGCAGGCTGGCATGGTATGAGAAGGAACAGGTAGAGGCCTGTTCACACAGCAGGTGCAGGTACCGGTATAGGCAGGAAGGAGTGAAATATGTTGGAACAGGTTAGGAACTGAGCCGCAGGAGTTTGGAGTAGGCGGAGCCACAGGAGTGCGGAGTAGGTGGAGCTGCAGGAGTGCAGAGTAGGCGGAGCCACAGGAGTGCGGAGCAGGCGGAGTTGCAAGGGTGCCGAACAGGTGAAGCTGCAAGGGTGCAGAGCAGGCAGAGCTGCAAGGGTGCAGAGCACAGACAGGGAGGACACAAGGAAAGACACAGCAGGGAAAGAAGCCAAGGACAAGGAGACTGACAGACAGAGGTAGGACAGAGTTCAGTCAGGGAAACAGTACGAGACAATGTACAGGGACCGAAGGACACAAGAACCAGGATATTCTGCCTCCTGGAGGGCGGCCAGAGAAGTACTAGGCAAGGTACAGAGACAAAGCTAGGACAAGACAGAGACCAGGATTTTCACCTCCTGGCGGGCAGCCAGAGTGTACTAGACAAAGCTAGGAGTAAAGCCTCTCAGAGAAGGTGAGACATAGGACATGGCCTGGCTTACTCTGAAGCAAGGAGCTAACTGAATTGAGACATTGCACAGGCAATGTTCCAGTGGATGGGGCAGGCCTAAATAGTCGAAGGCTCTAGGTAATTGGTCAGGGACACATTTGCCAGGTGCACCTTGACTCCATTGCTGATCCGCTTGACAACCGCACAGAAAATTGAGAGACACAGAGAGAGGGTGGTTTGGCCCGGGCACCGGGGAACAGCAGGAAGCGCCTTCTGCACCGGAGCTGCTACTGACATGGGGTCTAATGGGGCTCACAGTGGTGACACAGCTGGCCCAGACTCTGGAACACCGGACTGGGATTTGGGAACACCAGGTACCAGAGGGAGGGAGGCTGCGTCAATGTCATCTCATGCATCACTGAGCACACAGATTCTATCTCGGGGAGATGGCTGTGTCATGTGCCGGCATCTGTCCGCCATCATCCTGCCAGCACACTCCGGGTGTGTACGAGGGGGAGATCACAAGAAGGATCGGCTGACAAGTCCCAGATGTGTCTGATCACATTGTGTAGGTCTGTGGGCTGCTGAGCTGTCAGATCACTCAGAATGTGTGATCTGTTAATATGCAAGAGATCTATATTGGGAGATCACATTGGTGATTGTCCATGGTTATGTCACTCCTATGTGAGGAGATCCCATGGGTGAAGCTTGTGATTGGCTGACCTGTCAGGAATCTGTGAGATCTCATTGGTAAAGTGTAATCTGGTGATGTGTTAGAGAAATATATCAGGTATATGGTCTCCTGATCTGTTGAGAGATCACTGGTGAGCTTTGTGATTTGCTGATATGCAATAGATCTGTATGAGGAGATCACATTGGAGAAGTGTATTGTCCGCTGATGCGTCACAGATGTGAGGTCTGTGTCTGCTGATCTGTCAGATCACATTGGTAGAGCGTGATCTGCTACTGTGCTATGGATCTATGCGAGATCACATTGGTGTATTATCCACTGATATTTGTGAGAGCGATCTCTGAAGTCTGTGATCTCTGCATTGTAAACAGAATACATGTACGGACACCAGTACACTGCACTATACACAGTATACAGGTACGGAGGCCGGTACACTGCACTGTACATAGCATACAGGTACGGAGGCCGGTACACAGCACTATACATAGCATACAGGTACGGAGGCTGGTATACTGCACTATACGCAGTATACAGGTACAGAGGTTGGTACACGGTACTGTACACAGTATACAGGTATGGAGGCCGGTACACTGCACTGTACACAGTATACAGATGCGGAGGCCGGTACACTCTACTTATTGGTACCATTACATGGACAGTATGCAGTCGTATTTAAAGTGGTTTCCCATGAAGGAAGTTAATTTTAATCAATACATCTTGGAATAATAATTTCCACAATTGGCTGTGTTTAAAAAAAAAGTTCATGTTCTGAGATAATCTTATAAATGTGCCCCTGCTGTGTACTGTGTAATGGCTGTGTCTGACCATGCAGGAACATGGTCTGATCATACCACAGCTCCTGGGCAGGGGAGGAAGCATAAGAGTATACTGACATTACAGCACGGGACAACAGCTGATTCTTTCTTCTTCTTCTTCCTTCTCTGCTGTGGTATGATCAGACCATGTTCCTGTACGGTCAAACACAGCCATTACACAGTAGACAGGAGGGGCACATTTTTAAAACTATCTTTAAACACATCAAATTGTGGAAATTATTATTATTCCAAGATATATTGATTTTAAATTAACTTTGCTCGTGGGAAAAATGCTTTAATGCTCCTAGTCCAGTCGTAGTAATGTAATTCCTTCTTTAGATTGTTGGATCTCTCCCAACCTTTAGTAACTGTTCACACATGAAGCTCCGTTATGTGTACACCCGACTGCTTAGCTTATGGAGCTCTGGGCACTAATGTGCCAATCAGTGACTGCCCATACATAACCTGGTACACTTTATTAACCATTGACCTCTCTGTGACTTTTAGCACTTTTTTAGACTTTTTGTGCTATCCTACTCTAGGCCATCAATGAAAGCAAATGAACCTCTTCGCGAACCAAGACTACACCACCAAGAAAATAGTTCATTAAAGGGATGATTCAGAGAATATTTTTAAATGCCTTGGACTGCATTAAAATAAGATAATATAGAAATAATACATACACTCCTCAATTCCCAAGGAGCAAAAATGCTGGTATTTGCAACTAAGCATTGAAATTGTGAAAGAGCATCCTTACTATGCTCAGTATTAATGGTAGCAAACCCGTTAAAAAAAAAGATTCTTGGAAAGGGAAACTCCTTTTAATCAGCAATTCTGTTTATGTCTTACTTTAACCCACCCAGAGGTTACAAGTATTAATCAATATTAAACCTCCCCAGTGCCTGTTATGTCATCTTACAAGTTTCTGCATGCATTCCACAGGTTGAATCACACTGTCTGTTCCCATTCATGTCTAATTAATCAAATGAAATATTTCCTACTAAGCTTTTATTTGTTTTACAGTAAATTAAACTCATTTTTTCAATTCAGTAGTCTAAAACCATCCAATATCTCCGAATCAGAGACACAAAGGAAAGATAAAAAAAAGCAGTAATCCAATCGGAGTCAGAGTGTAATAACTTTCTCTCACTTTTCTCCTTTTTTATTATTTCAATAATAATTTTATTGGCTTATAAGGAACTTCTAAGTGTTTTATGTTTGTTTTGTTCTGCCAGTAAAAAGCCAGAAACACATTTATAAATTATTGCTGTTCATTTGTTGGAAGAAACACATGGAAAAGTATATCAGGTTATGTGAGCCGTGGGATTAAAATGAGTTGGTATCAAGTGTTTTTTTTTCTCTTCCTTTTTATTGGATGAAACATTACATCTGCTTCCAGGTAAGAGATCGCTATTAATGTGGCAGCCATAATAAAGCCAAAACAATGCAAGCAACAGTTTTGCCTAGTCAAAAAATAATTCAAAAGCTATTGAGGTATTAGTTAAACATTCTAGTTAGGTCATAGATTTATTGTTTTCAGACCAATTACTGCAACAATATACATGTACAATAAGTTACTCCTTTGATGTAAAGTTTATGGTTTTGTGAGCCAGGAAACTTTTGGCAGAGTTAAAATAAGACTCATTGGTTTGTGCTTTAGTATAAAATATGAGCATCTGTGTTGTGCTTCCTGAAATAGATATAGACAGAATGCATATTCACTTCTTCTTTCTTGTAAACAATGCATCAATCACTGTTTTCGGTCCTGGTCTAGAGATAAATGCCACACTTGTATTACCGACATTCTTTATGATATATATGTTAATGAGGCTGCCAAATATTGAAATATTGTTTATGTCTATTCTGTAATGAGGAAAAGGCATTAAATGGAAACTGTCAATAGGATCATCCCTCCTAAGCCTTCTATATAAGACATAGGGGCGGCACAGTGGCTCAGTGGATAGAATTGCAGCGCTGGGGTCCTGGGTTCAAATCCCACCAAGGACAAAATCTGCAAGGAGTTTGTATGTTCTCCCAGTGTTTGTGTGGGTTTCCTCCGGGTACTCTGGTTTCCTCCCACACTCCAAAAAACATATTGATAGGGAATCTAGATTGTGAGCCCATCGGGAATAGTTTGTATGTTCTCCCTGTGTTTGTGTGGGTTTCCTCCAGGTACTCCGGTTTCCTCCCACACTCCAAAAAACATATTGATAGGGAATCTAGATTGTGAGCCCATCGGGAATAGTTTGTATGTTCTCCCCGTGTTTGCGTGGGTTTCCTCCAGGTACTCCGGTTTCCTCCCACACTCCAAAAAACATATTGATAGGGAATCTAGATTGTGAGCCCATCGGGGACAGTGATGATAATGTGTGCAAACTGTAAAGCGCTGTGGAATATGTTAGTGCTATATAAAGATTATTATTATTATAGGTCACAGGATGCTGAGTAAAATGACACCTTGATATCTGTGATGCAAGGTCTAATTCCAGAAAAATCCACATTCTTCTTATATGTAAATAAGCTGTCTGAGACATGTAACTAACACAGGAGAGTAGAACTGAATTTTGTCTCACAACAAACATGTTAGCAGCTGCAGCAACCACAGCTCTGATGTATTGTAACTAGAATTTGGTTAAAGTGGTCTGGAATGAGAGGGGGCGGATACAGATCACAGACAGTTATTGTAATGAGTTCCCAGAAATCCAGGCAAGGGCGTAACCCCCATCTTTTTTCTTTACAAAAAAGAACCCTGTGGCAATGAGGGATAAGGATGGTCTGATATGACCCTTAGCCAGGCTTTCCGTGATGTAGTCCTTCATGGCCTGTCTCTCTGGACCAGAGATATTATAGAGTCTGCTACTGGGCAGCTTGGCACCATTAATGAGATTAATGGAGCAATCATAAAAATGATGGGGAAGGAGTTCTTGACATCCCTGCTCAGAGAACACATCCCCAAAATCCAATAGGTAACTAGGTGCAGACTAGGTATCCACCCTAACCAACCGGGTACCCAAGCAACGTCCTTGATAATACACACTCCTTTTAGCTACTCCCGGAGTCTGCCAGTCAATTACAAGATTGTTCAGAGCGAGCCAAGGAAGTCTCAGTACCACAGGTGAGGCGAGAGCCTCTAGCACATAACAATCCAACACCCCATGGCATGGCCCCCACCTGAAGCCGCAAGTCTTAGATGACTCGATCAAATTAAACCCCGCCCCACTGTCCAGAAATGCAGATACATCCACCTTAATTCCACTCACGTGGATTTCTGCTGGTAGAAAAAACTGTCCTACACACAGAGGTGATAAGTACACCAGGGTTGCTAACTTCCCCGCAACCCGGGCCATCTAGGTTTTCCGGAGGTTGTTTACTAAGTAATCGGGAAGGACACATGTCCACAAAATGGCCCTTTTTACTACAAAAGAAACACACTCCCTCCTTATGCCGGACAACAGACAATTTAACAGGATGTGATACAACTCCCACTAGCATGGGTTCTTCAGTAGGCTCAGTGCTGCCCTCCTTCGACTCCGGACCTCCTGCACCCAGAGGTGACTCCCTATGTCTCTGGCGAAGATGGCGATCAACTAGCATCACCAGAGACTTGGCTGCCTCAAGGGAATCTGGAGTCTCATACAGAGCTAAGGCATCCTTCACCCTTACAGTAAGCCCCTCACAGAACTGAATATGGAGCGTGGGGTCATTCCACTTGGTATCCATGGCCCACCTCTGGAACGCAGAGCAAAATTCCTCTGCTGGTCGGTCTCCTTGCTTAAGCTGGTGCAGTGTAGACTCAGCTACAGAGACATGATCGGGGTCATCATATATAAGGCCCAGTGCCCCAAAAAATCCCTCCACCATCTGAAGCGACTGAGAGTCAGATGGGAGAGAAAATCCCCATGCTTGGGGGTCCCCTGAAGGAACGAGATTACTATCCCCACACATTGTTCCACTGTACCTGAGGAAACCATACGTAACTTGAAGTATAGTTTACAGGCCTCTCTGAAAACAGCAAACTTTTCATGCCCCCCAGAGAACCTGTCAGGCAACGCAACCTTGGGGTCCACTATGGTTTGCCTGAGAGCCGAGATTCCCACACCAGATGTATTAAGGTGCTGCAAAACCACCGTGCATACATCTGCCACCTCCAGATTGAACTGCTGCAATTGCCCCGTCAGAGCAGAGATTGGATCCATCATGGATCAGAGAAAATTTTAGCGATCAGAGCTAATGTCAACAGCCTATGTTAAATAGTATAAAGTACTAGCTTACAGAAGTAAATAATACATGTGAAATAAAGATGCAATAATAATACTGGTCAACACAAAAATCATCAGCAAAGGTAATATGTCTGTTTTATGGAGTTTGATGTGCTGATTCCAAAAATATGCTTAAATATGCTTAGTTTTACTCTATCACATAAAGTTTCTGAGATAGAAGTATTTTTGTTAATAAATTATTTCTGCATTTTCAATGTATGTGGCTTTTCCTATGTTTTTCCCATTTCTATGCTCTTGTTACTCAATTGTGAGTGTCCTTACAAGGACAACATCAGTAAGGCTATGTACCCATGTATGCAGAAAATTCCTGACTAAAAGCCGGACTCCTTCCCAGGAAAAACACGTTTTTTCCGCGCGTTTTTTGCGCGTTTTTTATGTGTTTTTTTTCCGGAGCATCCCCAGTCTCATAGAATATAGTTGGAAATGTGTTTTTTTCCGCAAAATTAATGTACATGCTGCATTTTTTACCGCAATGCATTTTTTATGCAGAAAAAAACGCATCATGTGCGCAAAAATTGCAGAATGCATTATAAGAATGGGATGCTTAATGTATGCGTTTTGTAAGCATTTTTGCATGGAAAAAACGCTTAAAAAACGTGAAAAAAACACTTATGTGGATGTAGGGTCGGTGGCGAGGGAGGAAGGGCAATTGGGTGGTGGTGCTGCTGGTGTTAGTGCAGATAGGCAGCGGAGGTGTGCTGTACTCACAGGAATGGGGGGTGACCCGCTTCTTGACATCGACAGGCACGAGACAGAGGCAGGAATTGTATTCAACAGGTTTGCTTTTATTGGCCGCCCTCACGACGACCAGAACAAAACACGACAGATGTTTCACACTGTTATCCTCCTGCAGACAGGCCCGGGTACCTTCACTTGTACACTTTTTTCCGTCAGGCATACTTCGTGGCTCTATCCGCCCTAGGCCAATCCACCATGGCGTTTCGCCTTACAAAGTCCACCAATAATCCAGGTCCTCACAGGCCGTCTCTGCATGTGACCAGTGTCCTATAGGGTCACCCCCCGTGACCGTTTCCACTGTCCAAAGTCTCTGAGGGATCTCCTTTGTGTGACAGACTCTCCTAACCTGTGAGCTCCCCTGGCTGACTGAAGCTTCTGGAAGCTTACCTCAGTATTTATTCAGACAGACCAGGTAGCCCCACCCTGTCACCTGACAGTCACCTCTGCCCAATCAGAGTCACCTTGACCTCTGGCAGTTATGTAACACTCAAATGACAGCTACATAATCACTGCCATCGGTGCTCTCTAGTGACCTCTGATGGGCAGTCTGCCACATGACACCCTCTGTCAATCTCTCTGTCTCCATTACAGACAGAACCGTACCCAGCTCAACCTCCCCACATTCCTCTTCCTTTGACCATTGTCGTCCTCGACAATTGCGTCACGGGGATGAAAGTAGTGTCAGTATCTGGTACTGACATGGTCGTCACCTGAGTAACACATACCTCTCTGCATCACACGGACTCCTGTGTCACACAAACCTTTGGTCACACAGACCCTCTTGTCACACAGTCTTCCCTGCGTCACACAGTCTCCTGGTCGCACAGACCTCTCTGCGTCACACAAACTCCTGTGTCACACAGACTTCTCTGCGTCACACAGTCTCCCGGTTGCACAGACCTCTCTGCGTCACACAAACTCCTGTGTCACACAGACTTCTCTTACTCAGGCACCCGTTCCATTTTGCCTTATTGGTCCTGTCATCCTTTCAACTTAACACAGTCAGGGTCGGCCCATTCCCCGTACTCGGGACCTGCTGAATACACATTTTCATTTTTCAAATAACATTTCTAACTCACTATACATATTACACATAGCTTCGACATACATTACTTTTTGATGGGTACAACATTTACCCTCTTCTTTGCAACATTCTACATTAAGTACCATACTATGCTTAAATTACTCACTAGTTTTGTTACCTATATCTACCAGTATCATTATGCAAAGCATTTGTTTTTTTAAAATAAAGCATAACATCTTTAAATTTTTAACAAACAAGGACACTAGTGCTCCCCCTTCCTTTGAGGAGAGCACGCCCCCCGTATGCATTCCCACTACACCAAGAAAGGGGCACTTATTACCCAATTGAGGACTTCGAACTGTCCCCAGGTCGTGCAACGGCGCATGACAGTCCCCGGCAGTCGATTTAGCAGGATACTCCGGGCCACCTCCTGGCGGCCGATGTTTCACCAATTAGCAGGGAACTCCACAGCCGTGAAGTCCCTGGGATGCTTGAAATATTCTGGGCCTCGAGTGTCCCTGATGCCCGAGACCCAGGAGTCCTTGTCTCTTTCTATGGAGGCTCATACCCCTCAGGGTAGGTGATGACCGCTACCGCATAGCAGCCGCAGGGGCAGTATTCGTTGTAATAGGAGACCGGGTCTCCCTCCCGCAAAGCCCTTCCATGTCTGATGGGGGTCACATTGAGGTAGTCTTTGTGGCCGGTGGCGAGGTCCCAGATGAACCCGTAGCCTTTAGCGGTGTTAGCATGTACAAGCCGCCCATATGATTAAGGGGTAGTCATGGCTGCCTCTCCCTTCTCGTGTAGCAGTGCCCACACCTCCCACTCTTTGGCCTCCTTCTGATCAATAATCTCCGCAACCCAGACGGAGGGTCCGGCGTAGGTCGAAGAGTCCAGTGGGCGGGCCGCAGTCGGGGTCAAGAACGGGGCAGAGGCGGCCGCGGACATTGGGGAGCAAGCCGCACCCAGAGTCATGGAAGGGACAGAGGCGGCCACAGGCATCAGCGGGTAGGCCACGGAGCAGGCCGCAGCAGGAATCAAGGCGGCCGCGAGCTCCGGCAAGAAGGCCGCAACAGGGGTCACGGATGGAGCAGCGGCGGCCGCGGATGCCGGTGAGTAGGCCATGGCGGTCTGGGGCGGGGCCGGGGTTGCTGAAGAACGAGAGGTCAGGCGGGGTGGCCGGGGGCCGGTGTCTCGTACACGGGGCATGGGGGCGGGATCTGCCTGCGGTGCCGCCGGCTGAGTTGGAGTAACGCTCACCTTCCCCGGCACCGCGGCTCCCGACAGTCCATCCCGCAGCTCCTCCAGCAGCAGATGTTCTTCACCCCGCCGTCCGGCAGGGCCAGCCTCCAGGCCCGATGACTCTGCACGGACAGTCGGCAACAGCTCCTCTAGCAGCTGTTCCTGGAGGTCCAAGGTGGCTGCAAACTCCTGTGCTTCTTTTTGATGCCAAATTGCCACAGCCAATTTTAACAAGGCCTTTTTCGCTCCAGATCCACCTGCTGAAAACCAGCAATTCACAGTCCAATTTTTGTAATCCAAAGGGAAAAATAAAATCTTCAACCCACACAGCTTAGGGTCCTTTGATTCTTCTGGCGCAGGCTTACCGCTGAAGATGTTGTATTTGCGGCGATGGATCCTGCCGACTACGCCAAAATGTAGGGTCGGTGGCGAGGGAGGAACAGCAATTGGGTGGTGGTGCTGCTGGTGTTAGTGCAGATAGGCAGCGGAGGTGTGCTGTACTCACAGGAATGGGGGGTGACCCGCTTCTTGACATCGACAGGCACGAGACAGAGGCAGGAATTGTATTCAACAGGTTTGCTTTTATTGGCCACCCTCACGACGACCAGAACAAAACACGACAGATGTTTCACACTGTTATCCTCCGGCAGACAGGCCCGGGTACCTTCACTTGTACACTTTTTTCCGTCAGGCATACTTCGTGGCTCTATCCGCCGTGGCTGCCCTAGGCCAATCCACCACGGCGTTTCGCCTTACAAAGTCCACCAATAATCCAGGTCCTCACAGGCCGTCTCTGCATGTGACCAGTGTCCTATAGGGTCACCCCCCGTGACCGTTTCCACTGTCCAAAGTCTCTGAGGGATCTCCTTTGTGTGACAGACTCTCCTAACCTGTGAGCTCCCCTGGCTGACTGAAGCTTCTGGAAGCTTACCTCAGTATTTATTCAGACAGACCAGGTAGCCCCACCCTCTGTCACCTGACAGTCACCTCTGCCCAATCAGAGTCACCTTGACCTCTGGCAGTTATGTAACACTCAAATGACAGCTACATAATCACTGCCATCGGTGCTCTCTAGTGACCTCTGATGGGCAGTCTGCCACATGACACCCTCTGTCAATCTCTCTGTCTCCATTACAGACAGAACCGTACCCAGCTCAACCTCCCCACATGGACACACAGCCTAAAGGTTTTAGTGAGTTTTATTAGAAGGAGTATTGACAGTGCAGTCAACCAATGACTGCTTCTCGGAAAGTCTCATGTTATGGGGAGGAGCTAATTGTTATGAGGTGGTAAGATTTGCGTCAGTCAGAAAAGGATGGTGATAGCAGCAAGGACTGGTATGTGAGACTCTGACAGGAGATAGACCTCTACAGGAATCTGAGCCCTGCCACGGGGAGATTAGATGGGAAGACAGTGGACAGCCGCCATTGTGAGAGGATTTTCACTGCATTTCTGGGAGGACAAGTCACCTCAGAGGAAAGAAAACAGCTCAGCCACTGAGGTGTAACTGAGTGAGGGTCTCCACAGAGAGACAACCTCTAAGGAGCCAATATCACACTGAGAAACTGCCTGTCTTCAAATGTTCATCTGTAAGGAATAGGCTGACCAGTTTACCTCACAACTGTATATAGTTATCTACCAGATTACCTCCAATAAAATCAGTTCTAAATACAAGCTGCCGCTGTCATCTCTGGAGAATTATCTACACATATTTGGTTGGCTCATCACATTTTTTTTTTAGTTTATCACCACCATTGAACTGAACTTACTCTACTTTTTGATCTGATTTAAAGGAGAAAAATGCCCCAACAATTTATCAATCATCCAAAAAGATTCTGCTATGTGTGATGTTCTTTTATACCAAAAGGCCAAGTACATTCAATTACTCATGATATTAAAAAGATGTACCAGATGTACTTTAAGTGTCCACTTGGTGATCAAGACAAAAGCTGGGCCCCTCATGTTATATTCTCAAGTTGTTCAAATGGTCTGAGGAAATTGGCTATGCCATTTGCTGTTCCCATGATTTGGAGAGAACCCAAAAATCATAGTGATGACTGCTACTTTTGTTTTGTCAAATTGAAGGGCTTTTATACAAAGAACAAACATAAGATTAATTACCCTGAACTTGTATCTGCTATTAGGCCAGTTCCACATGATGGTACCTTGCCAGTTCCTGTACCACTGTTGCCTGGATTGGATGAAAATGAAGTAGAATATGAAGACTGTGGAGCTGAAGCTACTGGCAAAGACATGGAGACCTCAAGTCAAGAAGAGTATATACCTGATGGAGCAGCTGAGCAGCCAGTATACTTTACTCAACATGAATTAAATGATCTCATCAGAGACCTTTCATTGTCAAAAGATAAAGCTGAATTTCTTGCATCTAGGTTGAAACAGAATAATCTTCTTCATGATGATGTCATAGCATGTAACTATTGAAACAGAAGAAACACTTTAACACAATTTTTCACAGTTGTTTGACCAATGGTGTACTGTAACAATGTGAATGGCCTTTTTGAAGAACCGTATCAAGAGTATTTTGTTGCAGATTGACTCATCCCAGAGAAGTTTGAAAGCAGTGATGCTTCACAGTGGAAATATGAAACAATTAATCCCTATTGCTCACTCATGTCATATAAAGGAAAGTTATGAAAATTTGTCAGTTGCTTTGGATGATATTCAATATAAGCATCATCAATGGAATATCTGTGGAGATTTGAAAGTGATTGGTCTGCTAATAGGAATGCAAGGAGGTTTCACAAAATATTGCTGCTTCTTGTGTTTATGGGACAGTAGAAATACAGTAGAGTATTATGTTCGTTGTGATTGGGGACAGAGAAACATCTATGCTCCAGGTAGAGAAAATGTTCAGCATAATACTTTAGTTACTCCAACAAAAATCTTTCTTCCTACACTACATGTAAAGTTGGGATTGATTAAAAACTTTGTGAAAGCCATAGCAAAGACAAATTCACAAGGGTTCCAGTACATTTCTCAGAAATTATCCAGCATTTCACCAGCAATACTGAAGGAAGGGGTATTTGTTGGTCCTCAGATCAGAGAGCTTAAGAGAGATGATGTGTTTGAAGAAACTCTAAATGATAAGGAATTGAGATCTTCAAGCTTCAAGTGGATCTGTGAAAACATCTTAGGAAAACAAAAATCTCCAGAATAAGTTGAAGGTGTTGAGGAACTGCTAAATGCATACCAGTGGATGCCACCTGTCTCTGATAATGCACTTTTTGCATTCACATTTAGATTTCTTCCCTCCAAACCTTGGGGATGTAAGCGATGAACAAGGCGAGCGGTTTCGCCAGGACATTAAAGTAATGGAACACCGCTACCAGGGTTTTTGGAATGACTCAATGATGGCAGATTACTGTTGGATGTTATATAAGGACAACCCTGAAAAATCGTATCAACGACAGTCTAATGTCAAGCACTTTTATATTTTGGTTTCTATTTTGCATGTGAAATTATTTTGGTTCAATAAAAACTGTTTTGAAAGGTGAAGCATTTTTTTCTGATATGTAGATTACTGTTTTCATAATGTCGCCAGTATATTTCTTATACCTTATAATAATGATGCTGCTCCATGGAAACTATATGTGTCACAGAAAAACTATATACATTTTTGAAATCAGACAAAAAAGATGCTACAGAAAAGTACAGAGTCACCTGCGATGATTACAAAAGATATTTTTTTGTAGACCTGTGTAATCACTTTGTCATGACACCTGTCGTGTGACCCAGAACAGGGGCTCCTTCCCTGTCCCTAACACTAGGGGGTGCTCTAGCTCGCCCTGCTCCCCGGGATACTTCAGATGGCAAAGATGCCAGGGTCTCCGCCCTTGCCTTATCTCCTAAGTTAGCCCTCTGTCTGTTGTCTTCCCCCAACCATGGAAGAGGGGGCACTACTGTGCACCATAGTACACCAACACGACAAACAAGGCTACACAAACAAGGGTTAACAGAAAACTCCAGGCATACAGAATATTCACATATATTTAATAAAGGAATACACTGGGGTGTGAAGGTAGGGGAATAAACCAAATAGAGAAGGATAAGGAATTACCACACATACAAACCAAGCTACAGTCACAAATAACTACTTCAAGTTCAAAGGAACATTATTATCTACCCTGCACCGTGCATTTCAATCCTGTACATAGATCTTTGTCAGGTACAAATTGAAATGGTATATCATGCACATAAATTGCCGAAAAATTATAGTTGACCTCTTTTTGACTATGAAAATAGACAAGAGAAGTAAAATTTACATGCAAAAATGCATGAAAATTTCTTACTAAGTTAAAGCAGGAGAATCAAAACTTGATGACATATATAAAGTACAGTTGAGCTTTGATCTTAATCTTAATGAAAGCAATGGTATAATATAACTGTGTATATTTAATAATTTAGGGACCTTCTGGAAAAAAAGTTACATTTCTTAAGTAAAGCTGCCATCTTCTTCATGGTTGAGAAGAAGGGGGTTAAAGGATTGTTTTGGATTAGGCTTTGTTAATATAATGAAAGATATCCTATTTTTTATCAGGATATTTGGCACATTATTGGGTTAGAGTTGTCCACTACATTGCAAGAAGATCCAGAGTCTAGCATAGTAATGAACCCAAAGTTATTACAAAAGCCAATGACATTTGGCGCTAACTATGAAGTAATCACTTGTCAGTGTTTCAAAAGGGTTGATTCCCCAATAACTTATGAGCCCTTTTGTAGTCATGCACTGTATATGTAGAATTAAGAGTAGACACACACGTTTTATATGGGTGGAGAGAGGGGACATTTTGGTTAACAAATTAAATTTAAGTACAGCTTTTAGTGATAGTTCAAGTTAGGTCAGGGGCAGATGAGCGCATATTCTGTCCAAGTGCGATCCAACAAAACATTGCGCTCAGGCTAATGATAGTGTATTGGGTGGTGAACAAGTCTGATTTTTTCCTCAGACAGAGGAATCTGTACAAATATATCGCTACATGCCCATGTTTGATCCAATATTCAAATCGCACTGCGCCATTCAAGTTAATGAGTGTGTGGAAATCATCAGACTGCACTCACAGAATGGAAAAGATGGGGAATTTTTAATTCTTCATCTTCTCCTCATCCAAGAGGACCAGAACACACTGTTGTCACTCTCTGATCAGAGATTTCATTATCGATTCAATTTTCTCAGATGACCAAAAAATATGCTCCTGTGCACCTAGCCTTAATGGGATATATCTGTGATCCTTATGAATAAAATGTGTTTGGATTGTTTTCTATAGCTGGTTATCAAGGAACTATCTTTTAAAAAGCCAGTTTGGTGTTGGCCTGCAGCATATTTTTTGCATGCACAATAATCCTTTTATAAACCACAACAAATTAGCCTATTTGCCAGTAATGTGCATTTATATAACACCTCTCAAAAAATCAACCTCAAATCTCTTTAAAAAAAAAAAGTCTTGGATTATATTTCCATTTACAGTGCCGACCAAAAGAATTGGATATGCACAATTGCCGTAATATAAAGTTACACGTCTGAGCCTTCACATTTACGCGGCGAACTTGGTTGTATGCATTGAATAAACTGAAGCCTCTCAATACGCAACCGGTTTTATGGGCCTAGGAAGGAATGTTTGATATGTAAATTCTTTGCGATTGCCAGAAGTAGTCTCCAGTTAAATGGTTAACATGAGCCAAATGTATTACTGCATTTCACTATTGTGCATCGTATCTGCTTTGATCCTTTTGTTGTGTAATCGCAGTGGGATACATACTTTCTAACTTGACAAAAACAAGATGTATTTCTATTTGTAAAATTTTCCTATAAAAAAAACGACTCCGCTATAACGCTAAATAATTTATAGATGTCATAAAGCAGAGGACAGGCAGTGAAGTATGAGAAAAGGCCTAACATGCTGAAGTCTTATTGAAAACACTTTGAATCAGATGGCTAAATGATAACCAGTTGTGATAGCTACCCGCATATTTTAAAATATATGTGCATGTATCCAAAAATGATCTTGTTATTTGATTTATTCTCAGGTCCCCTGAAGTGTTTAATAAATACAATATGGTGAAACTGAAATCATGCTTATTGCTGCTATTATTTTGGTCATTCTCCAAGATGAAATCATACTTTTCAGGTTATAAATATACATTTTTATTGTTGATTTTTATACTCAAATTTGAAATATTGCTTCTCTGCTTTCATATTTTCAAGACCTTATTACAGTGCAATAAATCTGCGGAGGACGAAAGGAACTCTAATTGATATCAGGTGATCTTAAAACAAAGAGAAAACAACTTGTACATGTCCTTTGTTACAATCAATGGACTTTAAAATGCATACACAATTCATCTGCAGTATTTGCTTGGAAGATTAATAGATAAATAAAATGGACATCCAGAACATGAATCACATTGAGGTGCATGCCTTTTTTCAAGGGAGAAAGATGATCTGAGAAACTCAATTGTTTTTTTTGCAAACTGCTAAGTGTCTGGTTATTGTATTTTACTGTGAGAAGAAACATGAAGAGAATTACCTGCACATTTACCCTTTGCATAGTACCTTGTGGTGCCCAGATGTGCCATAGACTCGGTGGAGTACTGTATATTAGGTTCTTGCTGGTTCTGAAACCTTGATGAGTGGTCATCTGCTAGTTAGAACGTTAAAGGTGTTGATTTTTTGGAGAAAAACCCCGAACATTAAGAAGATCACATGAAGTCTCACTAATGGGAAATAAAAAAAAGAGATGTAATCCACTATGTAACCAATATGTGTACAGATTCACTACAGTATCACCACCGGTGAAATGAAGCATTGAATACTTCTCACTAGAGGAAACCTGTCAGTAGGTTCAACCATCTTAAACCATCTATACTGGCATGTAGGTCATAGGAAACGGAATAAACTGATACCTTGATATCTGTAATTCGATGTCTTATTCCAGAAGGATCCATTGTTTTTATATGTGAATGAACTGATCAAGACTGTTTTCCAGACACAGAATGAGAATCTGCCTCAAGTTCCTATTTTTAATAAAAGGGTGTGTTACCCTTTTAACATGAGACATGTAACTAATACAGAAGAGTAGAACTGAGCTTTGCCTCCTTACAAACACTTTTTTGAAGCTCTCACATCTCTGCTGTATTGAAACAATATTGCAACACTAAAATCAGTAGGGAATGCGATCCAAATGAAATCGTGCTATCAATACATGATAAACCAGTCCGAATTACCAAGTCCCTCCGAATGGAGTGGGGTTAAAGGTGACCAGAAAAAACACAAAAAAAGTAATGTAGAGAAAGTTACTTGACAATCTTTATTGTTACAAAATATTTCACTCAAAAATTATTCTAATAAAAAAGATGTCTCAATGTGAGGGACGCATTCGGCCAGGGACCCTGTTAAACATCTATTGCTGAGGCAATGATGATAAATTCAAATAATAAAGTGTATCTTGAAACTTTATATGTAGTAGTATTGACTACATATATTCATGAACAACTGAATTATTAGTTATAAAGTGCATATGCAAATGAGGGTATATTCACTGAATATAGGTAGACAATTTATTAATACCTAACCATTACTATGTAATTTAGGAGCTGAATGCAAATTACCCCTTGCGAAATATAGCGCTCTATTTAGCATAAATTTTCACACAGGTGGGAACACAAAAAACCCCGTACTAGCACATTGCATCAGATGATCTTTGCCATAAAGTATGTACAGATCAACACTGACTGCAGATAACAATAGGCATGGGAGAAAGCCCTAAATAAATAACTTAGTCAGGTAAGAGGCTGGGTCTGTGCTGTGTCCCTCAACCGTGATACGTGTTTCGTCCTCACTTCTTCAGGTGGCGTAACTGACAGTGAGATGGAAGCTGAAGTTGAGAGGTACATGCAGATGTGTCAGTTATAATCGCAAACAGCTCTGCAGCCAGATCAGGAGAGCAGTAATTAGATATCACACCAGTAATGCCCTCTTTTATGTAAAATAAGCTCTGGAAGATTCTCATGTAGATAACCGTTAGTCAGTGGATAGCTCTGAACAGCTCATTTACATATAATAAAAATGTGGATATCAATTTATCATTTGTTCAGCTTCTGATGACCTACATGTAGTGATGGGCAGACCTGTGGATGTTTGGGTCCAGCGGGTTTGACTGATCACAGTGAGAACTGGGTCATCTATTCCTGAGAGCACCCCTGCTGTGCGCCAAGTCAGAGCAAGGGGGTGTTCAGCCGCTGTGTGGAATTTTTTTCTGAAAGTCCTTAAGAGAAAAACATTGTAGTCTGAAGCATCTGCCATACCAAGTTGAGCAGAGACAAGGTCAAAGGCAACCTGAACACCACCAGTGTGCAAAACCACATGGCAGTCAAGCACCCCAGTAGGTGGGCGGAACACCAGGGTACCAAATCTGTTTCAGCGGGTCAAACCACTGCCATGTCACCTGGGCTATGTCCTTCAGAAAGTGCTGTTAAAGAAGGAGGCACACAAGTTGCGGTTCTTCACACACAAGAAACATCAACCACATCCACTTCCTTGTCCCAGCGAAGTGTCCAATTGTCCATGCCTGAGAGCTTGGAAAGAAAGCATTAATACCCAGCCACGCGCCCACAGGCACAAATACTAAACTTGCACATTGCCAAATTGCTAGCTGTGGAGATGTTGTCGTTTAGACTTGTAGGAACACAGTCTTTCCGTGATCTCTAGGTTGTGGTTGCCCCACACTACAGTGTTCCCAGCCACCAGTATTTTGCCCTGTGTGCCATCCCTGCATTACACAAGCATTACACTAACAATCTGAACCACGCTCTCACCAACGCCATAACCGGGAAGGTCCACCTAACAATATACATCTGAACAACTTGGTGTGGACAGGGACGATACATTTCTGTCACGGCACACTAGGTGAACCTGGTGGAGGGTGGAACAAAGGTGCCAACTGGAACATCACACATCCTACCCATGCCAAGAATAGCGGGTCCAACTTCTGTCAGTGTTTCTGCCTCTTCATATTCCACTTCCTCTCTCCCCTCCACCTGCTCCTCACCCTCTGCTGAAGTACCCTCCCCATCACTGTCAAGCTGGGACCTGTGCAGCAGCGCATTGGCAAAGTGGCAACATGCTCTGATGAAGCAGATCTGTTTAGGTCATAAACCACACACTGCAGCAGAGCTGTGGCAAGCTTTAAAACAACAAACCGATCAGTGGCTCTCCCAACTGCACCCCAACCTGGTCTGGTCGTCTGCGATAATCGGTGTAACCTGGTGGTGGCTTTAAAGTTCGGCAAGCTGGTACACATGCCATGCATGGCTCACGTTCTGAACCTAGTTGTTCAGAAAATTCTGAAAATTTACCCTGCCTTGCCATACCTACTTGAGAAGGTGCGCTGTATTAGTGTCCATTTCCACCATTCCTCTACTGTTTTTGCTGGTCTTACAGTGCTGCAAAAGTGCTTGAATTTGACAAGTCACCGACTCATTTGCGACTTGCCCATGTGGTGGAACTCAACCTATCACATGTTGGCGAGGATTAGTAAGCAGCAGAGGGCAGTAGCTGAATACTAGCTTCAACATGCCCGTTAGACAGAGAATCAGCCACCACACATAACAAACCCCTTCCCATAAAAACCCATTTCCTTCCTTCATCAACCATGACTCAGCCCATAGAGCAAATTTTTACAAACCCTATGCACATTGTGCAGTGGACAAACCAGGACAGTATTCCTACTCCAGCCTAACTACAATTTGTGATTGGAGGCCCATGGGATGGTAGCTTCCTGCGTCAACCATGACTCAGCCCATAGGGCAAATTTTTACAAACCCTATGCACATTGTGCAGTGGACAAATCTTGAAAGTAGAGTTGTCATACCAAACTAATATTTGTCATTAGAGGCTCTTGTGACAGGTTGTCCCACTTTGTGACTGAGATAGGGGATACATATTCAATAGAAATCTAGGTTTGTTAGTTGCACTTGTGTATCTGTTAAAGTGACATAACTTATTCCCAGAAACTATATGTGAGTCAGTATTGTATACAGGCATATTCTCCAGGCTCTTCCCATTCTGTTTCATTACTTTCCTATCCACTTCAGCCCTTTCCTCAGGCCCCCAGACATCTTTGTAGGGTCCAGCAGAAAATTACTTGCATTTCCCATTGACTTGCATTGTACTCGCTATTCGGAATGAATACGCGATTTTTCAAAGTACTCATTACGAGTATAGCGATTACAAATATTATGGTACTCGCTCATCACTAGTTCCCCCATAATTTAAGACTAGCAAGGCTAAACAGACAGTAGTCAACTGATATTAATAGCCAGGGAAGGGACCAGGGATATTGTCCCCACTCCCATGCTAGGAACATCAGCCCTCAGATGCCCCAGAAATGGTGCATCAATAAGATGTGCCAAATCTTGCGCTTAGCCTCACTCTTCCCACTTGCCCTGTGGCAGAGACAAGTGGGATAATAGTTGTGAGGTTGATTTCAGCTTCATATTGTTTTTTTTTTTTACAATCTAGCTATGGGGTTAGTAATGAGGGTGTCTTATAGATGCCTCTAAATTACTAACCCCTGGGTTTGATGTCAGTGGCCATAAAACAGCTGATATCAACCACAAACCTATTTCCTCACTTGCCACAGCACCAGGGCAAGTGGGCAGAGCCTGGCAAAGTGCCAGAATTGGCACATTTAATAGATGCAAAATTTCTGCGGCTGCTGCGGGCTGCTATTTTTAGGCTGAGGAGGGCCAATATCCATGGCACCTTCCCAGTCTGAGAATACCAGCCCCCAAGTGTCTGCTATAGCTTGGCTGGTTGTCAAAAATGGGGGGACCCGACATCATTTTTTAAAATTGCTTATTCAAATAATTTTAACCCTTTCCTGACATTGAACGTACTGTTCAATCCATGTACCCTGGGACTTAATGTACATGGACAGAATAGTACGTCTTCATCGATCAGTGACGCTCACGGTGGGAGCGCGGCTGATCGAGGCTGGGTGTCAGCTGAGATGCCTCCTACACTGCCTGTCAGATCGCTGATCTGACACAGTGCTGTGCAAAGTGTCAGATCAGAGATCTGACTTTGCATAGTAATGTCCCACCCTGGGACAATGTAAAAAAGTTTAAAAAAAATTAACATGTGTAAAAATAATTTTAGAAAAATTCCTAAATAAAGAAAAAAAATATTCCTCAATAAATTCATTTCTTTACATAAATAAAAAGACAATGAAAGTACACATATTTAGTATCGCCGATGTCATGATCTCAGTGCGGGTTTGACTCGCACACGTGGGGTTAATGTTTGGAACCAGTGCTGATGACTGGCATTTCTGGGGTTAAAGGTTGTGATCCTGGTGCAGGCTTACCTGCACACCTGGGGCTATGATTGTGGCCTCTCCCTGGTTCTGGGGGAGGCTTCTTATAGCCTCAGGACGCTCCCATCCCTGTCAGTTATACTTTCGCCCTTGGCATTGTGTGGTGACCCCTGAGTGTGTTAGTGCTGTGTTCTGGTTACTTGATTCTCTGTGTATGACTCGGTCTGTTCCCTGGATATCGCTTTGGATTCTGCCTGGTACCTTATATGTCTGTTTGGTTTTGATCTCTGCTTGGCCCTGATTATCCGCTCTGTCTCCTCCCTGGTACTGTACTGTGATCCTGTGTATGACCTTTGGCTTTGTCTGACCTCCCATCTGTTTATCCCTCCTGTACCTCGCTGGTCTGTACTGTGCATGACTTCTACTTTGCCATAATCTGAGACCCTGACACTATTAGCTTGAAGCACGCTTTGTCACCTCTGCTGCCCTGCTCCCCAGGTAACTCTTAGCACTGCTTCTGAACTCAGGACACGTGCACTGGCTCTATGAGCAAGTGTAGTGCGGTGTCTTTGACATTATAACTGACCATTTCAGTTTTTTTTTGTTTTTTTTTTCTGAAGGAAAAAAAAAAAAGGTGTGTGTTATCCTCATGGAGCCCATACAAGCCTTGTCTGATCAGGTCAAGCACCTGACCCAAATGTTCCATAAGCTCAATGTGGAACAACGCACGATGGCCCAGACCCAGCAACAGTTGGTGGTTACTGTGCAGGAGGCTGTCGATGCAGGGGCTTCTAGTTCTGGGGGTAGGGATGTGTCATTAGCGTCCCCCGAATCTCCGGTCAAATTGACTTTTTCTCAGGGAACAAAAAGGAGTTCAGGTCTTTCAGAGAAGGATGCAAGCTTTTTTTTTCTCTAAGGCCCCGCTCCTCCGGGGATGAGTTCCAGAGGGTGGGGGTCATTATTTCCCTACTTCGGGGGGCTCCGCAAGCATGGGCTTTCTCTCTGTCTTCCTCTGCTCCTGAACGTATGTCAGTGAACGCATTCTTTGAGGCCCTCGGGCACATTTATGATGAACCTGACCGAGTGCGATTGGCAGAGGATATGTTGATGAGTGTCTGTCAGGGGAAACATTCAGCTGAGTGGTTTTGTTCTGAGTTCCGCCACTGGGCGGCAGAGGTCTCTTGGAGCGACGCCGCACTCCGCGGACTCTTTCGCAGAGGCTTGTCCGAGCGGCTGCAGGATGCCTTGGCGTTACATCCCCCACCTAACTCTCTCGAGGACACCATGACCCAGGCCGTCCGGATGGACCGCAGGCTGCGGGCCAGAGGGGTGATGCAGGTGGATACTCCATTATTCCCCAGTGGAAAAGAGACTGCCCCTGAGCCCATGGATGTAGGCGCCCTCTCCCTGAAGGATACAGAGAGGAAACGCCGGAAGGACAAGCAGTTATGCTTTTACTGCGGTAAAACGGGACATTGGAAAAGGGAGTGCCCGAATTGCCCGTCTTCAAACCCGGTCGGCGAGAAACGACTAGGTCTGGGTAGTCAACGGGGAGGCTGCTCAGACCCTCAGGTACCATTTTCCTCGTTTTCTAAAGTATTACTGCCTGTGGAACTATTTGTGGACGGTAGTTCTTTTTCCTCTACAGCCTTCGTCGACTGCGGATCATCTATTAACCTCATTGACTCCCAATTGGTCACACACTGCAAGATAGGGACAGTTAGGCTCAAGGTTCCGATCAAGGTGATGGCCATTGACTCATCTCCCCTCACTAAGGAGGGAATTCGCTTTATGTCTGATGTGTTTTCGCTCAGAGTGGGCGCTATTCATGTGGAAAACATAAGTTGTTTTGTGCTGGACAATCTACCTGCAGGGTTGGTGTTGGGCATGCCCTGGTTACAACGCCATAACCCAGTTATTAACTGGAAAACGGGGGAGATTGTTCAATGGGGGTTTAATGATTTTGAGTTATGTGATAAATCCGCACTGCTGGTTGAACCAGTTAAATCTGTGTCTGTATCATCTGTCGAGCTGGAAGGTATTCCGGAATGCCTGAAGGACTTCGAAGATGTATTCTCCGAAAGCGAGGCCGAGACGTTACCGCCACATAGACCCTTTGACTGCGCTATTGAGCTGGTCCCGGGGGCTAAATTACCCAAAGCCCGTCTGTTTAATTTGTCTGGTCCTGAGCGCTTGGCTATGAAGGAGTACATTACTGAAAGTCTGCGCAAAGGACACATACGTCCTTCAGTCTCACCTGTAGCGGCAGGTTTCTTTTTTGTAAAGAAAAAAGATGGCGGGTTACGTCCCTGTCTCGACTTCCGGGAGCTTAATCAAATTACTGTACGGAATACGTACCCCCTTCCATTGATTCCCAATTTATGTAACCAACTATCAGGGGCAAAGTGGTTTTCTAAACTGGACCTTCGGGGGGCATATAATTTGATAAGGGTCCGGGAGGGGGATGAATGGAAAACCGCGTTCCTCACGACCGAGGGACTAGTTAAAAATTTAGTCATGCCGTTTGGTCTTACCAACGCCCCTGCCATATTTCAGAATTTCATCAACGTGGTATTCTCGGATCTCATTGGTCGTTTTGTCGTTATCTACTTAGATGATATTTTGATATATTCCCCCGACAAGTATTCTCATTTGGAACATGTACGAACTGTGCTCCAAAGGCTTAGAGAAAATCATTTGTATGCCAAATTGGAGAAATGTGTATTCTGTGTACAAGAGTTGTCCTTTTTGGGGTTAATTGTATCCGGTGAGGGTTTTCGCATGGACCCCAAGAAGGTGCAGGCCATTGCGGATTGGGTGCAACCCCGAGATCTTAAGGGTCTTCAGCGCTTCTTGGGGTTCGCCAATTATTACCGCAAATTTATCCGGGGGTTTTCGCAAGTGGTCAAACCTCTCACGGATCTAACATGCAAAGGTGCGGATGTGAGAAATTGGTCCTCGCCCGCAAAAGAGGCCTTTGCAACGCTGAAAAAATGTTTTATGTCTGCTCCTGTGTTAGTGCAGCCAGATCCGTCCAAACCATTCGTTGTGGAAGTGGACGCCTCTGAGGTGGGGGTGGGGGCGGTGTTATCCCAAGGGCCTGCCACTCTAACCAACCTCAGGCCATGTGCTTTCTTTTCCAAGAAGTTCTCTGCTGCGGAAAGAAATTACGACGTAGGCAATAGAGAGCTTCTTGCGGTCAAATTGGCGTTTGAAGAATGGAAGCACTTTTTGGAGGGGGCCAGTCACCCGGTTACGGTGATCACGGATCACAAAAATCTGTCGTACATTGAGTCTGCTAAAAGACTAACACCCAGACAGGCCCGTTGGTCACTTTTTTTTTCCCGTTTTCAGTTTACGATTACATTTCGTCCAGGGTCTAAGAATGTCAAGGCTGACGCCTTATCACGCAGTTTTCAGCCGGTGTCGCCCCCTGAGCCACCGTCCTCCATTCTTCACCCTGGGGTTGTGATAGCAGAGGTCTCATCTGAATTGGAACGGGAGATTCTGGGGGCCCAGTCGCAGGCCTCGGCGGCCAAGCCGGAGGGGAAGTTGTTTGTCCCAGAGCAACTTCGCCTGAAACTCTTGCAGGAGTTCCATGAATCCAAGCTGAGTGCTCACCCTGGTATTTCAGCCACACGTCTGGCGGTGGCTAGGATCTTTTGGTGGCCTACCCTTGGTTCGGACATAAAAAAATTCATTGCTGGTTGTGGGGTCTGCGCTCGTTCTAAAAGCTCTCATAGCCGGCCGGCAGGGGAGCTGATACCCTTGGCAGTGCCCGAAAGGCCATGGACTCATTTATCCATGGATTTTGTTACCAATCTCCCTCCATCTAAGGGTAATACAGTGGTATGGGTAGTGGTGGACAGGTTTTCTAAGCAGGCTCATTTCGTACCCCTGTCCGCACTACCGTCAGCTGAGACGTTGTCCAGGTTGTTTGTGCAGCATGTGATCCGGTTGCATGGGGTACCCCTGAATGTGGTGTCTGATCGTGGTGTGCAGTTTGTGGCTAAGTTTTGGCGTGCTTTCTGCAAAAAATTAGGTATGTCTCTGTCCTTTTTGTCTGCATACCATCCTGAGAGCAATGGGCAGACGGAGCGCACTAACCAGTCCCTGGAACAGATCCTCAGGTGTCTAACCTCTGCTAGACAGAATGACTGGTGCGATGCACTGCCGTTGGCTGAATTTGCCTTCAATAGTCGGGTGAGTCAATCCACTGGTAGGTCCCCTTTCTTGATTAACTATGGGTTCAGTCCTCATTTTGGTGAGTTTTCTCGTCTGGATTCGGGGTGTCCCGGGGCTGAGGATTCTGTTCAGCGGTTAAAAGATACATGGGCAGAAGTCCAGCGGCGTATATCTAGGTCTCAAGGCAGGTATAAGTTTTTCGCGGACAGGAAACGAACACCTGGTCCCATGTTTCGGGTGGGAGAGAAAGTTTGGCTCTCCACGCGAAACATTAAGATAAAGATTCCGTCAGCCAAGTTGGGACCCAAATTCATTGGCCCGTACAAGATTGTGGAAAAAATCAATCCAGTGGCGTATAGGCTGTGCCTTCCACCCTCTTTCAAGATCCCTAACGTCTTCCACAAATCTCTACTGAAACCTTTTGAAGCAGTACGGGGAGACTCCGAGTCTGCTGCTCCTCCGGTTTTGGTCGAGGGGCAGGTGGAGTACGAGGTTGGTCATATTGTAGATTCCAGGTTGGTACGGCGGTCGGTACAGTACCTGGTTCATTGGAAGGGGTATGGACCAGAGGACAGGTCCTGGGTACCAGCCCGGTTGATGCATGCTGATCGCCTGGTGCGGGCTTTCCATGCTAAGTACCCGGGCAAGCCTGGGGGTCCAGAGGCCCCCCATTGAGAGGGGGGTACTGTCATGATCTCAGTGCGGGTTTGACTCGCACACGTGGGGTTAATGTTTGGAACCAGTGCTGATGACTGGCATTTCTGGGGTTAAAGGTTGTGATCCTGGGGCTATGATTGTGGCCTCTCCCTGGTTCTGGGGGAGGCTTCTTATAGCCTCAGGACGCTCCCATCCCTGTCAGTTATACTTTCGCCCTTGGCATTGTGTGGTGACCCCTGAGTGTGTTAGTGCTGTGTTCTGGTTACTTGATTCTCTATGTATGACTCGGTCTGTTCCCTGGATATCGCTTTGGATTCTGCCTGGTACCTTATATGTCTGTTTGGTTTTGATCTCTGCTTGGCCCTGATTATCCGCTCTGTCTCCTCCCTGGTACTGTACTGTGATCCTGTGTATGACCTTTGGCTTTGTCTGACCTCCCATCTGTTTATCCCTCCTGTACCTCGCTGGTCTGTACTGTGCATGACTTCTGCTTTGCCATAATCTGAGTTCTCTGGACCCTGACACTATTAGCTTGAAGCACGCTTTGTCACCTCTGCTGCCCTGCTCCCCAGGTAACTCTTAGCACTGCTTCTGAACTCAGGACACGTGCACTGGCTCTATGAGCAAGTGTAGTGCGGTGTCTTTGACAGCCGAGTCCTTAACGATCCGCCCTATAAAACTATCCCACTAGTTAACCCCTTTAGTGAGCCCCTTAAAACTGGCAAAAACAATGCTTTATCATCATACCGCCGAACAAAGAGTGCAATAACACGCAAATAAAAAGATGGATATAAATAAATATGGTACAGCTGAAAACGTCATCTTGTCCCACAAAAAAACGAACTGCCATACAGCATCATCAGCAAAAAAATAAAAAAAGTTATAGCTCTCAGAATAAAGCGATGCAAAAATAATTATTTTTTATATAAAATAGTTTTTATTGTATAAAAGCGCCAAAACATAAAAAATATAAATGAGGTATCGCTGTAATCGTACTAACCTGAAGAATAAAACTGATGTATCAATTTAACCACATGCAGAACGATATAAACGTCCCCCCCAAAGAAATTCATGAAATGCTGCTTTTTGTTCATTCTGTGCCCCAAAAATCACAATAAAAAGCGACCAAAAAATGTCATGTGCCCGAATATGGTACCGATAAAAACATCAACTCATCCCGCAAAAAATAAGGCCTCACATGACTTTGTGGGCCAAAATATGGAAAAATTATAGCTCTCAAAATGTGGTGATGCAAAAACTATTTTTTGCAATAAAAAGCGTCTTTTACAGTATGACAGCTAAAAAACATAAAAACCTGCTATAAATAGTAAATAAAATGCCCCGTTATCACCCCCTTAGTTAGGGAAAAATAATAAAATTTAAAAAATGTATTTATTTCCATTTTCCCATTAGGGTTAGGGTTGGGGTTAAGGTTAGGGTTGGGGCTAAAGTTAGGGTTGGGGCTAAAGTTAGGGTTGGGGCAAGGGTTAGGGTAGGGGCTAAAGTTAGGGTTAGGGTTGGGGCTAAAGTTAGGGTAAGGGTTTGGGCTAAAGTTAGGATTAGGGAAAGGGTTGGGATTAGGATGAGGGGTGTGTTAGGGTTAGGTTTGTGGTTGGGGTTATGGTTAGGGCTGGGATTAGGGTTAGGGGTGTGTTGGGGTTAGGGTTAGAGTTAGAATTGGGGGTTTCCACTGTTTAGGCACATCAGGGGATCTCCAAACGTGACATGGTGTCTGATCTCAATTCCAGCCAATTCTGCATTGAATAAGTCAAACGTTCATTTTTTTTAAAACATTCTAAAACCTAAAGGGTTAATAAACTTCTTGAGTGTGGTATTGAGCACCTTGAGGAGTGCAGTTTTTAGTATGGTGTCACTTTTAGGTATTTTCTATCATATAAACCCCTCAAAGTGACTTCAAATGTGATGTGGTCCCTAAAAAAAATGGTGTTGTAAAAATGAGAAATCGCTGGTCAACTTTTAACCCTTATAACTTCCTAACAAAAAAAAATTTTGGTTCCAAAATTGTGCTGATGTAAAGTAAACATGTGGAAAATGTTACTTATTAAGTACTTTGTGTGCCATATCTCTGTGATTTAAGGACATGAAAATTCAAAGTTGGAAAATTGCGAAATTTTCAAAATTTTCGCCAAATTTCTGTTATTTTTCACAAACAAACACAAGTTACATCAAATAAATTTTACCACTAACATGAAGTACAATATGTCATGAGAAAACATCAGAATCATCAGGATCCATGGAAGCATTCCAGAGTTATTACCTCATAAAGGAACAGTGGTCAGAATTGTAAAAATTGGCCCGGTCATTAACGTGCATACCACCCTTAGGTGTTAAGGGGTTAAAAACGGCGTAGGATCTCCCTATTCTTGAAAACCAGCCATTATAAAGCTGACAGCTAGAGGTTGGAGCTGTCTGTTTTGCCTGCGCTGGTTATCAAAAATAGAAGAGACCCCACATAATTTTTTTTAAAAAATGTATTTGTTTATTGCACAGGTACCAGCTGATGAATACTCTCATCACCTTTGCCTGCTCTTGCTGCTATCAGCAACAACAGGCATGCACTGATGAGAGTAGTATTTTCATTAGCCGATGCCTGTGACCAGCAGTAACATTTTTCTCAGGTAACAGCTGCTAGATCACATGCTGTCATCTAACAGTTTGGAAACACAGCTCTCTGACCGGCAGTAATGATCTTACTGTCGATCAGAGTGCCGGTGTTTCTCGTGCTGTCACAGAAATGGCAGCATGGAAAACAGCTGATATTCGGGGTGCCAAACCTAAACAGTAACATGGACTTCCTGGAGAAGTCCATTTTGTGGGTCTGTGCAAGAACACCAGGTGTTCGGTATTGACCCCTAACTTTACTGTTTAAGTTCACCCATCACTACCTATGTGTCCATATGGACGTCTACTGACAGATTCCCTTTAAAATCATTGGATTAGCACAGTTATGCAAACGTCTCTTCTTTATGGATACTCCCAGCAAGAGAAGAAAACATTTGATTTAGGTAGAATTATTCAAATTCGGCTGGCACATTCGCTTCACATTAAATTAATTTGTCGTGAATAGAAATTGCCATCCATTGTTACCATTTTTTTTTAATGCTATAAGGTTTCTCTAAATCCCAAAGCATTTAAAGGGAAAGGAGAAAAAGGGCTAAAAAATTAACAAAAAATAGTACTGACTTTCCTCCTCATCTAATTTGGTCACACATGTTTTATACAGAATAAGCATCACATTATGTAATAAAAATCAATTACGTGTTTGGGGCTTAGTCAGTGTGGGACGTTCATAATGCCTAGTGAACAATCCTGAACAATGATGTGTGTAAACTGAAGACCAGGCAAGGGAACTGCGGCAGCAGGGCAGGTGAAGGACGAGGTGAGTATGATTTTTTTTTTTTAACTTTTTACCCCCTTACTGACCCACAATAGAATCCAGCAAAATGGCGGTTAAATGGCTAAAATTGCTGGATGCAAGTGAAACAAATGACAAACTGTCACGATCTCCACTCTGTTCCTGTCTGATATGTTACTTTGTGTTGGGGTTGTTCTTGGTTTGTGCTGCATCATCTGTGTTCACTTTCCTTAATTAGTCTTCTACTTAAGCATGCTAGGTCGTTCACTCTGTGTCAATCGTACACTTGCTGTTGCCTGTGTAAGTCTGATCACTCTGTGCTCTGTGCCTGACCCAGCATGACTTTGTTCCCTTCCTGGACCTTGACTATTTCCTTGTGACCTGACTTCTCTTTTACCTGCTCCCTGTAAACTATATTACCTTACTGGTTTTCCTGACCCCGGATCATGAATTGACCTGGGATCATTTGACCTCCCTTTACTTATCCAGTAAGTAGTATTAAATTACTATCTGTTATAGTGTCTTTCTCTCCATTTGTGGGACTTATTATTACCATAGTGACTCGCGTCGCACAAATATTTCAGATTCTCCATAATGCAATTTTTTTATAAAATCACATTAAAATTAATCTGTTCTGATTTCCTGCAACAAAGAAATATTACCCACATTTTTGAACAACTTAAACTAAAATTCCCGACTGTGGGAAACTTGTCATGGCTTGACCTACTCTCCAAGGTAACCTTCCCCAAGATGCTCTTTATATACCCATCTAACATACCCCACAATACCTTGAAACCCATTTTATCTAATTTAATGGGAAAAGAAGCTAAATATTAAATTAACAGATATGGAACTTAAGAATATTCTCCCATGGCTTTTCCAGGTGTTCTATCTTACAGGAAAATTCTTGCAAAATATTATCTTGTTGGTACACGACTAGTGTTGAGCATTCCGATACCGCAAGTATCGGGTATCGGCCGATACTTGCTGTATCGGAATTCCGATACCGACTTCCGATATTTTTTCAATATCGGGCATCGGCATCGGAATCGGAAGTTCAAAGTTGATTGACAGCCGAAATGACGTCATCATGATGCGTGGTGTGTGCGCATCATGATGCGCCGTCATTTCGGGCCTTCCGGGGGTCTCTGCCGGCCTGCCAGGGGGCTGTGTGGACTGCCCGGGGTCTGTACCGGCCTGCCGGTGGTCTGTGCACCCTGTGGGGGTCTGTACCGGCCTGCCGGGGGGCTGTGCCGATGTCCGGGGGTCTGTGCAAGCATCGTCCGATGGGACTACAAGTCCCATCTGGCGATGCCTGCTACCATGACAGTGATTGACACATTAGCCAATGATGGGACAGTAGTAGTCCCATCATCCGGCTAATGTGTTAAATGTTTAAAAAAATATATATATATATATACTACATGCATGCTACATACATACTACATGCTACATACATACCACATATATACTACATGCATGCTACATACATACTACATGCTACATACATACTACATATATACTACATGCATGCTACATACATACTACATGCTACATACATACTACATATATAGTACATGCATGCTACATACATACTGCATGCTACATACATACTACATACATACTACATGCATGCTACATACATACTACATACATACTACATACAGTTGTGGCCAAAAGTATTGACACCCCTGCAATTCTGTCAGATAATACTCAGTTTCTTCCTGAAAATGATTGCAAACACAAAATCTTTGGTATTATTATCTTAATTTAATTTGTCTTAAATGAAAAAAATACAAAAGAGAATGAAGCAAAAAGCAAAACATTGATCATTTCACACAAAACTCCAAAAATGGGCAAGACAAAAGTATTGGCACCCTCAACCTAATACTTGGTTGCACAACTTTTAGCCAAAATAACTGCGACCAACCGCTTCCGGTAACCATCAATGAGTTTCTTACAATGCTCTGCTGGAATTTTAGACCATTCTTCTTTGGCAAACTGCTCCAGGTCCCTGATATTTGAAGGGTGCCTTCTCCAAACTGCCATTTTTAGATCTCTCCACAGGTTTTCTATGGGATTCAGGTCTGGACTCATTGCTGACCACCTTAGAAGTCTCCAGTGCTTTCTCTCAAACCATTTTCTAGTGCTTTTTGAAGTGTGTTTTGGGTCATTGTCCTGCTGGAAGACCCATGACCTCTGAGGGAGACCCAGCTTTCTCATACTGGGCCCTACATTATGCTGCAACATTTGTGGGTAGTCTTCTGACTTCATAATGCCATACACACGGTCAAGCAGTCCAGTGCCAGAGGCAGCAAAGCAACCCCAAAACATCAGGGACCCTCCGCCATGTTTGACTGTAGGGACCGTGTTCTTTTCTTTGAATGCCTCTTTTTATCTCCTGTAAACTCTATGTTGATGCCTTTGCCCAAAAAGCTCTACTTTTGTCTCATCTGACCACAGAACATTCTTCCAAAACGTTTTAGGCTTTTTCAGGTAAGTTTTGGCAAACTCCAGCCTGGCTTTTTTATGTCTCGGGGTAAGAAGTGGGGTCTTCCTGGGTCTCCTACCATACAGTCCCTTTTCATTCAGACGGCAACGGATAGTATGGGTTGACACTGTTGTACCCTCGGACTGCAGGGCAGCTTGAACTTGTTTGGATGTTAGTCGAGGTTCTTTATCCAACATCTGCACAATCTTGCGTTGAAATCTCTTGTCAATTTTTCTTTTCCATCCACATCTAGGGAGGTTAGCCACAGTGCCATGGGCTTTAAACTTCTTGATGACACTGCGCACGGTAGACACAAGAACATTCAGGTCTTTGGAGATGGACTTGTAGCCTTGAGATTGCTCATGCTTCCTCGCAATTTGGTTTCTCAAGTCCTCAGACAGTTCTTTGGTCTTCTTTCTTTTCTCCATGCTCAATGTGGTACACACAAGGACACAGGACAGAGGTTGAGTCAACTTTAATCCATGTCAACTGGCTTCAAGTGTGATTTAGTTATTGCCAACACCTGTTAGGTGCCACAGGTAAGTTACAGGTGCTGTTAATTACACAAATTAGAGAAGCATCACATGATTTTTCGAACAGTGCCAATACTTTTGTCCACCCTCTTTTTTATGTTTGGTGTGGAATTATATCCAATTTGGCTTTAGGACAATTCTTTTTGTGTTTTTTCATTTAAGACAAATTAAATGAAGATAATGATACCAAAGAATTTGTGTTTGCAATAATTTTCAGGAAGAAACTGAGTATTATCTGACAGAATTGCAGGGGTGTCAATACTTTTGGCCACAACTGTACATACTACATGCTACATACATACCACATATATACTACATACATACTACATGCATGCTACATACATACTACATGCTACATACATACCACATATATACTACATACATACTACATGCATGCTACATGCTACATACATACCACATACATACTACATACATACTACATGCATGCTACATGCATGCTACATGCTACATACATACCACATATATACTACATGCATGCTACATACATACTACATGCTACATACATACCACATACATACTACATACATGCTACATACATACTACATATATACTACATGCATGCTACATACATGCTACATGCTACATACATACCACATATATACTACATGCATGCTACATACATACTACATGCATGCTACATACATACTACATACATACTACATGCATGCTACATACATACTACATGCATGCTACATACATACTACATACTACATACATACTACATACATACTACATGCTACATACATAATACATACATACTACATGCATGCTACATACATACTACATGCTACATATATACTACATACATACTACATGCATGCTACATACATACTACATGCATGCTACATACATACTACATGCTACATACATACTACATGCTACATACATACTACATACATACTACATGCATGCTACATACAATACATTCATACAATACATACATAGACATACAGTACTTATAACATAGAGTAACATACTTACCAATACTTGTCACATTGTTCCCCGAAGCCAATGTCGTCTACGGAATAAATATTAACATAACAAACCACAAAAATACTCACCCATGATCCGAAGCAGTCCACGAGTGTGTCCCACGACGATCTTGGGTAGAGAACTGCAGCATCAGCTGATGCTGCCGCTCTCTACGGGCTGCAGGAATCCAATGACGGAAGGTAGGTATCCTTCCGCACTGTATTCCTCCGCCACTTAAAAAAAAAAAGTCCCTAGTCTCACTTTATGCCATTGCTGTGTGGGAAATTCCCACACAGCAATGGCATAAAGTGAGACTAGGGACTTTTTTTTTTTAAGTGGCGGAGGAATACAGTGTGGAAGGATACCTACCTTCCGTCATTGGATTCCTGCAGCCCGTAGAGAGCGGCAGCATCAGCTGATGCTGCAGTTCTCTACCCAAGATCGTCGTGGGACACACTCGTGGACTGCTTCGGATCATGGGTGAGTATTTTTGTGGTTTGTTATGTTAATATTTATTCCGTAGACGACAATGGCTTCGGGGAACAATGTGACAAGTATTGGTAAGTATGTTACTCTATGTTATATGTACTGTATGTCTATGTATGTATTGTATGAATGTATTGTATGTAGCATGCATGTAGTATGCATGTAGTATGTATGTAGCATGCATGTAGTATGTATGTAGCATGCATGTAGTATGTATGTAGCATGCATGTAGTATGTATGTAGCATTCATGTAGTATGTATGTAGTATATATGTAGCATGTAGTATGTATGTAGTATGTATGTAGCATGCATGTAGTATATATGTAGTATGTATGTAGTATGTATGTAGCATGTAGTATGTATGTAGCATGCATGTAGTATGTATGTAGCATGCATGTAGTATGTATGTAGCATGCATGTAGTATGTAGCATGTATGTAGTATGCATGTAGTATATATGTAGTATGTATGTCACATGTAGTATATATGTAGTATGCATGTTGCATATATGTAGTATGCATGTTGCATGCATGTAGTATATATGTTGTATGTATGTTGCATGCATGTAGTATATATGTAGTATGTATGTTGCATGCATGTAGTATATATGTAGTATGTATGTTGCATGCATGAAGTATATATGTAGTATGTATGTTGCATGCATGTAGTATATATGTAGTATGTATGTTGCATGCATGTATTATATATGTAGTATGAATGTAGCATGTATGTAGTATGTAGCATGTATGTAGCATGCATGTAGTATGCATGTTGCATGTAGTATATATGTAGTATGTATGTTACATGTAGTATGCATGTTGTTTGTATGTAGCATGTATGTAGCATGTAATTTTTTTTTTTTTTTTTTTTTTTTTACATTCAACACATTAGCCGGATGATGGGACTACTACTGTCCCATCATTGGCTAATGTGTCAATCACTGTCATGGTAGCAGGCATCGCCCGATGGGACTTGTAGTCCCATCGGACGATGCCTGCACAGACCCCCGAAGCCTGCACAGACCACCGGCAGGCCGGCACAGCCCCCTGGAGCCTGCACAGCCCCCCGGCAGGCCGGCACAGCCCCCCGGCAGGCCGGCACAGCCCACCGGAGCCTGCACAGACCACCGGCAGGCCGTCACAGCCCCCCGGCAGGCCGGCACAGACCACCGGAGCCTGCACAGACCCCCTGGCAGGCTGGCACAGCCCCCCGAAAGGCCCGTACAGACCCCAGAGAGGCTGTACAAGGCAAAAATAGGGTTTTTCTTATTCCGATACCGGAAGTCCCATAGACATGAATGGGACTTCCGGTATCGGAATCGGCGATACCGATACTTTTTTTTTTAAGATCGGCCGATCCATTCCGATCCGATACTTTGAAGTATCGGATGGTATCGCTCAACTCTATACACGACCTCTGATTTTTGTGTCACTTAGGTGTTACAGACAGCAACTTATGCTGGAGATGTGCCCTTATACCCTGGTACCCTTATAAGAAACTTATCACATATATTTTAGTTCTGCTAGCTTACTACAATCATGGTCAAAAATTATTCAAACTTTAAGAAACTTTGGATTAATAAGAAAGGATCTATCTTCAGCTGAAGTGCTTTTGTCCAGCACCCCCACAAGCTTTAAAACAAAAAAAATTATCTTTTACCTCTAATAGTAAGGTGTGCTAAACATTTAATCCCAATACATTGGAAGCAATCCACTCCTCTGACCCATTCAGAATGATTGGACAAAATACAATTGATTTACTGATTTAGAAGAATTGTGCAGTTGGGAAACACATACACTCATCATTCTGGAAAACATGGGCCACTTGGTACCAACAATTTGAAATATGAAAATGGCCAGCATAATCGCCAAACCAATACTGTTGTTTCTCTGCCACCCACCCTGCTTTCTTAGGCCACCATTGATCTCTTACAGTTTATTAGTTATCCATATTTTATAGACATCATGGATTTCAGGCTTTACATCATTCACTTAAATAATATTTGATGGACTCATCATGTTACTCCTAACAGGCCAATTAAGGTCTAAAGCCTTGACCAAAGTTATCTGAACACACAAATCTCCTAGAGTGCCAACATTTTGCATTGACCCATTTTCCTTTTTGTAATTTTTAAAATGTAAAAAATGATATTATGTTTTTTTAATTAATAAAATGCAAAGGAAATGTGTCATCTTTAACTTTGGCCCTTTTAGAGATCATTTAATCTTCAACTTGCTTAACTGTTCACAATAACTTTAATTTTGACCAGGGTTGCCCAATCTTTGACATAAGTAGTGTAGAGATAGATAGGTGACTGTAGTTTAAGCAATGACGATAGGGTAAGATAGGATAAAGCTAATGTTGGGACTAGCCCACAGTGGGAGAGGCTTAGCATTAGGGAAAGAGACCACTTCCTGTAGTTAGTTAGTTGGAGTGCTAGTTCAAGTGCGAGTATGAGGTGCAGAGTGAGCAGGAGACTAAGAGCAAAGGTAGCGATATCCTGAAGTGACAAAGTGATCTTCCTGAAAGGGGTCCTTAAATAAGACAACAAGTCACAAAAAACCCTGAGCATGCAAATCCAGAAGGTAATGGGCCTAATCAGGACTGAGTTCGTGGGAGTATTAGGTGTCCCAAGTGGTAGACCAGAGCACCAGTAATGGAATAAATAAGGCACGGAACAGTTGAGCGAGTAAAGAGACTTGCTGATCTTGCATAAAAGCTGGGTTGTGGTGAAGTAGGGAAAACAGTGTGCTTCACCAACCCTAGAGTAGACTATAGAGTATGGATACTGTGCGAGTGAAAATGCTTTGAACTGCAAAGGAAAGATCCATAAGACTTTGTACCCGCTATCCCTTGTACATAACCTTTACCAAGTTATTCTTCAGTAAAGACTGAGTTTTTGAACGGGAGTCTCCTTTATTGAACTAAGGAATCTATGGTTCTGGGCAGCCAAACCACTGGCTTCAGGTGACCTGCACTAGCGTAAAGCTCTTACAACACAAGTACAAACACCAAGCCAAGATCCACACTTTCATGCAGGGCTGGCATAAAAGGAGGAGACGAGTGCCTCGCCCGCTTCTACTACCCCATGATGCACTACACTATTACCAAAAACCTGTAATAAGTAACTATTTACTATGTAAAGGGGTTATACATGTAAGGTTATAATAAAGGCTATGTCCACCTTCACAAGCATTTTTTTAATCAATCATTCTAAGATGAAGAATGAAGACATTTTGCAATAGATCTTAATTGTACATTTAATTTTTACTTTGTTTCTACATGTTTGCAGTGTCATGGTATTTGTATTTACTTCAAATTTTACCGCAAATTTGTGTATGCACAATACGTCAGTAAATGGAACACATGTGCGATAACATTTGTACCAATTGCAGATGGAAAAATGTCATCAAAAAGAAAAAATATATCTTTGTTCCGTGTTAGCCAGTAGATTGAAAAATATAAAAATTTGAGCGTCCTCAGTGGTTGGATGGTAACAAATTGCAAGATTTCGAGACTACTCATGATTTTGTGTTATTCTGTACCTGATGAAGAGACCAGAGTAGTCTTGAAAGCTTGCAATTTTCTATGATCTTTTCAGCCATTAAAAGGTATCAACCACTGAGGACTCTTACATTTTTATAACAAAAATTAAGGATATCTTATGTGTAAAGTGTAAAGTAAAATTAAAAATACTCTCTGACTTTGCTGGCAGTGCAAAAGTTTTTAGTCTGCAGACTTAGAAAGCATTGGTAAAAGAAACAAGTATATATTTTTTCTTCCATGAATGATTCTCACTCGTCTCATGTGGCTTCATATACTTTCCTACTAATGTGGATTTCTAATTTGCAGGATTTAAAAACAGTACCAATTCCACTTCAGAAAGAAGAAATAATTGACCTATATCTTATGAGAATCTCTGTACTCTTCATCATCAGATGAAAGCCATTCTTATTGCTGAACTGGGACACAGAAATGTAAAATTCCTTACTCATGGCTTAAATACAAGCTTCTATAACCTTGTGCATTTACATAAAACTGCAAATTGCGTCATTGTCTGTAAAAATAATTACACAGGTTTATTCAACAATATAATACAATTGAACAAGTAAATAATAATGTAAAGTCCAAAGTATAAAATGTTAAATGTTATTTAGCTTTTATACTTTCATTTATGGTTATTTTTTTCCCTTTACCAAGTAGCTGAATTTCCTTCTCTATATTCTCGTTTGTACGTCTGTTACCATCCTCAATAATGTCTTTGTATTTGTAGAACATGAGAACTTCTGCAAATGTCACACACTTTATACTAGTTTTTTAAAACTGTTGGTAAAGAGATATTAGACTGGTAGTCTTGTATTTGTAATGAGTATTTACGAGGCTCCATAGAATAAAAAATTATCTTTGTCTCCACTCTGTGCCAGGTATCTTCTCCCAATTCACATTTAGAGATGAGAAAATTTATTTGAGTGAAAATGAATTCTACTAGAATTTGATAAAATTCCACATTGTGGAGAATATGGATGTTTTGTAATTTGCTCTGCGCAAATTCTGAAAAATTGAGTTTCGATGTGGTTACCATCTTGCTGAACAGTAGATGGGCCGCAAAAGGTTAAAAAGAAAAAAAAAACATACCTCAATATTCACCTCTTCAGATGGTCCCACAGCTCCTTGCCTGCTGTACTGTCCTCTGCACCTCCGTCACACCACATTTCAGGACCGATGGTCACTCTAGGCTGGGATATCCTGCTGCGAGCAGGCCTCAGAGTTCACTGTGCATGATCTGCGGCCTACTTGTGGCAGGAAGCTCCTGCCTGGAGTGAACACTGGGTCAGAGATGTGATGCGACAGAGGCAAAGAAGAATCAACTATGGGCATGGAGCAGAGGACGTGGCCGCAGAGGTGAGCAATGAGGTGAGAATACTTTTTCTATTGAACCTTTTGTCAGCTACTTACCTCTCCAGCTGCACCTGCTGCTACTTGCCCTCTGACCTGTCTTGAATACCTGTTTCACATAGCATCTCCAGCACAATATTCATTTTAGGCCAGCTAGTAATGGCAGCGGCCGGAGAGGTGAGCGGTGAGGTGAGTACAAGTAGTTTTTTTAAATTTTTACATCTTATCTTTATTATTCTCTGAGATCTTGAGAGACCTCAGAACATAATAAGGGACATTAAATGCTTGGAGAATGACTTTTCTGTGAATCGAATTTTGTTGAAAAAGTTTCATCCCACACTCCAAAGACTTACTGATAGGAAAAAAATAAAATATAGAGATATGTTTATAATGTTTAACAGAGATATTGAAGTCAGTGAAACCACTATACAAACTTAATGCAGAAAGTAATGTCGCAGTAGTGGGATAATACATAAGTTGCGTTTCGGCTGTAATCACATGACTTACAACATATAGATAATCCATGCAATGAGAAAGTACAGAGATAATTAGTAAAGTTAAAGCAAAGAAAAAATACAAACAGTTATATTAGAGTAAAAAAATAAGGCAAGAAATGATGTCACAACACAAGAATAATGCACCCATGGATATTGTAACATGGTATATATAGTGTAAGGGACCAGGGGCTCCTTCCCTAATGCTAGGGGGCACACTAGCTCGCCCTGTTCCCTGGATTACGTCTGAAGGTGAACATACCAAGGCCACCTTCCTTGTCTTTGTCTGAATCAGTCCTCAGTCTGTTCCCTTCCCAAACTCAGGGGAAAGGTGAGTTATAGTTCACCATAGTACACCAACCAGACTAACAAGGTAATACGAACAGGGGTAAAGGAAAATACCAAATATAAAAATATACACTGACATATAACAGAGGTATACACCAGGGCGTGAAGGATGGGGTCAAACCAAAGTAGGAGAAGAAAGGGAATAATCACACTCACAAAACCAAGCAACTGTCACAGATAAATCCATGTCCAATTGGTGGCACTAGAATTCAAGCCCTCTTCCTCTCTGAAGAGACAATTTCCCTGTTTAATTTCCCAGAGTAGTGTGCAAAGTTTTTAAGTCTTGTCAAACTGGAATGCCAGACCTGACTTGCCACTCTCCTCAATGAGAAACCTTACCCCTTAGGTTAATAATATCACTTTCATTACAAAATCTTCAGTTTTACTCAAAATCGTTGATGTAAATAGGAAAAGATGAATACACCCCACTTCAAAAATCTACTACATCTAGTATTTTGTGTGACCTCCATGATATTTAAGGACGCACAAAGTCTTCTAGGCATGGAATGAACAATTTGGTTACTTATTGCAACATCTATCTTTTTTTCATTCTTCAAGAATGACCTTTTAGAGCCTGGATATTGGGTGTAGAACGATGCTCAACTTGTCTCTTCAGACTCAACCATAGGTGTTCAATTGGGCTCAGATCAGGAGACTGAATCACTTTCACCCTGTATTTCTTCAGAAATGCAACTGATGTGTGCTTTGGAAAATTGTCATGTAGGAAAAATGCACGTCGATCAAGGGCACATAGAGATGGCAGCATCTTCTTTTTTAAACAAGCACCCCTCCCATCAAAATGTTTATCCTCTTACTATATTATAACCATATTATAAAGCACTGTGTACTTACAATTTTACATGCTACCCTTCTATCCAGTTAATTATTCTCTTTTTCATTAGGTCTATGACATCATATCATTACAAAGTAACTAGCTGAATCATTCTTACCTCTATGTAGAAACAGGATGTATCTTTACCCTGCCTGAGTCACTGTAAAAGTCCCTGGCTTGGGGAAGGTAGGAACAGCTGGGTGAGGAGTTGAAAAGGGGAATGATAAATGAAGGGAAAAAGAAACTTCCTGTTTCTACATGTAGCAGAGAAAAGAAAAGAATTAGCTAGTTAGAAGGGCAAATGATCAATTGTACACAGTGCTATAGCGGCATGTAAACATTCGGGCACCCCTTGTGAAAATTACTAGTAAATAGTGTTGGAGAAGAGTTAAGCAAGTTGAAGATTAAATGATTATTTAGTTAGCATGTTTTTTGATAAAAAAAATACAAAAGCAATCCTGTCTTGTCACGGCGACCAAAGTTGGGATAGTCCTAACTCTAATAATAAAAACCTTATCATTTCTCAAGTGATGTGCATATACTGTAGATAAAGGCTGAGATGGACTGGGACCAGGGACTGGGAATAGTGGTCTTTTTTTTCTGCTTAGTGACCTGTGAGAAAATGTGCTTACATGCTGAATGCACACCAGTTTACACATCAGTTCATACCTTTTGTTTTTTTTCTGTCTGATTGTATTATGTGCATATAATAGGTGTGGCCTGCCTGGGCAATATTCATGTGGTCTCCCTTGGCCATGCATCTACTTGTTGGTCATAGTCCATCTCAGTCCTTATCTACATGCACATCACTTGACAAACGGTAAAGTTTTTAATATTAGAGTTAAGACCATCCCAATTACGGTCGCCGTGACAAGGTGGGATGGCTTTCGCATTTTTTAGATCAAAAACCATGTCAACTAAATACCATACATTATTTTCATGCACTATGCTATTTATCTATTCACTGTAGGGTATTTCAACATTATGTTTCTGTTTTTGTTTTTTTATGGACAGTACCTAGTAGCAACCACTTTTGAAAGTATCAGAGCATGTAAATGCTTTTTTTTAGCCAGACAAGAGTCTTTCAATTCTTGTTTGAGTTGTGGGATTTTCATCCATTCCTCCTTGGAAAATTCTTGTAGCTTTGTGAGATTCCTGGATCCACTTGCATGCAATGCTATTTTGAGGTCAAGTCACCGATTTTCAGTGATGTTCAGATAAGGAGACTGTGCGGGCCATTGTAAAACCTTCAGCTTGCACCTTTTGAAGTAGTCTATTGTGGGTTTTGACATGTTTTAGATCATTATCCATTTGTACATTTGTAGAAGCCATCCTCTTTTCAACTTCAGCATTTTTACAGAGGGTGTTATGTTTCCATCAAGAATTTATTGACGATTCATTGAATCCATTCTTCTATCTACCTGTGAAATGTTCCCTATGCCATTGGCTGCAACACAACTCCAAAGCATGATTGATTCACCCCCATGTTTAATGGCTGGTGAGATGTTCTTTTCCTGAAATTATGTGCCTTTTTTCTCTACACATGCCTTTGATCATTGTGACCAAAATGGATTTGCTTCCAAAATGCACAAGGCTTGTTTAGATGTTCTTTGGCATACTTCTGAAGCTGAATTTTATGTGAGGACGCAGGAGAGGTTTAATTCTGATGACTCTTCCATGAATGCCAAATTTGTGTAGGTGTCTCTGAACAGTAGAACAATGTACCACAACTACAGAGTCTGCTAAATTTTTCTGAAAGTCTTTTGCAGTCAAGCGGGTGTACTGACATGCCTCTCTCGCAATCCTACGAGCAGCTCTCACTGAAATTTTGTTTGGTCTTTATCATCCCAATAACTTAAATCTTGTTTGAACTCAATGTATTTTGAAGTATGAAATGCCACAGAAAATGTTTATTCTGAATGGAAACTAAAGATTTTCTGTCATATCTGTTGGTGGGTACTCATTTATGCTAAGCACTGTACATTATTATATCACAATATTAGAACACCAGAATAACATACAGAAAAAAGAAAAATTCACTGTGCACAGTAACATTACAACACCTGAAGAAAAAAACATATTAATGTTAAAGTGCAAATATAATGAACACAGTGATGTCATGGTACTAATAAATGGGAAATGCAGAGATGTCAAAATAATGTTAAAGGACTAATTCACACACTTTGGAACTCAATATAGAAAACATGCAATGGAGCCTCATTCAATTATCCATCGATACCCTTAGTTGTTGGGCCCCATAGCATCTTCTTTGCCAGTAACCTGCAAGACATCATGGGGAAGCCTGCATGGCCACACATGATGCTAATAGCCTCCTCTCTGAGTCTTCAGCAGCAAGTGAAATGGTGCTGGGCATTTTTTTTAGCGATCCTTGTGAATCGAATCACAAACTATTTTGATTTGCAGAGACCTGCGAATTTGAGAAAAATTCAACTCAAAGTCATTTCTCCATGGATCGATCTGCTTATTTCTAATCACTATCCAAAAATCACCCTAAGGCTGGTTTCACATTTGTGTATCTATGTGCAGCGTTTGATACACATAGATGCACATGTGTCATGCGTACATATGTTTAACATGGTGTACGCAAGGACATGTGTACGCATGCTTCGTTTCGCGGTGTGGGGGGGGCTTGGCAAACGCAACATAGTGCATTTTTTGAGGCGTCAAAAATCCGTCAAATATGCGCAGGCAATCGCATGCGGATGAGTGCAACAAAAAAAGGCATTACTATCTATGGGAACGCATTGGTACGCAAGGACATGCATATGCATGCGTTCGAAATGCATGCGTACTTCAGTCTGAACATGTTCAGGAAGTTGTTTTCACTTCCACTACTAATGTGTCCTCTTCTCTCAATGTGTCCTCTACCAATGTTTCTGACCCAGTCCTCCAATTGATGGCCACTTTCCCTGTAACAACTTCCCCAACCACTCCTAGCCTACCTTTACAGCCCAACACCCCCCAGGTCCACAATGTAACTCCCTCCCGCAAATCCCAAAAGTAAAGCCCTTTTTTTTTTCTTTTTTTTGTTATTTATTTGTCAAATTTCCTCCTGTTATGTTTGCTAATAAAAATTATTTTGGTTAACAATACCTGTTTCTTTATCTGTTTATTTAAACATGTGTGTATTGTTGAGTGAAGTATTAATGGGTGTTACAGTAAAGGTGTTTATTATTAAAGTTACAGTCAAGGTGTTAGTATTAAAGTCTGCAAACATTACAGGTACATAACATTACAGGTCCATTTAACTTAGCGGCTTAAACCATTTCATCTTGCCGTGCCACGCATCCAATATCCAAAACAAAGTAGGCAGCAAATTTATCCCTCATTTTGGCAACTTCCACTGTTGTCCTCAGAGGGTGATCTTGGTAATCGTGCAATGTGGCATTAACAGGATCCTCAAGTTCTAAGTTGAGTCGCTTTTTTGCCAGGGTTTAATTGTGCAGAACAACACAGGCTTTCAAGGCTTTCACAACCTCAACAATTGTCTCAATTTTTAGATTGATGGCTGTTCCCAAAATGCACTATTTAGATACCAGCAATCCAAAGGCATACTCCACAGTTCTTCGTGCCCTTGTCAGTGGGTAGTTGTAAATCCTCTCGGTGTGATTCAAGTCCCGACTTGAGTACGGTTTTATGAAGTTGGTGCACATCTGAAATGCCTCATCAAAACCACAACAACGGCATTGGCGGTGCTTCAGTGTTCAGAAGAGGTCGTGGCTGTGGAAAATTTAAATTATTCCCATACAAACGTTGGACCATGTCAGAGTTTTTGAAAGTCTGTGAGTCATTTCCTCGTCCAAATGAGCCAACGTCCACGGTGACAAATCGCCAGTCAGCATCTGCAATCGCCATGAGAACATTGGAAAAGTATTTTTTGTAGTTGAAATAGTCAAATCCACTTCCAGAAGGTTTCATAATCCGAATGTGTTTGCCGTTCACAGCCCCCAAGCAGTTAGGAAAATTACAAATGTCCTGGAATTTTGCAGCATTTTCCAGCTAGACTTCAGTTGTGGAATGGGGGAGGAATTCTTCATGCAAAACATCACATAAATCACGGCAGGTGTCGCCAACAATCCCAGAAAGCATGGACACTCCAATCTAGAATTGAAAATGTAGAGATGATAAGGTCTCTCTGATAGTCAGGAATCTGCCGAACAGAAAATGGAAGAAATATTAAGTACATGGCTTTTATAACAATAATGATAAGGAAATGTGTTTGTTTTTCAAAATTACATACCTCAGGGTCACCAACAGACGTTCCTCAGCAAGGAATTGCTTGCTGTAGCTGTGTGTCGTGCCTGGCGATGGATCCTCGGACACGTAGCAGTAAGTCATTGAAGCTCTGTTCCGACATTCTCGTGTACTTGACAAACCTCCGGGTTTTCACGCAGCTCAATGTACAAGGAGTGGTAGGCTCTATGGCTCTTTCGGACTTCAACGATGGGGTGTTGCCAATACCAATGATGATGTCTTCTCTGTCTTACTCTTCTCCTTTCTTCTTCACAAACAAAAGCAAAGGCAAGAGCCAATTTCAATGACAAATCAAGATGAACATGCTAAGATCCATCTTGAAGCTGGATACAGCAGCAAAAGACGAGGATTTCATCTGTGCAGTGTGTCTATATATAGAAATCCCATGAGACATGCAGCATTTTTTTTTCCATCATGCATAAGAAGATGCGGATAAAAAACGCTGCGTAAACATGCATTTTGCATGCGTTTTTGCATGCGTTTGTGCATGAGGATGATACGCTGCGGACTCAAACACTAATGTGAACATAGCCTAAAATAGCTGCCGTATTCCCTGCCTATTTGCATACAATTGATTTGCTCATCTATAATGGTTAAGTAAGTTCATCACAGCCAAATACACTTAACAGGTTTAGGCTAGTTTCACACTTGTGTTAGGAGGCGCAGCACACAACCGCCGTGCAGCTCTGCCCCCTGCCACGCCCCCTTCGGTCAGCTCCTCCTATGGGGGCATGACGCTGCATGCGACCTGCGTACCCTATCGTTAGCATTGGGTATGCAGGTCGTGCGCTGGTATGATTTTGATGGCGCATGCGCTCTTTTGAATGTGCGCTGACGTGTGCCAAACACACCGTGTTGCATTTTGGTGTGCTCATCGCACCGTCAAAAGGGTGCATGCGCCGTCAAAATCAAACCAGCGCACGGCCTGCATACTCAATGCAAATGATAGGGTATGCAGGTCGCATGCAGCGCCATGCGCCCATAGGAGGAGATGAACTGAGGGGGCGCAGCAGGGGGCGGAGCTAAATGGCGGCTGTGCGCTGCGCCTCCTAACGCAAGTGTGAAACTAGCCTTACTGAATGAAGTAAATGGACAGATATCTATCTAACTTGAGTTGGAATCATTACGTTAAAAAACTTTATTACTTTTATTGTACCTGTGCAATAATATCTGTTTTTATGTTTTTTTAAGATTTTATATGCTGACCTGCGTTTACATTCATCTATAGTTTTCCATTCCTTAAAAAAAAATATATATATATATATACAGTATATATATATTCTAGACAGTAATAGAGGAGTTAATAGAATCTCAATTTATCACTGGTTTTTAAACAATGATTTTCAGTCACTGGTAGTGTTGAGCATTCCGATACCGCAAGTATCGGGTATCGGCCGATACTTGCTGTATCGGAATTCCGATACCGACTTCCGATATTTTTTCAATATCGGAATTCGGCATCGGAATCGGAAGTTCAGTTGATTGACGGCCTGACGTCATCATGATGCGCGGTGTGTGCGCATCATGATGCGCCGTCATTTCGGGCCTTCCGGGGGTCTCTGCCGGCCTGCCGGGGGGCTGTGCCGGCCTGCCGGGGGGCTGTGTGGACTGCCCGGGGTCTGTACCGGCCTGCCGGGGGGCTGTGCCGGCCTGCCGGTGGTCTGTGCACCCTGTGGGGGTCTGTACCGGCCTGCCGGGGGGCTGTGCCGGCCTGTCGGGGGGCTGTGCTGATGTCCGGGGGTCTGTGCAAGCATCGTCCGATGGGACTACAAGTCCCATCGGGCGATGCCTGCTACCATGACAGTGATTGACACATTAGCCAATGATGGGACAGTAGTAGTCCCATCATCCGGCTAATGTGTTAAATGTTAAAAGAAAAAAAAAAAAAAAAAAAAATACTACATACATACTACATGCATGCTACATACATACTACATGCTACATACATGCTACATACATGCTACATACATACTACATACATGCTACATACATACTACATGCATGCTACATACATACTACATGCTACATACATACTACATGCATGCTACATACATACTACATATATACTACATACATACTACATACATGCTACATACATACTGCATGCTACATACATACTACATACATACTACATGCATGCTACATACATACTACATATATACTACATGCATGCTACATACATACTACATATATACTACATACATACTACATGCATGCTACATACATACTACATGCTACATACATACTACATATATACTACATACATACTACAGGCATGCTACATACATACTACATATATACTACATACATACTACATACATGCTACATACATACTGCATGCTACATACATACTACATACATACTACATACATACTACATGCATGCTACATACATACTACATATATACTACATGCATGCTACATACATACTACATGCTACATACATACTACATATATACTACATACATACTACATACATGCTACATACATACTGCATGCTACATACATACTACATACATACTACATACATACTACATGCATGCTACATACATACTACATGCATGCTACATACATACTACATGCTACATACATACTACATATATACTACATGCATGCTACATACATACTACATGCTACATACATACCACATACATACTACATACATGCTACATATATACTACATGCATGCTACATACATACTACATATATACTACATGCATGCTACATACATACTACATGCTACATGCATGCTACATACATACTACATACATACTACATGCTACATACATACCACATATATACTACATACATACAATACATTCATACAATACATACATAGACATACAGTACATATAACATAGAGTAACATACTTACCAATACTTGTCACATTGTTCCCCGAAGCCATTGTCTTTTCCGGAATAAATATTAACATAACAAACCACAAAAATACTCACCCACGATCCGAAGCAGTCCACGAGTGTGTCCCACGACGATCTTGGGTAGAGAACTGCAGCATCAGATGATGCTGCCGTTCTCTACGGGCTGCAGGAATCCAATGACGGAAGGTAGGTATCCTTCCGCACTGTATTCCTCCGCCACTTAAAAAAAAAAAGTCCCTAGTCTCACTTTATGCCATTGCTGCGTGGGAATTTCCCACACAGCAATGGCATAAAGTGAGACTAGGGACTTTTTTTTTTTTTAAGTGGCGGAGGAATACAGTGTGGAAGGATACCTACCTTCCGTCATTGGATTCCTGCAGCCCGTAGAGAATGGCAGCAACAGCTGATGCTGCAGTTCTCTACCCAAGATCGTCGTGGGACACACTCGTGGACTGCTTCGGATCGTGGGTGAGTATTTTTGTGGTTTGTTATGTTAATATTTATTCCGGAAAAGACAATGGCTTCGGGGAACAATGTGACAAGTATTGGTAAGTATGTTACTCTATGTTATATGTACTGTATGTCTATGTATGTATTGTATGAATGTATTGTATGTATGTAGTATATATGTGGTATGTATGTAGCATGTAGTATGTATTATGTATGTATGTAGCATGCATGTAGCATGCAGTATGTATGTAGCATGCATGTAGTATATATGTAGTATGTATGTGGTATGTATGTAGCATGTAGTATGTATGTAGCATGCATGTAGTATATATGTAGTATGTATGTAGCATGTAGTATGTAGCATGCATGTAGTATATATGTAGTATGTATGTAGCATGTAGTATGTATGTAGCATGCATGTAGTATATATGTAGTATGTATGTAGCATGTAGTATGTATGTAGCATGCATGTAGTATGTATGTAGCATGCATGTAGTATGTATATGGTATGTATGTAGCATGTAGTATGTATGTAGCATGCATGTAGTATATATGTGTTATGTATGTGGTATGTATGTAGCATGCATGTAGCATGCATGTAGTATGTATGTAGTATGTATGTAGTATATATGTAGTATGTATGTAGCATGTAGTATGTATGTAGTATGTATGTAGCATGCATGTAGCATGCAGTATGTATGTAGCATGCATGTAGTATATATGTAGTATGTATGTAGCATGTAGTATGTAGCATGCATGTAGTATATATGTAGTATGTAGCATGTAGTATGTATGTAGCATGCATGTAGTATATATGTGTTATGTATGTAGCATGTAGCATGCATGTAGCATGCATGTAGTATGTATGTAGTATATATGTGGTATGTATGTAGCATGCAGTATGTATGTAGCATGCATGTAGTATATATGTAGTATGTATGTTGCATGTAGTATTTATGTAGTATGAATGTAGCATGTATGTAGTATGTAGTATGAATGTAGCATGTATGTAGTATGCATGTTGTATGTATGTAGCATGTAATTTTTTTTTTTTTTTTACATTTAACACATTAGCCGGATGATGGGACTACTACTGTCCCATCATTGGCTAATGTGTCAATCACTGTCATGGTAGCAGGCATCGCCCGATGGGACTTGTAGTCCCATCGGACGATGCCTGCACAGACCCCCGGAGCCTGCACAGACCACCGGCAGGCCGGCACAGCCCCCCGGCAGGCCGGCACAGCCCCCCGGAGCCTGCACAGCCCCCCGGCAGGCCGGCACAGCCCCCCGGCAGGCCGGCACAGCCCCCCGGAGCCTGCACAGACCACCGGCAGGCCGGCACAGACCACCGGAGCCTGCACAGACCCCCTGGCAGGCCGGCACAGCCCCCCTAAAGGCCCGTACAGACCCCAGAGAGGCTGTACAAGGGCAGGAAAGGGTTTTTCTTATTCCGATACCGGAAGTCCCATAGACTTGAATGGGACTTCCGGTGTTGGAATCGGCGATACCGATACTTTTTTTAAAGATCGGCCGATACCATCCGATACGATACTTTGAAGTATCGGACGGTATCGCTCAACTCTAGTCACTGGTGTTTAGTGTGTGGAATGATTGACAGTGTACAGAAATCTTATGCAGTGATGTAATTATTATTTTATTATTGTTTGATTTTATCACTGTGTGTTTTTTTTTTTCTCATTTTATATGGGTATGTCTTAAATCATGCACAGCCAAGTGGGGCATTCAGGTGCATATAATTCATTGCACAGCTGCTTAGCATTATCTGTGTTCTGCTCTCAGAGAATTCTTGGGCAGATTTCAGGATGGCTTCATGCTGTCTCTGGCTAAGGATCATTATGACTAGCGTGGGTATGACTGTTTCAGGGAATAATCTGTGCTTTGGTTAGCCATTAGTACATACTGTAAGCAGATACAAGGAAGTCTATGAACACATAGGGATCATAAATTATGTTACTAGTGTTGTCAATTGCTGATGGAAAATTTAGTGTAGACTATTAGAGGTAATATCTGATAATATCCACATTCAAACTCACTAACTGTAACTTTTGAGTTTCAAAGTACTATTACATCCTAATATGAAATAAAGACAAATTGTCAATCTTATACAGGTAGAATTTAGAAATATGACCTTACTGTTTATTTGCACAGAGATTGTGAAAATGTATAACTTGCAATACATTTATTTTAAATCACTAGATGCAATATAATTTACATTAAAACAATGCATATAATGATATAGGAGGGTATCAATGAAAATATATTATATAATATTACAGAGGTCGAATCATGAATGTAACATACATCAGTATTTACAACAGAAAACTGATGTAAAACGCTTTCAAAGTCATAACATTTTTGCATAACTCAAGGGTATACAGAAATTTAAAACCTTTGACATCAATCCCAGCCAGAGCCTCCAAAGTGGGTAAAGAATGGGTGGGAAGGAGTTTGGTAATTCCTGCCTGCCTAATTCATGACGAGATGTGGTGCAGCTTATGGCAAAAATCTTACTCCAGTCTCTGAAGTAAAAAAAAACCACACTAGCTCACCCACTGGAATATTGTCAATCCTGGAGAGCCAAAGACTTTGCCTTCGTCTTCTTTCCCAGAAATCTTACTTCAGTCTCTGTGGTTTACAACCTGAATGGTGGCATGATGCGACAATTCAGGCTGAAAACTATGGGAGAATGAGGTGCTGCAAGCATAGCTTCAGTGACTAGTGGTGATGTCATCAAAGTTATCGCAGGTCACTGAGGCTGCATTCCCACCTGCACTTCACTGTGAGCCATGATGATAAGCTGTGATGACCTCAATGAAATCACCATGAGCACCGTGAGATTCACAAATATTAAACCACTTTTTCCCGCTCTAGGACAAGTGGGAAGAGCCGGACAAAGTGACAGAATTGGCACATCTATTACATGCACCCCCTGTGAGGCGGCTGCAAGCTGCTATTTTTAGGCTCGGGGGAAATATCCATGGCCCCTTACCGGCCTGAGAATGCCATACCCCAGCTGTTTGCTTTAGCTTGGCTGGTTGTAAAAAATGTGGGGACCACATGACTTTTTTTAAATTAGTTATTTAAATTATTTTAAAAAATGGCTTGGAGTCCCCTTTATTCTTGATAACCAGCCATGATAAAGCTGATAGCTGAGGGTTGCAGCTCACAGCTGTCAGTTTTGCCTGCACTGGTTATCAAAAATAGAAGAGATGCCACATCATTTTTCATTTTTTTATAGCACAGGCGACAGCTAATGAATACTCCCATCAGCGGCGCCTGCTCTCGCTGTTCAGTGGCAGCAGGCGTAGGCTGATTGGAGTAGTACTCACTCATCAGCTGACACCTGTTACCGGCAGTAAACTTTTTGCCGCCGGTCACATCTGCTGGCTCATGCTGTCATCTGACAGCATGGGAACCGCAGCTCTCTGACCGGCGGTAATAATCTTACCGCCTTTCAAAGACGCTGGTGTTTGGGGTGTCACATGATTCCACAATGTTTGAGGTGCTGAACCTGAACAGTAACACAGATGTCCAGGAGAAGCCAAACTTTACTGGTCAGGTTCGCTCATCTCTATATGTAACATTTCAGTCCCTATTTTTTAATTTGATATTTTTTGTATTACTTTTAAAAATGGGTTAGTTATTGCAATCTATAGTAATTGTGTTTTCTATGTAAATATAAAGTGAAGAAATGAAAAACAGTGCTCGGTTCATCCTTCCAATTCTTTTTTAAGTCACTTTTCTTTTTTTGTCTTTTTGTATTCACTGACTTTTTTTGCTCTAAATTCATCAAAATGGTGCATGTGGATCACAAATTTTGCACAAAGTAAAAAATGTTCTTTGTAACTGACTTTTTAGCACAAAAATTTATGGCGCACATATAATCACTTCAAACGCCAAAAACACGGCGTGTTTTATTAGCCAACAAAATGGAGAGCATTCAGTGTTTAGGTAGCATGAGATGTAAATACAGCCTTGGTTATGGGTCCAGCTTCCAAAAATCCCTAGAGATGAGCTGTTATCACCAGATGTGGCCACATCATGTCATACATTTACTATACAGATGCCAAATTATGTTATATTGTATGATAGCCATCGATCTACTGTTATGGTGTAAGGAGAAGACCCGGACCAAGCCTACCTACTCCGTGACGGATCCGGAACTGTCACGCAGGTTTCACAAGGGAAAGCTTAAAGCCCCGAACCGACCTCTGTGCCTAGGAGTAGGGGGTGTGGCAAAGATAAAAGGGCCACAGAGCGCGCAAGTCAGTTAGTTGCCGTGGGAACTTGCATCGTGCAGGAGTGCAGTGTCAGGGCTTCTGCAGGGGGGGGGCGACTGCCAGAGTGGGCAAAAACCAGCAGAGGCTAAAAGCTGTTAACAGAGACTGCCGACAACGATGTACCTGGTCCCCACTGACATAGCTGAGCGTGAGTGACAGGACGCCCAGTCAGGACATAAGCCTGCGCATGCACTGATGGGAGAATGGGGACACCCACTGTGAGGTGTTTCCCTTTGTACCTGAATCGAGTTGCCCATTGTCCCTGTATGCTGACAGGGGGAAAGACTGTGCTCTGTCTGGCTCATCCTTTCCTGACGCACTGATCACCGAGCGGGCTACAAGGAATCCCTGTCGCCACCAGGAGCCAAGACGTCATCTTTTCCTGGACTACACCGGACCACAAGGAATCACCTTCGCCGACAGGATTCAGGATGCCATCTTTTCCAGGACCATACCAGGCCCCTTATGTGCCACTGCAAGGTGCCAACATCCACATCCTGAACTAACCGCATTCTGAAGTCGTCAAACTGATATTTACTATCCTTGAACTTCCTACCCTATGCTTCACACCCGCTTCCCCTGAGTTATGTCCCCTGTGTTACTTTATACTGTTTTATTTGTTTTCTCCCTGTGAGTATACCTGTTAAATTAAACCCCATGTTAACGCTTGCTCTGCCTCTGAACCATTACTGTGTCTTCCTACCTGCTCACTATGGTACACAAAATGATGGTCTCACAACAGACTGTGTAAAGTAGTATAAAGTGCTAGCATACAGAAGTAAATACTAAATGTGAAATAAAGATTTAATGACAATCACTTAAAGACTTATTCTCAACCTCAATTTGCATCAGTGCACTGCTGCTCAGCCTCTCGGCTTCCTGCTTGTGGAGAGGGGCGGTGCAATCCTCAATTTTGACAGTTCAAGCCAGTATTTTTGCATTGCTGGCCCAAACTGTGTGCTCAAAAATGCTGCAATCACAGGCAACTTTACCGGTGTAACTTCAAAGGAGTGCAGTGGCACTGAAGCTGGACGGCTGGATCTCTCTATCTGGCAGGTTCAGAGCAGTGATTACAAGTTCTATAAAATAGAGCTTGTAAACTATGTGCTTCTTATGTGCAGTCTATTAGGTAGTTGGTAACCTACTGGGTGGGCCATTTATATGGATACACCTAAATAAAAGGGGAATGGTTGGTGATATCAACTTCCTGTTTGTGGCACATTAGTATATGGGGGGGGGGGGGGAAACATTCAAGATGGGTGGTGACCATGGTGGCCATTTTGAAGTCAGACATTTTGGATCCAAGTTTATAACTCATGAAAGAATAAAGTTATGTTAAAACCAAGCACACCATTGTTTTTCTTGTGAAATTCTCAATTAGTTTGATGTGTCACATGACCCTCTTCCCATTGAAAAAAATAAAGTTGGATCCAAAATGGCCAACTTAAAAATGGCTGCCATGGTCACCACTAGAGTTGAGCGACTTTTGTTTTTTTAGGGTCGCGTTTCGTTTCGTGAAACCCGACTTTTCCAAAAGTCGGGTCGAGCAAGATCGTCCGATTATAGGGAAAAGTCGGGGTCGTCCCGAAACACGAAACCCAATGTAAGTCAATGGGGAATAAAAGTCGTCAGTGAGAGGAGGACAGGAAACACACCTACAGTGCCCATTTGAATGCCAAAAGCATCAATTCTTCTTTCTTAAGCTTGTCAACCTTAATTAACTTCATAATACAAGTTACGCACTGAAAAATGGGGGTTATTTGGCTAAAGTTGTGGGGGGGGAGGGCTGGCTGCAGGTTTTCATGTGCCCTGGGCGAAAGAGCGCCCCTTTAACACATACCACAACTCACCATGCTCCGATACGGCAGAGAAATAGCGGTATAGTACAATGAAAAATACCTCACTTTTTACATCTCATGACGAGGCCCATCTATTTCTCCATACAGAATCATTGGTCCCATATAATGTTTGAAACAGTATATGATGAGCTCCACATAATGCTACAGTATATGTTGGTCCCCATGGATGAAGCTCCACTGTCTTATGGGCCCAAATAATGCTCCAAACATAATGGGCCCCATTTCTAATGCTCTAGTGTATAATGGGCCCTGTAAATGCTGCTCCAGTGTCTGATGTCCACCTTTGGAATGTTCCAGTGTATGGTGGGCCCCATCTATCATTCTCCAGAGTATAGTGCTCCCCAAAAATTGCTGTCCCAACATTGAAAACAATCAAATAAGTCTCCTCGCTAGGGAATCCCTGTACTTGTCTGGACAGGTGCTGTAGCTTGCTTAACAGCTCGCCAGCCGTTCTCACGCCCAGTATGGATTACACGTGATTGCACAAAGGTGAGAAAGGGTACCGTATCCCCAGATAACATGTATGGATAGCGTACACATTCAAAATATATGTCTCAGGAGGCAGGCTCAGACGGTGTTAGGCCCAGTATGGATTGCACGTGATTGCACAAAGGTTAGAAAGGGTACCGTATCCCCGGATAACATGTATGGATAGCGTACACATTCAAAATATATGTCTATACAGCATGAGGCAGGCTCAGACGGTGTTAGGCCCAGTATGGATTGCACGTGATTGCACAAAGGTTAGAAAGGGTACCGTATCCCTGGATAACATGTATGGATAGCGTACACATTCAAAATATATGTCTCAGGAGGCAGGCTCAGACGGTGTTAGGCCCAGTATGGATTGCACGTGATTGCACAAAGGTTAGAAAGGGTACCGTATCCCCGGATAACATGTATGGATAGCGTACACATTCAAAATATATGTCTATACAGCATGAGGCAGGCTCAGACGGTGTTAGGCCCAGTATGGATTGCACGTGATTGCACAAAGGTTAGAAAGGGTACCGTATCCCTGGATAACATGTATGGATAGCGTACACATTCAAAATATATGTCTCAGGAGGCAGGCTCAGACGGTGTTAGGCCCAGTATGGATTGCACGTGATTGCACAAAGGTTAGAAAGGGTACCGTATCCCCGGATAACATGTATGGATAGCGTACACATTCAAAATATATGTCTATACAGCATGAGGCAGGCTCAGACGGTGTTAGGCCCAGTATGGATTGCACGTGATTGCACAAAGGTTAGAAAGGGTACCGTATCCCTGGATAACATGTGTGACGACTCCTGGAGTGGACCCTCTGGGTCGTGACACCAACCCTCCCAGGGCGAGCTGACCTAGTGAAGACCACCCCCTATACAGGGAGTGTCAGGGGCAAGCCCCAGGGGGTGAGGCACCACGACTGCTGGCACCAGGCGGCCGGCTCACAGGAGACACGAGTGGGTGAGGGTGTCTGCAGGAATGTGTAAAGTGTGGACATGGGAACACGTGGTATACAGAGACTTCGTTCGTCCGGGTGTGAGTGAAGCAGGAAGCGTGCAAGGAGCACGTCAGAGCACTGAGTCAGGCAGCAGGTGTGCCAGGAGGTGTAACAGAGTAAGAGACTGAGTACAGGATCAGAGTGTGTGCCCGGAGGCACAACTGAGTATAAGACAGAGCACGGAATCGGAGTGTGTGCCAGGAGGCACGACTGAGTATAAGACAGAGTACAGGGTAAGAGCGTGTGCCAGGAGGCACAACCGAGTATGAGACAGAGTACAGTGTCAGAGCATGTGCCAGGAGGCACAACCGAGTACAAAGCAGAGTGCAGATTCAGAGCGTGTGCCAAGAGGCACAACAGAGTGGAAGGCAGAGGACCTGAGTACAGCGCACAGCCAGGCAGGGACACGGCAGACCAAGCCAGGAAGCACAACAATAATCAGGCGCCTCCCCTAGGGGGAGGTCGTCTGATATAGCACATGACTACTACTGGTTCCGGGTCAGGACCTAGCCAGAAAGCACATGACCACTACAGGTTCCGGGTCAGGTCCTCCATTACCATAGAGGACCGAGCCCTATACAGCACTGACAGGAGCGCGCAAGCGCAAACGTGACATGTAGGAGGAGGCCCGGGGACGAGAGCTGCGCGTGCGCACCCTACGGGACCCCCGGAGTGACCGCAGCTCCGGAAGAGATGACGTCGGGACCGAGGTCCCGCCCCCAGGTGAGCACGGCGTGACAGTACCCCCCCTTTACGCCCCCTCTTTCTAAAACTGGAGAGGAACTTAGACAAAATCTGGGGTGCGCGGATATTCTCCCTGGGTTCCCATGACCTCTCCTCGGGGCCAAAACCCTTCCAATCGACCAGGAACATGGTTCTCCCTCTTACCTTCTTCATGGCCAAAATGTCATTCACCTCAAACTCATCCCCCAAGCCAACAGGCTGGGGTGTGTGGCCTGGAGAAGGATGAATCGGTTAAGAACCACAGGTTTTAGGAGAGACACATGGAAGGAATTGGGAATACGGAGTGAAGGAGGCAGCTTCAATTTGTAAGCAACATCATTAATCCGCCTGAGGACCTCAAAAGGACCAATGTAACGGGGACCCAGTTTGTAAGATGGTACCTTAAGGCGGACGTATTTGGTGGAGAGCCACACCTTGTCACCAGGGAGAAATGGAGGAACGTCCAGGCGCCTCTTGTCAGCGTGTAATTTCATTCTGTCCCGTGCTTTCTCGAGAGCGGTTTTGGTCTCCTGCCATACCCTGGAGAACTCCACAGACTGAGAATCGGCAGCAGGTACCCCCGAGACAGGAAGTACCGGTAGAGGCACATTGAGATGCTGTCCAAAGACGATGAAGAAAGGAGACTTGGTAGACGATTCACTGGAGTGATTATTGTAGGCGAACTCAGCCCAAGGAAGTAGACCGACCCAGTCATTCTGATGAGCATTAGAAAAATGCCGGAGATAGGATGTAAGGATCTGGTTGGTACGTTCCACCTGCCCATTGGTTTGGGGGTGATAGGCGGAAGAGAAATCCAATGACACTTTCATGAGTCCGCATAGAGCTCTCCAGAACCGGGAGGTGAATTGGACCCCTCTATCCGACACGATGTGCTGGGGGAAGCCGTGAATCCTGAAGATATGGGAAATGAAGATCTTTGCCAAGTCAGGAGCAGAGGGTAGTCCGGGAAGAGGAATGAAGTGAGCCATCTTTGAAAATCGGTCTACAACCACCAAGACCACAGTACAACCGGAAGAACAAGGCAGATCAGTAATGAAATCCATGGCTATGTGCTGCCATGGAGCCGACGGAATGGGAAGCGGGAACAGAAGACCGGAGGGTGGTTGTCTGGGTATCTTGTTCTGGGCACAGGACGGGCAAGATGCTACAAAGTCTTTAACATCCTGGGAGAGTGAAGGCCACCAATAATGGCGAGAGATTAAGTCCAAAGTCTTTTTGACACCAACGTGACCGGCAATCTTGGACGAATGTCCCCAATTTAGCACTCGTTTTCGGTTATTCTCAGCCACAAAGGTTCTTCCCGGAGGTAACGTGGTTAACTTGACAGGAGCCACAGTAATTACTTTGGATAAATCAATGATATGAGAGGGTTCTTCCTCTGCATCAGACGACAGGAATGATCTTGACAACGCATCCGCTCTAACGTTCTTATCGCTGGGCCGAAAATGTAGCTCAAAGTCAAAGCGGGCGAAGAATAGGGACCACCTGGCTTGCCGAGGATTGAGCCTCTGTGCGGACTGGATGTACGCCAGGTTCTTATGGTCTGTGAAGATCTTGAATGGATGTATGGCACCCTCCAGTAAGTACCTCCACTCCTCCAAGGCCAACTTAATGGCCAATAGCTCTTTGTCGCCAATGGAGTAGTTCTGCTCAGTGGAGGAAAATACTTTAGAAAAGAAGCCACAGGTGACAAAACGTCCAGAAGAGGATTTCTGCAGAAGGACTGCGCCAGCCCCAGTAGAGGATGCGTCTACCTCGAGAGTGAAAGGTCTACTAACCTCAGGTCGGTGAAGCGCCGGAGCAGCGGCGAAGGCTTGTTTCAACGACTGGAAGGCCTCTTCAGCCTCAGAGGGCCAAGCCTTTGGGTTAGCTCCCTTTCAGATAAGGGACGAGATGGGGCGAACCAAAGAGGAAAAATGAGGAACGAACTGTCGGTAGTAGTTCGCAAAACCATGGAAGCGTTGGATTGCCTTCACCCCATGGGGCTGTGGCCAATCGAGGACGGCGGACACTTTTGCCGGATCCATGCATAGACCTGATTCTGAGATAATGTACCCCAAGAATGGCAGGGACGTTTGCTCGAAGGCACATTTTTCGAGCTTGGCATAAAGGCGGTTCTCCCTCAGGCGCTGGAGGACTTGACGCACGTTCTTTCTGTGGGCGGAGAGGTCTGGAGAAAAAACGAGGATGTCATCCAGATAGACTACCACGCAGGAGTACAGCATATCCCGGAAGACATCATTCACGAACACCTGGAAAACCGCTGGGGCATTGCAGAGGCCGAAGGGCATGACCAAGTACTCGTAGTGACCGTCTCTGGTGTTAAAGGCGGTCTTCCACTCATCCCCGGAACGAATGCGGATCAAGTTGTAGGCCCCACGAAGATCCAGTTTGGTGAAAATTCGAGCTCCTCTAAGTCGGTCAAAGAGCTCCGGGATCAGTGGCAATGGGTACTTGTTCTTGACCGTGATATTGTTCAGGCCTCGGTAGTCTATGCAAGGACGGAGGGAGCCGTCCTTCTTTTTTACAAAGAAAAATCCAGCTCCCGCGGGCGAGGAGGACTTACGGATGAAACCTCTAGCAAAGTTCTCCTGGATATAGTCAGACATAGCTTGGGTCTCAGCAGGGGGTAGCGGGTATATCCTACCCCTGGGTGGTGTAGAACCAGGAATGAGGTCAATCGGACAGTCATATGGCCGATGGGGGGGGCAGAGTCTCGGCCTCCTTCTTGTTGAAAACATCTGCAAAGGACCAGTAAGCCGACGGCAGACCTGTAGGTGCCGGGGATGGACCGGCAGAGTTCATCAGACGAACGGGCAACAGGCACTTCTCCTGACAGAACGGTCCCCACCGGAGTATCTCGCCCGACCGCCAGTCCAGGGTTGGCTCATGAGTCCGTAGCCAAGGGAGGCCTAGAAGAAGTGCGTGAGACATGGTGGACAAGACGAGGAAGGAGATCTTCTCCAGGTGCAGGGCTCCGATCTGCAGCTCGATCTCTTCGGTGGCCTGGGTAACGGACTCCAGCACGGACGTACCATTGACCGAAACAATCGACCGAGGAGTCTCCAGGGATCAGACAGGAATCCGGTATTTTTTAACCGCCTCGAGTGTGATAAAATTCCCCTCCGCGCCAGAATCCAGGAAAGCCTCCTCAGAATAACGCTTGGCACCGAGATTCAATAATACGGACACGAGCAGGGGAGGAGAGGAATCACGTACACCTAGGGAGGCCTCTCCTATCAACCCTAGGCGGAGAAGTTTCCCGGCTTCTTGGAGCAGGAACGGAGGAGGTGAGAGGAGCTCCTCTCTCTGGCTAATTCACGGGCACGTTCCTGAAACCGCAGGTCGATGCGTGTCGCCAGTGAGATCAGATCCTCTAAGGAGGTGGGAGTATCCCGACCTGCCAGTACGTCTTTGATCCGACTGGACAGGCCACGCCAAAAGATCCCTACGAGAGCCTCGTTGTTCCAACCGAGTTCGGAGGCCAAGGTACGAAAACGGATGGCATACTGTCCTACCGGTAGCGTACCCTGATGGAGGTTAAAGAGGGACTCGGTGATAGAGGCCAGCCGACCCGGCTCATCGAACACCTTGCGGAAGGTGTCCAAAAAGGTGGAAAGCCGAGAGACGAGTGGGTCATTGCGCTCCCAGAGGGGGTTCACCCATGCTAATGCCTCCCCCTCTAAGTGTGAAACAATAAAGGCAATTTGGGCGCGCTCAGTGGGATAGTGCTGCGGCAAAAGCTCAAAATGTAACCGGCATTGGTTCAGAAATCCTCGACAAAACTTAGGGTTCCCGCTATATCGGGGTGGCTTGCCGAGGCGCGGCATCGGGTGCGGGGCCGAGGACTGGGCAGAAACGGATTGTATGGCTGACAAACGAGACTCCATGGATTTCAAAAAGACCATAATCCTGGTCTGACTCTCCCGTAGGACCACCAGTTCCTTTTGGATGGAGGTGGTGGCACCAGAGGGGTCCATGGCCTGATTATACTGTGACGACTCCTGGAGTGGACCCTCTGGGTCGTGACACCAACCCTCCCAGGGCGAGCTGACCTAGTGAAGACCACCCCCTATACAGGGAGTGTCAGGGGCAAGCCCCAGGGGGTGAGGCACCACGACTGCTGGCACCAGGCGGCCGGCTCACAGGAGACACGAGTGGGTGAGGGTGTCTGCAGGAACGTGTAAAGTGTGGACACGGGAACACGTGGTATACAGAGACTTCGTTCGTCCGGGTGTGAGTGAAGCAGGAAGCGTGCAAGGAGCACGTCAGAGCACTGAGTCAGGCAGCAGGTGTGCCAGGAGGTGTAACAGAGTAAGAGACTGAGTACAGGATCAGAGTGTGTGCCCGGAGGCACAACTGAGTATAAGACAGAGCACGGAATCGGAGTGTGTGCCAGGAGGCACGACTGAGTATAAGACAGAGTACAGGGTAAGAGCGTGTGCCAGGAGGCACAACCGAGTATGAGACAGAGTACAGTGTCAGAGCATGTGCCAGGAGGCACAACCGAGTACAAAGCAGAGTGCAGATTCAGAGCGTGTGCCAAGAGGCACAACAGAGTGGAAGGCAGAGGACCTGAGTACAGCGCACAGCCAGGCAGGGACACGGCAGACCAAGCCAGGAAGCACAACAATAATCAGGCGCCTCCCCTAGGGGGAGGTCGTCTGATATAGCACATGACTACTACTGGTTCCGGGTCAGAACATAGCCAGAAAGCACATTACCACTACAGGTTCCGGGTCAGGTCCTCCATTACCATAGAGAGGACCGAGCCCTATACAGCACTGACAGGAGCGCGCAAGCGCAAACGTGACATGTAGGAGGAGGCCCGGGGACGAGAGCTGCGCGTGCGCACCCTACGGGACCCCCGGAGTGACCGCAGCTCCGGAAGAGATGACGTCGGGACCGAGGTCCCGCCCCCAGGTGAGCACGGCGTGACAACATGTATGGATAGCGTACACATTCAAAATATATGTCTATACAGCATGAGGCAGGCTCAGACGGTGTTAGGCCCAGTATGGATTGCACGTGATTGCACAAAGGTTAGAAAGGGTACCGTATCACCAGATAACATGTATGGATAGCGTACACATTCAAAATATATGTCTATACAGCATGAGGCAGGCTCAGACGGTGTTAGGCCCAGTATGGATTGCACGTGATTGCACAAAGGTTAGAAAGGGTACCGTATCCCTGGATAACATGTATGGATAGCGTACACATTCAAAATATATGTCTATACAGCATGAGGCAGGCTCAGACGGTGTTAGGCCCAGTATGGATTGCACGTGATTGCACAAAGGTTAGAAAGGGTACTGTATCCCTGGATAACATGTATGGATAGCGTACACATTCAAAATATATGTCTCAGGAGGCAGGCTCAGACGGTGTTAGGCCCAGTATGGATTGCACGTGATTGCACAAAGGTTAGAAAGGGTACCGCATCCCCGGATAACATGTATGGATAGCGTACACATTCAAAATATATGTCTATACAGCATGAGGCAGGCTCAGACGGTGTTAGGCCCAGTATGGATTGCACGTGATTGTACAAAGGTTAGAAAGGGTACCGTATCACCGGATAACATGTATGGATAGCGTACACATTCAAAATATATGTCTATACAGCATGAGGCAGGCTCAGACGGTGTTAGGCCCAGTATGGATTGCACGTGATTGCACAAAGGTTAGAAAGGGTACCGTATCCCTGGATAACATGTATGGATAGCGTACACATTCAAAATATATGTCTATACAGCATGAGGCAGGCTCAGACGGTGTTAGGCCCAGTATGGATTGCACGTGATTGCACAAAGGTTAGAAAGGGTACCGTATCCCCGGATAACATGTATGGATAGCGTACACATTCAAAATATATGTCTATACAGCATGAGGCAGGCTCAGACGGTGTTAGGCCCAGTATGGATTGCACGTGATTGCACAAAGGTTAGAAAGGGTACCGTATCCCTGGATAACATGTATGGATAGCGTACACATTCAAAATATATGTCTATACAGCATGAGGCAGGCTCAGACGGTGTTAGGCCCAGTATGGATTGCACGTGATTGCACAAAGGTTAGAAAGGGTACCGTATCCCCGGATAACATGTATGGATAGCGTACACATTCAAAATATATGTCTATACAGCATGAGGCAGGCTCAGACGGTGTTAGGCCCAGTATGGATTGCACGTGATTGCACAAAGGTTAGAAAGGGTACCGTATCCCTGGATAACATGTATGGATAGCGTACACATTCAAAATATATGTCTATACAGCATGAGGCAGGCTCAGACGGTGTTAGGCCCAGTATGGATTGTACGTGATTGCACAAAGGTTAGAAAGGGTACTGTATCACCGGATAACATGTATGGATAGCGTACACATTCAAAATATATGTCTATACAGCATGAGGCAGGCTCAGACGGTGTCAGGCACAGTATGGATTTGACGGCCCAGATTACACAGTGGAGGAGCAGGGAGAGGTAAAGATTGCAAATGCTGGGGCCCTGCCCAAGCAAGGGGGGCCCACTCGTGGGCGTCGGTACTGGCACTGGGCCCCTCATAGTACAGCGGTGTGTCTGACGGCGGGTGTGCACCACCACCGTCAGAGACACTTGATTGCACTATGAGGGACCCTGTGCCAGTGCCCGCGCCCAAGAGTCGGCCTACCCACCTGTCCAGGGCAACGGCACTCGCACGGTGTCGTGCGGTAGGTGGTGACCCCGGCCATGGGGGGGGAGGCAGCACAGTTATGGAGTTTTAGAAAGTGGCATATGTTGATGTTGGACATTCAGCTGATGCAAAAGGCGAAATAGGTGAAGTACGAGGAAGAGGTGGACCAAAGCAAGCCATTTTTCTGTCACCCTATGTGTCATCAGGGGAAGGTGGGACAAAATCCTTGGAAACCCATGCGTGGTTCATTTTAATGAAGGTTAGATCATCCACATTTTGGGTTGACAGACGGGTCCTTTTTTCTGTCAGGATTGATCCAGCTGCACTGAAGACTCTTTCCGATAGCACACTTGCAGCTGGGCAAGCGAGCTCCTGTAAGGCATATTGGGCCAATTCAGGCCAGGTGTCCAGTTTAGCGGCCCAATAGTCAAAGGGGAATGACCTGTGTGGGAGAACATCGATATGGGAGGAAAAGTAGTTTGTAACCATAGTTGACAACTGCTGTCTCCTGTCACTTTCCATCGATGCAGTATTACCAGTTGTGTGAGCGGTATTTGAAAAATCAGTCCACAACATTGTCATGAAACCCCTGTCTCCAACGCCACTTCTGCTGTGTGCACCACGAACACCTCTGCCAAGCTGCCCCCGGCCCGTACGGCTCGTGTGAGAACCATCACCGCTGCTGTGTGCTGGGAATGCCTCAAGCAACCGATTTACCAGAGTTGCTTGTTTATTAGCCAATATTAGGTCAAGGTTCTCCTGTGGCATGATGTTTTGTAATTTGCCTTTATAGCGTGGATCCAGGATGCTGGCCAACCAGTAGTCGTCATCGTTCATCATTTTGGCAATGCGGGGGTCCCTTTTTAGGATCCGCAAGGCATAATCTGACATGTGGGCCAATGTTCCCGGTGTCAATGATGCACTGCGAGTGCTGGGTGGAGGAGCACTTTCTGGCAAATCCACATCAATCCAGTCACGCACAAACCCTGTACCAGACCTTGCCACGCCAACATTTTCACTTGCCCCACGAGATGCATCCTCCTCCCCTAAGTAATCATCCCCATCATCATCCTCCTCCTCCTCTTCTTCCTCCACCTCGTCCAGGAGAGGTCCCTGAGCAGACAATGGCTGAATGTCATCAAGGATTCCCTCCTCCTCTTCCTCCTCATCAACATTGGCTGCAGACGCCTGCTCCTTAAGGTGCATCAAAGTTTGCATGAGCAGACGCATAAGTGGGATGCTCATGCTTAGGATGGCGTCGTCTGCGCTTACCAGCCGTGTGCATTCCTCAAAACACTGAAGGACTTTACAAAGGTCTTTCAGCTTCGACCACTGCACACCTGTCAACTCCATGTCTGCTCTCAAAGTGCCTGGCCGTGTATCCTCCCACAAATGCATTATGGCCTGCCTCTGCTCGCACAGCCGCTCCACCATGTGCAGGGTGGAGTTCCACCTTGTTGCAATGTCGATAATGAGGCGGTGGTTGGGAAGGTGGAGCAATCGCTGCAGCTTCTGCATACGAACGGAGTGTACAGGCGACCGGCGGATGTGCGCGCACAGTCTTCGCACCTTCTGGAGCAGGGCTGTTAACTCCGGATAATTTTTGAGGAAGCACTGCACCACCAGGTTCAAGGTGTGAGCCAAGCAAGGTATGTGGCTGAGTTTTGAAAGGGCTATTGCTGCCACAAAATTACGTCCGTTATCACTAACTACCTTGCCTGCCTCAAGATGTACACTGCCCAGCCATGACTCAGTTTGTCGCTTCAAGTACTCGGCCAGCACCTCGGCGGTGTGTCTGTCGCCCAAACACATCATCTGCAACACAGCCTGCTGACGCTTTCCACTAGCTGCTCGATAGGGGGACACATCGTGTGCAACAGTGGCAGCTGCAGATGGAGTGCTCGTACGACTGCGCTCTGTGGACGAGCTTTCGCTTCTGGAGGAGGAGGAGGAGGGTCGAACGCCTACAGCCAACTGTTTCCTATACCGTGGGCTAGGCAGCACTGTCCCACCACCGCTGTCCCCTGTGGACCCTGCATCCACCACATTAACCCAGTGCGCAGTGATGGACACGTAACGGCCCTGGCCATGCCGACTGGACCATGCATCAGTTGTGAGGTGCACCTTTCCACTCACTGACTGCTTGAGTGCATGGACAATGCGGTCTTTCACATGATGGTGGAGGGCTGGGATGGCTTTGCGAGAGAAGAAGTGGCGACTGGGTAGGTCATAGCGTGGTACTGCATAGGCCATGAGTTCGCGGAAAGCTGTGCTTTCCACCAACCGAAAGGGCATCATCTCAAACGAGATTAGTTTGGCAATGTGGGCGTTCAAACCCAGTGTACGCGGATGAGAGACTGAGTACTTTCTTGACCTACTCATAGTGTCTGGGAGGGTGAGCTGGACTTGAGAGCTGCATATGGTGGAAGTGGCGGTGGACAGGGTGGACTGAGAGAGGGTTGATGATGGTGATGGAGTTGGTGTTCTTTCTGATGGCCTAGAATCAGTCTTTCGTTGATATAACAGTGGGATTCCCTGACTGCTGTGGTCTTGCAACGACACCTCAACATTTGCTGCTGTGCTAACCGGTGGGCTTACAGTGGGAGAAGCAATGTAGCGTTGCTGACTACCTTCGTTGTGATCAGTTGCACATGTGGCACTTGAGGTTTGGTGTTGTGTCCACGCTTGCAAGTGCATGCTGGTTAAATGTCTAAGCATGCAACTGGTATTCAAATTTTTCAGATTTTTCCCTCGGCTAAAGGTCTTTGCGCACTTCTTACAGATAACCTTGGCCTGATCATGAGGATTTTGTTCAAAAAAGTGCCACACTGCACTCTTCCTACTTTGGCAGACATTTTGCGGCCTAGCACGCTGTGATCTTTTGACCCTCTGGACAAGCTGTCCAGCAACTCTTTTGATGTTTGGAACCTGTCTTTGGAGTGCTCCGGGCCTGCCAGATAACAGCTGTTGCGATGTCGATGTCTGCTGTGGATGCTCCTCATCTGAGCTATTGGAAGCAGCACCCTCTTCCCCCAATGGATGCCAATCTGGGTCAACAACTGGGTCATCCATCACCTCCTCTTCTATGTCATGTGCACCTTCCTCTGTGTCACCGTGTATGGTGGTATAGTGTGCGGGAAGGGGCACCTGAGTCTCATCAGGGTCAGAATCTGGCTCTGTACACTGCGAGGACAATGTAGTGATCGAGAGGATAAGGGAGATTTTGAATATATGTACACACTTTTGGACACTGGACACTTTTGGATTGTGTGAGGCCCACTGATATCTGAGCGCTATGTGACAGGCTCGATGGCACTGCTGTGACAAAAGTGACTAGAGGATAAGGGAAAGATGTACACTCACTGGCCACTTTATTAGGTACACCATGCTAGTAAGGGGTTGGACCCCCTTTTGCCTTCAGAACTGCCTCAATTCTTCGTGGCAGAGATTCAACAAGGTGCTGGAAGCATTCCTCAGAGATTTTGGACCATATTGACATGATGGCATCACACAGTTGGCGCAGATTTGTCGGCTGCACATCCCTGATGCGAATCTCCCGTTCCACCACATCCCAAAGATGCTCTATTGGATTGAGATCTGGTGACTGAGGAGGCCATTTGAGTACAGTAAACTCATTGTCATGTTCAAGAAACCAATCTGAGATGATTCGAGCTTTATGACATGGCGCATTATCCTGCTGAAAGTAGCCATCAGATGTTGGGTACATTGTGGTCATAAAGGGATGGACATGGTCAGCAACAATACTCAGGTAGGCTGTGGCGTTGCAACGATGCTCAATTGGTACCAAGGGGCCCAAAGAGTGCCCAGAAAAAATTCCCCACACCATGACACCACCACCACCAGCCTGAACCGTTGATACAAGGCAGGATGGATCCATGCTTTCATGTTGTTTACGCCAAATTCTGACCCTACCATCCGAATGTCGCAGCAGAAATCGAGACTCATCAGACCAGGCAACGTTTTTCCAATCTTCTACTGTCCAATTTCGATGAGCTTGTGCAAATTGTAGCCTCAGTTTCCTGTTCTTAGCTGAGAGGAGTGGTACCCAGTGTGGTCTTCTGCTGCTGTAGCCCATCTGCCTCAAAGTTCGACGCACTGTGCGTTCAGAGATGCTCTTCTGCCTACCTTGGTTGTAACGGGTGGCAATTTGAGTCACTGTTGCCTTTCTATCAGCTCGAACCAGTCTGCCCATTCTCCTCTGACCTCTGGCATCAACATGGCATTTCCGGCCACAGAACTGCCGCTCACTGGATTTTTTTTCTTTTTCGGACCATTCTCTGTAAACCCTAGAGATGGTTGTGCGTGAAAATCCCAGTAGATCAGCAGTTTCTGAAATTCTCAGACCAGCCCTTCTGGCACCAACAATCATGCCACGTTCAAAGGCACTCAAATCACCTTTCTTCCCCATACTGATGCTCGGTTTGAACTGCAGGAGATTGTCTTGACCATGTCTACATGCCTAAATGCACTGAGTTGCCGCCATGTGATTGGCTAATTAGAAATTAAGTCTTCACACACAGTTGGACAGGTGTACCTAATAAAGTGGCCAGTGAGTGTATATCTTTGTACCGTGTTAGCCAGTGGATAGAAAAATATTCAGGATTGAGAGTCCTCAGTAGTTGATACCTTTTAATGGCTAACTGAAAAGATGGTAACACATTGCAAGCTTTCGAGACTACTCAGGTCTCTTCATCAGGCTAGACTAATACAAAATCTGAAGTCACATATTTATGCACAATACAGCCTAGAAAAAATGCAATAGATAAGACAAGTGACGTGAAGCAGAACTATCAATATGGGAGAGGGAGAAACATAAATATAAACATTGGACCAGTTCATAGATAAGGAGTCTGGATGTTTTATGGTCCTCTGATTGGGGTCTAGTTCTGTGTTGCCCCGCAAGGTTTTAAAAGGAAATTCCTTAATTGATGTAAAAAGACATAAATCCATGCGACACATTCATTCCAGCACTGAGAGTGTCAAAGTTTGTCATAAATTTGTACTCCCAAACTCGTCTCTCTCTCTGAGATGTGAAGTTACCTTTCAATACCAGTAATTTCATATCCATGCTGCGGTGATCAGGGATACAGAAATGTTTTGCCACAGGTAGATCCATTCTTTTTTCTCTTATTGTGTGACGATGAGCATTCATCCTTGTTCTAAGCTTTTGCCCTGTCTCCCCCACATACAGACCCCCAGTTGGACATTTAGTACAAATAATTAAGTACACCACATTAGATGTAATGCAGGTGAAAGTACCTGGGATCTTGTAGTCCTGATGTGAGTTGGGGATCTTTATCTTGTCCGTGGTCATTATAAATGGACAGGTTTTACATTTTTTCTGGTTGCAAGGAAAGGTTCCTGCAGCTGTTGGAGAGGACAGGGAGCTTCTGACAATGATGCTTCTTAAATTTGGGGGCTGCCCAAAACACAGTAGTGGGGGGTCTGGAAAAATGGATTTTAATCGGGCATCTTTTTGTAGTAAAGGTTGTAATTTCCGTGCAGCTCCCCTTAGCACCTCCAGATTTGGGTTGTAGGTGACTACTAGAGGCACTCGGTTATTTTCTTCTTTAGCTTTGTAATGTAGCAGGTGATTCCTTGACAATCTGGTGGCTCTTGTAATTTGGTTTTCAATTGTTCTTCAAAGACCTGATTCAAAGACCTTTTTGAATCAGGGTTACCATCCAAGAACAATTGAAAACCAAATTACAAGAGCCACCAGATTGTCAAGGAATCACCTGCTACATTACAAAGCTAAAGAAGAAAATAACCGAGTGCCTCTAGTAGTCACCTACAACCCAAATCTGGAGGTGCTAAGGGGAGCTGCACGGAAATTACAACCTTTACTACAAAAAGATGCCCGATTAAAATCCATTTTTCCAGACCCCCCACTACTGTGTTTTAGGCAGCCCCCAAATTTAAGAAGCATCATTGTCAGAAGCTCCCTGTCCTCTCCAACAGCTGCAGGAACCTTTCCTTGCAACCAGAAAAAATGTAAAACCTGTCCATTTATAATGACCACGGACAAGATAAAGATCCCCAACTCACATCAGGACTACAAGATCCCAGGTACTTTCACCTGCATTACATCTAATGTGGTGTACTTAATTATTTGTACTAAATGTCCAACTGGGGGTCTGTATGTGGGGGAGACAGGGCAAAAGCTTAGAACAAGGATGAATGCTCATCGTCACACAATAAGAGAAAAAAGAATGGATCTACCTGTGGCAAAACATTTCTGTATCCCTGATCACCGCAGCATGGATATGAAATTACTGGTATTGAAAGGTAACTTCACATCTCAGAGAGAGAGATGAGTTTGGGAGTACAAATTTATGACGAACTTTGACACTCTCAGTGCTGGAATGAATGTGTCGCATGGATTTATGTCTTTTTACATCAATTAAGGAATTTCCTTTTAAAACCTTGTGGGGCAACACAGAACTAGACCCCAATCAGAGGACCATAAAACATCCAGACTCCTTATCTATGAACTGGTACAATGTTTATATTTATGTTTCTCCCTCTCCCATATTGAAAGTTCTGCTTCACGTCACTTGTCTTATCTATTGCATTTTTTCTAGGCTGTATTGTGCATAAATATGTGACTTCAGATTTTGTATTAGTCTAGCCTGATGAAGAGACCTGAGTAGTCTCGAAAGCTTGCAATGTATTACCATCTTTTCAGTTAGCCATTAAAATGTATCAACTACTGAGGACTCTCAATCCTGAATATTTTTCTAGAGGATAAGGGAGATTTTGAATTTCTGCACACACTTGTGGACAGTGGACACTTTTGGATTGTGTGAGGCCCACTGATATCTGAGCGCTATGTGACAGGCTCGATGGCACTGCTGTGACAAAAGTGACTAGAGGATAAGGGAGATTTTGAATATCTGCACACACTTTTGGACACTGGACACTTTTGGATTGTGTGAGGCCCACTGATATCTGAGCGCTATGTCACAGGCTCGATGGCACTGCTGTGACAAAAGTGACTAGAGGATAAGGGAGATTTTGAAATTCTGCACACACTTGTGGACAGTGGACACTTTTGCATTGTGTGAGGCCCACTGATATCTGAGCGCTATGTGACAGGCTCGATGGCACTGCTGTGACAAAAGTGACTAGAGGATAAGGGAGATTTTGAATATCTGCACACACTTTTGGACACTGGACACTTTTGGATTGTGTGAGGCCCACTGATATCTGAGCGCTATGTGACAGGCTCGATGGCACTGCTGTGACAAAAGTGACTAGAGGATAAGGGAGATTTTGAATATCTGCACACACTTTTGGACACTGGACACTTTTGGATTGTGTGAGGCCCACTGATATCTGAGCGCTATGTGACAGGCTCGATGGCACTGCTGTGACAAAAGTGACTAGAGGATAAGGGAGATTTTGAATATCTGCACACACTTTTGGACACTGGACACTTTTGGATTGTGTGAGGCCCACTGATATCTGAGCGCTATGTCACAGGCTCGATGGCACTGCTGTGACAAAAGTGACTAGAGGATAAGGGAGATTTTGAATTTCTGCACACACTTGTGGACAGTGGACACTTTTGCATTGTGTGAGGCCCACTGATATCTGAGCGCTATGTGACAGGCTCGATGGCACTGCTGTGACAAAAGTGACTAGAGGATAAGGGAGATTTTGAATATCTGCACACACTTTTGGACACTGGACACTTTTGGATTGTGTGAGGCCCACTGATATCTGAGCGCTATGTGACAGGCTCGATGGCACTGCTGTGACAAAAGTGACTAGAGGATAAGGGAGATTTTGAATATCTGCACACACTTTTGGACACTGGACACTTTTGGATTGTGTGAGGCCCACTGATATCTGAGCGCTATGTGACAGGCTCGATGGCACTGCTGTGACAAAAGTGACTAGAGGATAAGGGAGATTTTGAATATCTGCACACACTTTTGGACACTGGACACTTTTGGATTGTGTGAGGCCCAATGAATATCTGAGCGCTATGTGACAGGCTCGATGGCACTGCTGTGACAAAAGTGACTAGAGGATAAGGGAGATTTTGAATATCTGCACACACTTTTGGACACTGGACACTTTTGGATTGTGTGAGGCCCACTGATATCTGAGCGCTATGTGACAGGCTCGATGGCACTGCTGTGACAAAAGTGACGAGAGGATAAGGGAGATTTTGAATATCTGCACACACTTTTGGACACTGGACACTTTTGGATTGTGTGAGGCCCACTGATATCTGAGCGCTATGTGACAGGCTCGATGGCACTGCTGTGACAAAAGTGACTAGAGGATAAGGGAGATTTTGAATATCTGCACACACTTTTGGACACTGGACACTTTTGGATTGTGTGAGGCCCACTGATATCTGAGCGCTATGTGACAGGCTCGATGGCACTGCTGTGACAAAAGTGACTAGAGGATAAGGGAGATTTTGAATATCTGCACACACTTTTGGACACTGGACACTTTTGGATTGTGTGAGGCCCACTGATATCTGAGCGCTATGTGACAGGCTTGATGGCACTGCTGTGACAAAAGTGACTAGAGGATAAGGGAGATTTTGAATTTCTGCACACACTTGTGGACAGTGGACACTTTTGGATTGTGTGAGGCCCACTGATATCTGAGCGCTATGTGACAGGCTCGATGGCACTGCTGTGACAAAAGTGACTAGAGGATAAGGGAGATTTTGAATATCTGCACACACTTTTGGACACTGGACACTTTTGGATTGTGTGAGGCCCACTGATATCTGAGCGCTATGTGACAGGCTCGATGGCACTGCTGTGACAAAAGTGACTAGAGGATAAGGGAGATTTTGAATATCTGCACACACTTTTGGACACTGGACACTTTTGGATTGTGTGAGGCCCACTGATATCTGAGCGCTATGTGACAGGCTTGATGGCACTGCTGTGACAAAAGTGACTAGAGGATAAGGGAGATTTTGAATTTCTGCACACACTTGTGGACAGTGGACACTTTTGGATTGTGTGAGGCCCACTGATATCTGAGCGCTATGTGACAGGCTCGATGGCACTGCTGTGACAAAAGTGACTAGAGGATAAGGGAGATTTTGAATATCTGCACACACTTTTGGACACTGGACACTTTTGGATTGTGTGAGGCCCACTGATATCTGAGCGCTATGTGACAGGCTCGATGGCACTGCTGTGACAAAAGTGACTAGAGGATAAGGGAGATTTTGAATATCTGCACACATTTTTGGACACTGGACACTTTTGGATTGTGTGAGGCCCACTGATATCTGAGCGCTATGTGACCGGCTCGATGGCACTGCTGTGACAAAAGTGACTAGAGGATAAGGGAGATTTTGAATATCTGCACACACTTTTGGACACTGGACACTTTTGGATTGTGTGAGGCCCACTGATATCTGAGCGCTATGTGACAGGCTCGATGGCACTGCTGTGACAAAAGTGACTAGAGGATAAGGGAGATTTTGAATATCTGCACACACTTTTGGACACTGGACACTTTTGGATTGTGTGAGGCCCACTGATATCTGAGCGCTATGTCACAGGCTCGATGGCACTGCTGTGACAAAAGTGACGAGAGGATAAGGGAGTTTTTGAATATCTGCACACAATTTTGGACACTGGACACTTTTGGATTGTGTGAGGCCCACTGATATCTGAGCGCTATGTGACAGGCTCGATGGCACTGCTGTGACAAAAGTGACTAGAGGATAAGGGAGATTTTGAATTTCTGCACACACTTGTGGACAGTGGACACTTTTGGATTGTGTGAGGCCCACTGATATCTGAGCGCTATGTGACAGGCTCGATGGCACTGCTGTGACAAAAGTGACTAGAGGATAAGGGAGATTTTGAATATCTGCACACACTTTTGGACAGTGGACACTTTTGGATTGTGTGAGGCCCACTGATATCTGAGCGCTATGTGACAGGCTCGATGGCACTGCTGTGACAAAAGTGACTAGAGGATAAGGGAGATTTTGAATATCTGCACACACTTTTGGACACTGGACACTTTTGGATTGTGTGAGGCCCAATGAATATCTGAGCGCTATGTGACAGGCTCGATGGCACAGCTGTGACAAAAGTGACTAGAGGATAAGGGAGATTGGATTGCTTTTAAAAAAGCAGTTTGCGGAGCAGTGGGTAAACAGCAATGCCAGCCTTTCAGGAAGCCTTAGAAGGCAGCCCAATAACCAACACCACTGATACACCACTATATAGCCTCCCCTTGCACTGCACACACAGTGACTGGTGTGTTGTGCAGGCCAAATTGCTAGCAGCAGAAGCAGTTTTTTTTTCTTCTCAGCAGGACAAAAAAAAAAAAATTGGGATTGCTTTTAAAAAAGCAGTTTGCGGAGCAGTGGGTAAACAGCAATGCCAGCCTGTCAGGAAGCCTTAAAAGGCAGCCCAACAGCCAACACCACTGATACACCACTATATAGCCTCCCCTTGTACTGCACACACAGTGACTGGTGTGTTGTGCAGGCCAAATCGCTAGCAGCAGAAGCAGTTTTTTTGTCTTCTTCCCTGCCTAACGCTCTCCCTACAGAATCAGCAGCAACCTCTCCCTATACTAAGATCGGCAGAAGTAAGATGGCGGTCGGCGTGCACGCCCTTTTATACCCCCTGTGACGCCCACCAAAGCAAGCCAATCACTTGCATGCCCTTCTGAAAGATGGTGGTGACCCGTGCCTATGTCATCACGTTGCCCACAGTGTCCGTGTATCCTGATTGGCTGAAAAAGAGCGCAAAACAAACTTTTGAAACGCGACTTTGGTGCGTAAGTCGCCGACCTCGTGGCTGACCTCATCCTAGGGTCGTTTCATGAAACCCGACTTTGCCAAAAGTCGGCGACTTTTGAATTTTTTCGACCCGTTTTGCTCAACTCTAGTCACCACCCATCTTGAAAAGTTTCCCCCCTCCCATATACTAATGTGTCAGAAACAGGAAGTTGATATCACCAACCATTCCCCTTTTATTTAGGTGTATCCATATAAATGGCCCACCCTGTGTGTCTCACAATTTTGCAGCCCTTACAAAGTAATTTTCATCCTATTGAAGACCCTTAGTGTTTGGACACTTTAAGACGTACCTTTCAGCGCCAACATAAAATATTGTGGCAATAAAAGTGCCTCCAAACACAGTATGATGTCCCTGCAGTGAATTCTTCCAAATACCATCCATCCCCTGCAAAGTATAATACCCCCAGTAACCCCAACACAATACGATGCCTCTACAGTGATCCCAACACAGCCTCCACACAATATGATGGACCCCACACAGCTCTCCAAATAGTATAATGGCTTTTTATACAGTGTAATGGCCATTCATATAGTGTAATGGTTACCACACCCTTCCACACAGTATGATGGCCCCTGCACAGCCCTCCACACACTATGATGGCCAAAACACAATATTCCAAACAGTATGATGAACCCCACACGATCCTCCACACTGTATAATTTCCCGCATGCAGAAGAATGGCTCCCACTTGGCCCTTTGAACAGTATAATGGCCCTCACATAGCCCTGTAAACACTATAATTCCCCCATATAGCCCTCCATTCAGTATACTGTCCCCCACATAGCCCTCTAAACAGAATAATAAACCCCACTTACCCCTCCAAACAGTATAAGGCTCCCCACATAGCTTTGCAAACAGTATAATGGTTCCCACAGTGTAATGGTCCTCACACATAGCCCTGCAAACAGTTTAACTGCCCCATATAATCTTGTGTGGCGCCCCTGAGGCTTCAGTCGCCACAGAGGTACTGCACCTTCTCCTAAGGTGTAGTGCCCCACCATCCAAGTAAGGTGGGAACTCCTGACCACGCTCCACACCTGCATTCCACACACAGGATAGTTCAGTGGGGCCACCTAACAGCTTCAGGCTGGGGGTTAGCAGAGCACCCCTCATGGAACCCTGCTTCGTAACACGAGATGTGCTGGGAGGCGGGAGGAGTGAGATGATATAAAAGAGTGGGAAGAGTTAGTCAGTTGGAGAGTGATTTGGTTGGTTAGAGGAGAGAGAGAGGAGAGAAGATGGGTGTCTGAAGGACGTGCCGCAGCAGGTCCCAGTGATCTGGGCTGCTGGCACGAGAAAGACCAGAGAAAGAGACTGATAAGATTGATAACCTAACCTTCCATAAGAGAGAGAGAACAGATCGGAACGAAGGAGAATAGAAGGACGGTGGGAAGCAGGTTGAGAAAGAGAGAGAACCCTTTCAGTCCAGAGAGCGCAAAGGCCGGGGCCCGGTCCCCGAGGTTGATTGGATCTTTATGTCTGGCAACAGACACCGGAGGAGTAGTGAGCCGCTAACGCCTTGCTCCCATCATAGACTTGGGACAAAACAGCAACTGAATAGAGAGCCGGGACGCAGCGAGGAGTCCCCGAAGCAGGCTACAGCTGTCTGTCATACAAGTAAAGACTAGAAACGCCTAGAGAGAGGCATTCCAGGGTAACTAAGTACTGGAGTGCTTCGCACCTAAAGGCGCATTGGAGGAGTCTTTCAGTAAGGTACATGTTGGCGGAGTGTGGAAGGGAGAATCCTATCCTGCCTGGAGGTTGGCTGGAGCCCTGACCTGGAGAACACAGTACGGAGGCAGGCAGTTGTGTGAACTGCAAACAGTGAGTAAAGCTTTGGAACCGCTTACTCTGGTGTCCTCCAGTTATTCCCGCACCACTACACCTGGGTACCAGCCTCCATACTATTCTGCGCCTCTCCTCATCCATTGCACCTACACTGCCCTGGGACTACAGCTCCACCTGTGGGGAGCTACACCATCTTTGCTGCACCACACCATCAGTCCCAGTGGATCTGCATGCAGCGTTGGCTCAACATCTTACTTGCCAAACACCACGGGTGGCGTCATGAACTATTCTAATAAACTTTAACACCATTAACATCACCGCCATTGATATTGGGCGCCCAGGGCCACGGACCGGGTCACCGCTGCTGTGACACCTTCCCACCTTGACACCGGCCCGGTACCGAGTACCCCGCTGCCCTGGGTGTGCGAGGGCGACCCACTTGCAATCAGTATAATGGCCACCACATAGCCCTGCAAACTGTATTATGGCCCCCCACAATGTACTTATTGATTAAAATAAATGCATAAAATACTCAGTTCAGCTCAGAATGCAATTACAGTAGAACGTACGATGCCAGGCGTGTGAGGGTGGGGCGGTGTTGTTGCTGGCACAGGGCTCCTCTGACTCACAGGCCACATAATCTGCTGCTATAAGTGGTATGCTACTGCTCAAGGAACATATCTTTCTATGTGCTTAGTATTGTTTATGCAAGGCAGTGAATGATCTGTTACATTTTTGCACCAATCTCTTGACATTTGATTTATTTCATCTCAAGCCTACCTGATGCATCTCATGAAGCCTATGATTAACTGAGCTGCATCAGGTGTGCTTGAGATAACACCTGATTTGCAAGTGTGGGCTTTTAAGATGTGTTCTTTTCAAGGGTTTGAATGCTTCTGAGACTACAGTAATCATTATTATTATTTAATTAATCCTTATTGTCCATTCTCCAGGAACCTCATAGTCTCCTGCTTGACAAGGACAGTGAACACATGCTTGATCAACAGCTCACACCAGCGGCATCGGTCATCATCCGCTACACATTGAGTGGAGTTGTGCTATTGATTTGCAGTTTCATTGAAAGTCTTTAGATAAAGCGGCCCATTTTTGCAACTTGTGGAATAGGTCATCGAATTATTGTGCCTAGAAAACCCCTTTAAGAACAGAGAAAATTACAAGTAAATTTAAAAGTTGCTTGTTTTTATAAGTAAGACTGAATATGAGTCAACAGTGTGATGCAGCAGCAAAAAAGGCAAATGCAATTCTAGGATGTATTAACAGAAGCATACAGTCTAGATCACGTGAAGTCATTATTGTCCTCTACTCCTCTTTGGTCAGACTTCATCTGGAATACTGTGTCTAGTTTTGGGCGCCACATTTTAAAAAAGACATCAACAAACTGGAGCAAGTTCAGAAAAGAGCGACCAGAATGGTGACCGGTCTGCAAACCCTGTCTTATGAGGAAAGGTTGCAGGATTTAGGAATGTTTAGCTTGCAGAAGAGAAGACTGAGAGGAGACTTAATAGCTGTCTACAAATATCTAAAGGGCTGTCACATTGTAGAAGGATCAACTTTATTCTCATTTGCACAAGGAAAGACTGGAAGCAATGGGATGAAACTGAATGGGAGGAGACACAGATTAGATATTAGAAAAAACTTTTAGACAATTAGAGTGATCAATGAGTAGAACAGGCACCCACGAGAGGTGGTGAGTTCTCCTTCAATAGAAGTCTTCAAACAGAGGCTGGACAGACATATGTCTGGGATGCTTTGAGCAGGGGGTAGGACCAGATGGCCCAAGAGGTCCCTTCCAACTCTACGATTCTATGATTTTATGATTCTAAGTACTTTGCAATCTTAACCATTTATTATAATGAAAGTGAAGTGTGTCACTTTGTGATGAATGTGGAGAAACTACCTACTTAAAATATACAAAAAAGTTTAGTATCTGATGTGTGGCAAGTTTTCAGAACTTAGAAAAAATAAGTCCAGCGCTGTAAGTCCATAAAATCCATTTTTCTTTTATTCCATGACTTCCAATAGCATAAAAGCAATTAAGTCATAGTCTAGACAATAAAATCAAACGTGTTTCAATGCAAAAAGTGCGTCTTATTCAATGATTAAGATGGACGTTTTTGCGTTGAAACGAGTTTTATTTTAATGTCTGGACTATGACTTAATTGCTTTTATGCTATTGGATGTCATGGTATAAAAGAAAAATCGATTTTATGGACTTACAGCGCTGGACTCATTTTTTCTAAACTACCTACTTGTTATATTAGTTGTGTTGAACTATATATATAGTATTTGTTTAATTGGTTGATTCCAAATAGCAGAAATTTTGTAAATTTTGCTAATAAACCTACTTTGCAATGGGGTTGAGTAATTTTGACTACACCTTAACATCCTATATCAGGCGTTGTTGTATGGAAGTGAACTCAGAAGCTGAGACTCTGGTATATAGAGCACATGCCAGCTGTGGTCAGAAGCTGGCACCTGCCTTTACCAGCTGCTATTTAACTACTTAATTGTTGCTTTCAATTTCTGACACCAGCATTTAAAATAAATCTCCAGGTTTTTATCACTCAACCTGAGAGTAGCATAATGTACAGAGAAAGAGAGACCCTAATTCCAGTGGTGTGTCACTTACTGGGCTGCTTGCTAAAGTTTTGATAAACTGACTGTTTTATTTGCTGCATGCTTGGGGTTGTTGTCAAGCTGCAGAATAAATTTGGAGCCAATCAAATGCCTCCCTGTGGGTATTACCTAATAAATAAGTATCTGACTGGATGTTTCAGCACTGAGGACACCATTAATCTTGACCAAATTCCCAAACTCCATTTTCTGAAATGCAGCCCAAAGCTTGCAAGGTACCTCCACTTTGCTTCACTGTTCCCTATAGACACTCACTATTGTGCCACTCTCCAGACCCTCGGCAACCAACTGCCTTCTGTTGCAGTCACATTTTTCAAACTTTGATTCATCAATAAAGTGCACCATCTGACATTTTTCTACACTACAGTTCCTATGTTTTAATATATTTTTGAGTCACTTGACTTTGTTTCCATTTCAAAGGTATGGCTTTCAACCTCAATGCTCCTATGAAGACCTCTTCTAGCCAGACTTCTATGAATTTTAGGTGGGTGTAGTTGTGTCCCACTACTTACTGCCAATTCTCACTTGATGGCACTGCTGGACATCTTGTGATTTTAAAAGGGAAAAAATCATTATGTATTTTCATCTGCTGCATTGTTTCCTTGGCTGACCACTGCATCTGCATCTGTTATCAATGTTATCATTTCTTGGTGTCCTCAATGTTATGAAATTCAGGCAGATCTTTATCCATCATATAATACCATCAGAGAGTTGTCTGATTCACTCCAAATGTATTGTCCAGCAGGACAACAGCTCCAAACATACAGCAATGTCAATAACAATTATCTTTAATATAAAGAAGAGCAAAGAGTCCTGGAAGTGATGATATGGCCTTCACAGAGCCCTGATCTCAACATCATCGAGTCTATGTGGGATTACATGAAGAGACAGAAGGATTTGCGCACGACTACATCCACAGAAGATCTGTGGTTCTATAAGAGGTTTGGAACAACCTTTCTACTGAGTTTCTTCAAAAACTGTGTGCAAGTGTACCTAGAAGAAATGATTCTTTGCTGCTGTTTTGAAGGCAAAGGGTGGGCACACCAAATGTTGATTTGATTTACATTCTTCATTTGTTCATTCTCTTTGCATGTTGTTAATTAATAAAAAATAAAATGTTAACTAGAGATAAGCAGATCTTTTGGAATTCAAATTTGTCACCTTCACCAAATTTTCCTCCCAAATATTATTTTTCCCAAATAAATTTGTGTGACTCTCAATACTGGAAAGCTTGTGATTTATCAAAAAAGACTCATGAGGAGAGAGTGGACCCTGCTGATCATAAGAGCTTACACACTACAGAAGATAGAGACTCACTCAGTGTCTCTGGAGCTGGAAAACGACTGCCATGGAATTTGTTGTCCACTGGGCCTGGCCCACATACTGACCACCACTGTACAAGGTTTGATAATCCAAAAGATGTCTTAGCTTCAGAGCATTATGGGGAACCCCATGCAGGAACACAAAATGACGTTAGCCCTTCTCTGATGCTTCAACAATGTGGAAATCAAATCTCAGAATGTTTTAATTTGCATGAATCAACAGACTTTAGAAAATTTTACTTGAACTTGATCCTCCACGGATCAAACAGCTCATCTCTATAATTAATACTTCTAATTTTAAAAACTTTCTTACTTTGTAACAGTTTTTCAACACCTGCCTAAAATTATTGGACAGTACTGTGTATAACTAATACAGTAAATCTTGAAAAGGAAAAAAAAAATTGATTTGGGGTAATTTGGTGAGAATCTACCTGCCTCCAAAAATACAGTGAAAAGAGATCAAAATGTACTCCAAAATGGAAGAGCTCGTCACCTCCATCCCTAACTGAACGGACTGAAAAAATAAAGCTCATATATAGATTAGAGGAGCTCTCCAGCTGGGAGACTCACTCACACCCCTCATTTCTAAAGGCATGGGTTACATGGAGACAAAAATATGCTCAAATCTAGTCCCCCAAATATACCTTGAAATCTACCTTCATTTTAGCTGGTCCACAAACTGATTGATACCTTTGCCTAAGAGCTGCCATTGTCAGATCTTGGCTTCAAAGATACATACGCCTCCCTCACTGGTTCAGGTCCTAAGCCGAACTTATAATGGACCCTACCTCTCTGAATATATATCAAAGATGGTATAAAGATTTTTCAGTTTGTTCTCAAACTTGTACCAATGTGATGTTTTATTGTTAACTTTGTCATGTTTATAAGTTTAGTTTAACTCTTAAATTCCTGCGACATACTGCATGATTGATACTTAGATCTTTATTTGAAATAGTATTTCTTAGCTGTATTGTTGCTCCATTTCTTCCTCAATAAAGAAATATATTACAAAAAAAAATGTACCCCAAAATGGTAACAATCAATAACGATAAAAATATTTTCACAGAAAATCAAGCACCAAACAAAAGCCTTCAACAAAAGTTATGGGTCTTAGAAAATAGTGTCACAAATCAAACTTTTTTTTAAAGTTCTGATTTTTTTCAACCTTACAGTTGTGGCCAAAAGTATTGACACCCCTGCAAATCTGTCAGATAATACTCAGTTTCTTCCTGAAAATGATTGCAAACACAAATTCTTTGGTATTATTATCTTCATTTAATTTGTCTTAAATGAAAAAACACAAAAGAGAATGAAGCAAAAAGCAAAACATTGATCATTTCACACAAAACTCCAAAAATGGGCCAGACAAAAGTATTAGCACCCTCAGCCTAATACTTGGTTGCACAACCTTTAGCCAAAATAACTGTGACCAACCGCCTCCGGTAACCATCAATGAGTTTCTTACAATGCTCTGTTGGAATTTTAGACCATTCTTCTTTGGCAAACAGCTCCAGGTCCCTGATTTTTGAAGGGTGCCTTCTCCAAACTGCCATTTTTAGATCTCTCCACAGGTGTTCTATGGGATTCAGGTCTGGACTCATTGCTGGCCACCTTAGAAGTCTCCAGTGCTTTCTCTCAAACCATTTTCTAGTGCTTTTTGAAGTGTGTTTTGGGTTATTGTCCTGCTGGAAGACTCATGACCTCTGAGGGAGACCCAGATTTCTCACACTGGGCCCTACATTATGCTGCAAAGTTTGTTGGTAGTCTTCAGACTTCATAATGCCATGCACACGGTCAAGCAGTCCAGTGCCAGAGGCAGCAAAGCAACCCCAAAACATCAGGGAACCTCCGCCATGTTTGACTGTAGGGACCGTGTTCTTTTATTTGAATGCCTCTTTTTTTCTCCTGTAAACTCTATGTTGATGCCTTTGCCCCAAAAGCTCTATTTTTGTCTCATCTGACCAGAGAACATTCTTCCAAAACGTTTTAGGCTTTTTCAGGTAAGTTTTAGCAAACTCCAGCCTGGCTTTTTTATGTCTCAGGGTAATAAGTGGGGTCTTCCTGGGTCTCCTACCATACAGTCCCTTTTCATTCAGATGCTGATGGATAGTACGGGTTGACACTGTTGTACCCTCGGACTGCAGGGCAGCTTGAACTTGTTTGGATGTTAGTCGAGGTTCTTTATCCAACATCCACACAATCTTGCGTTGAAATCTCTTGTCAATTTTTCTTTTCCGTCCACATCTAGGGAGGTTAGCCACAGTGCCATGGGCTTTAAACTTCTTGATGACACTGCGCACGGTAGACACAGGAACATTCTGGTCTTTGGAGATGGACTTGTAGCCTTGAGATTGCTCATGCTTCCTCACAATTTGGTTTCTCAAGTCCTCAGACAGTTCTTTGGTCTTCTTTCTTTTCTCCATGCTCAATGTGGTACACACAAGGACACAGGACAGAGGTTGAGTCAACTTTAATCCATGTCAACTGGCTGCAAGTGTGATTTAGTTATTGCCAACATCTGTTAGATGCCACAGGTAAGTTACATTACAGGAGCTGTTAATTACACAAATTAGAGAAGCATCACATGATTTTTCGAAAAGTGCCAATACTTTTGTCCACCCTCTTTTTTATGTTTGGTGTGGAATTATATCCAATTTGGCTTTAGGGCAATTCTTTTTGTGTTTTTTCATTTAAGACAAATTAAATGAAGATAATAATACCAAAGAATTTGTGTTTGCAATCATTTTCAGGAAGAAACTGAGTATTATCTGACAGAATTGCAGGGGTGTCAATACTTTTGGCCACAACTGTAATTATTAGAGTTGAGCGACTTTTGGTTTTTTAGGGTCGCGTTTCGTTTCGTGAAACCCGACTTTTCCAAAAGTCGGGTCGAGCAAGATCGTCCGATTATAGGGAAAAGTCGGGGTCGTCCCGAAACACGAAACCCAATGTAAGTCAATGGGGAATAAAAGTCGGCAGTGAGAGGAGGACAGGAAACACACCTACAGTGCCCATTTGAATGCCAAAAGCATCAATTCTTCTTACTTAAGCTTGTCAACCTTAATTAACTTCATAATACAAGTTACGCACTGAAAAATGGGGGTTATTTGGCTAAAGTTGTGGGGGGGGAGGGCTGGCTGCAGGTTTTCATGTGCCCTGGGCGAAAGAGCGCCCCTTTAACACATACCACAACTCATCATGCTCCGATACGGCAGATAAATAGCGGTATAGTACAATGAAAAATACCTCACTTTTTACATCTCATGACGAGGCCCATCTATTTCTCCATACAGAATCAATGGTCCCATATAATGTTTGAAACAGTATATGATGAGCTCCACATAATGCTACAGTATATGTTGGTCCCCATGGATGAAGCTCCACTGTCTTATGGGCCCAAATAATGCTCCAAACATAATGGGCCCCATTTCTAATGCTCTAGTGTATAATGGGCCCTGTAAATGCTGCTCCAGTGTCTGATGTCCACCTTTGGAATGTTCCAGTGTATGGTGGGCCCCATCTATCATTCTCCAGAGTATAGTGCTCCCCAAAATTGCTGTCCCAACATTGAAAACAATCAAATAAGTCTCCTCGCTAGGGAATCCCTGTACTTGTCTGGACATGTGCTGTAGCTTGCTTAACAGCTCGCCAGCCGTTCTCACGCCCAGTATGGATTGCACGTGTTTGCACAAAGGTTAGAAAGGGTACCGTATCCCTGGATAACATGTATGGATAGCGTACACATTCAAAATATATGTCTCAGGAGGCAGGCTCAGACGGTGTCAGGCCCAGTATGGATTGCACGTGATTGCACAAAGGTTAGAAAGGGTACCGTATCCCCGGATAACATGTATGGATAGCGTACACATTCAAAATATATGTCTCAGGAGGCAGGCTCAGACGGTGTTAGGCCCAGTATGGATTGCACGTGATTGCACAAAGGTTAGAAAGGGTACCGTATCCCCGGATAACATGTATGGATAGCGTACACATTCAAAATATATGTCTCAGGAGGCAGGCTCAGACGGTGTTAGGCCCAGTATGGATTGCACGTGATTGCACAAAGGTTAGAAAGGGTACCGTATCCCTGGACAACATGTATGGATAGCGTACACATTCAAAATATATGTCTCAGGAGGCAGGCTCAGACGGTGTTAGGCCCAGTATGGATTGCACGTGATTGCACAAAGGTTAGAAAGGGTACCGTATCCCTGGATAACATGTATGGATAGCGTACACATTCAAAATATATGTCTCAGGAGGCAGGCTCAGACGGTGTCAGGCCCAGTATGGATTGCACGTGATTGCACAAAGGTTAGAAAGGGTACCGTATCCCTGGATAACATGTATGGATAGCGTACACATTCAAAATATATGTCTCAGGAGGCAGGCTCAGATGGTGTCAGGCACAGTATGGATTGCACGTGATTGCACAAAGGTTAGAAAGGGTACCGTATCCCCGGATAACATGTATGGATAGCGTACACATTCAAAATATATGTCTCAGGAGGCAGGCTCAGACGGTGTTAGGCCCAGTATGGATTGCACGTGATTGCACAAAGGTTAGAAAGGGTACCGTATCCCCGGATAACATGTATGGATAGCGTACACATTCAAAATATATGTCTCAGGAGGCAGGCTCAGACGGTGTTAGGCCCAGTATGGATTGCACGTGATTGCACAAAGGTTAGAAAGGGTACCGTATCCCTGGACAACATGTATGGATAGCGTACACATTCAAAATATATGTCTCAGGAGGCAGGCTCAGACAGTGTTAGGCCCAGTATGGATTGCACGTGATTGCACAAAGGTTAGAAAGGGTACCGTATCCCTGGATAACATGTATGGATAGCGTACACATTCAAAATATATGTCTCAGGAGGCAGGCTCAGACGGTGTCAGGCCCAGTATGGATTGCACGTGATTGCACAAAGGTTAGAAAGGGTACCGTATCCCTGGATAACATGTATGGATAGCGTACACATTCAAAATATATGTCTCAGGAGGCAGGCTCAGACGGTGTCAGGCACAGTATGGATTGCACGTGATTGCACAAAGGTTAGAAAGGGTACCGTATCCCCGGATAACATGTATGGATAGCGTACACATTCAAAATATATGTCTCAGGAGGCAGGCTCAGACGGTGTCAGGCACAGTATGGATTTGACGGCCCAGATTACACAGCGGAGGAGCAGGGAGAGGTAAAGATTGCAAATGCTGGGGCCCTGCCCAAGCAAGGGGGGCCCACTCGTGGGCGTCGGTACTGGCACTGGGCCCCTCATAGTACAGCCGTGTGTCTGACGGCGGGTGTGCACCACCACCGTCAGAGACACTTGATTGCACTATGAGGGACCCTGTGCCAGTGCCCGCGCCCAAGAGTCGGCCTACCCACCTGTCCAGGGCAACGGCACTCGCACGGTGTCGTGCGGTAGGTGGTGACCCCGGCCATGGGGGGGGAGGCAGCACAGTTAGGGAGTTTTAGAAAGTGGCATATGTTGATGTTGGACATTCAGCTGATGCAAAAGGCGAAATAGGTGAAGTACCAGGAAGAGGTGGACCAAAGCAAGCCATTTTTCTGTCACCCTATGTGTCATCAGGGGAAGGTGGGACAAAATCCTTGGAAACCCATGCGTGGTTCATTTTAATGAAGGTTAGATCATCCACATTTTGGGTTGACAGACGGGTCCTTTTTTCTGTCAGGATTGATCCAGCTGCACTGAAGACTCTTTCCGATAGCACACTTGCAGCTGGGCAAGCGAGCTCCTGTAAGGCATATTGGGCCAATTCAGGCCAGGTGTCCAGTTTAGCGGCCCAATAGTCAAAGGGGAATGACCTGTGTGGGAGAACATCGATATGGGAGGAAAAGTAGTTTGTAACCATAGTTGACAACTGCTGTCTCCTGTCACTTTCCATCGATGCAGTATTACCAGTTGTGTGAGCGGTATTTGAAAAATCAGTCCACAACATTGTCATGAAACCCCTGTCTCCAACTCCACTTCTGCTGTGTGCACCACGAACACCTCTGCCAAGCTGCCCCCGGCCCGTACGGCTCGTGTGAGAACCATCACCGCTGCTGTGTGCTGGGAATGCCTCAAGCAACCGATTTACCAGAGTTGCTTGTTTATTAGCCAATATTAGGTCAAGGTTCTCCTGTGGCATGATGTTTTGTAATTTGCCTTTATAGCGTGGATCCAGGATGCTGGCCAACCAGTAGTCGTCATCGTTCATCATTTTGGCAATGCGGGGGTCCCTTTTTAGGATCCGCAAGGCATAATCTGACATGTGGGCCAATGTTCCCGGTGTCAATGATGCACTGCGAGTGCTGGGTGGAGGAGCACTTTCTGGCAAATCCACATCCCTCCAGTCACGCACAAACCCTATACCAGACCTTGCCACGCCAACATTTTCACTTGCCCCACGAGATGCATCCTCCTCCCCTAAGTAATCATCCCCATCATCCTCCTCCTCCTCCTCTTCTTCCTCCACCGCGTCCAGGAGAGGTCCCTGAGCAGACAATGGCTGAATGTCATCAAGGATTCCCTCCTCCTCTTCCTCCTCATCAACATTGGCTCCAGACGCCTGCTCCTTAAGGTGCGTCAAAGTTTGCATGAGCAGACGCATAAGTGGGATGCTCATGCTTAGGATGGCGTCGTCTGCGCTTACCAGCCGTGTGCATTCCTCAAAACACTGAAGGACTTTACAAAGGTCTTTCAGCTTCGACCACTGCACGCCTGTCAACTCCATGTCTGCTCTCAAAGTGCCTGGCCGTGTATCCTCCCACAAATGCATTATGGCCTGCCTCTGCTCGCACAGCCGCTCCACCATGTGCAGGGTGGAGTTCCACCTTGTTGCAATGTCGATAATGAGGCGGTGGATGGGAAGGTGGAGCAATCGCTGCAGCTTCTGCATACGAACGGAGTGTACAGGCGACCGGCGGATGTGCGCGCACAGTCTTCGCACCTTCTGGAGCAGGGCTGTTAACTCCGGATAATTTTTGAGGAAGCACTGCACCACCAGGTTCAAGGTGTGAGCCAAGCAAGGTATGTGGCTGAGTTTTGAAAGGGCTATGGCTGCCACAAAATTACGGCCGTTATCACTAACTACCTTGCCTGCCTCAAGATGTACACTGCCCAGCCATGACTCAGTTTGTCGCTTCAAGTACTCGGCCAGCACCTCGGCGGTGTGTCTGTCGCCCAAACACATCATCTGCAACACAGCCTGCTGACGCTTTCCACTAGCTGCTCGATAGGGGGACACATCGTGTGCAACAGTGGCAGCTGCAGATGGAGTGCTCGTACGACTGCGCTCTGTGGACGAGCTTTCGCTTCTGGAGGAGGAGGAGGAGGAGGAGGAGGAGGAGGAGGGTCGAACGCCTACAGCCAACTGTTTCCTATACCGTGGGCTAGGCAGCACTGTCCCACCACCGCTGTCCCCTGTGGACCCTGCATCCACCACATTAACCCAGTGCGCAGTGATGGACACGTAACGGCCCTGGCCATGCCGACTGGACCATGCATCAGTTGTGAGGTGCACCTTTCCGCTCACTGACTGCTTGAGTGCACGGACAATGCGGTCTTTCACATGATGGTGGAGGGCTGGGATGGCTTTGCGAGAGAAGAAGTGGCGACTGGGTAGGTCATAGCGTGGTACTGCATAGGCCATGAGTTCGCGGAAAGCTGTGCTTTCCACCAACCGAAAAGGCATCATCTCAAACGAGATTAGTTTGGCAATGTGGGCGTTCAAACCCAGTGTACGCGGATGAGAGACTGAGTACTTTCTTGACCTACTCATAGTGTCTGGGAGGGTGAGCTGGACTTGAGAGCTGCATATGGTGGAAGTAGCGGTGGACAGGGCGGACTGAGAGAGGGTTGATGATGGTGATGGAGTTGGTGTTCTTTCTGATGGCCTAGAATCAGTCTTTCGTTGATATAACAGTGGGATTCCCTGACTGCTGTGGTCTTGCAACGACACCTCAACATTTGCTGCTGTGCTAACCGGTGGGCTTACAGTGGGGGAAACAATGTAGCGTTGCTGACTACCTTCGTTGTGATCAGTTGCACATGTGGCACTTGAGGTTTGGTGTTGTGTCCACGCTTGCAAGTGCATGCTGGATAAATGTCGAAGCATGCAACTGGTATTCAAATTTTTCAGATTTTTCCCTCGGCTAAAGGTCTTTGCGCACTTCTTACAGATAACCTTGGCCTGATCATGAGGATTTTGTTCAAAAAAGTGCCACACTGCACTCTTCCTACTTTGGCAGACATTTTGCGGCCTAGCATGCTGTGATCTTTTGACCCTCTGGACAAGCTGTCCAGCAACTCTTTTGATGTTTGGAACCTGTCTTTGGAGTGCTCCGGGCCTGCCAGATAACAGCTGTTGCGATGTCGATGTCTGCTGTGGATGCTCCTCATCTGAGCTATTGGAAGCAGCACCCTCTTCCCCCAATGGATGCCAATCTGGGTCAACAACTGGGTCATCCATCACCTCCTCTTCTATGTCATGTGCACCTTTCTCTGTGTCACCGTGTATGGTGGTATAGTGTGCGGGAAGGGGCATCTGAGTCTCATCAGGGTCAAAATCTGGCTCTGTACACTGCGAGGACAATGTAGTGCTCTGAGTGAATGTACCAGCAGAATCATCCATCAGCGGCTGTGCATCAGTGCACTCCATGTCAGATTCATCTTGGCCTGGGTAATTCACCATTTCACTTGATAATCCAGGCATGGTATGTGAAAACAGCTCCATGGAGTAATCAGTAGTATTGCCTGCGTCATCCTTCAATCTTGGTTGGGGTGAAGGACACAAGGAAAGGTGTGGTTCATGAACATGAGCCTCCAATGACGACTCAGTGCTTTTACTTTTTACAACTGAAGAAGAGGAGGCGATAGAGCTGGAGGCTGAGTCAGCAATGTAAGACAAAACTTTTTCCTGATGCTCTGCCTTTAAAAGCGGTTTGCCAACTCCTAGAAAACTAAGCGTTCGAGGCCTTATGTAGCCAGACGATGACGCAGGGTCAGCACCTCCTGCATTCGGTCCTATTTTGCTCTTGCCAATACCATCAGATCCACCACCAACACCATCATTACCAGCTGCCAACCCCCGCCCAATTCCACGGCCTCTTCCACCAGCCTTCCTCATTTTTGGTAGAAATGTAGACAAAATCCAACAAACTATATAGTAATGTAAAACAAGGTACAAGGTGTCTATAGGACAGGGGAGATTTAGAATTTCTGCACACACTTGTGGACAGTGGACACTTTTGGATTGTGTGAGGCCCACTGATATCTGAGCGCTATGTGACAGGCTCGATGGCACAGCTGCCTGTGACCAAAGTGACGAGAGGATAATGGAGATTTTGAATCTCTGCGCACACTTTTGGACACTGGACACTTGTGGATTGTGTGAGGCCCACTGATATCTGAGCGCTATGTGACAGGCTCGATGGCACAGCTGTGACCAAAGTGACGAGAGGATAATGGAGATTTTGAATCTCTGCGCACACTTTTGGACACTGGACACTTGTGGATTGTGTGAGGCCCACTGATATCTGAGCGCTATGTGACAGGCTCGATGGCACAGCTGCCTGTGACCAAAGTGACGAGAGGATAATGGAGATTTTGAATCTCTGCGCACACTTTTGGACACTGGACACTTGTGGATTGTGTGAGGCCCACTGATATCTGAGCGCTATGTGACACGCTCGATGGCACAGCTGCCTGTGACCAAAGTGACGAGAGGATAATGGAGATTTTGAATCTCTGCGCACACTTTTGGACACTGGACACTTGTGGATTGTGTGAGGCCCACTGATATCTGAGCGCTATGTGACATGCTCGATGGCACAGCTGCCTGTGACCAAAGTGACGAGAGGATAATGGAGATTTTGAATCTCTGCGCACACTTTTGGACACTGGACACTTGTGGATTGTGTGAGGCCCACTGATATCTGAGCGCTATGTGACACGCTCGATGGCACAGCTGCCTGTGACCAAAGTGACGAGAGGATAATGGAGATTTTGAATCTCTGCGCACACTTTTGGACACTGGACACTTGTGGATTGTGTGAGGCCCACTGATATCTGAGCGCTATGTGACACGCTCGATGGCACAGCTGCCTGTGACCAAAGTGACGAGTGGATAATGGAGATTTTGAATCTCTGCGCACACTTTTGGACACTGGACACTTGTGGATTGTGTGAGGCCCACTGATATCTGAGCGCTATGTGACACGCTCGATGGCACAGCTGCCTGTGACCAAAGTGACGAGAGGATAATGGAGATTTTGAATCTCTGCGCACACTTTTGGACACTGGACACTTGTGGATTGTGTGAGGCCCACTGATATCTGAGCGCTATGTGACAGGCTCGATGGCACAGCTGTGACCAAAGTGACGAGAGGATAATGGAGATTTTGAATCTCTGCGCACACTTTTGGACACTGGACACTTGTGGATTGTGTGAGGCCCACTGATATCTGAGCGCTATGTGACAGGCTCGATGGCACAGCTGCCTGTGACAAAAGTGACGAGAGGATAATGGAGATTTTGAATCTCTGCGCACACTTTTGGACACTGGACACTTGTGGATTGTGTGAGGCCCACTGATATCTGAGCGCTATGTGACAGGCTTGATGGCACAGCTGTGACCAAAGTGACGAGAGGATAATGGAGATTTTGAATCTCTGCGCACACTTTTGGACACTGGACACTTGTGGATTGTGTGAGGCCCACTGATATCTGAGCGCTATGTGACACGCTCGATGGCACAGCTGCCTGTGAACAAAGTGACAAGAGGATAATGGAGATTTTGAATCTCTGCGCACACTTTTGGACACTGGACACTTGTGGATTGTGTGAGGCCCACTGATATCTGAGCGCTATGTGACAGGCTCGATGGCACAGCTGCCTGTGACCAAAGTGACGAGAGGATAATGGAGATTTTGAATCTCTGCGCACACTTTTGGACACTGGACACTTGTGGATTATGTGAGGCCCACTGATATCTGAGTGCTATGTGACACGCTCGATGGCACAGCTGCCTGTGACCAAAGTGACGAGAGGATAATGGAGATTTTGAATCTCTGCGCACACTTTTGGACACTGGACACTTGTGGATTGTGTGAGGCCCACTGATATCTGAGCGCTATGTGACACGCTCGATGGCACAGCTACCTGTGACCAAAGTGACGAGAGGATAATGGAGATTTTGAATCTCTGCGCACACTTTTGGACACTGGACACTTGTGGATTGTGTGAGGCCCACTGATATCTGAGCGCTATGTGACACGCTCGATGGCACAGCTGCCTGTGACCAAAGTGACGAGAGGATAATGGAGATTTTGAATCTCTGCGCACACTTTTGGACACTGGACACTTGTGGATTGTGTGAGGCCCACTGATATCTGAGCGCTATGTGACACGCTCGATGGCACAGCTGCCTGTGACCAAAGTGACGAGAGGATAATGGAGATTTTGAATCTCTGCGCACACTTTTGGACACTGGACACTTGTGGATTGTGTGAGGCCCACTGATATCTGAGCACTATGTGACAGGCTCGATGGCACAGCTGTGACCTAAGTGACTAGAGGATAAGTGAGAGTTTGAATCTCTGCACACACTTTTGGACACTGGACACTTTTGGATTGTGTGAGGCCCAATGAATATCTGAGCGCTATGTGACTAGCTCGATGGCACAGCTGTGACCTAAGTGACTAGAGGATAAGGGAGATTGGATTGCTTTTAAAAAAGCAGTTTGCCGAGCAGTGGGTAAACAGCAATGCCAGCGTGTCAGGAAGCCTTAAAAGGCAGCCCAACAACCAACACCACTGATACACCACAATATAGCCTCCCCTTGCACTGCACACACAGTGACTTTTGTGTTGTGCAGGCCAAATCGCTAGCAGCAGAAGCAGTTTTTTTGTCTTCTTCCCTGCCTAACGCTCTCCCTACAGAATCAGCAGCAACCTCTCCCTATACTAAGATCGGCAGAAGTAAGATGGCGGTCGGCGTGCACGCCCTTTTATACCCCCTGTGACGCCCACCAAAGCAAGCCAATCACTTGCATGCCCTTCTGAAAGATGGTGGTGACCCGTGCCTAGGTCATCACGTTGCCCACAGTGTCCGTGGATCCTGATTGGCTGAAAAAGAGCGCAAAACAAACTTTTGAAACGCGACTTTGACGCGTAAGTCGCCGACCTCGTGGCCGACCTCATCCTAGGGTCGGGTTTCGTTTCATGAAACCCGACTTTGCCAAAAGTCGGCGACTTTTGAATTTTTTTGACCCGTTTCGCTCAACTCTAGTAAATATTAATAAAAAATATCTAATTATGTATGTATGTATGTGTGTGTGTATGTCCGGGATTGGCATCCGCACCGTCGCAGCTACAGCCACAAAATTTGGCACAGTCACACGTCTGGACCCTGAGAGTGTCCTAGGCTATGTTATGAGGTGAAATTTTAACCCCGCGGATTCTAATTCACCAAACAATTTTGCCTCTATCTACATAATGGGGAAAAAGTGTGTGTGTATCAAGCCCCGCCCCTCATTATGATGTCATAATGGTTGCTATGGTGACGCTGATGTCATCATATGTTTCAAGCCCCGCCACTCATTATGATGTCACAATGGTTGACTATGGGATGGAGAATGTGTGATGGGTATATTGGCACTGGACTATGGGATGGAGGATATGTATGACAGGTATATGGGCACGGGACTATGGGATGGCGGACATGTATGATGGGTATATGGGCATGGGACTATGAGATGAAGGATGTGTGATGGGTATATGGGCACTCGACTATGGGATGGCGAATATATATGATGGGTATATGGGCATGGAACTAAGGGATGGAGGATGTGTGATGGGTATATGGGCATGGGACTATGGGATGGAGGATGTGTGATGGGTATATGGGCACTCGACTATGGGATGGAGGATATGTATGATGGGTATATGGGCATGGGCCTATGGGATGGTGGATATGTATGATGGGTATATGGGCACGGGACTATGGGATGGAGGATAATTATAATTTGCTATAACTAACCACAGTTAGTTACTATGCCCGGGCAGCGCTGGGCTCTTCAGCTAGTATATATATATATAAAACTTCAGCTTTGATATCACTGTAATTGTATGTCCCAGGAGAATCATTTTTACTGTACAATGAAGATGTAAACCCAAAACAAGAAAAAGAAACAATGTTGGAATTGTACATTTTTTTCACCATTTCTATGCACTTATTTTTTTTTATTTTACGGTACACTTGGTGTCATTCAAAACGATAACTCATCTTGAAAAATACAGTCCTCATATGATGAGACTGACACATCTGTGAGAGTATGGTGTATATAACCCGAATTATTAGCATTGTCATTGTCAGTGTGGCAACATCTGGAGCCGTGTCTGGTACCGCAGTGAAGTATGTGAAATGCTCCAGACCAGCCATTCCTTCCACAAGTCAGTGGGTACAGTCATATGTAAAAGTTTGGGCACCCCTATTAATGTTAACCTTTTTTCTTCATAACAATTTTGGTTTTTGCAACAGGTATTTCAGTTTCATATATCAAATAACTGATGGACTCAGTTATATTTCTAGATTCAAATGAGGTTTATTGTACTAACAGAAAATGTGCAATCTGCATTTAAACAAAATTTGACCGGTGCAAAAGTATGGGCACCCTTATCATTTTCTTGATTTGAACACTCCTAACTACTTTTTACTGACTTCCTGAAGCACTAAATTGGTTTTGTAACCTCATTGAGCTTTGAACTTCATAGCCAGGTGTATCAAATCATGAGAAAAGGTATTTAAAGTGGCCACTTGCAAGTAGTTCTCCTATTTGATTCTCCTATGAAGAGTGGTATCATGGGCTCCTCAAAACAACTCTCAAATGATCTGAAAACAAAGATTATTCAACATAGCTTTTCAGGGGAAGGATACAAAAAGTTGTCTCAGAGATTTAACCTGTCAGTTTCCACTGTGAGGAACATAGTAAGGAAATGGAAGAACACAGGTACAGTTCTTGTTAAGCCCAGAAGTGGCAGGCCAAGAAAAATATCAGAAAGGCAGAGAAGAAGAATGGTAAGAACAGTCAAGGACAATCCACAGACCACCTCCAAAGACCTGCAGCATCATCTTGCTGCAGATGGTGTCACTGTGCATCGGTCAACAATACAGCGCATGAATAACGCCTTTTTGTATGACCAAACAACTCAATCTTTGTTTCATCAGTCCACAGGACCTTCTTCCAAAATGTAACTGGCTTGTCCAAATGTGCTTCTGCATACCTCAGGCGACTCTGTTTGTGGCGTGCTTGCAGAAACAGCTTCTTTTGCATCACTCTCCCATACAGCTTCTCCTTGTGCAAAGTGCGCTGTATTGTTGACCGATGCACAGTGACACCATCTGCAGCAAGATGATGCTGCAGGTCTTTGGAGGTGGTCTGTGGATTGTCCTTGACTGTTCTTACCATTCTTCTTCTCTGCCTTTCTGATATTTTTCTTGGCCTGCCACTTCTGGGCATAACAAGAACTGTACCTGTGTTCTTCCATTTTCTTACTATGTTCCTCACAGTGGAAACTGACAGGTTAAATCTCTGAGACAACTTTTTGTATCCTTCCCCTGAAAAGCTATGTTGCATAATCTTTGTTTTCAGATCATTTGAGAGTTGTTTTTAGGAGCCCATGATGCCACTCTTCATAGGAAAATCAAATAGGAGAACTACTTGCAAGTGGCCACTTTAAATACCTTTTCTCATGATTTGATATACATGGCTATGAAGTTCAAAGCTCAATGAGGTTACAAAACCAATTTAGTGCTTCAGGAAGTCAGTAAAAAGTAGTTAGGAGTGTTCAAATCAAGAAAATGATAAGGGTGCCCATACTTTTGCACCGGTCAAATTTTGTTTAAATGCAGATTGCACATTTTCTGTTAGTACAATAAACCTCATTTGAATCCAGAAATATAACTGAGTCCATCAGTTATTAGATATATGAAACTGAAATAGCTGTTGCAAAAACCAAAATTGTTATAAAGAAAAAAGGTTAACATTAATAGGGGTGCCCAAACTTTTACATATGACTGTATAAAGGATTGGGCTAAGCATGCTATTGGCTTATTCTAAGAGCAAGCAATCAGTTATACTGTATCTCATTAGCTAAATACATGCAACTCTGTTCATTTTCTGCTCATCACTGGTTTATATTTTGATAAATACTTATAATTTTCTTTTAACTAAAAGCAGAGGTTTTGTTTCAGTTACACTTAGTTTTCGTCGTTAGTTGATAAATGGTCATTGTTATACAATGTTACAAAATATGGCAGGTCGTTTTTAAAGAGGTCTTCTAATAGAAATCATGTATATATGTATGTATATATTTTCCTATTATTCAAAATATCCAGATTTCAACAAACTAAGAAGTATGATGCCATTTCTTAAAGGCTACAAATAACATGAAGATGTCAAGATATTGTCAAAAATAATCCCTTTGATCTGCGAGCAATTCGATAATTTAAATCAATCTATTTCATCTATTGCCGTAAAACATCCTCATATGTAATTTGTAGCGGAGGACTGCATGGCTCAGATTTAATGGCAATCAAATAACATCTGTTTAATTTTAAAATATAGATGTAGGATTTTATTAAATCCTCCAGCAATTTTTGCTTATTCTTTACTTTTCTCTGATCATTGTAAATGTAAAAAATTAATTTCCTGTACAGAAAAACATGAGCGAGAATACAAGTTTAAATGACTGTAAAATAATAAACACAGCCAACATTTAGGAAATTATGTTTTATACATTTTCTTTTTCCAACAAGTTGAAACATTATGAGCATTTTCCAATATGAAATTTATGAGTTTGGGTATACTATTAATAATAAAATTCAACTCAAGATTTTCAAGTTCATTCTGTTGTTGCTAATTTGAATAGGGATGCTGGATGTCAGCTCATTTTTGCCTTGCGATATTACTTTGTGAAGAGAGGGGATACAAAGTATAGTTTAAATTAGATGGGGAATTTACTAATGTGTTTATCACATAGTAAAGTCTAATCATGTTTTTTCTTTGCTTTACTAGACTTGTAAAATCATTCATAGGTTACTGGTGTTACTTTACAATGTAATCCAGTGTACGAGTAAAGTCAAGTCTGAATGTTTTCTATACATTGCTTATCAATTTGTTAAAAAGGAAATTACATTTTGATAAAACACAAATACACACTGACACTTACAAAAAAAATGCTGTTGAAGCTGCTGGCAACTAGGCAGGCTCTGTATGCAATCCTGCCCACGTAATTAAAAGAATATCTACAGTATATCAAACAAAAAGCTGCTCCACTGCTAGTGTAAAACCACAATGTCAGGTGAAAATACCCTGCAGAGGAGTAAAGGGCAGCTTCAAACTGTACAATTAAGTAGATAATGTAGCACTTACTATAGAGTGCCTGGGAATGCTGAACGTCCTGTTACCCTAGTGCTAGAAGCAGAGCTTGGGTATGGCAAGCAGCGGAGGGGGGCTTCCTCCAGTTGCTGGGTGATCCCCCTGCACTCGCACAAACACGAGGTGGCGGTGAGCTCCAACCGGAAGCGCCGCCGTGCAATAGCGAGGTGACCGGGGGGCGTGGTTTTGGTGACATCACCTGTCCTAAGCAACGGAATCATGTATGGGCCAATTACCGACGTGTTTCAAAGGACATATTCCTTCTTCCTCATGGTGCTTCGAAACTCGTGGGAAGTGAGCTTTGCTCAACTGCAGGCAAAGCCGAAAAGCAGAAGTGAGCAAATAGTGCCCCCTCACAGGCAAAATTTCTGATGATAAAAATATCCAAAAACATATAATTATAGGGGTTCTAAAAATATGGAAATCAATCTCTCCATCATAAACAAATTGGTAGCTTGGTAAGTTATTAGTATATACAACCTAGAAAAGGATACAAAGTATCCAGAAGCACCACTCAAAGAGGAATATATAAAGATAATATACATTTTCTTGCAAAACAGTAAACATTAAAACATGAATCAAAAAGAAAAAATGATACATGTAGGAGGTATCAAAGGGGATTAGGGGAGGAGTCCTGAGGAGAGAATTTGCATATTCCCAGTGCATTCTGGGATAAGTGAAGAGTCTCTGCGAGCTTAAAGAACACTGGATTTTGGCCATCACAGCTGAAAGGAGGACATCATTGGCATGTTTTTCACCGCTTGGATATCTCTTTAACAGTAAGAACATGGAAAAGGTCAGGAGCCATTTGATGAGCTACATTTCTTGCTACATGTTCACAGATTTGTCAGTGGAAAAGCTAAACTTCACATGCCAAAAATGCAAGCTTGTGTCCCTGTTGGAGGAAAAGTTGCAAAATCTAGAAGAGAGTTTAGCTACATTGAAAATCATTAAGGAAGGTGAAGAGTTCTTAGACAGAGCAGAAAATCATTAAGGAAGGTGAAGAGTTCTTAGACAGAGCAGAATTATCTCTTCATGTTTCAGAAAGATAAGAAATTCGAAGTGCACCTGAAGAAACAGAGGAACGGAAGCATGGAACACAGAGAAGCAGGAGGAAGTCAGCACCCATACTGCTCAGGAACCCATACCAGGCTCTCATGCAGGAGAATGATGAAGAAATACATCAAGATAAGACTTTAGAGATTATTGTTATGCTGTAATGTCTATTGTCTGTACAAATCCCCTCTGAAATGTAAAGTGCGGCGGAATATGTCGGCGCTATAAAAATAAAATTTATTATTATTATTATTACCCACAAAGAGCAACCTTGTACGCCTTCAGAGTCCTCCTGGATGAAGAAAGAAAAATGTTGTGCAGAAGAAACGGAGAGTTATGGTCATGGGGATTCCCTGTGGAGAGGAACAGTGGCCGCTATCTGCAGACCGGATATAACCACAAGAGAAATGTGCTACCTTCCAGTTGCTAAAATTAAAGATGTGTCTGACAGGATATCAGGACTCTTCAGACCTACAGACGACCACCCACTCCTGCTAATACATGTGGGAACAAATGACACAGCAAGAAACGACCTGGAAACCATCTGCAGTGACTTTGAAAACTTAGGTAAGAAAGTGAAACAACTGGGAGCACAGGTGGTCTTCTCTTCCATCATCCCAGTGGATGGCCATGGAACAAGGAGGTGGAATAAGATTCTCCAGGTGAACAACTGGCTATGTCGATGGTGCCGTCAGCAACGATTTGGCTTTCTGAATCACGGAGTGAATTACCTATACGATGGACTGCTTGCTAGAGATGGGGTGCACCTTATGAAGACTGGAAAACGTATTTGGAAGTCGCTTTGCTACACTCATCAGGAGAGCTTTAAAATAGAGCAATGTGAGTAGGGAAGCAAAAGACCAGAAAAAGCCATACACCTGACAAATACTATTGAGAACTCTGCTATTAGAAGTTGAAAGGAAGAACAAAGACAAAAAAAATCTAAATAATAAAAATACTGGAGGAAGAGAAACCAACCACAAACTAATATGTTTCTACTAGATTATGGCCCGATGCTATCGCATCGGGAGGATGCGATAGCATCACACCTCTTGCCATGTTAACCCTCAACACACACACTCCTCAACACACACTCCTCTCACCTTTCACCATCTCCACTCACTCTTTCACTCCACATACGACCCCTTCTCTCACTCCGTCTCTCATAATCACGCCGTCATCGCCGCTGCTCCACGATCCCCGACATCTTCTTCCGCCGGCGCCATCCTGGATCCAGACGTTGTCCACGTCGGCGACATGTTCTTGCGGCAACGCCATCTTGAGTATCGTGAAATCCCGCGATAGTCAAGATAGCGTCGCCGGAAGAACATGTCGCCGGCGTGGACGACGTCGGGATCCAAAATGGCGTCGGCGAAATCTCGCGAGTTTTCGCCGATGCCATTTTGGATCCCGACGTCGTCCTCGCCGGCGACATGTTCTTGCGGCGACGCCATCTTGACTATCGCGGGATTTCGCCGATCCAAAATGGCGTCGCCGCAAGAACATGTCGCCGGCGTGGACGACATCGGGATCCAAAATGGCGTCGGAGTAATCTCGCGAGATTTCGCCGACGCCATCTTTTTGGATCCCGAGTCGATTCCGGCGACGCTATCTTGACTATCGCGGCGGAGGAAGATGTCGGGGCAGCGACGATGACGGTGTGAGTATGAGAAACGGAGTGAGAGAAAGGAACGTATGTGGAGTGAAAGAGTGAGTGGACGTGAGTGGAGGTGAAAGGTGAGAGGAGTGTGTGTTGAGGCGGTGTGGTGTGTTGAGGGTTAACATGTGCGTGTGTGTGGTGACATCACCGGTTACAACTGGACGGAAGTTGTTACAACCGGAAGCTGCTTAGGGCATTTATTATTATAGATGATGAGGAAGAAGCCGTCTGTTGTTGGCGGTGATGGCGTGTAGAGGCTTCTTCAGCCAATGTAATAGATTTAGAGTTAGGGGATTCGTGTGTAAGACGACGGCGTTTATAAGCCTTAATCTTGTCAAGTCGATGCTGTTTTTCCTCAGGAGTCTCATTAGCACGGCGTTGTTTTTGTCGTAGTGCTAAAGCTGCTTTCCTTTCACTGGCATTGGCATACTGTGCATCGGTATTGAATGGTGGTATTGATAGGGCAGAAACAGATTGCTGATTAGTTATGTCAGTGAACGGCATATGGGATGAAGTGTAGCAGTAAATTGTTCCACATGCTGATGTGGAAGCATCCTGTTGTGAGTCTAATAATAATGATGAGGAAGAGGCCGTCTGTTGTCGGAGGTGACGGCGTGCAGAGGCTTCTTCAGCCAATCTTATGGATTTAGAGTTAGGGGATTCGTGTGTGAGGCGACGGCGTTTATAAGCCTTAATCTTCTCAAGGCGATGGTGTTTTTCCTCAGGAGTCTCATTAGCATGGCGTTGTTTTTGTCGTAGTGCTAAAGCTGCTTTCCTTTCACTGGCATTGGCATACTTTTTGTTATGACTCATGTTGGCACAGGTAAAGGAGTCTATTTGGCAGTTATCTGGCAGTGAAGAAGGCGTCCTGGAGTATTGTAGAGTAAACAGATACTAATTGACCCTGTAATTGCCCAGCAGTAGTTATGAAGTGGTAGTGGCAAATTGGCCCTGTAGTTAGACACCGGCAGAGGAGCAAGGCAGCAGTAGTTATGGCGGTAGAGGCAAATTGGCCCTGTAATTAGACACTGGCAGAGGAGCAAGGCAGCAGTAGTTATGGCGATAGAGGCAAATTGGCCCTGTAATTAGACACCGGCAGAGGAGCAAGGCAGCAGTAGTTATGGCGGTAGAGGCAAATTGGCCCTGTAATTAGACACCGGCAGAGGAGCAAGGCAGCAGTAGTTATGGCGGTAGAGGCAAATTGGCCCTGTAATTAGACACAGGCAGTGAACAGTCAGAGGAGCAAGGCAGCAGTACTTATGGCGGTAGAGGCAAATTGGCCCTGTAATTAGACACCGGCAGAGGAGCAAGGCAGCAGTAGTTATGGCGGTATAGGCAAATTGGCCCTGTAATTAGACACCAGCAGAGGAGCAATGCAGCAGTAGTTATGGTGGTAGAGGCAAATTGATCCTGTAATTAGACACCGGCAGAGGAGCAAGGCAGCAGTAGTTATGGCGGTAGAGGCAAATTGATCCTGTAATTAGACACCAGCAGAGGAGCAAGGCAGCAGTAGTTATGGCGGTATTGGCAAATTGGCCCTGTAATTAGGCACCAGCAGAGGAGCAATGCAGCAGTAGTTATGGCGGTAGAGGCAAATTGATCCTGTAATTAGACACCGGCAGAGGAGCAAGGCAGCAGTAGTTATGGCGGTAGAGGCAAATTGATCCTGTAATTAGACACCGGAAGAGGAGCAATGCAGCAGTAGTTATGGCGGTAGAGGCAAATTGATCCTGTAATTAGACACCGGCAGAGGAGCAATGCAGCAGTAGTTATGGCGGTAGAGGCAAATTAGCCCTGTAATTAGACACCGGCAGAGGAGCAAGGCAGCAGTAGTTATGGCGGTAGAGGCAAATTGATCCTGTAATTAGACACCGGCAGAGGAGCAATGCAGCAGTAGTTATGGCGGTAGAGGCAAATTAGCCCTGTAATTAGACACCGGCAGAGGAGCAAGGCAGCAGTAGTTATGGCGGTATAGGCAAATTGGCCCTGTAATTAGACACCGGCAGAGGAGCAATGCAGCAGTAGTTATGGCGGTATAGGCAAATTGGCCCTGTAATTAGACACCGGCAGAGGAGCAAGGCAGCAGTAGTTATGGCGGTAGAGGCAAATTAGCCCTGTAATTAGACACCGGCAGAGGAGCAAGGCAGCTGTAGTTATGGCGGTATAGGCAAATTAGCCCTGTAATTAGACACCGGCAGAGGAGCAATGCAGCAGTAGTTATGGCGGTATAGGCAAATTGGCCCTGTAATTAGACACCGGCAGAGGAGCAATGCAGCAGTAGTTATGGCGGTATAGGCAAATTAGCCCTGTAATTAGACACCGGCAGAGGAGCAAGGCAGCAGTAGTTATGGCGGTAGAGGCAAATTAGCCCTGTAATTAGACACCGGCAGAGGAGCAAGGCAGCAGTAGTTATGGCGGTAGAGGCAAATTAGCCCTGTAATTAGACACCGGCAGAGGAGCAAGGCAGCAGTAGTTATGGCGGTAGAGGCAAATTAGCCCTGTAATTAGACACCGGCAGAGTAGCAAGGTAGCAATAGTTATGGCAGTATAGGCAAATTGGCCCTGTAATTAGACACCGGCAGTAAACAGGCATAGGACCAAGGCAGCAGTAGTTATGGTGGTACAGGCAATGCCAAGCGTCCGCACAGCAAGTCGGCGTGAGGTAAATGACGCAATTTCACGAATGCAAGATGGCGTCGGTGAAATCTCGCGAGATTTCGCCGACGTCGTTAAGGCTGTGTGCACACGCTGCGGATTAGGTGCGGATTCATCCACGCGGATTTTGTAAAATCCGCAGGTGAAACCGCAGGTCAAAAGACCTGCGGTTTTACCTGCGGATTGCTCTGCGGTTTTGCCCTGCGGTTTTTCATCTCGTCAATAGAGGAGATGGCAAACCGCAGGAGAATCCGCAGAAAGAATTGACATGTCAATTCTTTCTGCGGATTGAAAACCGCAGATAATCCGCGCGGAAAATTCCGCACCGTCTGCACTGCGGTTTTTGATTCCCATAGGGAATCATGGTACTGTACACCGCAGCAAAAACTGCTGCGGGTCCGCAGCGGCCAAAACCGCTGCGGAACCGCAGCAAAATCCGCAGCGTGTGCACACAGCCTCACACCTCTTGCCATGTTAACCCTCAACACACCACACCGCCTCAACACACACTCCTCTCACCTTTCACCTCCACTCATGTCCACTCACTCTTTCACTCCACATACGTTCCTTTCTCTCACTCCGTTTCTCATACTCACACCGTCATCGTCGCTGCCCCGACATCTTCCTCCGCCGCCGCGATCCAGGATCCAGACGTTCTCCAGGAGTGAGTGGACATGAGTGGAGGTGAAAGGTGAGAGGAGTGTGTGTTGAGGCGGTGTGATGTGTTGAGGGTTAACGTGCGTGTGTGTGTGGTGACGTCACCGGTTACAACTGGACGGAAGTTGTTACAACCGGAAGCTGGTTAGGGCATTTATTATTATAGATACAAATGAACAAAGCATGGGCAACAAACAAGGAGAATTTGAAATACTCACACAGGAGAAGAAATATGATGTCATTGGAATCACTGAAACTTGGTGGGATATACACATGATTGGAATACAGAAGAGTACAACTTATTTGCAATAAACAGACTTAATAAATGAGGAGGAGGTGTCTGTCGCATTGTATGTTAGAAAAGCGTATATCTGCACAGAGATTGAAGCTTCAGAGACTGGGAGCTCTGTCGAAACTGGGTAAGAATGCAAGGAGAGAACAACGGAAAGGCCACCATTGCAAGCATTTACTACAGGCTGCCTGTGCAAGCTGTAGATATTATTTATCAAATGGCCAAGTTGTCCAAAAAAATATGACATAGTGGTCATGGGAGATTTCAACTATCCAGACATTTGTTGAGAATCTCTCTCAGGCAAAACTAACAGGTCAAGCAAATTCTTATCCTCTCTTGCTGACAACTTTATGCTCCAAAAGGTAGGGGAGAAAACAAGGAGATCTGCTACCTTGGATCTAATCCTTATAAACAGGGAGGAAATGGTTGAGGAGGTAAGAGTTGGCTGGGACCCTAGGAGGTAGCGATCATGCTATTTTAGAATTTTGGATAACTAGAAGAGGAAGACCTGTGAAGACTCAGACTTCAAGGATAGATTTCAGAAAGGCAGATTTTAAGGGATAACAAAAGAGAATCGGAGGGATCCAATGGCTGGATATCCTTAAGGACTAAAATGTCCAGGAATGATGGGAAATCTTGAAAAATAAGATTCTCAAAACAAAATCGTTAGCAATTCCAAAGAGTCATATCTAAAGAAGAATATAATGCTGTCTGCAGAACCTGCAGGGCATGAATCAGATTTTCTAAAGCTGACAATGACTTGCAAGGCTGATGTCAAAAGCAATAAAAAAGGATTTGGGGGATATGTCAAAAGTAAAAGAAAAGTCAAAGATGCTTTAGGGTTTTTACAGGATGAAATGATGAAATGGTAAGACAGGATGTTGTTCCTATTTTGCATCTGTTTTCTCTCAGAAAGGAAATGTAGCGTCAACTGATCTTCACTGTCCTATTAAAGGAATAGAAGAATCCAGGATATCTTTAAACAGAAAGATAGTGAGGAAACACTTAGTTAACATAAATTAATTCAAGTCTCCAGGTCCAGATGAATTGCATAAGTCCAAAAGAATATTCATTAAAAAATGCCTAAATAATAATTGTATTATTTTATTAGTAAATAAGAGGCATAATGACACAAAATATCACATTAAAAACAGAGAACCTTTTTATTAAAACTAATTAAAATCAATAACAATAAAAGAAAATAAATAAATTGAATAACACTGTATGTAATATATTCTTTAGTTAGTGGTTAGCTATGCAGATCAAAAACAAATATATATATATATATAAATATCAACCTAAATTGAGTGAAAATAAATTATGTAAAGACCAATAATTCATTGAAACATGAGAAAAATAATTATTGAAAATCATATAAAATTCTTATATAAAAAGCAAAGTGCTTAAATTAATAAAATCTCTTGATTGAAATGACAAAATAGGAAGTGGAAGCAAAACGAGCGTTGGAGTCGTGTGTGCGGGGGCAGAGGTGTGTCACACTGGTTGGTATCTGTGGTATCCGTGGTGGGACACTATTCATTTATATTTTGTTTTTTATTTCATTTGATGTTCATCTTTTTACTTCAATCATTTTATTACTATGATCACTGTGCTTTTTATAGATGAACTTCAATTGATCAGATATTCACCATCCATATTCCTTATATATATGATTATGCACCTTTATTTTTACTTTATTTTGTCACTTCAATCATGAGATTTTATTAATTTAAGCACTTTGCTTTTTATATAGGAATATATTTGTATATATTTTTTATGATACCTTAACAATTGGTCTGACATACCCTGCCCCGCGCATACAGTGTTATTCAATTTATTTATTTTATTTTATTCTTATTGATTTTAATTAATTTTAATAAAAGGTTCTGTGTTTTTAATGTGATATTTTGTGTCATTATGTCTCATATATACTAATAAAATAATACAATTATTTTTTAAGTATTTTTTAATGAATATTCTTTTGGGCTTATATATTTATGGCTTATATTCATTAATAAAAGATTGGCTTTATTTTTGGTATTTCTTTTCTATATAGGATACTATTCTAGATGTATTACACCCCAGAGTACTGAAGGAGATAGAAGAAGGAATTTTTGAACCACTCTCCATAATCTTTGAAAATTATTGGAGAACAGGAGAAGTCCTATCAGACTGAAGAAGAGCAAATGTTGTTCCTATTTTCAAAAAGGGGAAGAAAGTGGACCCTGGGAACTATAGACTGTTGAATCTGACTTCTATACCGGGAAAGATCTTTGAACAAATTATTTAACAACATGTCTGTAAGTACCTGGATAAGAATGAAGTGATTAGCCAGAGTCAGCATGGGTTTGTAACTAATAAGTCATGTCAGACTAACATAATTTCCTTCCGTGACAGAATCACTGACTGGGTGGATCAAGGAAATGCTGTAGATATAGTATATCTTGACTTCAGCAAAGCATTTGATAAAGTAACTCACACCATCCATAATGAAAAAATGACTAAGTATCGAATGGACAAGGCAACTCTTAGGTGGATTCATAACTGGCTTAGTGACCAGACCTAAATAGTGGTCGTAAATGGCTGCACATCCAGTTTAAAGAATGTCTCAAGTAGGGAACCACAGGGTTCTATCCTGAGCCCTTTATTGTTCAACAACTTTATGAATGATTTTGATGAGGGAATTGAGGGTACACTGATTAAATTTGCTGATGATACAAAGCTAGGAGGGATAGCTAATACTTGAGAAGAGAGAGAGGATTCAAAAAGACATAACTAAACTGGAGCAGTGGGCAGAAACTCACAGAATGGTTTTTAACAGGGAAAAATGCAAAATACTACATCTGGGCAACAAAAATGAAAAAAGCATATACAGAATGGGAAGAATAGGGCTAAGCAACAGAACATGTGTAAAAGACTTGGGTATACTAATAAATCATAAACTGAACATGAGTCAACAGTGTGATGCAGCATCAAAAAAGGCAAATACAATTCTGAGATGTATTAACAGAAGCATACAGTCTAGATCATGTGAAGTCATTATTGCCCTCTACTCCACTTTGTTCAGACCTCATCTGGAATACTGTGTCCAGTTTTGGGCACCGCATTTTAAATAAGAAATCAACAAACTGGAGCAAGTTCAGAGAAGAGCGACCAGAATGGTGACCGGTCTGCAAACCATGTCCTATGATGATGGTTACAGGATTTGGGAATGTTTAGATTGCAAAAAAGAAGACTGAGAGGAGACTTAATAGCTGTCTACAAATATCTCAAGGTAAAATCCACCTGATGAAAACGGATCCTCCATCGAAACACTTTGTGGTTTAACCCCATCTCTTGTCTGAGTCTCTTTCCTGTGCTCCTAAGACCGTTTTCCACATTCTTATTACAAATATCTCAAGGGCTGTCACATTGTAGAAGGATCATCTTTATTCTCATTTGCACAAGGAAAGACTAGAAGCAATGAGATGAAACTGAATGGGAGGAGACAGATTAGATATTAGAAAAAACTTTTTGACTGTGAGGGTGATCAATGAGTCTGGCAGCTAATCCCATTTATAAACATCATTAAAGTGTATCTGTCAGCAGGTTTTTGCCATGTAATCTGAAGACAGCATGAGGTAGGGGTTAAAGCACAAATTTCAGTGATGCCTCTTTTATCAAGCTCTGTCCTATTGTTTACTTGCAATGATTATTTTAGTACCAGAGGCTTATTACTGCTCGGACACATCAGCACATGAACCCAAATCGAACTCTGCCCACTTCTGTGATCAGCAGCTCACTGTCTATACAAAGCCTGGTGTGGGCGGGATTTACTTTCTCAGCTCTGCTTCATTGCTAAATCTAAAACTCTGATTGTGTCAGAAATGCTGCACCCAGTAAACTAAGTGATTCACTGTTGGATTAAGGGTCTCTTTGCCTACATTATACTGCTGTCAGATGAGGTATCAAAACCTTGCTGGCAAATTTCCGCAGAAGACAAAGAAAATCTCTTTTTGCTTTGGATGAACCTGCAAGCGTGGCACAATTTTGACATCAGGACACTAAAGCTGAAATGATAATAAAATTTATTAGAACGCTTTATAAATTAACATTTTAAAGATATTGAAAACACATTATTTCTGTCCAGACAACCCCCTAACAAGTGGCTTTCTGTCCTGTGCTTTGTGTTTGTTCAGAAATCTAGCTTACACTGTGTTCGAAGTAGCAGTAAGTTTACGCTTCAGATGTTGAGTTGTATATTGTGCCAGATTAATATTTTAAATTGTTTTAAAATCATTTCCGCTTAGCATATAGTATGGAAGAAAATAATACTTGTGACTACTCCTATTACAACTGTTAAATTTACTAACAATGATTGTTTATAGGAATGACAAGGCTTAGTGCTAAATCAAACAGATGGACCACGGTGCCAAGCCAAAAACTGTAATGATTGTTTTATACAATGAAGTTAATGAGCCTGCGTTGTGTGATACTGATGCTTCCCTATTTGTACATGGATCTAATAACAATGTAAATAATGTCGGGAAATGTACTAGTAGCAGGAAATACATTTCAAAACAAGGAAATAAATGATATTGTTTACATGATAACAAAGCTGACATTCACGTGGTGCCACTAGGTAAAATAAGCCCTGGAAAGAAAAGGTGTGGACATGTCCTACTGTATCAAGCTTCATGTTCTGTTCATCATACAGTACCTTGCGAAAGTATTCGGCCCCCTGGAACTTTTCAACCTTTTCCCACATATCATGCTTCAAACATAAAGATACCAAATGTAAATTTTTGGTGAAGAATCAACAACAAGTGGGGCACAATTGTGAACGAAATTTATTGGTTATTTTAAATTTTTGTGGAAATTCAAACACTGAAAAGTGGGGCGTGCAATATTATTCGGCGCCTTTACTTTCAGTGCAGCAAACTCACTCCAGAAGTTCATTGTGGATCTCTGAATGATCTAATGTTGTCCTAAATGACCATTGATGATAAATATAATCCGCCTGTATGTAATCAAGTCTCCATATAAATGCACCTGCTCTGTGATAGTCTCAGGGTTCTGTTTGAAGTACAGAGAGCATCATGAAGACCAAGGAACACAACAGGCAGGTCCGTGATACTGTTGTGGAGAAGCTTAAAGCCGGATTTGGATACAAAATGATTTCCAAAACTTTAAACATCCCAAGGAGCACTTTGCAAGCAATCATATTGAAATGGAAGGAGTATCATACCACTGCAAATCTACCAAGACCCGGCCGTCCCTCTAAACTTTCATCTCAAACAAGGAGAAGACTGATCAGAGATGCAGCCAAGAGGCCCATGATCACTCTGGATGAACTGCGGAGATCTACAGCTGAGGTGGGACAGTCTGTCCATAGGACAACAATCAGTCGTACACTGCCTAAATCTGGCCTTTATGGAAGAGTGGCAAGAAGAAAGCCATTTCTCAAAGATAGCCATAAAAAGTGTTGTTTAAAGTTTGCAACAAGCCACCTGGGAGACACACCAAACATGTGGAAGAAGGTGCTCTGGTTAGGTGAAAACAAAATCGAACATTTTAGCAACAATGCCAAACAATATGTTTCGTGTAAAGGCAACACAGCTCATCACCCTGAACACACCATCCCCACTGTCAAACATGGTGGTGGCAGCATCAAGGTTTGGGCCTGCTATTCTTCAGCAGGGACAGGGAAGATGGTTAAAATTGATGGGAAGAAGGATGAAGCCAAATACAGGACCATTCTTGAAGAAAACCTGTTGGAGTCTGCAAAAGTCCTGAGACTGGGATGGAGATTTGTCTTCCAACAAGACAATGATCCCAAACATAAAGCAAAATCTACAATTGAATGGTTCACAAATAAACATATCTGTTACACCCGGTCCCTGTCCTGGCGCTGCGCCCAGGTCTGCCGCTGTTACACCTGGCCCCCATCCTGGTGCTGCATCCAGGTCTGCCGCTGCTCTCCATTCTGGGCACTCACCTCGAGCCTCTCATGCTGCTGCTCAGCATTCTGTCCTCTCTCCTGCCTCCTCCTCCTGGCATCCTGTGAGGAGATCTGTAACTAAGGCTATTAGGGCACGCCCGCCCGCTCTCTTGCCTTCTTAAAGGGGCGGCGTGCATTATTCAAAAAATGCAATCAACCAATGGCAGCGCACTGGCTGCTATTTCTGGCCTCTCCTCCATAGGGAGAGCGCCGGAGCAAGGAGTATCTATCATTGCTACATCCGGTTCTCATGCTAACCTGTCTGCACTGCATCTGCCGTCTCTGTGCATTGTCTAATGCTCTCTGTTTCCACAGCATATCAGTATCCTGTGTTACCTGGTTATATCAGCAACCATCTGGGCCTAAGCCATCCCGTTCTGCCTACAGCCATCCGAGTCCAAGGACTGTGTGAAGGTCACTGGAACCGACTCCTTACCAACTAACCCGATCCAGGACCCAGGGCATTACGGACTATGCTGTAACTTTTGTTATCCCTTTTGGTGCCGCTGGGACAGCTGCCACGTGTTCGGGGTCTAACTGGAGGCAGCACCTGTGTCCTCCAGGTATTCCATTCTGGCCCTGCCTGAGGGGCTTTACTACGGGTGCCCGGGGCTCACTAGTCACCCCCCTTCGGAGCCCCCCGGACCGTGGTCCCGAGGTTCCACTTAAAAAATAAAAACGAATGTGAACTTCACCATCTCTGCCTCCGCTTCCATTCGTTACAATATCTAGGTGTTAGAATGGCCAAGTCAAAGTCCAGACCTGAATCCAATCGAGAATCTGTGGAAAGAGCTGAAAACTGCTGTTCACAAATGATCTCCATCACACCACACTGAGCTCAATCTGTTTGTCAAGGAAGAATGGGCAAGAATTTCAGTCTCTCGATGTACAAAACTGATCGAGACATAACCCAAGTGACTTATAGCTGTAATCGCAGCAAAAGATGGCGCAACAAAGTATTAAGTTAAAGGGGCCGAATAATATTGCACGCCCCACTTTTCAGATTTTGAATTTCTACAAAAATTTAAAATAACCAATACATTTCGTTCAACTTCACAATTATGTCCCACTTGTTGATTCTTCACTAAAAGTTTACATTTGGTATCTTTATGTTTGAAGCATGATATGTGGGAAAAGGTTGAAATGTTCCAGGGGGTCGAATACTTTCGCAAGGCACTGTATTATCTTGTTATACTGTATATGTAGTGCAGGTCAGGGACAAGGAAGACATAGGCCAGTGAGCCCCAACTTGTCTTACACTCAGAGCCACATTCACCTCTGACAGATGGTCGTGAACCACATTCAGTGCACCTTTTTCCACAGTAGTGAGACACAGAACCTGGTCTAAAGAAAGCCAAAGCTTCCCCACAAAAAGATAATTATGATTGTATGGCTAGGTATGAGCAAACGTGCTCGGTCATACTCGAATATCAGTCTAGCATCTGGGTGCTCTGATGTGCTCGGCACTCGGTGAGTATTAGAAGGTGCTTGATTTCAAACTCCCGCCCTGCATACTTGTTGCCTGTTACACAGATACTAAGCATGCAGGGATTGCCTGAGTTTCACTGTAATGCCACAGCCATCTTGGTAGTGGCATTACTACAATTAGCTTGTAATTTCTGTCAGGCTTTGCACTGTGCAGAACCTTTATGAGTGGAAGACTACCACAACTATACTTTGTTTACAACATTTGAATGCGGCACTACAGTTGGTGCCTTCAAGGGTGTATAGATGACCCTGCTTGTAATTTTTGGCAGGCTTTGCACTTAGTGCATAGGCTTTATGAGTCTACATCACAATTTGAATAGTCATGTGTATGAGGCCCTCCTTTATGCCTAATACAGGGTGCATATTAGTCCCTCTTACATCACATAACTTTATAAATTACACTGTAATTTCTAATTTTTTTATAAAAATTTCAATTTTGGTTTACTAATATACAGTGTATACAGTATATATACACTCACTGGCCACTTTATTAGGTACACCATGCTAGTAACGGGTTGGACCCCCTTTTGCCTTCAGAACTGCCTCAATTCTTCGTGGCAGAGATTCAACAAGGTGCTGGAAGCATTCCTCAGAGATTTTGGACCATATTGACATGATGGCATCACACAGTTGGCGCAGATTTGTCGGCTGCACATCCCTGATGCGAATCTCCCGTTCCACCACATCCCAAAGATGCTCTATTGGATTGAGATCTGGTGACAGAGGAGGCCATTTGAGTACAGTGAACTCATTGTCATGTTCAAGAAACCAATCTGAGATGATTCGAGCTTTATGACATGGCGCATTATCCTGCTGAAAGTAGCCATCAGATGTTGGGTACATTGTGGTCATAAAGGGATGGACATGGTCAGCAACAATACTCAGGTAGGCTGTGGCGTTGCAACGATGCTCAATTGGTACCAAGGGGCCCAAAGAGTGCCAAGAAAAAATTCCCCACACCATGACACCACCACCACCAGCCTGAACCGTTGATACAAGGCTGGATGGATCCATGCTTTCATGTTGTTTACGCCAAATTCTGACCCTACCATCCGAATGTCGCAGCAGAAATTGAGACTCATCAGACCAGGCAACGTTTTTCCAATCTTCTACTGTCCAATTTCGATGAGCTTGTGCAAATTGTAGCCTCAGTTTCCTGTTCTTAGCTGAGAGGAGTGGTACCCAGTGTGGTCTTCTGCTGCTGTAGCCCATCTGCCTCAAAGTTCGACGCACTGTGCGTTCAGAGATGCTCTTCTGCCTACCTTGGTTGTAACGGGTGGCAATTTGAGTCACTGTTGCCTTTCTATCAGCTCGAACCAGTATGCCCATTCTCCTCTGACCTCTGGCATCAACAAGGCATTTCCGGCCACAGAACTGCCGTTCACTGGATTTTTTTTCTTTTTCGGACCATTCTCTGTAAACCCTAGAGATGGTTGTGCGTGAAAATCCCAGTAGATCAGCAGTTTCTGAAATACTCAGACCAGCCCTTCAGGCACCAACAATCATGCCACGTTCAAAGGCACTCAAATCACCTTTCTTCCCCATACTGATGCTCGGTTTGAACTGCAGGAGATTGTCTTGACCATGTCTACATGCCTAAATGCACTGAGTTGCCGCCATGTGATTGGCTGATTAGAAATTAAGTCTTAACACACAGTTGGACAGGTGTACCTAATAAAGTGGCCAGTGAGTGTATATATATATATATATATATATATAGTATATATAAACACACACATTACATGTCATGATCCAGGCTGGGTTTGGGTCTTGCCTCTCCTCTCCTGGTCTGGTCATTCAGGGGTTTACTATCTCTGCCCTGTTCCGGTGTCAAGTCTGCTATTTCACTGCTCTGCATCCTGAAGGCAGTGACAGTTATATTTCCTGCTTACGGCATGTGTAGCTGGCTCTGGAGAGACCCGGATTTGTCCTTCTGTGTTTAGCTGACTTTGCCTGTATCTGTGTTTGAACCATTCATTGTGCTGTCTTAGGGACCCGTCTGTTTGACTAACTTAAGACGTTGTGCCTTTTTCTCCAAGAAATTTTCCTGCGGGGAGAAATTACAATGTTGGGAATCAGGAGTTATTAGCCATAAAGTTGGCTTTTGAGGAACTGATGCATTTTTTTGGAGGAGGCTGTCCATTGGATCACGGTGATTATGGACCACAAGAACCTGTCTTACATTGAGTTGGCCAAACGTTTGACTAGTAGACAGGTGGGGTGGTTGCTTTTTTTTTTCACGTTTTCATTTTTCTGTCACCTTTCGGCCTGATTCCAAGAATGTCAAGGCCGATGTCTTATCTCACAGCTTGGATCCAATATCATCTCCCGAACCTCCTTACGCCATTCTTCAGCATGGGGTGGTTGTGGCTGGGGTGTCCTCCGAAATGTAACTTGAAATTTATGAGGTTCAGTTTCTTGCTCCTCCGTCATTGCCCGATAACAAGCACTTGGTCCCAGTTCAGTTTCTGTTGAGGGTGCTCCAGGAGTTCCACGTATCTGCTCTCAGTGAACACCCGAGAATCGCGGCCACCCGGAGAGCTATTGCTAGACTGTTTTGGTGACCCTCCATGTCTTCTGACATCACCGTATTTGTGTCTGCTCGTGATACGTGTGCTCATGCTAAAGTCTCCTGTGGTGAATTCGCTTTCTGGCCTACCTCTGGTTATGGCTGAAGGTGGTGGAGCTGGTCAGGTTGACGGAGGGGTTGCAAGTTCTCTTTCTCGACTCCCTCTGGTGGTTACTGGAGGTAATGGAACTGATCTGATTAACAGAGGCTTGCTACCTGATAATGAGGACGACTAGAGTTGAGCGAAACGGGTTGAAAAAATTCAAAAGTCGCTGACTTTCGCCAAAGTCGGGTTTCATGAAACGAAACCCGACCTTAGCGTGAGGTCGGCCACGAGGTCAGCGACCATCGTGCCAAAGTCGCGTTTCAAAAGATGCTTTAGCGCCCTTTTTCAGCCAATCAGGAAGAACGGACACTGTGGGCAACGTGATGACATAGGCAGCGGTCACCACCATCTTTGAGAAGGGCATGCAAGTGATTGGCTTGCTTTGTGTGGCATCACAGGGGCTATAAAAGGGCGTGCACGCCGACCGTCATGTTACTTATGCTGATCTCACAATAGGGAGAGGTGCTGCTGCTGCTGATTCTGTAGGGAGAGCGTTAGGAAGGCCAAAAGAAAAAAAAATGCTTCTGCTGATAGGGCTTTTCACTGTAGTTAGTGTGCAGTGAAAGGTGAAGATTTTTGCTTTTGTGCAGCAGCGCTGGTGGTGATTAGGCTGCCTTTTAAAGCTATCTGCATTGCTGTGTGCACACTGGTGTTCAAACTGCTTTTTTAAAAGCAATCCAAATTTTATTGTTTTGCCCTGGTGAGGTACAGAGCATTCATTTTTTCACACACCGTACAGTGGTGTACGCTCCTCACACAGTACTGTGTACCGGCTGTTATCACGGCCAAATTGAAGCTATCTGTGTGTGACTCTGTAAGGAAAAGCCGAGGAGTTTGTCCGTTCTTACAGACCTACACCTTTGAGTTTTGTCCATTTTTCAAACAGTTTCATATATTTGCTGTTTGATTACATTCAAAACTAGAGAGAGCGTGTGTCAGTCCGTATGCAAAAACACGGAGCTTGACAATTTTACAAACACACACCATACAGCGGTGTACATGTACACTCCTCACACAGTACCATGTACCAGCTGTTATCACAGCCAAATTGAAGCTGTGTGTGACTCTGTAAGGAGAAGCCGAGGAGTTTGTCCGTTCTTACAGACCTACACCTTAGAGTTTTGTCCGTTTTTCAAACAGTTTCGTATATCTGCTGTTTGATTACATTCAAAACTAGAGAGAGACAGCCTGTGTCAGTCCGTATACAAAAACACGGAGCTTGACAATTTTACATACACATACCGTACAGCGGTGTACGTGTACGCTCCTCACACAGTACCGTGTACCGGCTGGTATCATGGCCAAATTGAAACTATCTGGGTGTGACTCTAAGAAAAAGCTAAGGAGTTTGTCCGTTCTTACAGACCTACACCTTAGAGTTTTGTCCGTTTTTCAAACAGTTTTGTGTAGCTGCTGTTTGATTACATTCAAAACTAGAGAGAGACAGCCTGTGTCAGTCCGTATACAAAACATGCAAAAACAATTAGCCGCGGAGACACCATCACATGTTTCTCAACGCAAGCAATGACTAGCCAGGTCTTTCACCGGGAAGGAACAACCACGGGAAGGGCAGTCTCCAATGAAGGAAACCACCTATGCCAAAACATGGTATCCATCCACAGACAGCTGTTTCGGGGTATTGCCCCTCATCAGTGTGGAGTAGAAAACTGGCTAGTAGGAGCAATGCCTAGTAAAAGACCATGAAAAAATGAGGATGATTGACCTCATAGAGATCAACATCCGACACTGCGGAGACACCATCACGTGTTTCTCAACGCAGTGATTCTAGAGCACTGCCCCCATCCCTTATGGGAAATATGTAAAACATGCAAAAACAATTAGCCGCGGAGACACCATCACATGTTTCTCAACGCAAGCAATGACTAGCCAGGTCTTTCACCGGGAAGGAACAACCACGGGAAGGGCAGTCTCCAATGAAGGAAACCACCTATGCCAAAACATGGTATCCATCCACAGACAGCTGTTTCGGGGTATTGCCCCTCATCAGTGTGGAGTAGGAAACTGGCTAGTAGGAGCAATGCCTAGTAAAAGACCATGAAAAAATGAGGATGATTGACCTCATGGAGATCAACATCCGACACTGCGGAGACACCATCACGTGTTTCTCAACGCAGTGATTCTAGAGCACTGTCCCCATCCCTTATGGGAAATATGTAAAACATGCAAAAACAATTAGCCGCGGAGACACCATCACATGTTTCTCAACGCAAGCAATGACTAGCCAGGTCTTTCACCGGGAAGGAACAACCACGGGAAGGGCAGTCTCCAATGAAGGAAACCACCTATGCCAAAACATGGTATCCATCCACAGACAGCTGTTTTGGGGTATTGCCCCTCATCAGTGTGGAGTAGGAAACTGGCTAGTAGGAGCAATGCCTAGTAAAAGACCATGAAAAAATGAGGATGACTGACCTCATGGAGATCAACATCCGACACTGGGTCCCGAAACAGCTGTCTGTGGATGGATACCATGTTTTGGCATAGGTGGTTTCCTTCATTGGAGACTGCCCTTCCCGTGGTTGTTCCTTCCCGGTTAAAGACCTGGCTAGTCATTGCTTGCGTTGAGAAACATGTGATGGTGTCTCCGCGGCTAATTATTTTTGCATGTTTTACATATTTCCCATAAGGGATGAGGGCAGTGCTCTAGAATCACTGCGTTGAGAAACACGTGATGGTGTCTCCGCAGTGTCGGATGTTGATCTCCATGAGGTCAATCATCCTCATTTTTTCATAGTCCGTATACAAAAACACGGAGCTTGACAATTTTATATACACACACCATACAGCGGTGTACGTGTACGCTCCTCACACAGTACCTTGTACCGGCTGGTATCACGGCCAAATTGAAGCTATTTGGGTGTGACTCTGTAAGAAAAAGATGAGGAGTTTGTCCATTCTTGCAGATCTACACTCTAGGGAGATTCCAATTCTGCCTAATTCTATATACATACACCTTGTAGTTTGTCATACACTAGGGAATTTCTGCCTGTTACATTGCGGTGTAATATACACAGGGCCTGACAGAATCCAACTGTGTCCTGAAGTCTGTAGAGAGATTCCATTTCTCCCCAGTCCTCTATACACCTTTTTTACACCATCCAGAATCAGCCTGTTACTTTGAGGTGTAATATACCCAGAGCCTGACAGAATACAACTGTGTCCTGAAGTCTGTAGAAAGATTCCATTTCTCCCCAGTCCTCTATACACCTCTTCTACACAATCCAGAATCAGCCTGTTACTTTGAGGTGTAAAATACACAGGGCCTGACAGAATACAACTGTGTCCTGAAGTCTGTAGAGAGATTCCATTTCTCCCCAGTCCTCTATACACCTTTTTTACACCATCCAGAATCAGCCTGTTACTTTGAGGTGTAATATACACAGGGCCTGACAGAATACAACTGTGTCCTGAAGTCTGTAGAGAGATTCCATTTCTCCCCAGTCCTCTATACACCTTTTTTACACCATCCAGAATCAGCCTGTTACTTTGAGGTGTAATATACCCAGGGCCTGACAGAATCCAACTGTGTCCTGAAGTCTGTAGAGAGATTCCATTTTTCCCCAGTCCTCTATATACCTCTTTTACACCATCCAGAATCAGCCTGTTACTTTGAGGTGTAACATACAAAGGGCCTGAGAGAATCCTTCAGTATCCAGAAGTGTGTAAGGAGATTCAAATTCTCCCCACTACTATATACACCTTGCACCTTGTTTTACAGTACCATATAGTTGGTGGAATTTTGAGTACATTTTCCCCAAAAATGAAGAAGTGTGGTGGAAGAGTCTGTGGATGTGGGCGGGGGTTGCCAGCTGGTAATGATGGTGTTGGTGGTGGTGGTGGTGGATCTGCTGGTAGTGGCAAAAGCAAAATAGAACCTAATGCAGGAGGTGTTGAGCCTGTGTCATCGTCTGGCTCCACAAGGCCTCGAAGGCTCCCTTTTCTGGGAGTAGGTAAACCGCTTTTAAAGCCAGAGCTTCAGGAAAAAGTTTTGGCTTACATTGCTGACTCAGCCTCCAGCTCTATCGCCTCCTCTTCTGAAGTTTTAAAAAAGAAAAGCACTGAGTCGTCATTGGGGGCTCATGGTCATGAACCACACCTTTCCTTGCGTCCTTCACCCGTACCAAAATTGAAGGATGCGGCAGGCCACACTACAGATTACTCCATGGAGCTGTTTTCACATACCATGCCTGGGTTATCAAGTCAAATCATGAATTACCCAGGCCAAGATGAATCTGACATGGAGTGCACTGACGCACAGCCACTGCTAGATGATTCTGCTGGTACATTCACTCAGAGCACTACATTGTCCTCGCAGTATACTGAGCCAGATTCTGACCCAGATGAAACTCAGGTGCCCCTTCCCGCATACTATATCACCATACACGGTGACACAGAGGAAGGTGCACATGACATTGAAGAGGAGGTGATGGATGACCCAGTTGTTGACCCAGATTGGCATCCATTGGGGGAAGTGGGTGCCGCTGCCAATAGCTCAGAAGAGGAGGAGGAGCATCCGCAGCAGGCATCGACATCGCAACAGCTGTTATCTGGCAGGCCCGGAGCAGTCCAAAAATGGGTTACAAAAACCAAAAGAGTTGCAGGACAGCTTGGCCAGACAGTCAAATTAGCACAGCGTGCAAGGCCTCAAAATGTCTTCCCTAGTAGGAAGAGTGCAGTGTGGCACTTTTTTGAACAAAATCCTAATGATCAGACAAAGGTTATCTGTAAGAAGTGCACAAAGACCTTTACCCGAAGCAAAAATCTGAGAAATTTGAATACCAGTTGCATGCTTAGACATCTAACCACCATGCACTTGCAATCGTGGACGGACTACCAAACCTCACGTACCACATGTGCAACTGCTCCCAATGAAGGTAGTTAGCAATGCTACATTGTTTCCCCCACTGTAAGCCCAATGATTAGCACACCACCAGCTGCAAATGTTGAGGTGTCGTCGCAAGGCCAAAGCAGTCAGGGTATCACAATGTTATTGCTACGAAACACTGAATCTAGGCCATCAGAAAGAACACCAACTCCATCACCATCATCAACCCTCTCTCAGTCCGCCATGTCCACCGCTAGTTCCATCATATGCAGCTCTCAAGTCCAGCTCACCCTACCAGAGACTATGAGTAGGACAAGAAAGTACTCATCCTCTCATCCGCGTACACTGGGTTTGAACGCCCACATTGCCAAACTAAACTCGTTAGAGATGATGCCCTACTGGTTGGTTGAAAGCGCAGCTTTCCACGAACTCATGGCCTACGCAGTACCACGCTATGACCTACCCAGTCGACACTTCTTTTCTCGCAAAGCCATCCCAGCCCTCCACCTTCACGTGAAAGACCGCATTGTCCATGCACTCAAGCAATCAGTGAGTGGAAAGGTGCACCTCACCACAGATGCATGGTCCAATAGGCATGGCCAGGGCCGTTACGTGTCCATCACTGCGCACTGGGTTAATGTGGTGGATGCAGGGTCCACAGGGGACAGCAGTGGTGGGACAGTGCTGCCTAGCCTACGATATAGGAAACAGTTGGCTGTAGGCATTCAACCCTCCTCCTCCTCCTCCTCCAGAAGCAAAAGCTCGTCCATAGAGCACAGTCGCACGAGCACTCCATCCGCAGCTGCCAGTGTTGCACACGAGATGGCCCACTATCGATCAGCTAGTGGAAAGAGTCAGCAGGCTGTGTTGAAGATGATGTGTTTGGGTGACAGACAAACCTCGGAGGTACTGACCGACTACTTTCAGCGACAAACTGAGTCATGGTTGGGCAGTCTACATCTTGAGGCAGGCAAGGTAGTTAGTGATAGCGGCCAGAATTTTGTGGCAGCCATAGCCCTTTCAAAACTCAGACACATACCTTGCTTGGCTCACACCTTGAACCTGGTGGTGCGGTGCTTCCTCATTAATTATCCAGAGTTAACAGGGCTGCTCCAGAAGGTTTGAAGACTGTGCTCGCACATCCGCCGGTCGCCCGTACACTCCAGTCGTATGCAGAAGGTGCAGCGATTGCTCCACCTTCCCTAGCACCGCCTAATTATCGACGTTGCAGCAAGGTGGAACTCCACCCTGCACATGGTTGAGCAGCTGTGCAAACAGAGGCAGGCTGTAATGCATTTGTGGGAGGATAAACAGGCAGCCACTTTGACGGCAGACATGGAGTTGTCAGGTGTGCAGTGGTCGAAGCTGAAAGACCTCTGTAAAGTCCTTCAGTGTTTTGAGGAATGCACACGGCTGGTAAGCGCAGACAACGCCATCCTAAGCATGAGCATCCCACTTATGCCTCTGCTCATGCAAACTTTGACGCACATTAAGGAGCAGGCGTCTGCAGCCGAGGATGATGAGGAAGAGGAGGGAAGCCTTGATGACAGTCAGCCATTGTCTGCTCCGGGACCTCTCCTGGACGGGGTGGAGGAAGAAGAGGAAGAGGAGGAGGATGATGATAGGGATGCTTATTTAGGGGAGGAGGATGCTTCTCGTGGGGCAAGAGAAAATGTTGGCGTGGCAAGGTCTGGTACAGGCTTTGTGCGTGACTGGAGGGATGTGGATTTGCCAGAAAGTGCTCCTCCAACCAGCACTCGCAGTGCATCATTGACACCGGGAACATTGGCCCGCATGTCAGATTATGCCTTGCAGATCCTAAAAATGGACCCCCGCATTGCCAAAATGATGAACGATGATGACTACTGGTTGGCCAGAATCCTGGATCCACACTATAAAGGCAAATTCCAAAACATCATGCCACAGGAGAACCTTGACCTAATATTGACTAACAAACAAGCAACTCTGGTAAACCGGTTGGTTGAGGCATTCCCAGCACACAGCAGCGGTGATGGTTCTCACACGATCCGTAGGGGCCAGGGGCAACTTGGAAGAGGTGTTCGTGGTGCACACAGCAGAAGTGGCGTTGGAGACAGGGGTTTCATGACCATGTTGTGGACTGATTTTTCAAGTCCCGCTCACACGACTGGTAACACTGCATCGATTGAAAGTGACAGGAGACAGCAGTTGTCAACTATGGTTACAAACTACTTTTCCACCCATATCGATGTTCTCCCTCACAGGTCATTCCCCTTTGACTATTGGGCCGCTAAACTGGACACCTGGCCTGAATTGGCACAATATGCCTTGCAGGAGCTTGCTTGCCCAGCTGCAAGTGTGCTATCGGAAAGAGTCTTCAGTGCTGCTGGATCAATCCTGACAGAAAAAAGGACCCGTCTGTCGACCCAAAATGTGGATGATCTAGCCTTCATTAAAATGAACCATGCATGGGTTTCCAAGGATTTTGTCCCACCTTCCCCTGATGACACCTAGGTTGCCAGAAAAATTACTTGCTTTGGTCCTCCTCTTCCTCGCACTTGCCCAATTTCGCCTTTTGCAGCAGCTGAATGCTCAACATCAACATATGCCATTTTGTAGACCTCCCTAACTGGGTTGCCTCCCCCCCATGGCCGGGGTCACCACCTAGCGCACCCAACCGTGCGAGTGCCGTTGCCCTGGACAGGTGGGTGGGCCGACTCTTGGGCGCGGGCACTAGCACAGGGTCCCTCATAGTGCAATCAAGTGTCTCTGCCGGTGGGGGTGCACACCCGCCATCAGACACACCGCCGTACTATGAGGGGCCCTGTGCCAGTACCGACACCCACAAGTGGGACCCCCTTGCTTAGGCAGGGCCCCAGCATTTGCAATGTTTACCTCTCCCTGCTCCTCCGCTGTGTAGTCTGGCCTGTCAAATCCTTCACTGGGACTGCCACTACAAATTTGGTGAACTGATACATGATGGTTAAGACGTAGTTATGCCCTGTCCTGCTGGCCGGGCTCTAGCTTCAGATGATCAATGGCTTCCATTTCTTATGGACATCGACTCACAATGAGATGCAGTGGTGGTTTATCATCAGCTTTCACAGTTTTCCTACTCACAGACGTGTGACATTCCTGTGCACATTTTTAAATGTGCCCTCTCATGCCAATCCACTAGAATCGCCTACGGCCTGTGGCTTCTGTCTTTTGCACTCCAAAGTTACGTGACAGATCATGATAGGCAGTGAGCACCATGTCTACATCTCTCCCTGTGATCAAAATTTGATGGAGATGAGTAACGGTGATGGGATCAACGGTACTGTGATACAGCAACCCTTTCTTCACAAAGAACTGTTTTCGCTGTCTCCACACACAAAAAGTAATTGAGGGTCAGCATCGCCTCTGAGAATTCTCCCGGAAGTTTTTCCCGTGATTAGTAATTCCTACATTTCTGCAATCACTTTATGTCTGTACTTTTATGCATCTCATTTTCCTATTGCGAAGAGTCTGGACTGTCTTACTGAGACAGAAATATATATGAAGATGTAAAAATACCACTAAAAGTGTATACTGGTGTACGCTTCAAATACACTTCCTTTTTCCTACTTTTTAGATTGTTGTCTAATCCATACTGAGAACACAGAGATTTTAAATGTTTAAACTATGCTACATATATATGTTATCCAGTGATAATGTACCCTTTCTCAACTTTCTACTATCTGGTCACATCCATACTGGGCCTGAGAACGTCTGAATCTGCCTCCTGATCTATGGACATATATTTGTAATGTGTAAACTATGCTATACAGTGGGGCAAAAAAGTATTTAGTCAGTCAGCAATAGTGCAAGTTCCACCACTTAAAAAGATGAGAGACGTCTGTAATTTACATCATAGGTAGACCTCAACTTTGGGAGACAAACTGAGAAAAAAAAATCCAGAAAATCACATTGTCTGTTTTTTTTTCATTTTATTTGCATATTATGGTGGAAAATAAGTATTTGGTCAGAAACAAGCAAACAAGATTTCTGGCTCTCACAGACCTGTAACTTCTTCTTTAAGAGTCTCCTCTTTCCTCCACTCATTACCTGTAGTAATGGCACCTGTTTAAACTTGTTATCAGTATAAAAAGACACCTGTGCACACCCTCAAACAGTCTGACTCCATACTCCACTATGGTGAAGACCAAAGAGCTGTCAAAGGACCCCAGAAACAAAATTGTAGCCCTGCACCAGGCTGGGAAGACTGAATCTGCAATAGCCAACCAGCTTGGAGTGAAGAAATCAACTGTGGGAGCAATAATTAGAAAATGGAAGACATACAAGACCACTGATAATCTCCCTCGATCTGTTGCTCCACGCAAAATCCCACCCCGTGGGGTCAGAATGATCACAAGAACGGTGAGCAAAAATCCCAGAACCATGCGGGGGGACCTAGTGAATGAACTGCAGAGAGCTGGGACCAATGTAACAAGGCCTACCATAAGTAACACACTACGCCACCATGGACTCAGATCCTGCAGTGCCAGACGTGTCCCACTGCTTAAGCCTGTACATGTCCGGGCCCGTCTGAAGTTTGCTAGAGAGCATTTGGATGATCCAGAGGAGTTTTGGGAGAATGTCCTATGGTCTGATGAAACCAAACTGGAACTGTTTGGTAGAAACACAACTTGTCGTGTTTGGAGGAAAAAGAATACTGAGTTGCATCCATCAAACACCATACCTACTGTAAAGCATGGTGGTGGAAACATCATGCTTTGGGGCTGTTTCTCTGCAAAGGGGCCAGGACGACTGATCCGGGTACATGAAAGAATGAATGGGGCCATGTATCGTGAGATTTTGAGTGCAAACCTCCTTCCATCAGCAAGGGCATTGCAGATGAAACGTGGCTGGGTCTTTCAACATGACAATGATCCAAAGCACACCGCCAGGGCAACGAAGGAGTGGCTTCGTAAGAAGCATTTCAAGGTCCTGGAGTGGCCTAGCCAGTCTCCAGATCTCAACCCTATAGAAAACCTTTGGAGGGAGTTGAAAGTCCGTGTTGCCAAGCGAAAAGCCAAAAACATCACTGCTCTAGAGGAGATCTGCATGGAGGAATGGGCCAACATACCAACAACAGTGTGTGGCAACCTTGTGAAGACTTACAGAAAACGTTTGACCTCTGTCATTGCCAACAAAGGATATATCACAAAGTATTGAGATGAAATTTTGTTTCTGACCAAATACTTATTTTCCACCATAATATGCAAATAAAATGAAAAAAAAACAGACAATGTGATTTTCTGGATTTTTTTTCCTCAGTTTGTCTCCCATAGTTGAGGTCTACCTATGATGTAAATTACAGACGCCTCTCATCTTTTTAAGTGGTGGAACTTGCACTATTGCTGACTGACTAAATACTTTTTTGCCCCACTGTATATACCTGTAATCCAGTGATACTGTACCCTTTCTCTACTTTCTGCAATCTTGTCGAATCCATACTGTGCCTGAGACCATCTGAGTCTGCCTCCTGATTACAGCTGAGTGGTGTTTGAGTGGAACTGTTAGCCAAGTTCAAATTCTAGCAGTTTTGGGCAGTATTAGATCTGTTCGTCAAACAACAAAACTTTGATTACAATTCCGCTGTTTGAGTTTCCGTTCCAGAAAGTTTCATCAAACAAACGCATAACTATATTTTCACATTAATAATGGTTTTCAAAGATAATAGACAGTTTCAGGCCATAGTAGCGGTGTCTGGTAGCCAGCGGTGTAGTACACCTGTGAAGGAGCTACACCGTGTGTGCTCCTAATAATTTTATAGCGCATATTGTCATGAAAATCCTTTTTGGCCTAGTAACTGTGTCTGCTACCTAGCAGAGGAGCCCACCCGTGAACCGTACTATGCCACCTGTTTATAAAAGATGCAGTTTTTGACTGCATTTACACCATTAATACTTTGGGCCTAGTAACTGTGTATGCTACTCAGCAGAGTTGGCCTCAAAGCTATGCCGCCTGTTTAGGTAAGAACTGTGTGCTACTCAGCAGAAGAGCCCAGCTGTTAAGCAAGCTACAGCACCTTTGGTTTGGACACTTAATTTTTTCCTTTTTTCTGGAATTCCTGTTGACCTGCACTTACTGGGAAATCCTCGTTCGCGGGGAAGAATTGTAATCACAGATCCCCATCACTAACGGTGTTCTGCGGGTTATCTGCACCTGTAAGTGACACATGCTGGTCCATTCAGTGTAGCGCATGCAGCCACGGACAGGTAAGGGCATGACAGACCTGTTATTGGCCTATCTCGCGTGCCAGAGCCTCGCGTGTCCCTCTAGTAAGCTGGACGCAGACAGCGGGGGCATGACGGAGTCTCGTTCGTTAACGGAATTAAGCTTGCAATGTGGGCATCTTTTCTGTGGCTGGATGGTTGAGGTTGCCCGTGTTGAGTCAAATTAAGCCTCAGGCTCCACTCCTGGTGGTGCCCTTCTGGACATTCCTTTAAGGTTCAGCTTTGCAACCATACTGCCCCGGAAAACAAACACTTTGCCTTCATGGACGCTGTTTGGAGGGTCGTGACTTGTGGGAATAATGCCGCCCAATCGGTTTACCTGCTAGAGAGATCCTTCGTTGCTCACAAGCATGACATCACACTCCCTAGGAATAAGCTAATGCCACTCTGGTAAACGTACTCCTTGGGGCGCCACAAGTGCACAGATGCCCAGCCAATGCTAGATGATTCTGCTGGAACATTGACCCAGACCACTACATTCCCCTCACACTCTACACAGCCAGAATCTGACCCTGATGAAACTCAGGTTACCCTTCCCACATACTATACCACCTTACACGGTGACAAAGAGGAAGGTGCAGATGAAAGTGCAGATTCGGCCCACCCGCTGTCAGACACACCACCATACTATGAGGGTCCCTGTGCCAGTGCCGTCGCCAACGAGTGAGCCCCCCTGCTTGGTAAGGATCACAGCACTTACAAAGTTGAAATACTTACCTCTCCTTGCTCCTCCGCCGTGACGTCTTGCGCGCTTCCTGACAGTGACATTCTGGTCAAAGAGCGCGATGACATCACGTCTGTACGCCCTCTGCCTAAACAGTCCAAGTGCAGAGAGAGGGAAGATGGGGACGACGAGGAGTCCAGACTAGTACAGGGATTCCCTAGCGAGGAGACGTATTTTATTGTTTTAAAGGTTGGGAGCAATTTTTGGGGAGCATGATACTCTGGAGAATATCATCTGGGGCCTAACATACACTGGAGCATTCCAAAGGTGGACATCAGTCACTGGAGCTGCATTGACAGGGCCCATTATACACTGGAGCATTAGATATGGGGCCCATTATATATGAAGCATTATTTGGGCCCATAAGACAGTGGAGCTTCATCCATGGGGACCAACATATACTGTAGCATTATGTGGAGCTCATCATATACTGTATCGAACATTATATGAGACCAATGATTCTGTATGGAGAAATATATGGGCCTCATTACTCTGTATAGCGCACTATGCGGTGCCCATAATACTGTATGGAGGAATATACTGTCTGCTTTTGGAGCTATTGGAGAATTTAAAATGGATATCAGTCATGAGATGTAAGAAGTGAAGTATTTTTCATTGTACTATACCGCTAATTCTATGCCGTATCAGAGGATCATGAATTGTGGCATGTGTTAAAGGAGCCCATTGACACTCTTTGGCCCAGGGCCCACGAAAATCTGGAGCCAGCCCTACCCCCCCCAACTTTAGCCAAATAACCCCCAGTCTTCAATGCCTAACTATTATTGGGAAGTAAATTAAGGTTGCCAAGCTTAAGTAATAAGAATTGATGTTTTGGGCATTAAAATGAGCACTGTTGGTGTGTTTCCTGTCCTCTCACTGCCGACTTTTATTCCCCTTTGACTTGCATTGGGTTTCGTGTTTCAGTCTGCCTTCGATTTTTCACAATAATCGGCTGATTTCGTTCGACCCGACTTTTGCGAAAGTCGGGTTTCACGAAACCCGACTCGACCCGAAAAAAGGCAAAGTCGCTCATCTGTAAGGACGACGATTGGAAATCTGGGGTTTCAGACTGGATTTAAGACAGCCGACTCCCTCTATCCTTGTTGGTGATTTTTTCCTGCTTCCTGAGGTCTTAGTTTCCAGCTCAGTCCCTGCATGCTCAGCTAAGTGTTCTTTTGCTATTCTGTTCACATTTGATCTGGTTTTGTCTATTTCAGTTTTATGTGGATCAGCCAGCTCCGGCTGGGGCTGTGCTGAATCACCATCCATATGTTACTGCTTGTGCCAGTTTGTTTTTGTCCCTTAATAGATTGGCCTCTTTTTGCTCTGTTTTCAGAATATACCAGAGTGGTGATATAGTGGGCGAAGTCGTGCGACTTCAGTATTTTTGCATCAGACGTGTTGAACCTTTTTGCAGGGTTTTTTGCGTGATTGCAGACAGTGTCTTTCCTTTCCTGTCCTGTCTAGTCAGTGTGGGCCCCATTGTTTGCTCAGTCTAGTTTCCTACCTGCGTTTGTGTTTTCATCTTGTCTCACCGACAATATGTTTGGGGGCTATCTATTCCTTTGGGGTCTGCTCTGGGGCAGTTTAGATTTCCCCTTTCTTGCTTTAGGCTTAGTTAGCTCTCCGGCTGTGCCAAGGCATCTAGGATCATCGTAGGCATGCTCCATGGCTACTGCTAGTTGTGTGGATAGGATCAGGGGTCTGCAATCTGCTTAGTTACCAACCTCTCTGGTTTTCTGTGGCTTAGCTTGGGCTTGCTCTCCTCCTTGGTGACCCAATCATAACAGTCTCCCATAACTGGCCGGCTTGGGAATTGGTGCCATTGCCAATTCCGGATAGACCATGGACTCATTTGTCCATTGATTTTATCACTGATCTTCCTCCTTCCAATGGCAAAACAGTTGTCTGGATAGTGGTTGACGGATTTAGCAAACAGGTGCATTTTGTTCCTTTGACAGGACTACCTAATGTTGAAACACTATCTAAGTTGTCTACTGAGCACATTGTGCGGTTGCAAGGCGTGTCTCTGAATTTGGTGTCTGACAGAGGGGTCCATGTCTCAGCAGGATGATTGGTGTTCCTCGCTGCCCGTGGCTGAGTTTGCATTTAATAATTGGGATAATCAGTCCATTGGCACCTCTCCGTTTTTCTGTAACTATTGTTTTCACCCCCCTTTTGGTGAATTTTCCTGATAAGCGATGATCTGCATGACCTAAGTTCCTGGTTGAAGATAAAGTGTGGTTTTCTACTAAGAACATACGTTTGAAGCTTCTATCCCTTAAGCTGAGTCTTAAGTTTATTGGTCCTTACGAGATCATTGAGGTTGTCAACCCAGTTGCCTTTCGTTTACGCTTACCTCCATCGCTTCGTATCCCCAATGTGTTCCATTAGTCCCTTCTTAAATCATTTGTACCTTCCTATATGGAGTCTCCACCTCCTGTTTCTGTGGATGGACATACTGAGCATGAAGTTGAACATATTGTCGATTTTTCGATGGTTCTCAGTTCGCTACCGTACTTGGTACATTGGAGGGGTTATGGTTCTGAGGATCAATCTTAGGACCCGGCGCGACCAGTCCTTGCTGATCGGTTGGTTTGGGCTTTTCATGCATGTTATCCTGAGAAACCTGGGGGTCTGGTAGCCCCCCTTGAAAGGAAGGTACTGTCATGATCCAAACTGGGTTTTGTGTCTTGTCTCTCCTTTCCCAGTCTGGTCATTCAGGGGTTAACTTTCTCTGCCTTGTTCTGGTGTCAGGTCTGCTATTTCTCTGCACTGCATCCTGCAGGCAGTGCCAGTTATATTTACTGCCTACAGTGTATGTAGCTGGCTCTGTTGAGACCCAGATTTGTCCTGCTGCGTTTAGCTGACTTTGGCTGTGTCTGTGTACCCCTCTCCTACCCGTCCCGACTCTGTGTGTCCCTGTGTGTTTGGAGTTCCCAGTACTCAACTCTGACCTTATTCTGCCCCTTCCTTCTGGTACTTCTGCTACGAACCGGTACTGACCTTTTTACACTCCTCTGACTCTGTGTATGGGATTCCGCTTGGTACTACGCTACTCTCTGGTATCGACCTAGCTTGTCTGACTATTCTGCTGCCACCTGGTGGTAGCCTTGCTTCAGTGCTCCTGGTCTGCTCTGAGCAGGAGTCCAGCCCTCTCTCCACTCTACTGTCATCTAGTGGAGTTTGCGTTACTCTGCATATAATGCAGTGCTGCAGCATGACATTACATTTTATTTTCCCTATATACAAGTTATTATACAGGAAAGAATGTTTCTTTAAATTTGTTTTCCCATCAACTCCAATTTCTTGCTGACTTTGAATGTTTTATTGTCAGTCCTTAAAGCCTTTACCCCGAGGATGGTTTGCATGTTACTGACCAGGCCACTTTTTACAATTCTAACCACTGTCCCTTTATGAGGTATTCTGAGAATGTTTTTTCATGACATATTGTACTTCATGATAGTGGTAAAATTTCTTTCATATGACTTGCATTTATGCGTGGAAAAAAACAGAAATTTGGTGTTCCAGGGCAGCCTACCAAGCGATAACACAAGCGAGTTGGAGGCCAGGATTGACACAGATCGCATAGGAATACCCCTGGAGCGTACCGCTGTGGTCAAAGAATGGATTCCCGCAGTAAAGCAGCTGAAAAGCTAAAAAAAAACAAGTGCTCTCCCTCAGCACTGAAAATCCAAGATGGAGCCCGGCTCTCTCCATGCAGCCCCAGACCGGTGAGTGTAAAACTGGTGCAAGCTTCCCAGCGCCTAAAACATACAGCCTTTAAGGCTGGAAGCAAACCTGGCCCCAGCGCTGCAAAAACCGCCACTCTAGAGACCCCAGGGAGTGCTTTAAAAGACTCCATTAGCGCTACACAGCAAAAGCGCTTGAAATCTCGCGATGGCGGCCATGACACTTGTGAGACTTCTCAGCAGATACGCAATTTGCGCAACTTACGCCAAATTCCTAACTACAAAGGATCTCAGCGCTTATCTACTATACAGACTGCTCTAAATTTAGAAATGAGTACTTTAAAAGAATCCTCATCCTGCCCAGACATCTCCAATATATCAGACCTGCCACTCACCCCCATAGTAAAAAAAGGGGCACACACAATACAAGAAAAAGATGATATGAGCAGCACTTCATCAGAAATTCAACAAGACTCCCCAATACATGAATTTATTTCCTCATCACCAAAAAGCCCAGCTGCAGACAATATATTACAAACGATGTTACAAGTTGAAGCCTCAGAAAATAATGCATCTGAACTTTTTATTAAAAACATGATCTGCTTACTCGCAAAAAATGTGCAGATACAATTTGACAAATATAATGCAACTCTTCAAAATAATATTGACAGCTTGGGTCAAAGAGTGAATTACCTAGAGAACAAATTGGAGGAAATGGTGGTGTCCCATAACCAATTAATCGATGAACATTATTCGTTAGAGGAGGAGGTGGCCTTTTAAAAAGCTAAACTAACCGAGCAGGAGGACAGAAGTAGGAGGAATAACCTCAAATTTAGAGGCATCCCTGAGAATATCAAGGACAGAGACTTAGACTCCTATACCCAAAGGATGCTTCATACACTACTTCCTGAGGCCCCTAAAGGCAACCTACTCATTGAACGCATTCACAGATTGCCCAAATCCAAATATGCTCCAGAAAAGGCCCCTCGAGATGTGATTGCATTTTTTCACTACTACCTAACTAAAGAGGATGTTCTCAGAATCAGCAAACAAAAAGCTCGACTCCCAAAGCCATATGAAGACATAAAGATCTTCGCTGACTTCTCCAAGGCCACACTTCAAAGAAGAAGAGAATACCTTCCCATTACAGAGCATCTGAGGAAGAACAAAGTGTTATACAGATGGGGTTTCCACACAAAATTGTTGGTGATAAAGAACAATGTTACGTTTGCTTTGTCTAACTTAGATAATTCTGCTAGATTTTTTCAAGATTTAGGTCTCCCGCAGATAGAGGAACCGAGCAGCATACAGAATAAGAACGTTTCTTCACGCCATCCGAATCATCTTTCAACTACCTGGTCCATCCAAAAGAAAAGATGAGAACGTGGGTAGGTTACAGCCCGAGTCTATGGCCTAATCTTTACCCCCAAATACTAACTGAGTAGACCTCATTTAGTAACACTTCTTTTTAGAAGTTGGACTCTTGAGTTTTCTCAAGTTTTTATAATCTTTTTTTTTTCCTTATGTTCAGGTATCAGTTGATCATTATGTGTTTTTTTTACAGGTGTTACAAATGAAAGTCATCTATTGTTTTTGCAATGTTGTGTTTGCACATATGACAATATATATGATCCTTGTTGTGTGGTGAGGTTGAGGGTCTCATGGGAGGCCTTGAGGTTCCAGATAACAATATGTCAACTTTCTTTTAGTTTGTCATGGATTTAAAAATATTGTCTTTTAACGTAAATGGACTAAATAGCCCATTCAAGAGGTTTGCTCTTTGGAGAGAGGCAGTTAATTCGAAGGCAGATATAGTCTTAATTCAAGAGACTCATCTGCTAGAGATTGACAATCAGAGATTTAAACACAAAAATTATCCCCAAATTTTTTTCTCGAATAATGAGAAGAAAAAAGCAGGAGTGGCTATTGCCTTTCATAAAGATCTGCCATTTGTGCTCATTGATACACTTAAAGACAAAGGTGGGAGACAACTGGCGATCAATTGCACCTTAGAGGGTGTGGCATGCACAATAGTCAATGCATATACCCCAAATACTAGACAGTTTAGGTTCCTCAATAATCTTAGGAAAAAAATTGTGCAATTTTAGCAACGGACATATTATCTGGGGAGGAGACTTTAATTGCATTATAGATCCATCTATTGATTGCTCCTCTCCTTCAGCATACTATAAAAATGTCAATCTGACTAATTGGTTACATTCCTCCAATTTGCATGATAGTTGTAGGATTTTAAATTCAACATCCAAAGAATACACTCATTACTGCCCACACAATAAAACATTCACCAGGATAGATCATATTTTGACCAGCTTTTCAATGCTGGATTCATATGAAAAGTTTTGCACTGGCCCTATAACTTGGTCAGATCATGCCCCCATTTTACTGACCCTGCGTACCTCTCAATTAAATAATAAATACCACAATTGGAGATATAACAAATTCATTGTGGAGAATCCAGAAAACCTTGAATTGGTGGGTCAGTCTCTGTCTAATTACTTTAAAGAGAATAACTCTTCTGAAGTTACTCCAGAGATAATGTGGCAAGCTCATAAATGTGTAATAAGAGGCCAGTTAATTCAACTGGCCTCCAGATTGAAAAAAGTAAGAGAAGCTAAACTCAAGGATTTAACAGAAAAAATTGCTGAGCTAGAGAGACTGGCTCAGAACGATAGAGCCTTTAACAGACATAGTGAACTCAATACATGCCGTATAGAGTTAAGAAAAATTTTAATCCAAACACACGAGAAGAGGTCACTTTTTTATAGGGCAGGCTTCTATACAAACAACAACAAAACTTCAAAAATCATGGCCAACAAACATAAACCTATCAACAAAAAAATAACCATAAAAAAAATCACTACACAATCTCAAAACCTAGAGAAACCCAAAGATATAGCTACCGCCTTTAAAGAGTATTATACCAAACTGTATAATCTCAGACAAGAAGAAAACTTTAAACCTCCCTCAAGGGAAGATATAGAAAAATTCTTGAATAAAGTTAGATTGAATAGCCTCACAACAGAACAAAGTGAATTTTTAGACTTACCTTTTAGTAAGGGAGAAGTCTCTTTCACTATCAAAAACCTTAAAGACAATAAAGCCCCTGGCCCAGATGGATTCTCCATAGAATACTATAAACAATTTCAAGAGTTTTTACTACCCATTTGACAGAAACTCTAAATTTTATCAAAACTAAGGGGAGCTGCAGTACAGACCTATTAAATGCAACTGTAGTGGTCATTCCAAAACCAGATAAAGACCCTACTAAATTAGAAAACTATAAGCCAATTTCATTATTAAATGTAGATGCCAAAATATATGCAAAAATCCTGGGTGACAGACTACAAGAAATTTTACCTCATCTTGTCCACCCTAATCAAATAGGGTTTGTGAGGAATCGGCAGACATGTGACAGCACTAGATATGTGCTGCACCTAATGTCTCTATGCAAGGAGAAACAGATTCCCAGTACCTTTGTAGCATTAGATGCTGAGAAGGCGTTTGACCGACTAAATTGGGACTTCGCCTTCCTAGTTCTAGAAAAAATGGGCTTTGGTAGAGATCTCATTAATAGTATCAAGACCTTGTATTCTAACCCCTCTGCTTCAGTGCTGGTCAATAACACTATATCTGATAAATTCATTATCACAAACGGTACGAGACAGGGTTGCCCTCTATCCCCGATTATCTTTATCTTGAGCCTAGAACCCTTGGCTCAAATGATCAGAGGAGCGGAGGATGTGAAGGGAATTAAATTGGGAAATGTAGAACACAAAATCTGCATGTATGCAGACGACATCATTCTTACTCTGACTGATCCAGTCGGTTCACTACAGCAAATCTGGGATATCATTGAATCATTCGGTTCTGTTTCCTTTTATAAGTTAAATATAAAAAAAACCAACGTCCTATCATTCTTTATTCCATTCCCAACTAGACAATATTTAAAAAACAAATATCCCTTTAATTGGGATTGTAAAGAAATGCCCTACCTTGGGATATGGTTGACCGCCAGGCTACATGAGATCAGTGAAGTAAATTCAAACCACCTTCTCCAAGATTTGGAGAAAAGACTCAAAGATTTATCAAAGACCCCTGCCACATGGTTAGGCAGAATACTTCTATACAAGATGTTCTGCCTTCCTAAAATATTATTTTTATATAGAAATGTCCCCATGCCTCTCTCTTTACAGCTTATAAAAAATTCACCATTCAAATGAATAAATATATATGGCATGGAGGTAAACCCAGGGTGAAGAAATATATATTGCTCAAATCAGGTGACAATGGAGGAGTGTCATTGCCAGATCTTGAGGCCTATTACTTCGCTACCATAGTGGAACTCACAAAATCATGGTTCAATAATCAGGAAAACCTGGAGTGGCCTAGAGTGAAATTAGATCTGATGCCTGACAGAGAACCATTACTCTACATTTGTCACTTTCTCAGAAACAAACAAAGGATAAAAGATATTACAAATCCAATAATTCGTACTTCTATCACCTGCTGGTCCCATTTTCATAAAAAGAAATTTAATAATTTTTCATACTCAGCCAGTTTTCTAAAAATCCCATACTTGCTACCGATCAGACCCTCACTACGACCTTACTTTGATAATTGGTCTAAAACAACAATCATTCACACGGAAGACCTCTTTGTGGGCAACAAATTAATGTATTTTCAAATGGTTAAGACCAAATTTAACATTCCCAACACTGAATATATGGCATATCTCCTCCTCAAAGAGGAATATAATAAGAAAAAAAAAGAACTCTCTTCAAATATTTTGTTTAATAATACCATATGTAATTTTTTTAGGAATCCCCCACCCAGACACAAAAGCTACCTACAAGCTCTATATTCTATTTTAACAAATAAATACACATTCTCGAATAGAGACTGTTTCGAAAGGTGGGAGAATAATCTACAAACACAGATATCTATGACACAATGGACTGCTTCCTTTAAAGCAGCTCACAAAGCTTCTAAGTGTATGAACATTTTGGAAACTCATTTTAAAATTATACACAGATATTATCTTACTCCAGCTAGACTCAGACATTTTACAAGTGACAACCTGGGTCTGTGCTGGAGAAATTGTGGTAACTTAGCTGATATTAAGCACATTTTTTGGGATTGCCCCTGTCTGAAAACATACTGGATTAAGGTTTTCGGATTAATTTCACTACTGTACAAACGCTCTATTCGCCCCTGTCCAGTATTGGCTCTACTGCTGATTGACCTTAAACAATATAAAAAAACCAGATTCCTGTTGGCTCATGTTTTGATGTCAGCATCATATCTTATAGCGAAGGGTTGGAACAATATACGACCCCCTGACGTCAAGACATTGATAATGCTAGTGGAACAACATTGTACATATGAAAATTTTTTTTACATGAACAACCTTACACTGGAGCTATACAAAGACAGGTGGGGCACATGGATAGAGCAAAAATCTAAAATTGATGACTTTTTCTCATAATAGAATGTTAGCTCTTTAGAACTATATTGATGACTACTTCTGATACCTACATTACCTGACTTAATGTATTATATATATGTTATATTTGTTACTATGCACAAGTTGTGTTGTGCTAAACCTGTTCTGTTATAAAAATGACTGTCTATAGAGACATATGTTGTTTTCTCACTTACTGTATGTAATATAATTTTCAATTATGGAAAAACCTCAATAAAAACATTGTTTAAGAAATTTGGTGAAAATTTTGCAATTTTCCAAATTTGAATTTTCATGCCCATAAATCACACAGATATTTCACACAAAATACTTAATATGTAACATTTTACACCTACTTTACATCAGCACAATTTTGGAACCAATTTTTTTTTGTTAGGAAGTTATAAGGGTTAAAAGTTGACCAAAGATTTCTCATTTTTACTACACCATTTTTTTTAGGGACCACATCACATTTGAAGTCACTTTGAGTGGTCTATATGATAAAAGATACTGAAAAGTGACAACCATTCTAAAAACTGAACCCTCTAGTTGCTCAAAACCGCATTCAAGAAGCTTATCAAGTCAACCCTGCAGGTGCCTCACAAGAATTTTTGAAATGTGGAAAAAAATGAACATTTAACTTTTTTTCACAAAAAATTAACTTCAAATCCCTATTTTTTTATTTTGACAAGGGTAACAGGAAAAAATGGACCACAAAATTTGTTGTGTAATTTCTCCTGAGCATGCCGCATACCCCATACCCCATATGAGGGAGAAAACCACTATTTGGGCACACAGCAGAGCTCAGAAGGGAAGGAGCGCCATTTGGCATTTTGAATGTAAAATTTGCTGGAACAATTGGCAGATGCCATGTCACATGTAGAGAGCCTCTGATGTGCCTAAAGAGGAAAAATACCCTACAAGTGACACCATTTTGGAAACTAGACCCCTCAGGGAACTGATCTACATGTGTGGTGAGAACATTGAACCCTTAGGTGCTTCACAGAAGTTTATAACGTTGAGCCATGAAAATAAAAAAAATCTAATTTTCCCCACAAATATGTTTTTAGTACAAAATATTGCATTTTCATAAGGGTAACAGTAGAAATTGCACCATAAAATTTGTTGTGCAATTTCTCCTGAGTACAACGATATCTCACAAGAGGGAGAAAACTACTGTTTGGGTGCAAGGCAGAGCTTGGAAGGGAAGGAGCGCCATTTGGCTTTTTGAATGCAGAATTTGCTGGAACAATTGGCGGACACTATGTCGCGTTTGAAGAGCCTCTGATGTGCTTAAACAGTAAAAAAAAAAACACAAGTGACACCATTTTGGAAACTAGACCCCTCAGAGAACTGATCTAGTTGTGTGGTGAGCACATTGAACCCTCAGGTGCTTCACAGAAGTTTATGTTATGTTTATGTTTTAAGTCCAACAATCATAAAGGTTGGAATGCACTAGGCACTTAAACGTGGAAGTTCAGCTTTATACAGCAGTGGCATTAACAAGAGAAGGTCACCATGTGTACCTTTTGGGCTGTAAGCCCCGCTCAAATCCCACACAACAGCTCAGACAAACACAGACCTAGAGGAGAAGATGATGTCAGGATTCCCTACAGGCCACAGCAGTTCCAGGGGTGAATAGCTCCAACTAGAAGTCCAGACAGTAGTTAAGCACAGACAGCATCAGTGAGATGCCCAGAGGACTGTAGGCAGCAGATCAAGGAGAGGCAGAGCACCGAGTAATAAGCAGCAGCAGCAGAGGGGGGTCCACCAGCAGAACAGCAGGAGATCAGGAGCCAACAGCAACAAAATACTCAGGCAAAGAGCACACCACCTGGACTTAAATAATCAGGACAGACAGGAAGTTCCATGGTAGGGCGAAATACAAGACTCCATCTGACGTGGGTTGAGCAATGAGCACCTGAACATTTAAGTGCTCACTCATCACTAGCTGCCAGAAAGAAATGCTTCCAGGGGTATTCCCTATGAATTTCCCATGTCATTTGAGCACTGTTTCCATCAATTTCAGACGTTTTCAGACCCTAAAAGGACCCCCGGGGATGGGGCAAAAATGCATAGTTTTCCCATAGACTTACATTGGGCTCATTGCTCAGGTCGAGAACCCGACCATTCCAATTTGCTCGACCTGAACAATGAGCGCCCAAGCATGAGAGAGAGGGAGAGAGAGAAAAACGGCAGATTTTGACTGATGGTCAAAAGCGGAAGTGTGAAACAGGCCTTATGCAGACCATCTTATCTGTAATGCAGGATAAAGGCAAAGAGCAATCACCATTGTCTCATTTTGTTATTCCCATACAGGTCATAATTGAAATCCATAATATACAATGCTCTGCCACATTAGATTCTGGAGCAGGAGGAAATTTAATGGACTTAAAATTTACACTTGATAATAACATTGCAAGTAGGACTAAATCCATGCCAGTCAATATGGAAATGGATCACCTTTATCTTTTGGACTTGTTACTCACAAGACAATTGAACTTGAAATCTGTTTATTACTGAATCATCATGAAGCTGTTAGTTTCCATCTTATTTCTATTTCTATTTTTAGGAAATCCCTGTTTTTTAATCCATAATCCGTCGATCAACTGGGCATCAAGAACCATTACTTTTCCCTCTGAGTACTCTATGAACAATTGACATGCTAATTTATCTGTTCTCAAACAAATCTAAGTATCCGAGATTTCTCATCAGAATTATGATAAACTACCTCCTCAGTACCAGCAGTTCAGTGAGGTCTGCAGTAAGAAGAAAGTCGATCAACTGGGTCCTCATCGTTCTTACGACTGTCCCAATGAATTGCTTCCTGGAACACCCAGTCCGTTTGGGCGAATTTACAATCTTTCTGAACCAGAATCGAAAGTACTAAAGAAATACCTAGTTGAAAATTTAGAGAAAGGCTTCATTCAACCTTTTTTTTCACCGGATGGAGCACCCTTGTTTTTTTGTAGAAAAGAAGGACTCAACCCTGTGACCATGTATTGATTAGAGGGAAATAAATAAGATTACCATTAAAAATCGCTACCTACTCCCCTTAATTCCTGAGTTGCTATAGAGACTGCTTTCTGCCAAGATTTTTACGAAACTCGATATAAGAGGGAATTATAATCTCATACAAATTTGCCCAGGAGATGAATGGAAAACTGCCCTCAGAACCAGATATGGACAATTTGAATACCTGGTTATGCCTTTCAGCCTAAACAACGCCCCTGCCACCTTTCAGCACTTCATTAATTATATTTTCAAGATTTCCTGGATCGATTTGTTGTTTATCTCAATGACAAGCTTATATTTTCAGATACCTTGGAGGATTATCGCAGGCATGACCAGTTAGTCCTGAAATGTCTAGAGAAGAATCAGCTCTAAATCAAACTTGAAAAAATGTGAATTTGAACAAATCAGGACTCAGTTTCTGGGATATATTATCTCCCTAGAAAGTCTGAGCATGGATCCCAGTAAAATGAGAGTGGTAGTTGACTGGCCTAACAAAAAAATCTAAAAAACATCCAGTGCTTTATATGATTTGCAAATTTCTACAGAAGATTCATTAAAACCTTTTCAAAAATCATTTTACCAAATACCGCATATACTCGAATATAAGCCGAGATTTTCAGCCCATTTTTTTGGGCTGACAGTCCCCCTCTCTCTCGGCTTATATTCGAGTCATATACACCAGGGGGTCGGAGGAGGAGGGGGGGCGGGGGTGTCAGGTCATACTTACCCATCCTGGCATGGTCTCTGCAGCCCCCAGCTTCTCAGCGATGCGATCTCCCTTCCTTCCTTTAGCGGTCACATGGTACCGCTCATTAAACTCAGGAATGAGCGGTACCACATGACCACTGGAGGCAGGAAGAGAGATCGTGGAGAAGCAGGGGGTTGAAGAGACAGCGCCAGGGCTGGTAAGTATAGCGATACTCACCTGTCCTGCGTGCGTCCATGGCTGCTTGCTGCTGTCTGGCACGTCATCTGTCAGTGACGTTCAGACAGCAGAGGGCACGGTGACGTGGTTAGTGCGCGCCGCGCCCCCTGCATTCTGAACGTCACTGACAGATGACGTGCCAGATAGCAGCAAGCAGCGATGGACCGGGGGACAGGTGAATATCTCAGGTGCCAGCAGTGACACCTGACACCCAGCGACGGAGAGGTGAGTATGTCATTTTTTTTATTCTTAATGCAGCAGCAGCATATGGGAGCATAATCTATGGAGCATCTTATGGGGGCAGCATATAGGGGCATAATCTATGAAGCATCTTATGGGGCAGCATATGGGGGAATAATCTATGGAGCATCTTATGGGGGTAGCATATGGGGGAATAATCTGTGGAGCATCTTATGGGGGCAGCATATAGGGGCATAATCTATGAAGCATCTTATGGGGCAGCATATGGGGGAATAATCTATGGAGCATCTTATGGGGGCAGCATATGGGGGAATAATCTATGGAGAATCTTATGGGGGCAGCATATGGGGGAATAATCTATGGAGCATCTTATGGGGGTAGCATATGGGGGCATAATCTATGGAGCATTTTATGGGGGCATAATCTATGGAACATCTAATGGAGCCATAACCTTTATGGAACAGCATATGGGGCATATTATTCTATGGAGCATTTATGGGACCATTATTAACCTTTGTGCAGCATTATTTGGGGTGTATTTTGTATGGAGCATCTTATGGGGCTATCATGAACTGTATGGAACATTATGTGGGGCTCCTGATTCAATATGGATATTCAAAAACATTTAACCTACTGATGTCTCAATTAATTTTACTTTTATTGGTATCTATTTTTATTTTTTAAATTCACCAGTAGCTGCTGCATTTTCCACCCTGGGCTTATACTCGAGTCAATGAGTTTTCCCAGTTTTTTGTGGCAAAATTAGGGGGGTCGGATTATACTCGGATCGACTTATACTCAAGTATATACGGTACATCAATCACAAAGAATACCAAAGTGTTTTCCTGGTCTCCAGAGGCACAAGCGGCACAAACTCAAAACACTTTTTATTTCTGCACAATTACTAGTTCATCCAAATCCTGAACTGCTGTTTGTTGTCGAAGTAGACGCCTCAGACTCTTCGGTGGGAGCCGCTATATCACAGCGAGTTGGAGACAAGATGCAGCTTCATCCATGTGCATTCCTTTCTCATACCATATCATCTGCAGAAAAGAATTATGACATTGGAAATAAAGAACTTTTAACTATTAAAATCGCCTTCTCCAAATGGAGAAATTTTTTGGAAGGGGCAATCATCCGGTGACTTTCCTTACTGACCACAAAAACTTAGAATTCATCCATACAGCTAAGAGGTTGTCTGCAAGGCATGCACATTGGGCCTTATTTTTCTGGTTCAAGAAACGGCAAGGCTGATGCTACATCCAGGATATTTACCGAATGTCAGGAGAAATCTAACACTGACTCTACCAGTCTACATCTCAAAAATTTGGGGGGAATACTGCACACCAAAGAATTTTTAACAAAGAGAAAAATGTACACCAAACTGACTTATTTCTTAGCCATCCTTCTAAAAACGTTGATATTTCTTTTAAAAGGGGTTTTTGATGAATTATGCATTATATTATGGGGTGCATTATACTGCTATAGGGCTGCATTATACTCTGGGGTGCATTATAATACTATAAGGCTGCATTATACTATGGAGGTGCATTATATTATGGGATGCATAATATTATGAGGTGCATTATACTGCTATGGGGCTGCATTTTACTGCTGTGGGGGTGCATTATACTATGTGTGTGTATTATACTATGTAGGTGCTCTATACTATGGCATGCATTATACTACTATGGGGTGCATTATATTACTATTGAGCTGCATTATACTGCTACGGGGCTGCATTAAATTATGGGGTGCATTATAATACTATGGGGCTGCATTATACTATGGGGTGCACTATAATATGCGGCTGCATTATAATACTATCAGGCTGAATTATACTATCGGGGTGCATTATACTACTATGGGGTGCATTATATTATATGGTGCATTATACTGCTATGGGGTGCATTATACTATGTGGGTGCACTATACCATGTGGGTGCACTATACTGTGGGCTGCATTATACTGCTATGGGGGTGCATTATACTGCTATGGGGGTGCATTATACTGCTATGGGGGTGCATTATACTGCTATGGGGGTGCATTATATTATGGGGTGCATTATAATACTATGGGGCTGCATTATACTATGTGGGTGCACTATACTATGGGGCTGCATTATACTGCTATGGGGCTGCATTATACTATTATGGATGACTATGGAGCAATATAGAGAGACATGAGGCAGACTGGGTGGACACATGGGGTCCAGAATGGGAGGACGTGTGGGGTCCAGAATGTGGGATATTATTACTGTAGGGGCTAATTAAAGGAAATTATTTTTGAGGATATTGATTTCAGTGTGGAGAGGAGAGGTCCTGCTACTATGCAGGGTGACATAGCCACTTTTACTTCATTTGGCGTAGTATAGAGTTTGGGGAAAAATTGGGTTATGTGCTCTAGATAACTGTTCTTTTCTGCAGAGACGAGTCCTGGCTGGAAGAAGTGATAGTGGTCTGAACTAGATGAAGTTAAGTGAAAGGACTTCAACTAGAGATGTCACCAGTGAGTCAGTGTGTTACCTGTACACTTACACTATATACTGTATACAGAGCTCCTGTGTATATTGTCACTGGTGATCACTGTATTACCTGTACACTATATGTAGCATTCGTATGTATAATGTCACTGGTGATCACTGTATTACCTGTACATGGACACTGTATACTATAATGGCATTAGTATTGTATTTTTCTATTAATGATCAGTATTGTAGCATTTGGTCACTATGTGGTGGTAATATGTGGTCTAGTCATGGTGTGGCAGTATTTGTTTCCTTGTATGTGGTATTATTCGGTCACTATGTGGTAGTAACATGTTATCTGGTCATGGCATGATGGTATTTGTTCCTTGTATGTGGTATTATTGTTCACCATGTGGTGGTAATATGTGGTTTAGTCATGGTGTGGTGGTATTTGTTCCTTGTATGTGGTATTATTTGATCACTATATGGTGGTAATATGTGGTCTGGTCATGGTTCGGTGGTACAACCCTTGTGATATTATTGGTCATTTTAAAAAATTGAAAAATAAATAACAATATACCTAAATTGTATTGGATGTTTTAATAAATGTTTAGTAAGTTACACTAGAGTAGAGCCCGGGCAATAGAGTCTACCTTGTCATTCTGGTGGATTAAAAAATCTTTTGGTCAAAACAAAAAGCTGCTGGCTATGTATGTGGTGATGGGAACTGTAAATGTGTGATTGGTGAGGATGTGGTGCAGAAGTGGAGTTTTTCCAAGAGAAGGTGGTGGGACTGTGGAAGGTTCGAGGGGTGGAGGTGGGGCTAGGGTGGAGCCTGGGTTGAGTTTCAATTTTTGCCTGTATGGGGCCCCGAAATTCCTAGTGGCAGCCCTGGGTGTTACTGTCAGTTTGTCTGGATGGCCAGACTAAAAGAACTAACCAAATTCTCAACCAATGCCTGGCCTGTATTTCTTACTTACAGGATGACTGGGTGGACTATTTACCAACAGCAGAATTTGCCTATAATAACTCCAAGCACAGTTCAACATCCCAAAGCCCATTTTTTTGCTAACTATGGGTTGCATCCAGTATTTATTCCTAATCTTCCATTGAACACTTTGGTTCCTGCTGTTACTGACAGACTTACAAAGTTGTGGAACGCTCAGGAAGAACTAATTGAGATGTTACAAAAGTCCCAAGAATATTACAAAGAAACAGTTGATAAACATTGCAAAGAACCTTCTACCATTGAGGTTGGTGACAAGGTTTGGCTCTCTACAAAAAATCTGAAAATGAACATATCGTCCTCTAAATTGGGTCAAAAATTCATAAGACCTTTTCAAATTTCTGAACAAATTAACCCAGTTGCTTTCCACTTAAAACTTCCTGACAGCCTGAAAATAAATCCTATATTCCATGTTTCTTCGCTCAAACCATTCAGTGAGAACCCAGTTCCTGGTAGCAGCCAACTCCCCCACCAGAAAAAGTCCATGGTGAAGAAGAGTACATTGTAGATAAAATTCTGGACTCTGGAAAATTAAGAGGAAGATTGGATTATTTGGTGTAATGGAGGGGTTATGGACCAGAAGATAATCCATGGGAGCTGGAGTGCAACATGCACTTAGGCTTACAAGAACCTTTCACTAAAGACATCCAGAGAAGCCAGAGCCTGAGATATCCAAAGACCATCCTGGAAGGAGGGAAGTACTGTCACGACTCTAACCCAGCAACACGCTGGTCAGTTCCTTGCTAAACCAGATACTTGTACCTGTGTTGTTCCTGATTTTCTCCACCCTGAGTTCCTGAATGTCTGCACCCTGAGTTCCTGATTGGCTCCACCCTGTGATTTCCTGATTTAACGCCCTGCTTAAACCTGGCACTGCACTTTCTTCCTTGCAAAATTATTGAGCTCCCAGCCTTTACTGTAGCTTTTTTACTCCTGCTGCTTATCCTCAAGATTCTACTGCTGCTACCATGTACCAACCTCTGGCTATTTCCTGACTATGATTCCTCCTTAGCCTCCCAGCTACACTACTGCTCCGTGTACCAACGTCTGGTGATTCCCTGACTGCGCTACCTGCTGGTTCTGCCCCGAGTGGTTGCAATATCACTACCCTATCTCAGGTCAGTCTATAACATAACTTTTTCTATCAAAAGACTGAATGCTGGTCATTTTTAGAAGATTCCTAGATAACCTGAAAGGATTTAGGTAAAACTTGTTATACACTATATGAACAAAACTATTGGAACACATCTCTTAATCATTGAATTCAGATTTTTGATTCAGTCTCACTGGCCTCACCACACAGTCTGCCTTTAATAACATTTGCGACTGATTTGGTCAGTCTAAAAAGCGCACTGAATTCGAGTGTGGTACTGTAATAGGATACCAACGTTAAAACAACTCAGTTTGTGAAATTTATTTCCTCCTAAATATTCCACGATCAATTGTAAATGATATTATTTAAATGTGGACTAAGCTAGTCACAAATGTGATAACATTTGAAGTTACAGAGCAAGATTGTCAGTGCTGAGGTGCATGGTACATAAAAGTCGCCAACATTCTGTGGACTCAATAATTGAAGCTTCAAATTTCCTTTGAAGGGAAATCTTAATTATTCAGCATGCTAAGACATTTTGACATATTTTAACTTCCAACTGTGTAAGAACAGTTTAGGGAAGGCCCATTTCTGTTTCAGTATGACTGTGCACAAAGCATGGTCCATATAAATGGCTGGGGGAGTTTGATGCAGAAGGAAAAGACTGACTCACAGAGCTCTGACGTCAATCCCTTCAAACACCTTTGGGATGCACTAGAACAGAGATTGTGAGACAGGTTTCACTCCAACATCGGCATCTGACCTCACAAATGCTCTTCAGGATGACTTGGCAAAAATCCCCTCAGACATGATCAAAAATGTTATAGAAAGCCTTCCCACAAGAGTGGAAGCTGTTTCAGGTGCAAGAGAGAACCAGCTCCATATTAATGTATGCAGATTTAGAGTGAGATGTCATAAAAACTATTGAAGGCATAATGTAGGTGAACTAATATTTTTCCATGTAGTGTATTATTCACAAATGTATACTAATTTTTTGTCATTAACGTTCAGCCATTAATAACATATCTAATCTCTCACAGCTAAAATGTGTACCCCCACTAATTTAACAATTATTACATATTCTAACACTGAATCTCCAGCATCTTCTCCAGTGCAGTTCCAGTAGGAACACACAAAGCAACACTGCAAGGAAGCCAAAAACCTCATTTTAACCCCCAAAGCTTTTTTCAGTTTTGCGTTTTTGTTTTTTGCTTCCCTTCTTCTTGGAGCCATAACTTATTCTATTTTTCCATCAATAGAGCCGTGTGAGGGCTTGTTTTTTGCAGGATGAGCTGTACTTTTGAACGACATCATTAGTTTTACCATGTTGTGAACGAGAAGATGGTAAGAAAAAATTCAAGTGCGGTGAAATTGCAAAAAAAGTGTAATCCCACACTTGTTTTTTGCTTGGATTTTTTAGTAGGTTCACTAAATACTAAAACTGACCTGCCATTATAACTTTCCAGGTCATTACGAGTTCATAGACAACAAACATGTCTTTTTTATCTAAGTTGTGAAAAAGAATTCCATTCTTTGTTAAAAAAAATTGCACCATTTTCCAATACCCGTAGCGTCTCCATTTTTTTTTTTATCTCGGGTTGGGTGATGGCTTATTTTTTGCATGCCAACCTGACGTTTTTAATTACACCATTTTGGTGCAGATACGATCTTTTGATAGCCCATTATTGCATTTTAATGCAGTGTCGCAGCGACCAAAAAAATGTAATCCTGGGGTTTTAACTTTTTTTCTCGCTACGCCATTTAGCGATTAGGTTAATCCTTTTTTCAAAGATAGATCGGGCGATTCTGAACGCAGAGATACCAAATATGTGTATGTTTGATTTTTTTTTATTCTTTTATTTTGAATGGGGCAAAAGGGGGATTATGTGAACTTTTATATTTTGTAATTTTTTTGTATTTTTAAAGACTTTTTTTTACTTTTGGCATGATTCAATAGTCTCCATGGGAGACTAGAAGCTGCTACAACCCGATCGGCTACATAGAGGAGGTGATCAGATGGCCGATATATAGCAGAATTACTCAGTTGCCATGAGCGGCGCTTACAGCAAGCCGGCACTGACAACCATAGACCTCTAGCTGTCATGCCAACGAACCGGTGACCCGTGATCATCTGATGTGGGTGGGTGGGCCTGATGGCCAGAAGCACAAGTTAAATGCCGCTGTCAGCATTTGTTAATAGCCGCGGGTTGAACGCGACTCCACTGTCCACTGTTCAAAACAGCTGACATGTGCTGGGAAAGATGTGGGCTCACTGCCGGAATCCACATCAAAGGAAGGGAGTCCGATATCAGCATACTATTACGCCGATGTCGGAAAGGGGTTAAAGACTACTTGAAACATTGATACAAAAAAATCTCATGACCAACATGGTGAGAAGCTCCAAGAAACTGAAAAACTACATGTCCCTTCATCCCCCTTTAATTCTGCTCCTCTATCTCCACCTATCCCTAAACTCTTGTACTACAAGTCATGTGATTTGATGAGGTGCCAACACAAACAGCAGGAGGAAACGAGTCTTGGTTGGATGCTAATATGTTAAGGTGTCATCAAATTTGATAAAATTACTAGACTTCTGGAGAGGTGCAACAGTTGTTTTCAATATATATATTGTGTAGTTATGTAATTATGTCAAGAAATACAGTAAAGAACAAATAAGTCACTAAATACCAAGCAATTCACTCCTACATAACCCCTTTTTCCTCTTGTCTCAGGTAGGTATTTAAAAAAAAAAAAACTACTGTGGTGTGAAAAAGTGTTTGCCCACTTCCTGATTTTCTATTCTTTTGCATGTTTGTCACACTTTAATATGTCAAAACACCAAACAAATTTAAATTTATTAGACAAAGATAACACATGTAAACACACAAGATTTTTATTATGAAAGGAAAAAGAAACCTACATGGTTTTGTGTGAAAATGTGATTAACCCTCTTAACCTCCCTCTTAACCCCTTAGTGACAGAGCCAAATTTGACCTTAATGATCAAGCGACTTACTGAAAAAACCCTATTAAAATGTAACTTTTATTAAGTACCTTTAAAAAACAGGGAAACGCGTTGAGAGTGGGCGGACTCCATCTGAGTGATCAAACTATCGTGTACTTATGGGCTTATGCTATGCAGCAACTGATGGTCACAGATAAGTACAAAATTTGGCTTTTGCTGTGTGGGTTCGTTCACATTTATGCCTAGATGGGCATCTGTATATCTGCTTAAGGTATCGATAGTGGTGATTAGCCACTGACTGTTTGTATGCATTCATCAGTATGTGAACCTGTTACCTTATGTGATCCATCTTTGGTGTCTAGGGATTTGTTTTGAGGGTATACTGCTGTTGTCTAGAGTCCAGGATCGAGGCTTTAGTTCATCTTTATGTGTGTGTCAGCAGATATGTTGGTATCATTACCCTTGCACGCAAAAATGGTATCACTGTAGCAACATGATGGATCAATAGACATATTTGCTGTGACTAATCATATATTGCATATCTCTTTTAGTGGATTTTTCTTTTTGGGGGGTAGGGACTTTGAGGTTGTATCATACAATTTATCTAATACTTATCTAATGTGAGTGGCGTGAAGTAACTTAGGCTGCATGGATCCTTTACTCTTTCTGAACACCTACATCTGATTGTATAAAATACTCTATTGCATCCATGAAGATCTCATAAAGAAGTGGATACAGGCCACCTGGCTCTCTTTTTCTGATCTTGCGTCTTATAGGGAGATATAGGAGAATAGGGACAGCCGACGCACGAGCGGTGGCGCCATTCTCGTATTTCTTAGGGTGCCAACCTCCATACCTAAGTAGGTGTTCAGTTAGGCCAAGCTATATATAGGGCAAGATCACTCTTTTCCACACACCGGCTGAGTGTAATTGTAATTAGTGTGCAGCACTATATATCAATCTTGTACATATTCTTTTTGTCTCTCCTTTTCATTTTTCTTTTTTTGAGGCTTTTATGGGCTGTTCTTGCAGGAATTTTTTCCTGTTGCAGTTTGCTATATCTGGCCAGATACATTTAACTGGCTTTTTGACTGGGTAGATCAGTTTCATCTGCAAGTTATCATCTACTTTCTAGTAATGCTTTTAGTTAGGTGATTGGTGACAGCAGGCGAAAGGGACTGGAGTAGATGTGACGGAAATGGGTCATTGGTGCAAGTGGTTGGGCGAGAAGATGCAAGGAGCCTGCTTACTTCTTCTTTTGTGACTGATTCAAAATCAGAGAGTGAGCTAGATGGAGTGGGGGAGGGAGGACAGTGCATGGCATGAAGTGATTGGGAGATAATTTCCTGTCGGATCTGGTCAATTTTTTCTTTGAAGTAATTGGCCAGATCAGCAGCTCGAAGCTCCGTGGTTGGGGCCTGTACTCTTGGGTTGAGTAGAGAATGAAAAGTGTCAAAGAGACGTTTAGGGTTATTGGACAGTGAGGTGATGAGGGTATTGAAATAAGTTTGTTTTGAGAGGTGAAGGGCAGTGTGGTATGTTTTAAGCATAAACTTATAATGGATGAAATCTTTGTGTAGATTGAATTTTCTCCACAGATGTTCGGTTCACCTGGAGCAACGCTGCAGGAAACGTGTTTGCAGGGTGTGCCAAGAGTTAAAAGTTTCCAGCAATTTCTGATTTTTCCTACAAAATTTGCAAACCCCTTTTTTTAGGGACCACCTCACATTTGAAGTGAGTTTGTGGGGTCAATATGACAGAAAATACCCAAAAGAGACACCATTCTAAAAACTGAACCCTTCAAGGTGTGCAAAATGACATTCAAGAAGTTTATTAACTCTTCAGGTGCTTCACGAGAACTAGAGCAATGTGGAAGAAAAAAATGAACATTTTACTTTTTCCACAAAAAAATTAATTTAGACCCAAACTTTTTTATTTTTACAAGGGTATTAAGAGAAAATGGATGACAAAACTTGTTGTGCAATTTCTCCCAAACATGCTGATACCCTGTATGTGGGGGAAAGCTACTGTTTTGGAGCATGACAGGGCTCAGAAGGGAGGGAGCACCTTTTGACTTTTTGAATGCAAAATTGGCCATGTCACGTTTGGAAACACCCTGATAGCTCCAACCCTAGCACAGCCCTAACCTTAACCCTAATCTCAACACACCCCTAACCATAATTCCAATCCTAACCATAATCTCAACCCTAACCACAAACTGTCATGATCCATGCTGGAGCAGGACTGATATAAAGCACATGTAACCTTTTTTTTTCCTAAGCTGTGCTTGAGGTTGGTTTTTGCCCTCGGTGGCCATTAGGATTATTGCTGTCATGGTTTGAACAGGGTTCTTGCCCTGCACTCACAGGGTTAAGTGTTCGTGGCCTCTTTCTGGATCTGGGAGGGGTATTTATACTCACTCTTTACCAGGGTTCTCTGTCAGCTATACTGTTGTTCTGGTGGGTCTGACCCCTGGTGTGCGTGTATTCTGCGTTGCTTCCTGTGTATGACCCGGCCTGTTCCCTCACTCTGTACTCCGTCTCTTGCTTTGGTACTATTGTCTTGGTACTATTGTCTTCTCCGGTTCTGACCTCCTGGCTTGGCTATTGTTACTCCGTTACAGTTTATCCCTATTGTACCTTCTATTGCCCGTTCTGGTTTTCTGACCTATTACTATGTCCTGACTATCCATTCTGTCTAACCCTTTGGTACTGTATTGCTATCTTGTGCTTTGACCCTGGCTTCTTCTGGTTTCTGTCTCTGTCTATGGCCCTTGGTAACATTGTCCTGTAGTTACCTTTCTAGGAGTTTCCCTGCAGCTCCTAGATCTGTGGAGCTTAGGCCATGCCCCCAGCAGTCATGTGCTTCAGGTCCTGATACTCTGAAGCACGCATCGTCACCGCTGCTGCCCTGCTCCACAGGTATCTTTGAGCACTGTCTTTGTACTCAGGACACCCGCACTGGCTCAGTGAGCAAGTGCAGTGCGGGGCTCTTGACATTATAGCTGACCATTACATTTTTTTTTCTCTGAAGAACAAAAAAAAAAAAAGTGTTATCCTCATGGATACCATACAAGCTTTGGCTGGTCAGGTCAAGCACCTGACCCAAATGTTCCACAAACTTAATGTGGAACAGCGCACGATGGCCCAGACCCAGCAATAGTAGGTGGATACTGCGCAGGGGGCCGTTGCTGCAGGGGCTCCTAGTGCTGGGGATAGAGATGTGTCATTGGCATTCCCCGAATCTCCGGTCAAATTGCCAGACCTTTTCTCAGGGGATAAAAAGGAGTTCAGGTCTTTCAGAGAAGGATGCAAGCTTTTTTTTTCCCTGAGGCCCCGCTCCTCCAGGGATGAGTTCCAGAGGGTGGGGGTCGTCATTTCCCTACTTCGGAAAGGCTCCACAGGCATGGGCTTTCTCTCTCTCTTCCTCTGCTCCTGAGCGTATGTCTGTGAATTTGTTCTTTGAGGCTCTGGGGCACATTTATGATGAGCCTGATAGAGTGCATCTGGCAGAGGATATGGTGATGAGTGTGACACAGGGGAGGAACTCTGCTGAATGTTTCTGCTCTGAGTTCAGACGCTGGGCAGCGGAGGTCTCCTGGTATGATGCTGCCCTCCGGGGTTTGTTCTGTAGAGGCCTGTCCGAACATTTGAAAGATGCCCTAGCCCTTCATCCTCCACCGGATTCTTTGGAGGACACTATGATCCAGGCTGTCCGCATGGACCGTAGGCTGCGGGCAAGAGGGGTCATGCTGCAGGAGACCCCTTTATTCTCCAATCTGAGACACTCTGCATATAGTCCTGAGCCCATGGAGGTTGGTGCCACGTCATTGGAGGAAAAAGAGAGGAGACACCAAAGAAACAACCAATTGTGCTTTTACTGTGGATCCGCTGGACATTGGAGAAGGAATTGTCCTTTTTGCCCTTCTTCAGTGAAGCCGTCAGGAAAACGACTGAGTCTGGGTAACAATCGAGGAGGTTGCCCAGACTCCCAGGTACCCTTTTCCTCACTTACTAAAATTCTGCTTCCGGTGGAACTAGAACTTACAGGCGGTCCAGTTGGGACTACCGCCTTTGTTGACTGTGGTTCTTCTATTAATCTGATCGATGCCAAAGTTGTGACTTTTCATAAAATAGGGACAGTCAGGTTAAAAGATCCTGTTAAAATCGTGGCAATTGATTCTTCTCCTATCACCCAGGAGGGAATTTGTTTCATGACTGATAATTTTTCCACGTGAATGGAACCCACTTTCAGAGAAAAGGTAAGGTGTTTTGTTATAAATAACCTGCCGGCTGGACTGGTACTGGGTATGCCTTGGCTTCAACGTCACAATCCTACTATTGACTGGGTCACGGGGGAGATCATTCAGTGAGGTTGTATGGCTAACGGTCTATGTTGTAACTTGACAACTCTTGTCACCCAAATAAAATCTGTGTCAGTGTCGTCTGTCGATCTGGAGGGTATTCCGGAGTACCTGAAAGATTTTGAAGACGTATTTTCCGAAAGTGAGGCTGAGGCGCTACCACCACATAGACCCTTTGATTGTGCCATTAATCTAGTCCCTGGAGCCAAGTTACCCAAGGCTCGCCTGTTCAATTTGTCCGGGCCCGAACGTCTAGCCATGAAGGAGTACATTACCGAGAGTCTCCGCAAAGGGCATATTAGGCCTTCTGTTTCACCTGTGGCAGCGGGCTTCTTTTTTGTTAAGAAAAAAGATGGTGGTTTGCGGCCGTGCCTCGACTTTTGGGAAGTAAACAAAATTACTGTGAAAAATACATACCCTCTCCCCCTAATTCCTGATCTATGTAACCAACTCACCGGGGCCAAGTGGTTCTCTAAACTGAATTTACGTGGGGCATATTACCTTATAAGAGTCCGGGAAGGGGACGAATGGAAAACAGCATTCCTGACGACTGAATGGCTGTTCAAAAACTTGGTTATGCCCTTTGGTCTCACCAACGCTCCTGCTGTTTTTCAGAATTTTATTAATGCAATTTTCTCTGATTTAATTGGTCGTTTTGTGGTTATCTATTTGGATGACATTCTGGTGTACTCGGTGGACAGTCAATCTCACTTGCACCATTTGCGGATGGTTCTCATGAGACTGAGGAAGAATCATTTGTATACCAAGTTGGAAAAATGCTCATTTTTCATGCAAGAAGTATCCTTTCTGGGGTTGATTGTGTCAGGGGAGGGGTTCTGCATGGATCCTAAGAAGGTCCAGGCTGTTACGGAGTGGATGCAGCATCATGACTTGAAAGGGTTGCAGCGATTTTTGGGCTTTGCCAACTTTTATAGGAAATTTATTAAGGGCTTCTCGCAGGTGGTAAAGCCTCTAACAGACCTCACTCTCAAGGGAGCTGATGTAAAAAATTGGTCTGTAGCTGCAAAAAATTCTTTCATGACATTAAAAAAGTGCTTTTCTTCAGTCCCTGTATTGGTACAACCCGACCCGTCAAGACCTTTTGTCGTGGAGGTTGACGCCTCAGAAGTAGGGGTGGGGGCAGTTTTGTCTCAGGGCCCTCCTACCCTTACTAATCTGAGGCCTTGCGCCTTCTTCTCTAAAAAATTTTCCTCTGCCGAGAGAAATTACGATTTCGGCAATAGAGAGTTGTTGGCGGTAAAGTTAGCTTTTGAAGAATGGAGGCAATTCCTGGAGGGGGGCTGTTCATCCCATTACAGTCATCACTGATCACAAAAATTTTGCCTATATCGAGTCTGCCAAGAAATTGACCCCCAGACAGGCTCGGTAGGCTCTTTTTTTTTCTCGATTTCAGTTTACCATCACATTCCGCCCGGGATCTAAAAACATCAAGTCTGATGCCTTATCCCGAAGCTTTGATTCGGTGTCCCCTCCAGAACCTCCCTCCTCCATTCTTCAGCCAGGAGTAGTGGTGGCCGAAATCTCATCTGAGTTACAGAGAGGGATTTTGGAGGCCCAGGCTCGGGCTCCTGGTGGTAAACCCCCTGGTAAATTGTTTGTACCGGAACGTTTCCGTCTCGGACTTATGCAGGAATTTCACGATTCTGTGTTGAGTGCTCATCCTGGGATTGCAGCCACCCGGGGGGAATTGCGAGGGATTTCTGGTGGCCCTCTATGGTAACAGCTATTAAAAAGTTTGTGACTGCATGTGGGTTGTGCGCTCGTTCTAAAAGTTCTCAGGTCCGGCCAGCCGGGGAATTGGTGCCTTTGCCAATTCCGGATAGACCATGGACACATTTGTCCATGGATTTTATCACAAATCTTCCTCCTTCCAGGGGCAACTTGGTGATTTGGGTGGTGGTGGATAGGTTTTCAAAACAAGCTCACTTTGTACCTTTCCCTGCGTTACCATCTGCTGAAACCCTGGCCCGCTTTTTTATGCAGCATATAATTAGTGTAACAACCCTGCTGGCATCACTGCATGGCCTCCCATCCCCCGCACACCAACTTACTTTCTGCTTCAAGCCATGCTGTGAATTCTGTCTGTTACCAGCCCTGAGCTCCATGTGCTATGCCTCTTGTTTTCCTGCTTGCTCTCCATGTTTCCTGACTGTGTGTATAGGGGTGCGGCGCCTGAACTCTCTGGTTCTTATGCAGTCAGGGTGCACCTGGCTAATGGGTCCCTGACCAATTACCTTGAGCCCTGGACTATTTAACCCTGCCACAGCCACTGAAGCATTGCCTGTGCAATGTCTAAACTCAGTTAGCTCCTTGCTGCTGAGCTAGCCAGGCCCTGTCCTATGTCTTGCCTTCTCTGAAGGCTCTTACTGCGTATTCTTGTGTCTTGGTACCTTGCCAAGCATTTCTCTGTCCACCTGCCAGGAGGCAGAATATCCTGGCCCTTGAGTCTTGTTCCCAGTGCCTTGTCTGTTCTCTGTCCGCCTGCCAGGAGGCAGAATATCCTGGTCCTTGTGTCTTTGTCCCTGTGTCTCTGTCTGAACTCAGCCTTACCTCAGTCTGTCAGTCTCCTTGTCCGTGGCTTCCTTCCCTGCTGTGTCTTTCCTTGTGTCCGCTCTGCCTGTTCGGCTCCTTAGCCGCTCTGCCTGTTCGGCTCCTTAGCCGCTCTGCCTGCACGGCTCCTTAGCCGCTCTGCCTGCACGGCTCCTTAGCCGCTCTGCCTGCACGGCTCCTTAGCCGCTCTGCCTGCTAGGCTCCTTAGCTTCTCTGCCTGCTCGGCTCCTTAGCCGCCTAGCCTACTCCACACTCCTGCCTATATCCATACCTGCACCTCCTGTGTGAACAGGTCCAAGTCCTGTTCCATCATACACCACTCCCTCCTGCCTACACCTGCTGTGTGAACAGGTCCCTACCTGCCCCTTGTCATACCACGCCCGCCTGTCCTGTGTCTCCAAGCTGTGTCCGCCTGTCCTGTGTCTCCAAGCCATGCCCGCCTGTCCTGTGTCTCCAAGCCGTGCCCGCCTGTCCTGTGTCTCCAAGCCGTGCCCGCCTGTCCTGTGTCTCCAAGCCGTGCCGGCTTGCCCTGTGTCTCAGCCTGCTTGTCACTCGCACCTGTCCAGGTGTCCTGTTCCCGAGTGGGATCAGCAGCCACAGCCAGACACCACCCTGGAGTGGCACCCGGCAGCTACCTGCCGCATAAGTCTGACCTCACCATCAGAGGCTCCAGTGAAGACCAAGGAAGCGCAAGGCGCGAGCGTGACAATTAGGTTGCATGGAGTGCCTATGAATGTGGTGTCAGACAGAGGGATACAGTTTGTAGCCAGGTTCTGGAGTGCTTTTTGCAAAAAGCTGGGGATTTCATTGTCCTTTTCCTCTGCCTACCACCAATCGTTGGAGCAGATTCTGAGATGCTTGGCCTCTTCCAGGCAGGAGGACAGGTGTGAGGTATTGCCCATGGCAGAGTTTGCATTCAACGGTCGTGTGAGTCAATCTACTGGGAAGTCTCCCTTTCAGGTCAACTATGTGTTTAACCCACATTTTGGAGAGTTTTCCCGCATGGATTCAGGTTGTCCTGGTGCTGAGGATGTGACACAACATCTTAGCATTCTTTGGAGGGAGGCTCAGAGGAATATTTCCAAGGCCCAGGAAAACTATAAGCGGTTTGCTGACAGGAGGAGGGGGCCAGGTTCAGCATTTGCAGTAGGGGAGAAGGTGTGACTATCCACCCGCAATATCAAGCTTAAGATACCATCTATAAAGCTGGGCCCCAAGTTTATTGGCCCATACAAAGTTGTGGAGGTTGTTAACCCAGTAGCCTACCGACTGCAGCTGCCCACCTCCTTTAAAATTTCTGATGTCTTCCACAGGTCCCTGTTAAAGCCTGAGGGGACGGTGAGAGAGGATCCCTCATCAAATGCTTCGCCAGTGCTGGTAGAGGGGCAGCTGGAGTATGAAGTAGGGCGCATTGTTGACTCCCGGTGGGTGTGCCGGAGACTCCAGTATCTGATAAACTGGAAGGGGTACTCTCTGGAGGATCGGTCATGGGTTCCGGTGTCGTTTGTTCTAAGTTTGCCCCCGGTGGTGGTGAGCATCATTGCACTCTAGTTTCGTTAGTTAAGTGCACATGATTATAATGCAGGTGTGATTGCTGGCTCAGCTATAAAAGAGTCACAGGTGTTGCAATCAGTGTTGGTGATAGTGTTCATTTCAACCGTCTTTGGTGAAGAAAGGAGCTGGAGAGCAGCTCTGACAGAGCCTGGTGTGAAAGGAGTCATAGGGGATTTCCTTAGCTCTGACAGAGCTTGGTGGCAGTGATTCAGGAGGAGAGCTGCATGCTGGTGGTGGACTCTGTTGCCAGGAGCAAGTGCAACAGAGTAAAGCTAAGTTGTGTTTCCCTGTTTGTGCTTTCTCCTTAGTGTGTATTAGTACAGCAGTGGGGCCAGTGCCTGTGCCACCCAGCTCCCTAGTAAGGGATAGGTGTAGGGTGTGCTAGGGCGACAGGTTCGTGATCAGCGCCCGATGCGGAACCGGCATAGGGAACGTTAGGAGCGGTAGGGACACTGATTCAGGGGAGTAAAGGAGGTCTCCACGTCCCCTTTCCCTATTGCAGGGCCCACCGTTGTAACTGTTTTCCCTACCCCTTGTCTTGTTGTTTAGTTACCGGCCTGCGAGCCGTGTCACACAGGACAGTATCACGTGCCGCGTCCTGTTGTTTTAGTTACCGGCCTGCGAGCCGTGTCACACAGGACGGGTCCACGTGACATTTATCACCAACCACAACTTTTTTTTCTGCTGAGCCATGGACCCTGTCCAGACCTTTGCCCAAATGCTGCAGAACCTTACTGATGAGATTAGGGGGCTGCGCGGTGAGTTGGTGCAGCAACTGCAGCAGTTGGTGGGCTTTGGGGGCTTGGTTCAGAGACAGGCTCAGCCAGAACCTAAGATATCCCACCCTGACAGATTTTCTGGAGGGAGAGATCAATTCTTGGTGTTTCAGCAAGCCTGTAAATTGTATTTCAGGCTGTGCCCTCGTTCATCAGGGAGTGAAGAGCAACAGGTGGGAATCATTATGTCCCTTCTTAAAGGGGATCCCCAATCCTGGGCCTTCTCCCTACCGGGCGATTCTCCATCTTTAGAGTCCGTGAACGAGTTCTTTGCGGTTTTGGCGCTTGTGTATGGGGATCCTGATGACGTCGCCCTGGCGGAATCTCGAATCCGTAGGTGTAAACAGGGAGCCCGGGTCGCTGAGGAGTACTGCTCAGAGTTTAGGAGATGGGCCACTAATACTCAGTGGAGTGACCCTGCACTTAGGAGTCAATTTGTGCAGGTTTTGCCTCCAAAGTTGCAGGATACTCTGGTGCAGTACGCCGCTCCCAGGTCGCTGTAGGCCGCCATGTCCCTTGCCTTCCGAGTGGATAGATGCCTTAGGGAAAGACATATACAAAAAGTGCCCCCTGATGTCCTCGCTATGGGGGAGGACCCACCAGTGCGGATGGAGGAACCCAGATAGCCCGGTGTTGTTGATACAAAAAAGGGGTGTCTGCGGCTCGTCGTGGTGGGGGGGTATGCTTTTCCTGTGGGAAGCCTGGTCATTTTATGAGAGCCTGCCCAGTTCATGCCAAGTCTCCTGATGAACCCATGCAAGTAGGAGGAGCTAGTTTGTTTTTGGAGCTGCCTACGGTTCGGGGAGTGGTGTCAGCATGTTTGTACTGTGGGCAGACTGGTCATGTCCTGAAGGCTTGCCCATTGTGCACCAAATTATCTGTGCCATCTGAGAAGCTGCATTCCCCTGGTCACTTGGAGGGAGGCGACCAGGGAGTATACATTTCCTCCATTTTGCCCACCCAAAGTACCATGTCAGCAGAGGTCTTGGCTGGCGAGGTACCGGAGGTGATACCGGTGTTTGTGGACAGCGAAGCAGGAGTCAGTCTGGTGGATGCTCGCTTTGTCCAGACTCATGGTCTGAGGTGTAGGACGCTAGCTCAGCCTATAAGCGTCTGGGCCATAAACTCTGTTCCACTGAGCCAGTGGAGCTTGACCAAGGTCTTAGAGATTATCCATCTGCATATAGGACATCATGAGGAGTCCTTGTCATGCTACGTCTTGGAGGGAATGCCAGTACCCATTGTTTTAGGCCTCCCTTGGCTGAAGAGACACAACCCTGTGATGGATTGGCGGGCAGGGGAAGTGGTCGGCTGGGGGCACTCGTGTGAGGGCTGCTGCCTAGGGACTGCTGTCTCTGCTGTCTCTCTTAAATGTATCCCTTCCTCTCCGGTGAGGGCAGCTGATGTGCTGCAGGAGAGTGGGGGCGGGTCTCGACCCTCACCATTGGCCAATCCTGGGAGGCGCAAACCTTGTGGTGGAAGAGGTTGGAGGGTGGTATACCCCTTGGTGAGGTGCGGGGGTGTGAGTGTGGTGACACAGGGGGATGTGTTATGAATGAGTCACCGTAGGAGGCAAAAACAGAAATACTAGCTAAGTCCAGAAAACCAGAAAAGTTGGCAGCTATCGGATTGCAGACCCCTGAACCTATCAACAACAACTAGCAGTAGCTGTGGGGGGGTTCCTACGGTGCCCTAGACCCCTCGATCACAGCCGGAGAACTAAATAGCCTAAAGACAGAAAGGGAAATCTAAACTGCCCCAGAGCAGACCCCAAAGCAATAGGCAGCCCCCAAGATATAATGACGGTGAAGCAAGATGAAAAAACACTCAAACAGATAGAAAGATAGGCTGAGCAAATGATGGGGCCCAAGCTAACTAAATAGGAAAGGATAGAAAATATGCTGTCTGCAATCCGCCAAAACCCTATCAAAACAAGAGCCAATTGACTGATAGGGAAAAAAGCCCTGAAGACGCTAGGCTTCAAAAAGACTATATCAGTACTCAGGTATTTTCTGAAGACAGAGCAAAAAGGAATTCAGCTCACCCCAGCAGGGAATGGCAGAAATCCAGAAAAACAAGGCAAAACAAAACCAAAACACAAATGCAAAAAGCAGAGCAGAAAACTTAGCTCTTGAGGAGCAGGAATCAGACTGGTCTCCTAGAATACCTCAGACAGATCACCAGCAAGGCAGAAGGGCGTCGGCTGCCTTATATCCAGTCAGCAATTCCAGTCACCCAGTCATCATCATCCTGCACAGGTGCTTGGTAATCAGCCTCACTACCTTCCTTCACCAGAAGAGGGAGTTCATCAGACCTCAATGGTGAAGGGGAAAATGAACTCACAACAGTACCTCCCCCTTGAGGAGGGGTCACCGAACCCTCATCCACGCCACCAGGGCGATCAGGGTGAGCCCGATGAAAGGCACACACCAATCTTTTGGCATGAATATCAGAGGCAGAGACCCAGGAATTATCCTCCTGACCATAACCCTTCCACTTAAACAAATACTGGAGTCTCCGTCTAGCCAGACGGGAATCCAGTATCTTCTCTACCTCATATTCCATGTTACCTTCAACCAATACAGGGTCCGGAGGTGCCACCCCAGGAACAACTGGTTCAACAAACCTCTTCAACAAGGACTTATGAAAAACATTATGGATTTTAAATGTGACAGGAAGAGCCAAACGAAAAGAGACCGGATTAAAATTCTTCAAAATCTTGTAGGGTCCAATAAATCTAGGCTTAAACTTAGGAGAAGCCACCTTCATAGCAATATTTTTTGATGATAACCAAACAATATCACCAACCTTAAACTGGGGACTAATGGTCCTATGTCGGTTGGAAAACCGCTGGGCCTTTTCCTGGGAGAGAGATAACTTATCCACCACTTGATCCCAGATCTGGTGCATTCTCTCCACCACAGTGTCAACACCTGGGCAGGCCAAAGGCTCCACCTGCCCTGAAGAAAATCGAGGATGAAACCCAAAGTTACAAAAAAAAGGTGACATCAAAGTGGCAGAACTAGCTCTATTATTTAAAGCAAATTCGGCCAAGGGCAAAAACGAAACCCAATCATCCTGATCAGCGGAAATAAAACATCTCAAATACGACTCCAAGGTCTGGTTTGTTCTCTCTGTCTGCCCATTGGTCTGAGGGTGAAAAGCAGAGGAGAAGGACAACTGAATTCCCAGCTTGGAACAGAAAGTCCTCCAAAATCTAGACACAAATGGAACTCCTCTGTCAGATACAATGTTCTCAGGAATCCTGTGCAAGCGAACCACCTGTTGCAAAAACAAGGGCACCAACTCAGAGGAAGATGGCAACTTAGGGAGTGGTACAAGATGAACCATCTTAGAGAACATATCACAAATCACCCAAATAACAGTCATTCTCTGAGAGACAGGCATATCAGAGATGAAATCCATTGAAATATGGGTCCATGGCCTCCTGGGGACCGGCAAAAGCATTAACAACCCACTAGAGCGAGAGCAAGGTTTAGACCGGGAGCAAGTCCCACAGGACTGCACAAAATTCCTGACATCACGAGACAAGGCGGGCCACCAAAAAGACCGACTCACCAGATCTCTAGTACCAAAAATACCTGGATGACCAGCCAGTGCAGAGCAATGAACTTCAGACATCACTCTCTTCTTCCACTGGTCAGGAACATACAACTTTCCACTGGGACAACGCTCAGGTTTGTCCTCCTGGAACTCTTCCAGAGCACGTCTCAAATTGGGCGAGATGGCAGAAAGAACTACCCCTTCACCTAAGATGGTAGCAGGCTTGGTCACCACAGGAGAATCAGCAAAGAAGCTCCTAGAGAGAGCGTCAGCCTTGACATTCTTAGTGCCAGGAAGAAAAGAGACCACAAAATCAAAACGTGTAAAAAACAAGGCCCACCTAGCCTGTCTAGGGTTCAAGCGTTTGGCTGACTCCAGGTAAATCAAATTCTTGTGGTCAATGAGGACCACGACTTGATGTTTAGTTCCCTCCAACCAATGTCTCCACTCCTCAAATGCCCATTTCATTGCTAACAGTTCCCGATTCCCCACATCATAGTTACGTTCAGATGGAGAGAACTTTCAGGAAAAGAAAGCACAGGGATTCATTTTAGATGTTACAGGATCCTTTTGGGACAAAACAGCTCCTGCACCAATCTCAGAAGCGTCCACCTCTACCTGGAACGGGAGTGAGACATCAGGTTGCCGCAAAACCGGGACAGAAGTGAATCTTCGCTTCAGCTCCTGAAAGGAAGAAACAACCTCCGGAGACCAATTCAACACAACAGCACCCTTCTTAGTCAGATCCGTCAATGGCTAGGCAATACTAGAAAATTTTGCTATAAATTTCCGATAAAAATTAGCAAAACCCAAAAACTTCTGGAGGGCCTTCAAAGAAGTGGGCTGAACCCAATCATAAATGGCCTGTACCTTGGCCGGGTCCATTTCAATAGTTGACGGAGACAAAATAAATCCCAAAAATGAAATCCTCTGTACCCCAAAAAGGCATTTCGATCCTTTGACATACAGGGAATTCTCCCTCAAGATCCGGAACACAGTCCGAACATGTTCCACATGAGAATCCCAATCCTTGGAGAAGATCAAAATATCCTCCAGATAGATAATCAAAAATTTATCCACAAAGTCTCGGAAAATGTCGTTCATGAAGCACTGGAAGACAGAAGGGGCATTAGTGAGCCCAAAAGGCATCCCCAGGTACTCAAAATGTCCCTCCGGAGTATTAAACACCGTCTTCCATTCATCCCCATGCTTAATGCGGATAAGATTATACGCCCCCCTGAGGTCAAGCTTGGTAAACCAGCAAGCACCTTTAACTCTGGAAAATAGATCCGAAATCAGGGGTAACGGATACTGATATTTAATAGTAATTTTGTTGAGGGCACGATAATCAATACAAGGCCTTAATGAACCATCCTTTTTGGCCACGAAAAAAAACCCGGCACCTAAAGGTGAAGAGGATGGTCTAATATGACCCTTCTCCAACGCCTCCTTAATATAGGATCGCATAGCCTCGTGCTCGGGTACAGATAAATTGAAGAGCCGACCCTTGGGAAATTTACACCCCGGGCTCAGTTCAATTGCACAGTCATAACTCCTATGAGGAGGCAAAGACGCAGACTCATTCTCACTAAATACATCATAAAAGTCCGCCAAATAGTCAGGAACATCATGCGACTGAGGAGAGGTGGAAAAAACCAGAGCCTCACTAAGGGCACACCGACAACCCCAACTCACCACAGACACAGATTTCCAATCCAAAACTGGATTATGAATTTGCAACCAGGGAAACCCCAGAACAATGGTATCATGCAAATTAAGCAACACCAAAAATCTACAATTTTCTTGATGGTCTGGGGCGACCCGCATTACCACCTGGGTCCAAAACTGAGGTTTATTTTTCGCCAAAGGAGTAGCATCAATCCCCCTCAAAGAGATAGGCGTCCGCGGAGGTGTCATCGGAAATCCACAACGTTTAGCAAAATCCAAGTCCATTAGGTTCAGGGCTGCTCCCGAATCCACAAAAGCCCTGGCGGAAAATGTGGACAGGGAGCAGATCAGAGTAATTGCCAGAAGAAGCTTAGGTTGAACACAACCCACAGAAAACGTGTGTGCAAAACGTTTCTCTCGTTTAGGACAGACAGAAATAATATGCGAGGCATCTCCACAAAAAAACACAGCTTATTACGCCTTCTGAGCTCCTGACGTTGCTCCCTGGACAAAACTCTATCACATTGCATAGGTTCAGACACTTGTTCAACAGGTGGCAACACCTCTCGTGCAGTCCTGCGTTCACGTAAAAGCCGATCAACCTGAATGGCCAATGACATAGAATCATCAAAACCAGAGGGAACAGGAAATCCCACCATAGTATCTTTTGCAGCTTCTGACAAACCCTTCCGAAAGAGAGCTGCCAAGGCATTATTATTCCAGGTAGTAAAGACCGCCCACTTTTGGAATTTTTGACAGTACAATTCTGCAGAATCTCGACCCTGGCTCAATGCCAACAGGGTCTTTTCAGCCTGATCAATAGCATTAGGTTCGTCATACAACAACCCCAAGGCTTGAAAAAATGCATTCACATTAGTCAGAATAGGATCATCTGGTTTCAAAGAAAACGCCCAATCCTGGGGATCGCCACGCAGCAAACAGATGACAATTTTAACCTGCTGCGCGGAGCTCCCTGACAAGTTAGGCTTCAAGGCAAAAAACAATTTACAATTAGTTTTGAAATTCAAAAATTTAGACCGATCTCCAAAAAACACATCAGGAGTAGAGATCTTTGGTTCAGCAGCATGTGAATGAGCAAGGCAGGTGGAAATTCCCCACACTTCTGCAGCGAGCTGCTCCACACGATCAGACAATTGCTTTATCTCCATTGAGAGAAAAAAAATTCCCCCTATGGCCTCAGAGATATAGAGGAAAGAATATACACACTTTTTTTTTTTTACAATTCTTTCCTGCTATTGAGTACCCTAGGATCTGTGGTATGGCTGGTGATTCTGTTATGAATGAGTCACCATAGGAGGCAAAAACAGAAATACTAGCTAAGTCCAGAAAACCAGAGAAGTTGGCAGCTATCGGATTGCAGACCCCTGAACCTATCAACAACAACTAGCAGTAGCCGTGGGGGGTTCCTACGGTGCCCTAGACCCCTCGATCACAGCCGGAGAACTAAATAGCTTAAAGACAGAAAGGGAAATCTAAACTGCCCCAGAGCAGACCCTAAAGCAATAGGCAGCCCCCAACATATAATGACGGTGAAGCAACATGAAAAAACACTCACACAGATAGAAAGATAGGCTGAGCAAATGATGGGGCCCAAGCTAACTAAATAGGAAAGGATAGAAAAGCTGCTGTCTGCAATCTGCCAAAACCCTATCAAAACAAGAGCCAATTGTCTGATAGGGAAAAAAGCCCTGAAGACGCTAGGCTTCAAAAAGACTTTATCAGTACTCAGGTATTTTCTGAAGACAGAGAAAAAAGGAATTGAGCTCACCCCAGCAGGGAATGGCAGAAATCCAGAAAAACAAGGCAAAACAAAACCAAAACACAAATGCAAAAAGCAGAGCAGAAAAGTTAGCTTTAGAGGAGCAGGAATCAGACTGGTCTCCTAGAATCCCTCAGACAGATCACCAGCAAGGCAGAAGGGGGTCGGCTGCCTTATATCCAGTCAGCAATTCCAGTCACCCAGTCATCATCATCCTGCACAGGTGCTTGGTAATCAGCCTCACTACCTTCCTTCACCAGAAGAGGGAGTTCATCAGACCTCAGTGGTGAAGGGGAAAATTAACTCACAACAGGGATGCCTCTGTTGTCAATCCCAGAAAGAGTTCTCCAAGTGGTGACAAACGAATGAATGGCAATAAACGTTCAGGTCCGGACCTGTGTGTGAACGAGCGTGTATGGGTGGCCACCAAAAAACATCCAGTGGAAGTGTGTTGTGGAGTCCTACCAGCTCATATCAAACATACACATACACAACCCGTTTCCCAGGTCAGAGCTTCGGAGATGTGTGTTTCCTCCAGAACATATGTTGCCAATACCAGCGGGCTCGTTTGTCATAAACCTGAGGTGCAGGTAGTTGCAGGGGTGAACTCTGGATCTGGGCGTCCCCTGTTATGAATGGGTCACCGAGGAGAAAAAAACAAAACAAGCTAAGTCACAGAAAACCAGAGAGGTTGGTAACTATGCAGATTGTAGATCCCTGATCCTAACCACACAACTAGCAGCAGCCGTGGAGCGTACCTACAATGATCCTAGACGCTTGGTCACAGCCGGATAACTACATAAGCCTGAAGCAAGAAAAGGGGAAAACTAACTGCCCCAGAGCAGACCCCAAAGGAAAGACTGCCCCACACATGTATTGACGGTGAAACAAGATGAAAGGACAAACACAGGCAGGAAAATAGGCTGAGCAAACGATGGGGCCCAAACTAACTAGAACGGATAGGAAAGGAAAGACACTGTCTGCAATCTGCAAAAAAACCCTACAAAAATAACGTCCAACACTTCTGATAGCAAAATTAACCCTGAAGTCACTAGACTTCCCCCACTATTTCAGCACTCTGAAATATTCGGAGACAGTGCAAAAAGAGGCCAATCTAATAGGGGACCAAAAGCAAATTATCAAATACAGGTAAATAAGAGTGGAAATTCTGCACAGCCCCAGCTGGGGCTGGCTGACCACACAAAAAACTGAATAGACCAACAAAATCAAGTGTGAACATTAGCAGAAAAACTTAGCTTTAGATGACTGGAACAGAGCTGAAAACCAAGAGCTGACAAGCCAGAAGGAATCACCAGCAACTGAATAGGGCGTCGGCTGTCTTAAATCCAGTCTGAGATTCCTGAGGTCCAATCATCATCCTCATTATCAGGTGGCAGATCTCTACTGATTAAATCAGCCTCACTACCTCCTGTTACCACCAGAGGGAGCCTGGCAGGAGAACTCACAACAGGTGGACCAGAAAATGAACTCTCAACAGTACCCCCCTTGAGGAGGGTTCACCGAACTCTCATCCATGTCACCAGGCCGATCAGGATGGGCCCGGTGAAAAGCACGAACCAATCTATTGGCATGAATATCAGAGGCAGAGATCCAAAAATTACCGTTCTGGCCATAACCCTTCCATTTGACCAAATACTGGAGTCTCCGTCTAACCAAACGAGAATACAATATTTTCTCTACCTCATATTCCACATTGCCTTCAACCAACACAGGGTCAGGAAGTGCTACCATAGGCACCACTGGCTCAACAAACCTCTTCAACAGAGATTTGTGAAATACGTTAAGGATCTTGAATGTAACTGGAAGAGCCAATCGAAAAGAAACAGGATTAAGAATCTCCAAAATCTTATAAAGTCCAATAAATCTTGGCTTAAATTTTGGAGATGCAATCTTCATAGGAATATTCTTAGACGACAACCAAACCATATCACCCACTTTAAACCGGGGACCAATGGTCCTATGCCGGTTGGAAAATCGCTGGGCCTTTTCCTGAGAGAGTGACAACTTATCCACCACTTGGTCCCATATCGGCTGCATTCTCTCAACTACAGTGTCCACACCTGGGCAGGACGAAGATTCCACTTGCCCTGAAGAGAATCGAGGATGAAACCCAAAATTACAGAAAAAGGGTGACATCAAAGTGGCAGAACTAGCTCTATTGCTCAGTGCGAATTCGGCCAAGGGCAAAAATGAAACCCAATCATCCTGATCAGCAGATATAAAACATCTCAAATAAGACTCCAAGGTCTGGTTTGTTCCCTCAGTCTGTCCATTGGTCTGGGGCTGAAATGCGGAGGAGAAGGATAACTGAATTCCCAGATTTGAACAAAAGGCTTTCCAGAATCTGGAAACAAACTGGACTTCTCTGTCGGACACAATGTTCTCAGGAATCCCATGTAACCGAACCACCTGTTGTAAAGACAAGGGCACCAACTAAGCGGAAGATGTCATCCTCTGAGAGACAGGAAGATCAGAAATAAAATCCATAGAGATATGGGTCCATGGCCTCTTGGGCACCGGCAGGGGCATCAGCAACCCACTAGAACGAGAACAGGGTTTAGACCGAGAACAAGTCCCACAGGACTGTACAAAATTCCTGACGTCACGAGATAAGGCGGGCCACCAAAAGACCGACTCACCAAATCTCTGGTACTAAAAATACCTGGATGACCAGCCAATGCGGAGCAATGAATTTCAGACATCACTCTCTTTCTCCACTGGTCAGGAACATCCAATTTTCCCATAGGGCAACGCTCAGGTTTATCCTCCTGAAATTCCTCCAGGGCGCGTCTCAAATCAGGCGAAATGGCAGAAAGAACTACCCCCTCACCTAGGATGGTAGTAGGCTCGGTCACACTAAGGGAATCGGTAAAGAAACTCCTAGAAAGGGCGTCTGCCTTAACATTCTTAGTGCCCAGAAGAAAAGAGACCACAAAATTAAAACGCGTGAAAAACAAGGCCCATCTAGCCTGTCTAGGATTCAAGCGTTTGGCCGACTCCAGATAAATCAAATTCTTGTGATCGGTGAGGACCACAACTTGATGTATAGCTCCCTCCAACCAATGTCTCCACTCCTCAAATGCCCATTTCATGGCCAACAATTCCCGATTCCCCACATCATAGTTGCATTCAGATGGGGAGAACTTTCAAGAATAGAAGGCACAGGGATTCATCTTAGAAGTCACAGGGTCTTTTTGGGACAAAACAGCTCCTGCACCAATCTCAGAAGCATCTACCTCCATCTGAAATGCAAGTGAGACATCAGGTTGCCGTAAAACTGGAGTTGAAGTAAATCTCTGCTTAAGCTCCTGAAATGCTGAGACAGCCTCCGGAGACCAATTCAGCACATCAGCGCCCTTCTTGGTCAGATCAGTCAGTGGTTTGACAATACCAGAAAAATTACCTATAAATTTACAATAGAAATTAGCAAAACCCAAAAACTTCTGGAGGGCCTTCAAAGAAGTAGGCTGAACCCAATCATAAATGGCCTGTACCGTGGCCGGGTCCATTTCAATAGTCGATGGAGACAAGATAAATCCCAAAAATGAAATCCTCTGTACAGCAAAGAGGCATTTCGATCCCTTAACAAACAGGAAATTCTCCCTTCAAATTCGGAACACAGTCCGGACGTGTTCCACATGAGAATCCCAATCACTTGAAAAGATCAAAATATCATCCAGATAGATGATCAAAAACTTATCCACAAAGTCACGGAAAATATCATTAATAAAGGACTGGAAGACAGAAGGGGCATTAATGAGCCCAAAAGGCATCACCAGTAGAGTTGAGCGATACCGTCCGATACTTCAAAGTATCGGATCGGAATGGATCAGCCGATCTTAAAAAAAAGTATCGGTATCGCCGATTCCGATACCGGAAGTCCCATTCAAGTCTATGGGACTTCCGGTATCGGAATAAGAAAAACCCTATTTTTGCCTTGTACAGCCTCTCTGGGGTCTGTACGGGCCTTTCGGGGGGCTGTGCCGGCCTGCCAGGGGGTCTGTGCAGGCTCCGGTGGTCTGTGCCGGCCTGCCGGGGGGCTGTGACGGCCTGCCGGGGGGGCTGTGCAGGCTCCGGTGGTCTGTGCCGGCCTGCCGGGGGGGCTGTGCCGGCCTGCCGGTGGTCTGTGCAGGCTCCGGGGGGCTGTGCAGGCATCGTCCGATGGGACTACAAGTCCCATCGGGCGATGCCTGCTACCATGACAGTGATTGACACATTAGCCAATGATGGGACAGTAGTAGTCCCATCATCCGGCTAATGTGTTGAATGTAAAAAAAAAAAAAAAATTACATGCTACATACATGCTACATACATACAACATGCATACTACATATATACTACATGTAACATACATACTACATATATACTACATGCAACATGCATACTACATGCATGCTACATACATGCTACATACTACACACATGCTACATTCATACTACATATATACTACATGCATGTAACATACATACTACATATATACTACATGCATGCAACATACATACTACATATATACTACATGCATGCAACATGCATACTACATATATACTACATGTAACATGCATACTACATATATACTATATGTAACATACATACTACATATATACTACATGCATACTACATACATGCTACATACTACATGCATGCTACATACATACATGCATGCTACATACATGCTACATGCATGCTACATATATACTACATGCATGCTACATACATACTACATATATACTACATACATACTACATGCATGCTACATACATACTACATGCATGCTACATACATACTACATGCTACATACATACTACATACATACTACATATATACTACATGCATGCTACATACATACTACATGCTACATACATACTACATATATACTACATGCATGCTACATACATACTACATGCTACATACATACTACATATATACTACATGCATGCTACATACAATACATTCATACAATACATACATAGACATACAGTACATATAACATAGAGTAACATACTTACCAATACTTGTCACATTGTTCCCCGAAGCCATTGTCGTGTACGGAATAAATATTAACATAACAAACCACAAAAATACTCACCCATGATCCGAAGCAGTCCACGAGTGTGTCCCACGACGATCTTGGGTAGAGAACTGCAGCATCAGCTGATGCTGCCGCTCTCTACGGGCTGCAGGAATCCAATGACCGAAGGTAGGTATCCTTCCGCACTGTATTCCTCCGCCACTTAAAAAAAAAAGTCCCTACTCTCACTTTATGGTAAAAGCTGTGTGGGAAATTCTGATGCTGCAGTTCTCTACCCAAGATCGTCGTGGGACACACTCGTGGACTGCTTCGGATCATGGGTGAGTATTTTTGTGGTTTGTTATGTTAATATTTATTCCGTACACGACAATGGCTTCGGGGAACAATGTGACAAGTATTGGTAAGTATGTTACTCTATGTTATATGTACTATATGTCTATGTATGTATTGTATGAATGTATTGTATGTAGCATGCATGTAGTATATATGTAGTATGTATGTAGCATGTAGTATGTATGTAGCATGCATGTAGTATGTATGTAGTATGTATGTAGCATGTAGTATGTATGTAGCATGCATGTAGTATGTATGTAGCATGCATGTAGTATGTATGTAGTATATATGTAGTATGTATGTAGCATGCATGTAGTATATATGTAGTATGTATGTAGTATGTATGTAGCATGCATGTAGTATATATGTAGTATGTATGTATGTATGTAGTATGTAGTATGTATGTAGCATGTAGTATGTATGTAGCATGCATGTAGTATGTATGTAGTATGTATGTAGCATGCATGTAGTATGTATGTAGCATGCATGTAGTATGTATGTAGCATGCATGTAGCATGCATGTAGCATGCATGTAGCATGCATGTAGTATGTAGCATGTATGTAGTATATATGTAGTATGTATGTTACATGTAGTATATATGTAGTATGCATGTTGCATGCATGTAGTATATATGTAGTATGTATGTTGTATATATGTAGTATGAATGTAGCATGTATGTAGCATGTAGCATGTATGTAGCATGCATGTAGTATGCATGTTGCATGTAGTATATATGTAGTATGTATGTTACATGTAGTATATATGTAGTATGCATGTTGTATGTATGTAGCATGTAATTTTTTTTTTTTTTTTTTTTTTTTACATTCAACACATTAGCCGGATGATGGGACTACTACTGTCCCATCATTGGCTAATGTGTCAATCACTGTCATGGTAGCAGGCATCGCCCGATGGGACTTGTAGTCCCATCGGACGATGCCTGCACAGACCCCCGAAGCCTGCACAGACCACCGGCAGGCCGGCACAGCCCCCCGGCAGGCCGGCACAGACCACCGGAGCCTGCACAGCCCCCCGGCAGGCCAGCAGAGACCCCCGGAAGGCCCAAAATGACGGCGCATCATGATGCGCACACACCGCGCATCATGATGACGTCAGGCTGTCAATCAACTTTGAACTTCCGATTCCGATACCGACATCCGATATTGAAAAAATATCGGATGTCGGTATCGGAATTCCGATACAGCAAGTATCGGCCGATACCCGATACTTGCGGTATCGGAATGCTCAACACTAATCACCAGGTACTCAAAATGTCCCTCCGGAGTATTAAACGCCATCTTCCATTCATCCCTGTGCTTGATGCGAATAAGATTATACGCCCCCCTGAGGTCAAGCTTAGTAAACAAGCAGGCACTCTTAATTCTGGAGAATAAATCAGACATCAGAGGTAACGGGTACTGATATTTAACCGTCATCTTAAGGGAACGATAATCAATACACGGTCTTAAAGAACCAACTTCCTTGGCCACTAAAAAAAACAGCACCTAAAGGTGATGAGGATGGTCTAATATGACCCTTCTCCAACGACTCCTTAATATAGGATCGCATAGCATCATGTTCGGGTACAGATAAGTTGAAAAGCCGACCCTTGGGAAATTTACACCCAGGCATCAACTCAATTGCACAGTCATAACTCCTATGAGGAGGCAAAGACGCAGACTTGCTCTCACTAAATACATCAGAAAAATCGGCTAGATAATCAGGAATATCTTGAGACTGAGGGGAGGTGGAGAAAACAGGAGAGTCCCTAAGAACACACTGACAACCCCAACTCACCACAGACCCAGATTTCCAATCCAAAACTGGATTATGAGTTTGCAACCAAGGAAAACCCAGAACAATAGTATCATGCAAATTATGCAGCACCAAAAATTTACAATTTTCTTGGTGGTCTGGGGCAACTCGCATTGTCACCTGGGTCCAAAATTGAGGTTTATTCTCCGCCAAGGAGTAGCATCAATACCCCTCAAAGGAATAGGCGTCCGCTGAGGCGTCATGGAAAAACCACAATGTTTAGCAAAGTCCAAATCCAACAGATTAAACGCTGCTCCTGAATCCACAAAAGCCTTCGTGGAAAACGTGGATAAGGAGCAGATCAGTGTAATTGCCAAAAGAAACTTAGGTTGTACACTGCCCGTAGCAAATGTGTGTGCAAAACGTTTCTCTCGTTTAGGGCAGACAGAAATAGTATGAGAGACGTCTCCACAGAAAAAACACAGCTTATTATGCCTTCTAAACTCCTGACGTTGTGCCCTAGACAAAACCCCATCACATTACATAGGTTCAGACGTTTGTTCAAAAGGTGGCAGCGCCTCCCGTGTAGTTTTACGTTCATATAAAGGCCGAACAACTTGAATGGCTAATGACAGAGAATCATCCAGACCAGAGGGAACAGGAAATCCCACCATAACATCTTTTATGGTCTCTGATAAATCCTTCCGAAAGAGAGCTGCCAATGCACTATCATTCCATGTAGTAAGGACCGCCCACTTTTGGAATTTTTGACAGTATAACTCTGCAGAATCCTGACCCTGGTTTAATGCCAACAGGGTTCTCTCAGCTTGATCAACAGCATTAGATTCATCAAACTAAAACCCCAAGGCTTGAAAAAATGCATCCACATTAGTCAGAATAGGATTTTCAGGCGTCAGAGAAAAAGCCCAATCCTGGGGATCGCCGCGCAGCAAGGAGATGGCAATTTTAACCTGCTGCACAGAGCTCCCCAATGAGTTAGGTTTCAAGGCAAGAAATAATTTACAATTATTCTTAAAATTCAGAAATTTAGACCGATCCCCAGAAAACACATCAGGAGTAGGGATGTTAGGTTCAGCAGCATGTGACTGAATGAGGTAGGTGGAAATTCCCTGTACTTCAGCAGCAAGTTGCTCCACACGATCAGACAATTGCTTTATCTCCATTAGGAAAAAAAAATCCTCCTACGGCCCCAGAGAAAAAGAGGAAAAAATATTAAAAAAAAAATTCTGACACTTTTTTTTTTAACAACTTCTTCCTGCTTTTGAGTACCCTAGAATCTGCGGTATGGCTGGTAATTCTGTTATGAATGGGTCACCGAGGAGAAAAAAACAAAACAAGCTAAGTCACAGAAAACCAGAGAGGTTGGTAACTATGCAGATTGCAGATCCCTGATCCTAACCACACAACTAGCAGCAGCCGTGGAGCGTACCTACAATGATCCTAGACGCTTGGTCACAGCCGGATAACTACATAAGCCTGAAGCAAGAAAAGGGGAAAACTAACTGCCCCAGAGCAGACCCCAAAGGAAAGACAGCCCCTACACATGTATTGATGGTGAAACAAGATGAAAGCACAAACACAGGCAGGAAAATAGGTTGAGCAAATGATGGGGCCCAAACTAACTAGAATGGATAGGAAAGAAAAGACACTGTCTGTAATCTGCAAAAAACCCCTACAAAAATAAAGTCCAACACTTCTGATAGCAAAATTAACCCTGAAGTCACTAGATTCTCCCACTATATCAGCACTCTGAAATATTCTGAGACAGAGCAAAAAGAGGCCAATCTAATAAGGGACAAAAAGCAAATTGGCAAATACAGGTAAATAAGAGTGGAAATTCAGCACAGCCCCAGCCGGGGCTGGCTGACCACACAAAAAACTGAATAGACCAACAAAATCAAGTGTGAACATTAGCAGAAAAACTTAGCTTTAGATGACTGGAACAGAGCTGAAAACCAAGATCTGACAAGCCAGAAGGAATCACCAGCACCAGAATAGGGCGTCGGCTGTCTTAAATCCAGTCTGAGATTCCTGAGGTCCAATCATCATCCTCACTATCAGGTGGCAGATCTCTACTGATTAAATCAGCCTCACTACCTCCTGGTACTACCAGAGGGAGCCTGGCAGGAGAACTCAAAACTGGTGGACCAGAAAATGAACTCACAACAGTCCCTGCTGTAGGTGGTTCCCTGATGGGGAGTGGTCTTGAGGGTCCAGAGGCCCAGCATTAAGGGGAGGGTACTGTCATGATCCATGCTGGATCAGGACTGATAAAAAGCACAGGTAACCTTTTTTTTCCTAAGCTGTGCTTGAGGTTGGTTTTTGCCCCTGGTGGCCATTAGGATTATTGCACTGTGGTGTCGTTTGTTCTAAGTTTGCCCCCGATGGTGGTGAGCATCATTGCACTCTAGTTTCGTTAGTTTAAGTGCACATTATTATAATGCAGGTGTGATTGCTGGCTCTGCTATAAAAGAGTCACAGGTGTTGCAATCAGTGTTGGTGATAGTGTTCATTTCAACCATCCTTGGTGGAGGAAGGAGCTGGAGAGCAGCTCTGACAGAGCCTGCTGTGAAAGGAGTCATAAGGGATTTCCTTAGCTCTGACAGAGCTTGATGGCAGCGATTCAGGAGGAGAGCTGCATGCTGTTGGTGGACTCTGTTGCCAGGAGCAAGTGCAACAGAGTAAAGCTAAGTTGTGTTTCCCCGTTTGTGCTTTCTCCTTAGTGTGCATTATTACAGTGGTGGGGCCAGTGCCTGCACCACCCAGCTCCCTAGCAAGGGATAGGTGTAGGGTGTGCTAGGGTGACAGGTTTGTGATTGGTGCCCGGTGCGGAACCTGCATAGGGAACTTTAGGAGCGGTAGGGACATTGACTTAGGGGAGTGCAGGAGGTCTCCACGTCCCCTATCCCTATCGCAGGGCCAACCGTTGTAACTGTTTTCCCTACCCCTTGTCTTGTTGTTTTAGTTACCTGCCTGCGAGCTGTGTCACACAGGACAGTATCACATGCTGCGTCCTGTTGTTTTAGTTACCGTCCTGCGAGCCGTGTCACACAGGACGAGTCCACGTGACACAACCATAATCTTAACCACCACCCTAACCCCAACACACTCTAACCCCAACACCACAACCGTAACCCCAACACAACCTCAACCCTTATCCTAGCCCAAGCCCTAGGGGTTTATTGCAGTGATCAAAATGAACCAATAGGAAAAATCTAATTTTTTTGCTGGGTACCGGCTGGCAGATATAGTGGCTGCACTGCGCATGCGCCCAGCATTTTCTTCCAGGAAGAAGACACGGAGGGTCAGGGGATGGAGCAGGAGGGTCTAGGGGGCTCGGGGACCCCATTTCTCTCTCTAGATCATATCAGAGGAGAGAGAAATGAATGGAAGATCAGATTTTTTTTGCGATAGCCATTATTCGGTGACTAATGGCGATCACAAGACTGAGGATGGTAAAAACTGACCCGAATCATGTTCTCCAGGGTCTCAGCTACCCCCAGTAGACCCTGTAGATTTTCCGATGCTATACCCTTATTTCTCAGAGCTGTTAAAAAGCAATGCTGAGGAATAAGTACCCTTAACTGCTGCTATTAACCCTAGAAGGCATACCTGGGGCCTCGCAGGCCCGCCCTGCTAATTCTTTTCTATTTTCTGGAAGATTACTTTAGTTAGAATTTTGAAACTCTAGGTATTCCTCAGGTATATAGTTTTTGTCATTTCCAGTTGTTCATTTATTTTTATGTTACAGGCATTTCGGTATAACAACTCTTTTTTGTGAATACCCCATATTCACATACCTGGGGCCTTTTAGGCCCGTGCTAGGTTTACATGTGATCCTAAGTCTTTTTGTCTTCACTGTTGCTGGGGAAGACTTTGCTGTTGCTATGAAGAGTGTGAATCCTGCCTGACTACATGGTCATGTGATCTTGGGAAGGAGGCTCCCTCACAACGTCATGCGTCTCTGACATCATCATAGGTCCTGAACACTGTTCATTGTGTGCTACTAGCTGAAGAGACTTTGGAGGAAGGAGTCAGCTTTCTTGTTTCTTGAAAAAGAAACTTTCTGAGTTCCAAAAATCCAAAAGCTTCTACTGCACCTAAAAGAAAGTGGTGACCTGCTGAAGGTGAGAGGAGGGGTCTGCACTTTACCCTTAGCACACACACTACCAAAGAGTGTACAACCCTGATTGTAATCTTTTTTTTTTTTTCATTTTAGCTTACTGACTTCTAAGGTTACAATGGCACAGTCTACATCCCGGGGTTTGACTGACCAAGAAATCGAAGCAATCATTTTTGATAGTGATGAAGACAGTGAACTTTCTTTGTCTGATGAAGAGTACATGCCACCAGCTAATGTCTCTACTTCATCATCCAGTGATTATTCAGATGATGAAGAAGTAATGGATCCAGCAGAACGTACGAATAGAACATCCAAAACTAATGTTTTTTGGAACAGTACTGCTGAGGTTCTTGGACAAACCCCATCACATAATATTGTAAGAGTTGCTCAAGGAACTGTAGGAATTCCACAATTCTTGTCCAAAAGAGATATGTTCTGTAATTTTTTTTCAGATGATATTGTAGATGAGGTAGTTTTGTGTACTAACTTAGAAGGAAAACGTATCGCTTCAGGAAGAAAAAAAACATGGAAAAATATAACAAAAGAGGAACTGTATGCTTATATTGGCCTTACTCTTCAGGCAGGGAGTACAAAATCATACGATGTTCCTATCAGAGAACTCTTTATGAACCCTTTTTCAGATCCACATTACAAAGCTACAATGTCAGTCAATAGATTTGAGGATATTCGGAGAAGCCTTCGTTTTGATGACAAGAGAACTCGTCCTGTCAGTTGTTGCGGTCATTAGTAAAGTAGAAAAGGAACCTTTGAAAAGAGATATTCCTGCAGCATGTTTACTGCAACTTTTATATAAAAAACTTTTAGACAAAAAAACATTATTATAAAGAGTTATATCGAATGCTTATATTCTGCGTTTTAAGCCCATTCAGTTACTCTTTTGCTTTTTTTTGCACATAGTAATGTTTTGAATTATTCACATCTTAGGCTGTGTTCCCACTGGCCCTGGGGTCTGCCAGGAGGTGATCCGTAATGGATCTGATCTCTTGGTAACTCCAGTTAAGGCTGCTGGAATGCTGGGATTCCGCCAGCTGGGTCACCAGGAGGTCAGATCAATTACAGATCTCCTCCTGGCAGACACCAGCGCTAGTGGGAATGCATCCTTACTTTGCAATTTTCAAATAAACTTTGAAAATTATTTTTGCTTGAGTTATTCCATGTTATTTGCACACGGGCCTAAAAGGCCCCAGGTATGTGAAAGTGTAGATTTTTATGGTCATGCGTTCTAGGGTTAAAAGGCGTATTGGCAGTCGTTAAGGGGTTAAAACATAAATTAACTGTGGTTTAACACATGTTTGAGAAGCGGAGTTCAATTTCCCTAGCCACACCCAGGCCTGATTTATGTCACACCTGTTCACAACCAAGAAATCACTTAAATATGACCTGCCTGACAAAGTGAAGTAGACCAAAAGATCCTCCAAAGCTAGACATCATGCCGTGACTCAAAGAAATTCTGGTACAAATGAGAAACAAAGTAATTCAGATCTATCAGTCTGGAAAAGGTTATAAAGCAATTTCTAAAGCTTTGGCACTCCAGCGAACCACAGTGAGAGCCCCTATCCACAAATGGCGAAAACATAGAACAGTGGTGAACCTTACCAAGCGTGGCCGGCCTACCAAAATTACACCAAGAGCACAGCAACAACTCATCCAAGAGGTCACGAAAGATCCCACAACAATATCCAAACAATTGCCTGCCTCACTTGCCTCAGTTAAGGTCAGTGTTCATGAACCCACCATAAGAAAGAGACTGGGCAAAAATGGCCTACATGGCAGAGTTCCAAGACGAAAACCACTGCTGAAAGCAAAAAGCCTTCTCTCAGTTTTGCCAGAAAACATCTTTCTATAATATCTGCAGCAATCTAATATTGATATACTCAATTAAACAGGATATTCTCTGCTAACAAAGAAAATAAGGAATGGGATGAAACTGAATGGGAGGAGACACAGATTAGATATTAGAAAAAACTTTTTGATAGAGTGATCAATGAGTGGAACAGGCTGCCACGAGAGGTGATGAGTTCTCCTTCAATAGAAGTCTTCAAACAGAGGCTGGACAGACATCTGTCTGGGATGATTTAGCGAATCCTGCTTTGGGCAGGGGGTTGGAGCAAATGGCCCAGGAGGTCCCTTCCAACTCTATGATTCTATGATTCTATGATTCTAAGGGAGTAAGGAGAATTAAGCACATTCATAACCTCTTTCCATATTTCAATTATTTGTTGCTGTCTTGTAATGAAGGTTGACTCCTTATAATACCAAAATTGTGCACCCTCTCCTAGACGGCTACCCTAATGATGCCCTAGGTACAAATCCTAATGTTCAAGATTAAAAAATATTTACATTCATCAAAGTATAAAAGTATATTAAAGTATATAAAAAGTATCCAAGTGGATCAACATATGGTATATTAAAGGAAATCCATACCTACAGAGTTACTGTACTTAGAATTAATACTTATTGTCATTATTCGTAATGCAAACCTTTAAACATGGTCTTCCAAGGGAATCACCTCTATTTGTAAATGACAAAAAGGAAATGAGCTACTGTCATTCAAAAACCAATCTAAGAGATTTTTTTGCTCCTCATTGAGGAATCCAATTCTTATCTTCAAGTAAAACATACATTTAAAAAAAATATTTAAACCTATGTTCTCATATAACTAAAAAGTCATTACACTGTTCTGTGGGAAACTTAAAGAGGTTGACCACTACTTTTTGATTGATGGCCTATCCTTTGTGATGTCACAGGTGACAGGATACTCCGCCTCCAGCAGGGCGAATTTCTGACACCCGTGACCCTGGATACACCGCCTCCAGCAGGGCGAATTTAAGCAATGAAACGTGCAGCCGTATACACTGCCTCCAGCAGGCGAATTTCAATAATTACATGTGTATCTGGATACACCGCCTCCAGCAGGGCAAATTTACAGAGTTCAGGGAAACACCAGGGAAACTGTTACAATGTAGGGCCCTGCAGTAGCGAACGGGGACAGGTCCCCAGCCACTACCTGAACTTCAGGTTCATGACAAACGAGCACTGCTGGTATTGGCATTGTATGTTCTGGAGGAACCACACATCTCCAAAGCGCCGACCTGTGGAACGGGTTGTGTATGTGCATGTTTGGGGGTAAATCAAGCTGGCAAGACTCTACAACACACTTCCACTGGATGTTCCTTGGTGGCCACCCATACATGCTCGTTCACTCACAGGTCCGGACCTGAATGTTTATTGCCATACATTAGTTTGTCACAATACGGTGAACTCTTACTGGAACTGACAACAGAGGCATCCCCCTGTTTCACCACACTCACACCCCCATAATTCACCAAGGGGCTCACCACCCTCCAACCCCTTCCACCACGAGGTCTGTGCCTCCCAGGGTTGGCTTCCTCTCCTGCTTCCACAGGAGAGGAAGGGGCCAGTTGCAGAGAGACGGAAGAGACAGTAGCCCCTAGGCAGCAGTCCTCACACGACTGCCCCCAGCTGACTACTTCCCTAGCCCGCCAATCTATTACCGGGTTGTGTTTTTTCAGCCAAGGGAGGCCTAAAACGATAGGCACCGGCTTTCTCTCCAAGACGTAGCAAGGCAAGGGCTCATCAAGATGTCCTATCCGCAGATGGATATTCTCTACGACTTGAGTCAAGCTCCCCTGGCTCAGTGGAACAGAGTTAATGGCCTGGACACTTATAGGTTGGGCTAGCGTCCTACACCTCAGGCCATGAGTCTGGACAAAGCGAGCATCCACGAGACTGACTCCTGCTCCGCTTTCGACAAGCACCGGTATCACCTCCGGTACCCCGATAGCCAACAACCTCCGCTGACATAGGACCTTGGGAGGGCAAAATGGAGCAAATATACACTCTCTGGTCACCTCCCTCCAAGCGACCAGGGGAATGCGGCTTCTGAGATGGCATAGATAATTTGGCGTGCGTAGGGCAAGCCTTAAGGACATGACCAGTCTGCCCGCAGTAGAAACATGCCAACACCACTACCTGAACCGTAGGCAGCCCTGTACACAAACTAGCTCCTCCTACTTGCATGGGTTCGTCTGGAGACTTGGCACGCACTGGGCAGGCTCCCATGAAATGGCCCGGCTTCCCACAGGAAAAGCATACCCCCCCACCACGGCGAGCTGCAGACAACCCCTTTTTTGTACCAACAATACCAGGCTGCCTGGGTTCCTCCATCCGCACTGGTGGGTCCTCCTCCCTAGCGAGGACAACAGGGGGCACATTTTGTGTATGTCTCTCCCTAAGGCATCTATCCCCCCGGATTGCCAAGGGACATGGCGGCCTCCAGCGACCTGGGGGCGGCGTACTGCACCAGAGTATCCTGCAACTTTGGAGACAGACCCTGCACAAATTGAATCCTAAGTGCAGGGTCATTCCACTGAGTGTCAGTGGCCCACCTCCTAAACTCTGAGCAGTACTCCTCAGCAACCCAGGCTCCCTGTTTACACCTACGGAGTCAAGATTCCGCCAGGGAGATGCCATCAGGATCCCCATACACTAGCGCCAAAGCCGCAAAAAACTCGTCCACGGACTCTAATGATGGTGAATCGTCCTGCAAGGAGAAGGCCCAGGATTGGGGATCCCCCTTAAGAAGGGACATAATGATTCCCACCCGTTGCTCTTCACTCCCTGATGAACGAGGGCGCAGCCTGAAGTATAATTTACAGGCTTGCTGAAAAACCAAGAATTGATTTCTCCCTCCAGAAAACCTGTCAGGGAGGGATATCTTGGGTTCTGGCTGAGCCTGTTCCTGAACCAAACCCCCAAAGCACATCAACAGCTGCAGTTGCTGCATCAACTCACCGTGCAGTCCCCTAATATCATCAGTAAAGATCTGCAGCATTTGGGCAAAGGTCTGCATTGGGTTCATGACTCAGTAGAAAAAATGTATGGTTGGTGATAATGTGATGTCACAGGTGACTGGATACTCCGCCTCCAGCAGGGTGAATTTCTATGACACCCGTGAGCCTGGATACACCGCCTCCAGCAGGGTGAATTTAAACAATGAAACGTGCAGCCGGATACAACGCCTCCAGCAGGTGATGTTATGATTGAGTCACCGTAGGAGGCAGACACAAAAATAGAAGCTACGTCCAGAAAACCAGAGAAGTTGGCAACTATCAGATTGCAGACCCCTGAACCTATCAACACAACTAGCAGTAGCCGTGGGGGGTTCCTACGATGCCCTAGACCCCTCGATCACAGCCGGAGCACTAAATAGCCTAAAGACAGAAAAGGAAATCTAAACTTCCCCAGAGCAGACCCCAAAGTAAAAGGCAGCCCCCAACATATAATGACGGTGAAGCAAGATGAAAAAACACTCACACAGATAGAAAGATAGACTGAGCAAAGACGGGGCCCAAGCAACTAAACAGAACAGGAAAGGAAGGTTGCTGTCTGCAATCTGCCAAAACCCTATCAAAGACATAAGCCAACAAGCTGATATGAAAAAGACCCTGAAGCAGCTAGGCTTCAAAAACTAAATCAGCACTCAGGTATTTTCAGAAGACAGAGCTAAAGGAATTCAGCACACCCCAGCAGGGAATGGCAGAAATCCAGAAAAACAAAGCAAAACAAAGTCAAAGCAAGAATGCAAAAGGCCGAGCAGAAAACTTAGCTTTAGAAGAGCAGGAATTCAGACTGGTCTCCAAGGATCCCACAGAGAAATCACCCGCAGGGCAGAAGGGCGTCGGCAGCCTTATATCCAGTCAGTAACTCCACTCAGCCAGTCATCATCATCAGCCTCAGGTGTTTGATAATCAGGCTCACTACCTTTCTTTACCAGAAGAGGGAGTTCCTCGGGCCTCAGTAGTGAAGGGGAAAATGAACTCACAACAGGTGAATTTCAATAATTACACTTGTATCTGGATACACCGCCTCCAGCAGGGCGAATTTACAGAGTTCAGGGAAACACCAGGGAAACCGATACAATGGAGGGCCCTGCAATAGGGAACGGGGACGTGGAGACCTCCTGCACTCCCCTGAGTCAGTGTCTCTACACTCCTGACGGTCCCTAGGCAGGTTCCACACCTGACGACGAGCAGGATACCTAAAAACCCTAGCTCGCCCTGCACCTATCCCTTTCTAATGAATTGGATGGTACAGAAACTAATCCCACCACTGCGCTAAAACACACATAAGGAAAGTTACAAACAGGGAAAAACTACTTAGCTTTGCTCTGTTGTTATTGCTCCCAGCAACAGAGTCCAGCACCTGAGTTCAGCTTTCCTCCTGAATAGCTGCTACTTCACCAAAACTTTGTCAGAGCTGCAAGGAACTCCTCACTGTTGCTCCTTCCACACTAGGACTCTGACTGAGCTGCAAGGAACTCTTCTCTAACTCCTTCCTCCACCAAGGATGGTTGGAAATGACCAATATCACCAACAGTGAGTGATACCACCTGACTCTCCTTTATAGGCAAGAGCCAGAGCAATCACACCTGCTAGTGATTCCCATGTAATAATACTAGCCACCACCGGGGGCAAAACTAGAACTCAAGACACCACTGTGTAATGACCCTAAAGGCCACCGGGGGCAAAACTAACTTTAAGTAAACAGCTTAAAGGAAAAAAAAAAGGTTGCATGTGCTTTTATCTGTCACAATCCAGCATGGATCATGACATCCTTGATATAGGTCATCCATATTTTTCAGGGTTTAACACCCGGCACCCCCACCGATCAGTTGTTTCCAGTGTTGCCAGCGGAGCTGGGCATCTTCTGGTAGTGGCCAAAACTTGGTACTACACGTCCTTAGTTAGCTAAAAATAGTAAAATAAAAAATGTATTTATTTCCATTTTTCCATTAGGGTTAGAGTTGGGCTAAACTGAGTTGGGCTAAAGTTAGGTATAGCGTTGGGCTAATTTTAGGGTTAGGGTTGGGCTAAAGTTAGGGTTGGGGCTGGGCTAATGTTAGGGTTAGGGTTTGGCTAGGGTTAGGGTTGGGGCTAGGGTTAGGGTTGGGCTAAAGTTAGGGTTGGGCTAAAGTTAGGGTTGGGCTAGAGTTATGGTTGCAGTCATGGTTGGGACTAAAGTTAAGGTTGGGATTAGGGTTAGGGGTGTGTTACAGTTAAGTTTGTGGTTAGAGCTATGGTTAGGGTTGGGATTAGAGTTAGGGGTGTGTTGGGGTTAGGGTTGTGGTTAGGGTTATGGTAAGGGTTGGGATTAGGGTTAGTGGTGTGTTGGGGTTAGGGTTGGAGTTAGAATTGGGGGATTTCCACTGTTTAGGTACATCAGGGGGTCTCCAAACGTGACATGGCGCTACCAATGATTCCAGCCAATTTTGCATTCAAAACGTCAAATGGTGCTCCCCCCCTTCTGAGCTCTGCCATGCACCCAAACAGTGGCTTTTCCCCACATATTGGGTATCGGCGTACTCAGGAGAAATTGCACAACAAATTTTGTGGTCTATTTTCTCCTGATACCCTTGTAAAAAAAAAAATTGGTGAAAAAAGTAAAATGTTCATTTTTTTCCTTCTACATTGCTTTAGTTCTCGTGAAGCACCTGAAGGATTAATAAACTTCTTGAATATGGTTTTGCGCACCTTGAGGGCTGCAGTTTTTAGAAAGGTGTCATTTTTGGATATTTTCTGTTATATTGACATGACCCCCCAAACTCACGTCAAATGTGAGGTGGTTCCTAAATAAATGGTTTTGTAAATTTTGTTGTAAAAATAAGAAATCGCTGGTCAACTTTTAACCCTTATAATGTACTAACAAAAAAATTATGTTTCCAAAATTGTGCTGATGTAAACTTGACATGTGGGAAATGCTATTTATTAACTACTTTGTGTGACACCACTCTATGGCTTAAGGGCACAAAATTTAAAAGTATTAAAATTGCAAAATTTCCAAAATTTTTGCCAAATTTATGTTTTTTCATAAATAAACACAAGTTACAGTGAATAAATATTACTACTAACATGAAGTACAATATGTCATGAAAAAACATTCTCAGAATCACTTGGATACATTGAAGCGTTCCAGAGCTATAACCCCATAAACGGACAGTGGTCAGAATTGTAAAAATTGGTACCAAATTGGCTCTGTCACTAAGGGGTTAAAAACCCAATGTGTGCGGTAAGGGACGGGGAAGTAGACTTGCTGCTGATGGTGCACACAGAGGTCAAAGCCGTGGGCCAGGTGAAACTGTGCTTGCTGCAGGAGAACAAGAAACACGCTCATCCATAAGATCTAGCTTCCTGTTCCACTTTGCAGGGTGGTGTGGGACACCACTCTTGAAGCCTGAACAGTGCGAATAGATGGTCGGTTGGATGGCAGATAATGCTTTCAGTATGTTTCAGAGCACCACCTTGTCTTCCACCTGATCCAGTCTCACTAGCCAAAAGTCTGGACGACATAATTCTCACCCTAATCCTCTTTCCTCCCACCATGGCGAGTTACCGGTGACAAATGATCCCACACTCGAACACTCCGAGTAGCTCTTTACATTTCTTTTTTTTATTCTGGCCTCTCACCCTGCAGGTTTCAAGATGGTAATGAGATCATGTGTAGTGATGCCCAAATGTTTGAGCAATAAAAATGAGTGCCGGAGTTTATCATTTTTATTGATTTATCCTTTCTCCAGAGCTAACACATAAAAAAGCGCAATGAGCACCCCTCTATACCTTTATCAAATATTTGAGCAGCCATGGTGAGAAGAAGATGATGGTGGGAACAGCAATTAGTGTCTCAAGAGCTACATGATGAATTAGATACAGTTGCCAAGTCGGGAGGACCAGAGTGCGGAAGTGGAAGATGAGGTGGTGGATGATAAAGTTGCTGACCCAACCTTGGAAGGTGCCATGCAGAGCAAGGATGGCAGTGCAGAGATGGAGGGATCCACAGCACTGCAACAGACAGGAAGACTCAGTGGAGTGGTTAGAATGAGAAGGTGAGCAACTGTTCCCTAGAACATGAACAAGCGTTGAGTTCCCAGGCCGAGGGTTAGTGATTCCTGGAACTTAGCTTTTTAAAGAGAGTGGAGACGATGAAAGAATGGCCATTTACAATCTGTGCCGTACCAAGATCAGCTGGGGCCAGAACACTATCAGCCTGACCACCAACAGCATGCTCAGGCACATGTCTTCAAAGCAACTGACTATTCTATGTGAGCCAAACACCCGGGTACATAATCAGCATCTGCAGATGACACCACTGCCTCTTCCCCCTGTGCTACATGCTTGCCAATCTCCTGTCCAGGACACAGGCACGGATGCCTCCCGCCCTGCACCTGTTGTTGCACATTCTCAAGCACCGTCAGCAACCATGTCCAATTCTTTCTCCCAGCGCAGCATTCAGCTGTCCCTACCCCAGGTCTTGGAATTCAAATGCAAATACTCAGCCACCCACCCACCCACAGGCATAAACACTAAATGAGCACATTTCCTGCCTTGTTCTCATCCTCCATCTCCGAATTATCATCCGTGAGCACGTCGTCCATATCAGTCGCAAGCTGGAAGCACTGTAGCACTGCGGTGAATCATCAACAGGTTCTGTTGAAACTAATTTATTTAGGTGACAAACTACACACTGCCACAAAATTGTGCCAAGGTATAACAGACCAGACATGTCGGTGGATCTCACTGCTGAACCTACAACCAGGCAAGGTCATGTCTGATAATGGCCGTAAACTGGTGACGGCACTGAATCTTGGCAAGCTTGTACATGTACCATGCCTGGCCCACGTGCTCAGCTTAGAGGTTCATCAGTTTCTGAAAACCTTCCAAGATTTGCCTGAGCTACTTGTGAAAGTACACAGCACATGGCTAATTTTTGCAAGTCAGCTACAGCTGCTGCTACCCTGGCATGGCTGCAGTAGCGCTTGCAATTGCCATCTCACCAACTGGTGTGCGATGTAACCATGCACTGGAACTCCACATTACACATGTTTGCAGCGTTTTTTGAGCAGCCGAGGGCAGTAGTTGAATACCAGCTTCAAGATGCCCATCAGTATTCCAGTCAACCTCTGCACATAATAACCGACAAGTGGGCATGGATGTGTGACATCTGCGAGGTACTACAAAACTTTGAGGAATCAACCAAGATGGTGAGCTGCGATGACGCCATAAAAAGTGTAACCATGTCGCTTCTGTGTCTACTAAAATGCTCGTTGCTCACAATTAAAGAGGAAGCTTTGCATGTGGACCAGGTGGAGATAAAGGAAGAAAGTACACAAGGTAAGAGATTAAGGAGATAAACACCACGTCCAACATAGGTAGGGAAACACTATCAAAGGTGTGGGTCAGTTTCATTAGACTCTCCCAATGCCCAGGCCCTGGTGTGTGGGGCAGTCTGACAAGGAGAGAAAAGTTTTGGAAGATAGTGGAGAAGTACCTAGACCAAAATACTCTGTGATTCCTCTGCGCCATACAGATATTTCTTATCCAAGCTGGACACATGGCATGAACTGTCTCTATAAGCCTTCGAGGTGCAGACCTGCCCTGTCGCTAGTGTTTTGTCAGAGTGTGTATTTAGTGTCGCCGGGGGCATAATAACTGATAGGCGCATCGGCTTGTCACCTGAAAATGCTGACAGGCTTACTTTTATCAAAATGAACAAGGCCTGGATTGGCTGAGACTTCTCAGTCCCACCAGATGACAGCAGTGGAACATAAAGCCAATTCAAATGTTCCTTTTTTTCCCTGTGTATTTCCATGACCTCTTCCCACAAAAAAAGGGTATACAGCTCATAGTTTCTTAATTTTCTTGTCCTCCTCTTCCACCTCCTTTACCTGTAAAGAGGGTCATTATGCGGCCCACGCTCAAAATGTTTAGAGAGTCATCAGGTGGCCCTCACTCATAATTTTTAGAGGGTCATCATGCAGCACTCGCTCAAAATTTTTAGATGATAAACAGGCGATCCTTGCTCATAATTTTTAGAGGGTAATCAGGCTGCACTCACTCATAATTTTTAGAGGGTCATCATGTGGCACTCACTCATAATTTTTAGAGGGTATACCAGCGGTCCTCACTCATAATTTTTAAACAGTCATCATGCTGCCCACGCTCATAATTTTTAGAGGGACATTGGGTGGCCCTCACTCTTAATTTTTCTAGGGTGTGTATGATACCCTCTTTCATAATTTTTACAGGATGCATATGAGGCCTACTTCTACAATTCTCTTACATATATGTATGTTTTTCAGCCCTTGAACTTAGTGCATAGGCTTTACCAGTCTAGGAGTGACACTTAATAAAAATAGGAAAAAAATGCTTTCTGAGGCCCGCCTCTACATGTTTTCCAGGGTGTATTGCATTCCCTTCTTCTAATTTTTGGCAGCCCTAGCACTTAGTGCATAGGCTTTATGAGTCTAGGAGTCCTGCTACCTAACAATTCTAAAAGAATGTATGTCTTTATGTCTAATACAGGGTGTATCAGAGTCCCTCTTCCTTATAGTTTTTGGCAGTTCTTGCATTTTCTGCATATTCTTTGTGAATTTCAGAGTCCCTTGTTCATAAATTAAAACAAGATGCGTCTGACCATGTCACACACATCACATGCCTAGATAAGGTAGTACAATGTTAAAATTACATTAACCGGTGACTACCGATGGGTGTAGTTTTATTTCCCCCTCTACCATGTCATTTAATGTAATTATAGGTGACAGGGAAATACACTGAAAGATGGCCCAGCTATTAACCCCTTTACGACATCAGGCTCAGACTCTCTCCCTTTGATGTGGGCTCTGGCACTGAGTCAACATCTTTCACGGAACATGTCAGCTGTTTTGAATAGCCGTGGATGAATCGCGGGTGGATTAACCCATTAAATGCCGCTGTCAAATGCTGACAGTGGCATTTAACTCATGTTCACCCGTCTCCTGGAGACCTCTATGGTTGTCAGTGCCGCCTTGCTATGAGCGCCTGTGGTCGGCGCTCATAGCAAGTGAATAATTCTGCTATATAGAGGCGATCTGATCATCGCCTCTATGCAGCAAAGCCAATCAGTTTGTAGCAGCTTCAAGCCTCCCATGGAGACTATTAAAGCATGCCAAAAGTAAAAAAAGTTTTATAAAATATAAAAAAATAAAAAAAATAAAAGTTCAAATCACCCCCCTTTTGCCCATTCAAAATAAAACAATTAAAAAAAATCAAACATACACATATTTGATATCTCTGCATTCAGAATTGCCTGATCTATCAATAAAAAGGATTAACCTGATTGCTAAACGGTGTAGCGAGAAAAAAAGTAAAAATGCCAGAATTACGTTTTTTTTGGTGGCTGTGACATTGCATTAAAATGCAATAACGAGCAATCAAAAGATCGTATCTGCACCAAAATGGTATCTTAAAAACGCCAGATCGGCACACAAAACATAAGCCCTCACCCAACCTGACATCACGAAAAATGGAGACGCTATGGGTAGTAGAAAATGGCACAACTTTTTTTTTTTTTTTAACAAAGTTTGAAATTTTTTTTCACCACTCAGATAAAAAAGAATGTAGATATGTTTGATGTCTATGGTCTATGAACTTGTAATGACCTGGAGAATCATAATGGCAGGTCAGTTTTAGCATTTAATGAACGTAGTAAAAAAGCCAAACAAAAAACAAGTGTGGGATTGCACTGTTTTTGCAATTTCACCGCACTTGAAATTTCTTTCCCATTTTCTACTACACGACATGGTTAAACCAATGGTGTCATTCAAAAATACAACTTGTCCCACAAAACACAAGCTCTCACATGGCCAAATTGATGGAAAAATAAAAAAGTTATGGCTCTGAGAAGAAAGGTAGCAAAAAATGAAAACACAAAACTGAACAAAGCTCCGGTCATGAAGGAGTTAAGGGGTGGAGAAGGCGCTTTTACTCTTCTCTTTTTAATTTTGCCTTATTTACAAGTCATTTTACAGGAAACATTTTTTCCTGTAAAATTCATTATTTAGGCTGGTTTCACATTTGCGTTTTTTAGCGCTGGAAAAAAACGCATATGTGCGCATGCGTTTTTTCCCCTATATTTAACATGGGTGCGCATACCTGCGCGCTTGTAAGCGCATGTATGCGATTTTCATGCGCTGCGTTTTTTTGGGGTGTGCGTTGGTATTTTCCAGACGCAGCATGTTGCATTTTTTGGCCCTGCAAAAAAGCGCATGCGCACATATGCGCACGTTTTGCGCTAAAAATGGCCATTATAGCCTATGGATGCGCATATGTGCGCACTGGCATGCTCATGTATGCGTTTTTTTGCATATGCGTTTTTTTTTTAACCATGGAATTTAGGGGTTTGGGTTAGAGTTAGGGTTAGTTAAGGGGGTTTAGGGTTAGGGTTAGGGTCAGGGTCAGGGTTAGGGTCAGGATTAGGGTTAAGTATGGTTTGGTTAAGGGTTAGGGTCAGGGTTAGGGTCAGGATTAGGGTTAAGTATGGTTTGGTTAAGGGTTAGGGTCAGGGTTAGGGTTAGGGTTAGGGTCAGGGTCAGGGTCAGGGTTAGGGTTAGGGTTAGGGTCAGGGTTAGGGTTAAGTATGGTTTTGTTAAGGGTTAGGGTCAGGGTTAGGGTCAGGATTAGGGTTAAGTATGGTTTGGTTAAGGGTTAGGGTCAGGGTTAGGGTTAGGGTCAGGGTTAGGGTTAGGGTTAGGGTTAGGGTCAGGGTTAGGGTTAAGTATGGTTTTGTTAAGGGTTAGGGTCAGGGTTAGGGTCAGGATTAGGGTTAAGTATGGTTTGGTTAAGGGTTAGGGTCAGGGTTAGGGTTAGGGTTAGGGTCAGGGTTAGGGTTAGGGTCAGGGTTAGGGTTAAGTATGGTTTGGTTAAGGGTTAGGGTCAGGGTTAGGGTTAGGGTTAGGGTCAGGGTCAGGGTTAGGGTTAGGGTTAGGGTCAGGGTTAGGGTTAGGGTTAGGGTTAGGGTCAGGGTTAGGGTTAGGGTTAGTTAGGGTTTAGGGTTTGGGTTAGGGTTAAGTATGATTTGGTTAAGGGTTAGGGTCAGGGTTAGGGTTAGGGTTAGGGTCAGGGTTAGGGTTAAGTATGGTTTGGTTAAGGGTTAGGGTCAGGGTTAGGGTTAGGGTTAGGGTCAGGGTTAGGGTTAGGGTTAGGGTCAGGGTTAGGGTTAGGGTTAGGGTCAGGGTTAGGGTTAGGGTTAGGGTTAGTTAGGGTTTAGGGTTTGGGTTAGGGTTAAGTATGATTTGGTTAAGGGTTAGGGTCAGGGTTAGGGTTAGGGTTAGGGTCAGGGTTAGGGTTAGGGTTAGGGTCAGGGTTAGGGTTAGTAAAGTCATGGTTTGGGTTAGTGTGAGGGGACAGCCAATGTTGGAAAAAAACGCAAACGCGGTAAAAACGCACTAAAAACGCATACAAACGCTTAAAAACGCTGCGTTTTTTTCATGCATGCTCATAAAAATGCTTGAAAAAAACGCAGCAGTTGTATGCTTTTGTATGCGTTTTTTCAATGCGTTTTTTTGCGGGAAAAACGCGCTGCAAAAAAAAGCAAGTGTGAAACTAGCCTAACTCTTTGTTTTTGTATGTTGTATTGTCAGTCCTTAAAAGTTGCAAAATACTCAGGCAACATTATTCCCAGCAGCAATATGGGAGTCAGAAATGCATCAAGTCATTTTCCCCATGCTGTTCTCAGTTCATTTGAGCACCGTTTCTATCCATTTCTATGATTTTCTTGCCTCCCCAGCCCTCCTATTAGGGTCTTCCTGAAAAATGTTTGCGTTTCCCATTGATTTCCATTATACTTATATTATACTAGTTACTCGAATCAAGCCTGTCCAAGCATTTGACCTGCTCGATTCGAGTATCAAGCACTCAAGCATTTTAGTGCCCAGTCATCACTAATGGTAACCCTTAATTTTGTATTTCTTCCTAGTTCATGAGTGTTGGAAGACATCACCCCTGATAATATTGTTGAAATTGCCACAAGAAAGGCAATGGAAGGTACCATGTTATGAATGAGTCACCGTAGGAGGCAAAAGCAGAAATACAAGCTAAGTCCAGAAAACCAGAGAAGTTGGCAACTATCAGACTGCAGACCCCTGAACCTATCAACACAACTAGCAGTAGCCGTGGGGGGTTCCTACGATGCCCTAGACCCCTCGATCACAGCCAGAGAATTACATAGGCCTAAAGAAAGAAAGGGGAAATCTAAACTGCCCCAAAGCAATAGGCAGCCCCCAACATATAATGATGGTGAAGCAAGATGAAAATACTAACACAGACAGAAAGATAGACTGAGCAAAGACGGGGCCCAAAACTACCTAGATAGGAAAGGACAGGAATGCTGCTGTCTGCAATCTGCCAAAACCCTATCAAAGACAAAAGCCAACAAGCTGATATGAAAAAGGCCCTGAAGCAGCTAGACTTCAAAAACTAAATCAGCACTCAGGTATTTTCAGAAGACAGAGCTAAATGAATTCAGCACACCCCAGCAGGGAATGGCAGAAATCCAGAAAAACAAACCAAAACAAAGTCAAAGCACCAAAGCAAAAGGCCGAGCAGCAAACTTAGCTTTACAGGAGCAGGAATTCAGACTGGTCTCCAAGGATCCCACAGAGAAAATCACCCGCAGGGCAGAAGGGCGTCGGCAGCCTTATATCCAGTTAGTAACTCCACTCAGCCAGTCATCATCATCAGCCTCAGGTGTTTGATAATCAGGCTCACTACCTTTCTTTACCAGAAGAGGGAGTTACTCGGGCCTCAGTAATGAAGGGGAAAATGAACTCACAACAGTACCTCCCCCTTGAGGAGGGGTCACCGAACCCTCAACCACGCCACCAGGGCGATCAGGGTGAGCCCGATGAAAGGCACGCACCAATCTTTTGGCATGAATATCAGAGGCAGAGACCCAGGAATTATCCTCCTGACCATAACCCTTCCACTTAACCAAATACTGGAGTCTCCGTCTAGCCAGACGGGAATCCAGTACTTTCTCTACCTCATATTCCATGTTACCTTCAACCAATACAGGGTCTGGAGGTGCCACCCCCGGAACAACAGGTTCAACAAACCTCTTCAACAAAGATTTATGGAACACATTATGGATTTTAAATGTGACAGGAAGAGCCAAACGAAAAGAGACCGGATTAATAATCTCCACAATCTTGTAAGGTCCAATAAATCTAGGCTTAAACTTAGGAGAAGCCACCTTCATAGCAATATTTTTTGATGATAACCACACCATATCACCAACCTTAAACTGGGGACCAATGGTCCTATGTCGGTTGGAAAACCGCTGGGCCTTTTCCTGGGAGAGAGATAACTTATCCACCACTTGATCCCAGATCTGGTGCATTCTCTCCACCACAGTGTCAACACCTGGGCAGGCAGAGGGCTCCACCTGCCCTGAAGAAAATCGAGGATGAAACCCAAAGTTACAAAAAAAGGTGACATCAAAGTGGCAGAACTAGCTCTATTATTTAAAGCAAATTCGGCCAAGGGCAAAAATGAAACCCAATCATCCTGATCAGCAGAAATAAAACATCTCAAATATGAATCCAAGGTCTGGTTTGTTCTCTCTGTCTGCCCATTGGTCTGAGGGTGAAAAGCAGAGGAGAAGGACAACTGAATTCCCAGCCTGGAACAGAAAGTTCTCCAAAATCTAGACACAAACTGGACTCCTCTGTCAGATACAATGTTCTCAGGAATCCCGTGCAAACGAACCACCTGTTGTAAAAACAGGGGCACCAACTCAGAGGAAGACAGCAACTTAGGGAGTGGTACAAGATGAACCATCTTAGAGAACCTATCACAAATCACCCAAATAACAGTCATCCTCTGAGAGGCAGGCATATCAGAGATGAAATCATTTGAAATATGGGTCCATGGCCTCTTGGGGACAGGCAAAGGCATCAACAACCCACTAGAGTGAGAACACAATTTAGACCGGGAGCACGTCCCACAGGACTGCACAAAATTCCTGACATCACGAGACAAGGAGGACCACCAAAAAAACGACTCACCAGATCTCTAGTACCAAAAATACCTGGATGACCAGCCAAAGCAGAGCAATGAACTTCAGACATCACTCTCTTCTTCCACTGGTCAGGAACATACAACTATCCACTGGGACAACGCTCAGGTTTGTCCTCCTGGAACTCTTCCAGAGCACGTCTCAAATCGGGCGAGATGGCAGATAGAACTACCCCTTCACCTAAGATGGTAGCAGGCTTGGTCACTACAGGAGAATCAGCAAAGAAGCTCCTAGAGAGGACGTCTGCCTTGACATTCTTTGTTCCAGGAAGAAAAGAAACCACAAAATCAAAACGTGTAAAAAACAAGGCCCACCTAGCCTGTCTAGGGTTCAAGCGCTTAGCCGACTCTAGGTAAATCAAATTCTTGTGGTCAGTGAGGACCACGACTTGATGCTTAGCTCCCTCCAACCAATGTCTCCACTCCTCAAATGCCCATTTCATGGCCAACAGTTCCCTATTCCCCACATCATAGTTACGTTCAGATGGGGAGAACTTTCGGGAAAAGAAAGCACAGGGATTCATTTTAGATGTTACAGGATCCTTTTGGGACAAAACAGCTCCTGCACCAATCTCAGAAGCATCCACCTCTACCTGGAATGGAAGTGAGACATCAGGTTGCCGCAAAACCGGGGCGGAGGTGAATCTTCGCTTCAGCTCCTGAAAGGAAGAAACAGCCTCCGGAGACCAATTTAACACATCAGCACCCTTTTTAGTCAAATCAGTCAATGGCTTGGCAATACTAGAAAATTTTGCTATAAATTTCCGATAAATATTAGCAAAACCCAAAAACTTCTGGAGGGCCTTCAAAGAAGTGGGCTGAACCCAATTGTGAATGGCCTGTACCTTGGCCGGGTCCATTTCAATAGTTGACGGGGACAAAATAAATCCCAAAAAAGAAATCCTCTGTACTCCAAAAAGGCATTTAGATACTTTGACATACAGGGAATTCTCCCTCAAGATCCGGAACACAGTCCGAATATGTTCCACATGAGAATCCCAGTCCTTGGAGAAGATCAAAATATCATCCAGATAGATAATCAAAAATTTATCGACAAAATCTCGGAAAATATCGTTCATGAAGCACTGGAAGACAGAAGGGGCATAAGTGAGCCCAAAAGGCATCACCAGGTACTCAAAATGTCCCTCCGGAGTATTAAACGCCGTCTTCCATTCATCCCCATGCTTAATGCGAATAAGATTATACGCCCCCCTGAGGTCAAGCTTGGTAAACCAGCAAGCACCTTTAACTCTGGAGAATAGATCAGAAATCAGGGGTAACGGATACTGATATTTAACAGTAATTTTGTTGAGGGCACGATAATCACTACAAGGTCTTAATGATCCATCCTTTTTGGCTACAAAAAAAAACCGGCACCTAAGGGTGACGAGGATGGTCTAATATGACCCTTCTCCAACGCCTCCTTAATATAGGATCGCATAGCCTCGTGCTCAGGTACAGATAAATTGAAGAGCCGACCCTTGGGAAATTTACACCCCGGGCTCAGTTCAATTGCACAGTCATAACTCCTATGAGGAGGCAGAGACGCAGACTCATTCTCACTAAATACATCATAAAAGTCCGCCAAATAATCAGGAACATCATGCGACTGAGGAGAGGTGGAAAACACCGGAGCCTCACTAAAGGCACACCGACAACCCCAACTCACCACAGACACAGATTTCCAATCCAAAACTGGATTATGAATCTGTAACCAGGGAAACCCCAGAACAATGGTATCATGCAGATTATGCAACACCAAAAATCTGCAATTTTCTTGATGGTATGGGGCGACCCGCATTACCACCTGGGTCCAAAACTGGGGTTTATTTTTAGCCAAAGGAGTAGCATCAATCCCCCTCAAAGGGATAGGCGTCTGCAGAGGTGTCATCGGAAATCCACAACGTTTAGCAAAATCCAAGTCCATTAGGTTTAGGGCTGCTCCCGAATCCACAAAAGCCTTGGCAGAAAATGTGGACAGGGAGCAGATCAGAGTAATAGCCAGAAGAAACTTAGGTTGAACACCCCCAACAGAAAACGTGTGTGCAAAGCGTTTCTCTCGTTTAGGACAGACAGAAATAATATGCGAGGCATCTCCACAGAAAAAACACAACTTATTACGCCTTCTGAACTCCTGACGCTGCTCTCTGGAAAAAACTCTATCACATTGCATAGGTTCAGACATTTGTTCAACAGGTGGCAACACCTCTCGTGCAGCTTTGCGTTCGCGCAAACACCGATCAACCTGAATGGCTAATGACATAGAATCGTCAAGACCAGAGGGAATAGGAAATCCCACCATAGTATCTTTTACGGCTTCTGACAACCCCTTCCGAAAGAGAGCAGCCAAGGCATTATCATTCCAGGTAGTAAGTACTGCCCACTTTCGGAATTTTTGACAGTACAATTCTGCAGAATCACAACCCTGGCTCAATGCCAGCAGGGTCTTTTCAGCCTGATCAATGGCATTAGGTTCGTCATACAACAACCCCAAAGCTTGAAAGAATGCGTTCACATTAGTCAGAATAGGATCATCTGGTTTCAAAGAAAACGCCCAATCCTGGGGATTGCCACGCAGCAAAGAGATGACAATTTTAACCTGCTGCGTGGAGCTCCCTGACGAGTTAGGCTTCAAGGCAAAAAATAATTTACAATTATTTTTGAAATTCAAAAATTTAGACCGATCCCCAAAAAATACATCAGGTGTAGGAATCTGTGGTTCAGCAGCATGTGAATGAGCAAGGTAGGCGGAAATTCCCCGCACTTCCGCAGCGAGTTGCTCCACATGATCAGACAATTGCTTTATCTCCATTGAGAGAAAAAAAAATTCCCCCTACGGCCTCAGAGATATAGAGGAAAAAATATACACACTTTTTTTTTTTTTTTTTTTTTTTTTTTTTTACAATTCTTTCCTGCTATTGAGTACCCTAGAATCTGTGGTATGGCGGGTGATTCTGTTATGAATGAGTCACCGTAGGAGGCAAAAGCAGAAATACAAGCTAAGTCCAGAAAACCAGAGAAGTTGGCAACTATCAGGTTGCAGACCCCTGAACCTATCAACACAACTAGCAGTAGCCATGGGGGGTTCCTACGATGCCCTAGACCCCTCGATCACAGCCGGAGAATTACATAGGCCTAAAGAAAGAAAGAGGAAATCTAAACTGCCCCAGAGCAGACCCCAAAGCAATAGACAGCCCCCAACATATAATGACGGTGAAGCAAGATGAAAATACTAACAGACAGAAAGATAGAATGAGCAAAGACGGGGCCCAAAACTACCTAGATAGGAAAGGACAGGAAGGCTGCTGTCTGCAATCTGCCAAAACCCTATCAAAGACAAAAGCCAACAAACTGATATGAAAAAGACCCTGAAGCAGCTAGGCTTCAAAAACTAAATCAGCACTCAGGTATTTTCAGAAGACAGAGCTAAATGAATTCAGCACACCCCAGCAGGGAATGGCAGAAATCCAGAAAAACAAAGCAAAACAAAGTCAAAGCACCAAAGCAAAAGGCCGAGCAGCAAACTTAACTTTACAGGAGCAGGAATTCAGACTGGTCTCCAAGGATCCCACAGAGAAAATCACCCGCAGGGCAGAAGGGTGTCGGCAGCCTTATATCCAGTCAGTAACTCCACTCAGCCAGTCATCATCATCAGCCTCAGGTGTTTGATAATCAGGCTCACTACCTTTCTTTACCAGAAGAGGGAGTTCCTCGGGCCTCAGTAATGAAGGGGAAAATGAACTCACAACAGTACCATATATGGGAAATGCCAAAAAACATTGTTTTGGCTCCTTGCTCCCCATATCGGCACTAGCTAATTTATTATTGTCAGTTTTTGGAAGATCTCCACATTAGGATGTGCCTCTTTAACTTTATGTCAATGCTTTCTAACAATTATTGCAATATATTGGATATGGTGTTCAAAAGTAGTTACTAAAAGGATTCTCTCTTGTTTAATTCTTGGATCTAAAGAGTTATCTGATGTTGTCTCACTCAACGGCCGGTCTATAACGTCCAGAGGGTATTCACGATTGAGGAACTTCTGGCCCATATTTATTCTACACTTCTCCTTCCTGAAAGTATCAGTCACAATCCTCTCAATATGCTGCAACTGACTCTTAGGTAGAGAGTCTCCAGAGGTACTCGTCTGAAAGCTGTCATAGTGTAATAGAGAATTTCTATTACTAGGTTTGGTAAGCAAATCTGTACATAATTTACCATCCTCAACATTTACCAAAGTATCTAAGAATCTAAGTTCCTTGACACTAGTAAACTTCATTGTTGAATGTTGTTTATTTTGGTATAGTAAAAATTGCTGTAAGGACTCAATTCCACCAGTCAAATGGTAAAAATATCATGAATGTACTGCAGCCAGACCGGACAAAATCTAAACAATCTAAAATTTAGTTAATTCCTCAAATAGCTTTATTAGTCATTACCTGCTGATATACCTCTACAATTTAGGCTACTAGTATGCAAGATTTTAAGTAAAGCTAAAATAACTCTGTCAAATTATTGGAAGAGTACCTTTGTTCCATTATTAGAGGAAGTGATTTCTTCTATAAACAATACCTGCACATAAAAGAAAATAATGTCTCATTATTAACTATCTTATACTACTTTCACAATAATCTGGGGGCCATGGCTTCTTATTAGTCATTGCCATAATATACCAAATGAGCCTTGTACTGTAGTTTCTTTTACTTTGTACAAATAGGAGCATGGCTCCCCCTTTTTGAGCTAAGCATTTCATCTATGTAGCTTCACATGGGCAGGTGTCTGAACAATTGGCCCTGGGTCTTGCTCTGCCCCATCTATATAGAGGTTGGCTGGCACAAAGTGAGGTTTTAATACTGGAGATAGAACCGTTCTGATTGGGTACACCTTGTCACGGTCGGATGGCTTTTACTCTTTGCTGGTCAAAGTAGTGTTAACTAAGTACTCTATGTTATTTACATGTACTAATACTATTAAATTATTTATTTACTACAGGGTATATGCTCATTTTGTTTTTTGGGTGGGTTTGCCTATTAAATGGCCAGAGTGTCAACATGCTCCTACACATTGCACGTATACAAACTTATGTTCCGGCTCATTTCTTTGGTTTTGTTAAAATTAACCTGTACAGTCTCGTGGAGACAAAGGGGTCATCGGGTTCTCTAGTCTGCTAGCCTGAAATCACATGAACCAGGGATCCTCACACGAACGCCCGCTCTACTTTTACTGTGGGCATACTAGTACTCAGACAACACAGGTTGATGATAAAACAGTGTGGCAATAGTTTATTGAACCACAAAACCGGCAAATAATACATAGAACAGTTCCAGCAAAATACCCAAGATGGTGAAAAATTACTGAGTCTCACCCTTCCGCTGATTCGCTGGGATAAGAGCAGCTGTGACTTCAGAGTTTCCAGCTCTGACTATCCCCACCTATGGCACCCACAGAGAGAAGGTAATGGCATTAATGTACTTTGCTCTGCACTTAGAAGGGCAGAGAAAAGTACACCTGCACAGGAGCGTGTTGAAGGACACCGTGTGGATGATGCAGGATGCTTCATCTGGACCACGGACCGAGACAGCCATGGTGTTGGAAACCAGAGGTCCACAGACGGCACCGTGCCCACTCACTCGCTGTCTCCATCTGCACTGAATGCATTCAAATATAATCTGTACATTTTCCAAAAATAAAAGTAATTTATATATTCATTTTACCTTAAAAAATATTCTATTAATACAAAATGGCTTTTCATCATTTAGTTTTGTAAAGTTTTCCAATGATGGTTCATTTCTGAGAACAATAGCACATACCACTGTTATTTTCTTCTTACTCTTTCTAGTTTGATCGTTGTGTTCAGAAATGAACAATTATTAAAGCCTAGATTTAGTGTGCCTTTTAAGAAACGGTCATTATGATGTCAAACTGTTTGGTATTACTCAAGTTATTGAATTTATTACAGACATATTGTACATCTCTTTTGAAGAATAAAATAAGTGGAATGGTTGTGGACATGATACAGAGGAATATAAAACATATTAAATCCCCATCACAGAACCTCTTACCTCTTGTCTCCCCAAATGCTTTTGAGTGTTGACACATGGCAGTAAGATGTTATTATGTTTGAGCTGCTTTTGTTTAAAGTAGGTATTACGTCTATTGGAGCTGGGCACTGCACATCTGCAAGTCAGCGGAAATTCCAAAATCTTGCATGCTCCTTTGATTGTTACATTTAAGATATCATGTGCTACTAGCTCAGCTGCTGCAAAGCATTAAAGTCATTCACTCTGAGCTTGTAAAATACTTTGGAAACGCTATAGACAAGGATTAGAGAAGATGAGTATTCCACATGGCTACGGAAGAGATGGTAAACAGGAGTAGCCCACAATACTTAAAGTGATATATTGACTACATGTGGGGAACTGTATTTTAGAAATTTGGTTGTCTAATAAATGCGGCTGATCTCTTGCAGAGAATGTTACTTGATCAAACGGAATTACTCCTGCAGGGTACTAAGGCCTTTAACAAACTAAGCTGAATGGCCATAAGTTACTTTTTGGAGGAAACCTAATGGTCCACATACACAGTCAATACAGAAACATTTTATGACAGGCACTCATCTTAATTGCTTCTTTACTGAAAGCAGAACTGATTTGGCTCCATATATGTTGGAGCAATGACCTGATAATTTTCTTCTTCTGGTAGTTTAGTTGCTTCTAGTTTATAATTATTTTTCCTGGCAAATTGCTTCTTCATAGAAGAAGAGTACTTGAACTCTAGTACCAATGAAGAAAAATAACTTTCCGGCACTTCCATCCATAAAATTAATCTATTACAAATTCATTTAAAAACAGGAGGATCCATCAAGAAGATAAAAGCTACGCATTTCTGGCCTACACTACACCCTTAGTGATAGGAATATTCCTATAAATAAGTGAGTAGTGTAAATTAGAAAGGCGTAACGTTTTATAATCATGATAATGGATCTTCATGTTTTTAAATGAATTTCTAATAAAAAGATTCATTTTATGGATGGAAGTGCCGGAAAATCCTTTTTCTTTGTCGGTTCTTCAGTAGTTGAGCTTCACCAGCAGGCACCAGTTCATCAACTTGCCTGTGTATCCCGAACAATATTTCCTTGGTGAGCTTCTTTATTTCTTTTTTCTACAGACTTGAACTCTAGTGACACCTATTGGTAGTAGCACTGTTAAAGGTCAATATTGACCCTTTAATAAGCCTTGCCCTGTGACTTAGTCAAACCAGACACTATTTCCAGACACGTATCGGGGTGTTAGCTCCTCATCAATGCAAAGCAGAAACTCTAATTTGCTTGGGTAAGAGGCCAGAGACAGCAGTATAAGGGGTAACATTTCTCCTTGTAGAGAATGCTAAGCCATTGTAAGGAGACTTATGGGCCATGTATTGCTTCTCTGGAAAACTGAATAGGAATAATTAAGACCATCTCATCCTGAACTGACTCCCTGCTATGCTTGTGCCGGTACACTATTATCTATACTCAACACACATACAGTAGCTGCAGTGTAAACCATAAAGGGGAGATGGGTGGTGACCATGGTGGCCATTTTGAAGTTGGCCATTTTGGATCAAACTATATTTTTTCCAATGGGAAGAGGATTATGTAACACATCAAACTTATTGAGAATTTCACAAGAAAAACAATGGTGTGCATTTCTTCTGCGGTGTTGCTATCAGTGTGTCAACAGTGGGAGAAGAGGGTTGCATTGAAAATCCGACACAATGGGCAGCACTTTGAACACATTTTATAAGTGGTAATAAACTTGTAAATAACTCATGAAAGAATAAAGTTACATTAAAACCAAGCACACCATTGTTTTTCTTGTTCAATTCTCAAAAGGTTTGATGTGTCACATGACCCTCTTCCCATTGAAAAAAATAAAGTGGGATCCAAAATGGACAACTTCAAAATGGCCATCATGGTCACCACCCATTTTGAAAAGTTTCCCCCCTCCCATATACTAATGTGTCAGAAACAGGAAGTTGATATCACCATCCATTCCCATTTTATTTAGGTGTATCCATATAAATGGCCCACCCTGTAGATAGAAGGTGTGTTTTAGACTACTTTAGACTTAATTAGCAACACTCCTGACTTTAAGCTTGCCATAGGGATTTACTAAGGTTAAAGTATGGACAGTTTCCTGTAAAATACACTGATCAGCTGCTTATTCTGCATTATTATAAATCATGAACTTAGTTAATATGATTATATCATTTAGACTTTGCTCCTATTTTTTTTGGCTGGTTGGCTTTTAAGTTGTTTACTGGCGACTCATGAATGCAAATTACAAATGAGTCAATGGTGTCATTTTTTTAGATTTAGAACATCTAGTTTTTTTTCCATTGACTATACCAACTTGTAACAGTTTTACTATGCCCACCACAAACAGGTGCAAATTACAGAGTAATAAGGTCATTTGCTAAGCAGACCTTTAGTTATGCTTTCATATCTTCTGATGGCACAATTAAGATATATGAAAGTCACACTAGAGGTCCTGTGCCACCACAGAGAGCGATTTACAGTGAGCAGTTCTTTGTCTGGTGGATCTTTTATGGACTAGCGTGCAGTGAATTGCCAGGATGCAATACAGCATTTTCCTTGATGAAGGACCCAGTGATTAGCTAATCTGGTTACAATTCTAACAGGATTTGACTTACTAAGAAGGAACATTTAATAAAAAAATAATTTACTTATGATGCAAGAATGAAAATTGTGTAGTCTATAACTATACTTATTGTTTTTGATTTTATGTTATTTTTATGCAGCTTTTTATTTGCGTGTCCTGTTTGCTCTTGCACTATTTATTATGCTCCTGGAAATTGGACTCATCTGGCTTGCTTAGCTGCATGTGTACTCAGCTGTGCTCTAAGGGGGGCACATAAAAACAATCCTACCTCCGTATTTGAAAAGTGTGTTTCCTTTTTCTAAGATCACTTGCAATTTTCCTGTGGAGCAGCCAGGAGGTGCAAAATAACATTACCAGTACTTAGCAGGGAGAGGATCAGCTGAGTTATCACACTCCCCCACTGACTTCCCAACCTCTTTATGACACCAACTTGCTGGGACAATTGCTCCAAATGGGGCAGTGAATTAGCAACTTTTCAATACTTGACAACTGGTGATGTTGCTGTTTCTCATCATGTCATTGCACTAGACACTACCTGCTTGGTTTCCAACAGATACTAAATATTTCCCTTCCCACAATAAGAATGTCATTTATTACACACAGTTAAAATCAGTCAAGCAGAACCCTTAGTAATTTACATGAAATTCTACCTTCAATTCATAAAAGTCTAATTTAATGGTCAACCTGTTACTTTGTAGTTAACTACAATGTTTCCTACTGGGTTATGACCAGTAAGAAATGACAGGTAACAAGACTTACAAAACAAATTGAATATTCTATATATTTCACTGCCCTACTTGATCAGTTTTTTTAAAGGACTGGTTCACAAAATGATACAGGAAAGATATATATCTTTGTACCGTGTTAGCCAGTAGATAGAAGAATATTTAGAATTGAGAGTCCTCAGTGGTTGATACCTTTTAATGGCTAACTGAAAAGATGGAAACAAATTGCAAGCTTTCGAGACTACGCTCTTCATCAGGCTGACTAATACAAAATCTGAAGAATCACATATTTATACACAAGACAGCACAGAAATAACCCAATAGCTAAGACAAGTGATGTGAAGCGGAATAGTCATTATGGGAGAGGGATAAGCATAAATATTGGAACAGTTCATAGATAAGCAATGTGAAGGTTTTATTGCCCTCTGATTGTGGTCTGGTTCTGTGTTGTGATGACCCCAGAAGGTCTGGAGAGCAAACTCCTTAATTGTAAAACCAGTCCATTTATTATGACCACGGACAAGATAAAGATCCCCAACTCACATCAGGACTACAAGATCCCAGGTACTTTCAGCTGCATCACATCTAATGTGGTGTACTTAATTATTTGTACTAAATGTCCTACTGGGGGGGTCTGTATGTGGGGGAGACAGGGCAAAAACTGAGAACAAGGATGAATTCTCATTGTCACACAATAAGAGAAAAAAGAATGGATCTACCTGTGGCAAAACATTTTTGTATCCCTGGTCATAGCATGATGGACATTAAATTACTTGTATTTAAAGGTAACTTCAAGTCTCAGAGAGAGAGAAGAATCTCGGAGCACAAATTTATGAAAACTTTCCACACATTCAGTGCAGGAATGAATGTGTCACATGGATTTGTCTTTTTACATCAATTAAGGAATTTGCTCTTCAGACCTATCTATTGCATTATTTCTGTGCTGTCTTGTATATAAATATGTGATTTTTCAGATTTTGTATTAGTCTAGCCTGATGAAGAGAACTGCGTAGTCTCGAAAGCTTGCAATGTGTTACCATCTTTTCAGTTAGCCATTAAAAGGTATCAACCACTGAGGACTCTCAATTCTAAATATTCTTCTTGGTTCACACCACACATTTTTCTCCTGAACTGAAGTTTTACATCAGAGCTATATATGGCATGAATAACTGCTATTTTGCTGTACGTTTGCAGCATGCTATTTCATTTTTTATCCTTTTTTTTATCTTTGTAGCTAGCGTCCAAGGTGTACAGTTTTTTATATTGTCTTTATGCTGGGAAAAATATTCAAAAACTGTTTCATTTCATGCAGACTAGAGCCTTGATTTATCATTTGCCTTTTTTAGTCTTTTTAGTTTTGGTATTGTGGTGTTCTTTGACATTTTGTTTGCACATTTTCTTCAAAATGGGCCATGTGGTTCATGAATTTTGTACAAAATAAATGCTCTTTATTTTTATCTTTAACCTGTTTTGTGACTTCTTAGCACAAAAAGCCACATGTTCCATTAAAATGCTGCAAAATTTGTCCCAAAATATCTGGCATGCATAAAATCACTTCAGTGGGACTGGATGACATTTGCACCAAATTTTTGCACCTATTTAAAAAGTAACAATTGATGAATCAGCCTAAAAAGATCGGGAAACCCGAAACGCTGTCTACAATAGCGAACGTTAAAAAAAATAGGCATTTAAAATAGACTTTTAAAAAACTTGTAAATTAAAAGAAGAATTAGTCACACATGAAAAACAAGTGAAAAACACCAAAAACTAGACAAAAAAAGGCTCAAAATAATGAATCAGGCCCTAGATTTTAAGCCAGGAACCAATCTTAAAGGAGTTATCTCAACATTTAATTTCTGGAGTGCATTACTTCCCGGCCTCTGGTGGTGGTGGAGTGGTGCGCTCTTGATTGACAAATAATATTTTCCTCTGAATTGATGCAGTGTTTCAGAGTAAAACATACCTGGCTGTAAGAAGTAGAATGCTCCTAGATGTTACTTTGACATACTTCTTATAGAACCACCAAAAACTAGATGGACATTTTAAAAAGGAATTAAAGGAACACCAAGAGGTACCATAATAAGGATGTAACAACAATATCTAGACACTAGAGGCAAACGAATAAATTTGAGTGTAATTGAATTCTACTCAAATTTTACAAAAATCTGCATTCCACAAAGTGTGATTTTTTTTGCCATTCACATGAATTCAGCAATATGCCATAAGGTGGCTGCCATTTTTCTGAACCACAATGCACCATCAAAAGGTTAAAAAAGTAATCAGCATCATGATGTCATGACGTACGCCATGACCTCCTACACACATGCTTAATATCCTATCAAGTGCTATGACACCCGGAAGTCCTGGCACAGTGCAGGAGTTACAAAGTTTCTGTAGTGTGGAAGTGAGTAGCAGAGGGACTGGAGAGATCAACAGTGAGGTGAGTATAACAATTTTTTTGTTTTTTTTACATATTATTTTAATTATGCTCTGGGGACTGGAGAGACCTCAGAGCATAATAAGGGACATTACACTTCTTAGAAAAAACTGTGCAAACTGACAAATTTTAATCTACTCATCTCTACTAGACACCATCTTTCTATTATTCCAATGGAAACATTTTTATTATTTGAGCAATCTAATATATACAGTACATGTAATATTTAATTGTGGGAATCCCCTTTGAACTAGGTGGAATTATCAAGTATTTTTAGTGTAAATATCACATTCTGGAAGAAAAAGATTTTTAATTGCAGAAACTCTGAGTTTGAAAGTTTACCTGGTACTCCCCAATATATGCAACTACCTACCACTGTTTGAACAAAACATGAAAAGACAGACACTTAGTACATATGTTAAAGTGCAATGTGGCACTTCTTATTTCTGGGCAAATAGCAGAATGGAAAGGTGGATATTCAACCATCGTTACTTCAACCACCTTCAATAGATTTTTTTGGAGATACCATACAAATCGGATATCCCCTTGCAAAAACAGGTAAATACCCTGGTGAGCCGCTGGTTAGGAGTAACCTCTGACATGAACAGTAGCTATCACAATACATACAGACAAAAGTGGCTTCTTATCATTAAGCCACCAAACTACATAGCTTATTATTATAGAGAAACATAAGTAAATTTGTGAATGAGGGTAAAGTAATATTTGCTTGTACCTGAACAGTGGGGCCTCCAGAGTCATTTTTTTCATCGGGCCTGTCCATCCCAGTCAGACACTGTAAAGCGTGTCTCTGCATACTCATGGTGGCATTAGATACTATTGATGAGGTTATGAAAGTGTGTGTTGTTCTGTACAACTACATCCTGGCTAAAGATCGACCAAACTTAGAACTAGAGGAACCTGTTACTACCACATTGCGTGATTACCAAGATCACCCTGTTAGGACTTCAGTGGAGGTTGCCCAAATGAGGGATACATTTGCTGCGTACTTTGTTTCTGATAATGGATGTCTGGCATGGCAAGGCGAAATGGTTTAAGCCGCTAAAATGTACATATAATGTTAAAAATGTAACTGTAATGGTAAAATTTACCTGTAATGTTAAAATGTACCTGTATTAACTGTAATGTTAAAATTTACCTGTAATGTTAAAATTTTCCTAATGTTTGGTAACTTTAATAATAAAAAACCTCTAGTGAAACACCTGTTCCAAGTTCCCTCAACAATACAATACACATAAGTGTGTGTTTGCGGCGATGGTGCATAAGTGTGTCGACGGCGCATACAGAGATAAAGAACACTGTGAATGTGCAAACAAAAACAAATTTTAACTTAACAATAAAAAATTAGCTTTGGGGCATGTGGGAGGGTGAAATATTATGGGCATGGGGGTGTGGAGCTGGGATAATTGGCTATCATGTGTGGATGATGAAGGGGTTCCAGGGAAAGGGCCTACAAAATGCATGGGGTCTGGGAGGTTAAGGCTGGAAGTAGACAGATTAGAAGTGAAAGCGTGGGAAGGAAGAGACAAATTAGAAAACAGAGACACATTGGAAAGTGAGAGTGGTGGTGATCGGAGAGTTTTAGGTGTCCATTTTCAGGTCCTTGTCTTCTTCTTGTTTGCTGCACTGAACTGGTACTGGCATTCTGTTTGCTTCTTTTTTCATTTGGTGGGTGGGAGTGGTGGCTTGAGGCTGGTGTGCAGCAGGACTCGGCATGGTGGTGGAGGTAGACTGGTGCACAGCTGGACTCGGCATGGTTGAGGAGGTAGACTGGTGTGCAGCAGGACTCAGGATGGTGGTGGAGGTAGACTGGTGCGCAGCAGGACTCAGCATCATGGTGGAGGTAGACTGGTGCGCAGCAGGATTCGGCCTATTGGTGGAGGTAGACAGGCATGCAGCAGGCCTCGAGACATGGTGGTGGAGGTAGACAGGCATGCAGCAGGCCTTGACATGGTGGTGGAGGTAGACTGGTGTGCAGCAGGACTCGGCATGGTGGTGGAGGTAGACGGATGCGCAGCAGGACTTGGCATGGTGGTGGAGGTAGACTGGTGCGCAGCAGGATTCGACCTGGTGGTGGAGGTAGACAGGCATGCAGCAGGACTCGACACGGTGGTGGAGGTAAACTGGTGTGCAGCAGGACTCGGCATGGTGATGGAGGTAGACTGGTGTGCAGCAGGACTCAGCATGGTGGTAGAGTGTCACGTCACCATCAGACTCAGGGCCTGCTGTCCCGGCCTCGACTACTAGGAGGAGCCGGACTGTCCCATCACCGTCTGACTTGCGGCCTGCAGTTCCGGCCTTGGTCTCTGGGAGGCGCTGTGCTTCAACCCTGAGTGATGGTGGCGATGGGTATGAGCCTCCTGCGCAGGCGTCCGCTGAACGCAGGCTTCGCTCCTCGGTCAGTCATGAAGGAGCTGGTGCATCACCATCCAGCCTGGTCCTGGGGGCGGTCCGGATGACATCATGAGTCCAGCAGCCTGTGAGGGCTGATCTGATCCCTCAAATACCTTGGGACTGCTCTTGCAGGCCGCCGGATATATTCTTGGTTCCCCTGCGTGTTACTGTGTGAATTGCTGTTTGACTGACTCTGACTTTTGCCTGGACTTCTGACTCTGCTTCTGCCTAACGATTCTGTACCTCTGCTGCCCTCCTGGTTTATGACTCTTACTTTGGCCTGGATTCTGACTCTGCTTTTGCCTAACGATTCTGTACCTCTGCTGCCCTCCTGGTTTATGACTCTGGCTTCGGCCTGGAATCTGACTCTGCTACTGTCTACTGTTTTTATACCATTTCTGCCTGACTGGTTTAGTCTCGGATATCATTGCCTCTGTGTCCTGTATTGGAACACCTTTCTGGCGACCGTCCTGCTCTGGTCATTGCTCCTATTCAGACAGCGCCTCCTGGGCTCTGCTATAAATCCAGATCCCTGTATAGGGGTAAAGGGTATCAGTGTTTCTCGGGGTGCTGTCTGGCTGCAGTCCAGACCGCAGGCAGACGTCACATTATATCCGGCCCAAAAAAATAAAACTGCTCTTGTGTTTATACTTAACACATATAAAAGCAGTTTTCCTTACCTTTTTTTTTCTTCCTCTGACTGAGCTGATTCCTGGCCCAAACACCTGTTACATTGCACAGCCTGGAAGGTCACTCTCAGGCTCAGGCATGCTGCAACCTGGAAGCTTCAAAGAAAATGCTGGCTGTTGGAAATCCACATTCCTGGAGCATCGCCCCCTGGACAGCGCTGGGGGTCAGGTATTGCCCGCAAAAGCGGCCAAACTGTTGTTACCAGTTTCCCTTTCTTTTGCTAAGAAACGTCTGTGTGTGAAGGCTTATGTGGATTGTGGTGCTGCCGGCAACCTTATGGATTTTTTATTTGCTAAGAGTCTGGGTGTACCTCTGCTAAGGCTTAAAGCGCCTATTCAGACTATTACAATTAATGGTACATCTATAGACCAGGGAGACGTGGAATTCATTACTGCCGAAATTTCTATGTCAGTGGGGACATTACATAACGAACAAATGTCATTTTTTGTTATACACAATTTATCAGATCCAGTTGTGTTAGGCATGCCATGGTTGCACCAACATAATCCGATTATTGACTGGCGCATAGGTGACGTTGTGCGCTGGAGTCCACGGTGTCAGAGTAACTGTATGTCACTGTCAGTGAACCAAATTAAAATTAAAACACCTTCTAATCCACATGCGTTTAGGGATTATGAAGATGTTTTCTCTATAGTGGAGTCGGAGAAACTACCTCCGCACAGAGAATAAGATTGTCCTATTGACTTGGTCCCTGGTGCCCGTCTCCCTAAAGGGAGAATATTCAACCTCTCTGGTCCTGAGCGTGTAGCCATGAATGACTACATAGCAGACAGCCTACGAAAAGGCTTCATTAGACCTTCCACCTCACCTGTAGGAGCTGGGTTTTTCTTTGTAGAGAAAAAAGATGGTGGACTCAGACCATGTATTGATTACCGTGAGCTGAACGCCATTACTGTAAAAAATCAGTACCCGCTGCCACTCATTCCTGATCTTTTTAATCAGTTACTGGGAGCCCGCTGGTTTACTAAACTTGACCTCTGGGGGGCATATAACCTGGTCCGCATAAGAGATGGGGACGAATGGAAAACGGCCTTTAATACACCCCTTGGCCATTTTGAGTACCTGGTAATGCCGTTCGGACTCAGTAACGCTCCTGCAGTATTCCAGCACTTCGTCAACGATATTTTCAGAGACATTTGTGGGGTGTATGTCGTTGTATATCTGGACGACATTTTGATTTATTCTGCTGACCCTGTGACACATGCTCAACACGTCCGTTCAGTACTGCAAAGACTGCGCGAAAACTCTTTGTTTGCAAAATTCGAAAAATGTGTTTTTTTTGCCGAAGAGGTGTAATTTTTAGGATACATGGTCTCAGGGAAGGGGTTCCGCATGGATCCTACCAAGATTCAACCTATTAAGGATTGGGTGCAACCCAAGTCGCTGAAAGCACTGCAGCGATTTTTGGGATTTGCGAATTATTATCGCAAATTCATCAGGGGATTCTCAGAGATTGCCAAGCCACTCACGGACCTTACCTGGAAAGGGGCGGACGTGACCAATTGGAATCCTGAGGCAACTCGGGCTTTTTCTACACTAAAAGAGTGCTTCGTGGCCAACCCGGTGTTGATTCAACCAAACTTGGACCACCCCTTTATTGTAGAAGTAGATGCCTCCGAAGTCGGAGTGGGAGCAGTGCTCTCGCAAGGCACTGCATCCCTCACTCAGCTTCGCCTATGTGCTTTTTTCTCCCGCAAGTTCTCTGCCACGGAGAGAAACTATGACATCGGCAATCGGGAATTACTGTCAATCAAGTGGGCCTTCGAGGAATGGCGCCACTTCCTCGAAGGTGCCAAACACAAGGTTACTGTTATTACCGACCACAAAAACCTAACCTACCTAGAGTCGGCTAAAAGACTAAATCCTAGGCAGGCCAGGTGGGCCTTGTTTTTCTCCAGGTTCGATTTTTTAATCACCTATCGCCCCGGAACTAAGAATGTGAGGGCAGATGCCCTCTCCCGCAGCTTTTGCCCCACACAGACCGAGGACTATGAACCAGTTCCAATATTGGCTAATGGGATTGTCGTGTCGGCAGTATCTCTGGACCTTCTGGAGGAGATCCGTAGGTCATCAGAACGAGCTCCTGACACTACACCCCCCAAAAAATTATTCATTCCAGCTACCTTTCGCTTACAAGTGTTAAAAGAGTCTCACGACTCCGTCCTGGCAGGCCATCCTGGTCTCAATAATACCACTAGGCTGGTAACCAGGAACTTTTGGTGGCTGACGGTGGTCAAGGACTGTAAGGACTACGTCTCAGCGTGTGAAGTCTGTGCCCGCGCCAAGTCCCCCCATAACCGTCCTACCGGCTGGCTCCAGTCCTTGCCCACCCCTGAGAGTCCATGGACCCACATCTCCATGGACTTCATTACAGACCTGCCACCCTCCGATGGGAAAACTTGTATCTGGGTGGTGGTGGACAGGTTCAGTAAGCAGTGCCACTTTGTTCCCCTGTCTGGCTTGCCTAACTCTGAAACTTTAAGTAAGTTGTTTGTTCTTCATGTTGTACGTTTGCACGGCGTTCCGGCAAATATTGTGTCCGACAGGGGTACCCAGTTTGTCTCAAAGTTCTGGAGGGCGTTCTGTAAACGTATTGGTGTTGAGTTTTCCTTCTCCTCGGCATACCATCCCGAAACCAATGGCCAAACTGAGCGTGCTAACCAAGAGCTGGAGCAATACCTCCGCTGCTATGTCTCAGCACATCAGTCAGATTGGGTGGAACACTTGCCATTGGCGGAGTTCGCTCTCAATAATAGATACCAAGACTCCATCAAAACCACCCCCTTTTTCTGTAACCTTGGACTACATCCACGCTTTGGATCATTTTCGGCCAAGATGTCGGAACTCCCAGGGGTTGAGCAAAATATACGTCGTCTGAAGACAATTTGGTCCGAAGTAAATTCTAATTTGAAAGGGACTCAGATTAGACAGGCTTCGGCGGCTAATAGACGACGATCCCAGGGGCCGCACCTGGGAGTTGGTGACAAGGTTTGGCTCTCTACAAGAAACATCAAACTTAAGGTACCGTCCGCCAAACTGGGTCCCAGGTTCATTGGCCCATACGAAATATTAGAAGTAATTAACCCGGTAGCGTTTCGGTTAAAGCTCCCGCAGTCGTTTAAAATTCCTAATGTGTTCCATAAATCCCTCCTCAAGGTGTACCGCTCCCCAATTCGTCCCGTCCAGTCCCCTCCTCCTCCAATTTTGGTCAAGGGTGCCTTGGAGTACGAAGTCCAGGGCATCTTTGATTCCCGGCTAGTGAGAAACTCGGTGCAATATTTGGTGCATTGGAAGGGCTACGGCCCAGAGGAGAGGTCCTGGGTTCCCGCTAGTGACATTCATGCAAAGGGGTTGATTAGAAGGTTTCACCTCCTCCACCCTGACAAACCAGGTTTTGAGGGTCCAGAGGCCCCTCTTAGAGGGGGGGTACTGTCACGTCACCGTCAGACTCAGGGCCTGCTGTCCCGGCCTCGGCCACTAGGAGGCGCCGGACGGTCACATCACCGTCGGACTCAGGGCCTGCTGTCCCGGCCTCGACTACTAGGAGGCGCCGGACTGTCCCATCACCGTCTGACTCGCGGCCTGCAGTTCCGGCCTCGGTCTCTGGGAGGCGCTGTGCTTCAACCCCGAGTGATGGCGGCGATGGGTATGAGCCTCCTGCGCAGGCGTCCGCTGAACGCAGGCTTCGCTCCTCGGTCAGTCATGAAGGAGCTGGTGCATCACCATCCAGCCTGGTCCTGGGGGCAGTCCGGATGACATCATCAGTCCAGCAGCCTGTGAGGGCTGATCTGATCCCTCAAATACCTTGGGACTGCTCTTGCAGGCCGCCGGATATATTCTTGGTTCCCCTGCGTGTTACTGTGTGAATTGCTGTTTGACTGACTCTGACTTTTGCCTGGACTTCTGACTCTGCTTCTGCCTAACGATTCTGTACCTCTGCTGCCCTCCTGGTTTATGACTCTTACTTTGGCCTGGATTCTGACTCTGCTTTTGCCTAACGATTCTGTACCTCTGCTGCCCTCCTGGTTTATGACTCTGGCTTTGGCCTGGAATCTGACTCTGCTACTGTCTACTGTTTTTATACCATTTCTGCCTGACTGGTTTAGTCTCGGATATCATTGCCTCTGTGTCCTGTATTGGAACACCTTTCTGGCGACCGTCCTGCTCTGGTCATTGCTCCTATTCAGACAGCGCCTCCTGGGCTCTGCTATAAATCCAGATCCCTGTATAGGGGTAAAGGGTATCAGTGTTTCTCGGGGTGCTGTCTGGCTGCAGTCCAGACCGCAGGCAGACGTCACATAGAGGTAGACTTGTGTGCAGCAGGACTCGGCATGGTGGTGGAGGTAGACTTAGGACTCAGCATGGTGGTGGAGGTAGACTGGTGCGCAGCAGGACTCGGCATGGTGGTGGAGGTAGACTGGTGCACAGCAGGACTCGGCCTGTTGGTGGAGGTAGATAGGCATGCAGCAGGACTCCGCATGGTGGTGGAGGTAAACTGGTGTGCAGCAAGACTCGGCATGCTGGTGGAGGTAGACTGGTGTGCAGCAGTACTTGGCATGGTGGTGTCTTGAGGCAGGTGTGCATCAGGAACTCGGCATGCTGGTGAACCTGAATAGTGGTGGAACAGCCAGATATGCCATGTGTGGCTGCTGGAAGTACCGAGTCTGCATAGTGTGGCTGTAAGCAGCATGGCAGGCATCATATTCAGCTGGAGATCAGGCGTAAGGTTTTCCGACATGCCCCGCTTTATAGCATTAAAAAATGTTGTGCCTGTCTCTGAAGGTCACCTTACAGGCGGTCAAGGCGTAGGTTGACTTCCTTGAAAATTGAGTTCACATGCGCAAACCCACTTTCAAGTCTGTCTCCAACGGCCTTTAGACTATTCTGGAATACCGAGCATATGTGAACAAACTCGGGCATGAGTGGCCTTTTCCAGGCCTTCTGCCACTGGTGACAAGGGCAAAAAAAACAGTGGCAGAGGACTGGGACAGGGGAAAACCTGAAAGACCAGCTTCCTGTTCTCCAGCCTGTGAAGCCTGCCTATTTGCTGCATCGCTGGTGGATGACTGGGACTGTTCGGTGGCTTTTCGATGAGTGGCCGCTCCAACAGAGAAAGATCCAGGTTTAGCAGTACTGCTCCAGGTTCTGTTTGAAAAAGAAATGAAAAGCATTACTACAAAAAAAATAAAAATTTATAGCACCAACATATCCTGCGGAAAAGAAAAATTCAAATGTTATACCATGGAATACAACACAAAAACGCTTACGTTCGATGACCAACATCAGGAAGGAGAGATTACGATGGTACTTGTATTTTGAAATAGTTTGAGCAGCACCACTTCGAACCCAACTCTCCTCTCTCATGTCCTTATTGAAGCGATCCTTCATCAAGCACCACCGGACTTTGACTCTCTTCACTATAAAGGGGGAAAAAAAAAGAAATTGTACAACAATGCACCACAGGTTCACTGCCACGTCAGACCACATCGCAATACTTACAAAAATCCTTTCTAACTTGTGATGTGGCATGGTCCCAATCATCCAACAGCGATCTGGCCACTTCATCACATAGCCACCGAATGATCACAGCGTCCGAGTGCAGCTGATCCCGGGTGTCCCACAATGGAGCTCGCTCCTGCATCAATGTTATTAGGAGGTCATTGTCAATGGTGGCTTCACTATGTGGAACCTAGAAATAAAGAAAAAAAACATTAATATAGTTGTAAAGATAAAACAAAACAAAAACCTGAACTTGGGCCCGAGTCTGCTCCTTTTCTGCTGCGCTGGAACTGTTCTGTAAAAAAATACATAATTTTACCACATATGTCATATTGACAGTCAATACTTACCAATCAGTAGCAAATGTACTCACTTTATCAGTCTCCTGTCCGCTCTGGGAGGTATGCTCTTCACTGGAGGACATCATTGATAAGGAATGCTGCAAGAGAGACAGAAGTAAGTACAGACTGCAGTGAGAGAAACAGACAGACTTTTTCATAGCTTCTATACTCACATCCTGAGTGAAATCTAGAGTCTTCAGATGAGCAAAGCAGTAACAATCGCTTCCAGAGGCTTGAGAGTACTGTACTTCCAGTGCCCACACCCTCTTTTTATACAGCTTTGTTTTGGGGGTGGAATAAACTATTTCCTGGACCTGCTCATTCTGAATAACGCATGCGTATCGAACACAAGCGTATGCATGTCCTTGCGTACCAATATTTTCCTATAGTCAGTAATGCGTTTTTTGACGCACGCATGCACAAGCCTGTGCATATTTGAAGGATTTTTGATGCCTCAAAAAATGCAGCATGTTGCGTTTGCCATACCCCGCCGTAGACCGTGAAACAACGCATGCGTATGCATCCGCGAGTGAACGCGTGCAAACACATGTCCCTGCGTACACCATGTTAAATATATGTACTCATGACGCATGCGGATCTATGAGAGTCAAACGCTGCGCACAGATACGCAAATGTGAAACCAGCCTAAGAGATGGCTATTGTATTTCCACCTTTCTTTCCATTAAATTTGTAATTATTTTTCCACTAGGTTTTTTCATTAGTAAAACAAATGGAGAAAAACAGATGGAGGTTTTTTTTTCTTGAAGTTTACTCTTAATTTATGTCTTACTTTTTACAGTTCCTCTGAAATGTACACAAGGTTTTTGCAGTGCAAAACTTTATGCACTGACATAACATCACATTGAGAGGAAAGAAAGTGGCAGATTGTTATTTTATGGTGGAGAATCAGGCTGAACCACTTACATGTGTTATCTATTTTATCCTCACCAAGTTTCGGAGCGTGTTTTATTAGATAGATTTCATTGCAAAATGCCACAAAACACAGTCACTGTACCAGCTGCATCATTCTTTCTCTATAAGGGATTGCGTGCAATGGAGGTATACTGTACTTTCTAACCACAATCTCATTTGCCAAATTCCACTAGCATTACTGCATTTACCAAAAGGTTTTTATAAACAGAATTTTGTATTGGTAACATTCTCATGGATGGTTTCAGTGATCATGGTTTTTTTCTAGATATACCTGCTTCATATTAACATTGCCCCCCCACCCCGTTACATGCTATATAAATAATACAGTATGTTGCATTTTCAATGTTTTTATCTTAATCGGCACTCCATTATTTCGAAGAATGATGTGTACATTTGTCTGATGGATGACGAGGAAATTCGTGATCAATTCCATATCTTTTGTCTTTGAAGATGAACGTAAATCTTTAGAAAATGTAGCAGAAACATAGCAGAAAAAAATAAGATCAAAACAAGCAAAGACTGTGAATTCAGGAAGCAAGTACATTCACAAAAAACGCCAAGTAGAGCTACACAATTAGATTCAGGGAAAAGTGCTTTTTCCATTATCACTTTTATGGTGTTTGGAGTCACAGGAATGAGTCAGTTTACAAGGCAAGATGTGCCATGTGTGTGCACGGGTCTACCATCATTCTAGACATTACGTACGGTATCAGTGAAGGAACACATGGACAATATGGGTCACACACCACCACACCATCACTCATAAGAGAATGGATGGGTAGACCTGGTAATAATTAGGCTGATCTCTTGGTTCTGTACATAACATCCCTTTGGCTTTGAATTCTTTACTGCATGTTCCCTGCTGTACTTCTATTGTGGGCATTGATGGCTGATGCATGGACAAAGGGTGAGAGGTGCTTGACCCTTTTATTTATTCATATATCCTTTTTGTGCTGGACCTCATTTTTCACATATTGGTTTCTGTAGCACTGCTGTTCTTAACAATGTGCCTCTATGCCAAATATGTCCAAGCACCAAAGAGAAAGAAGAATGCTGCAAATATGGAAGAGCATAAACTCATACCCATCATGAAGTAAGTCCAAAGGTCCAGCCTCTCCAACCCACCATGTTATCCAACTGCTATACACAGGTCGCACATTTTCTACATGCTGACGTTAAAAGGAGTTGCCTTATTGGTTCAACCCATACGTATAGTGAGCATTATGAATTAATGATATGCTGATTCTTATAGACCCATAATGCAAAATATTAACACTTGACCCCTCTTATAGCCCATTATTTTCTTCATTGTCAGACACATGTTTGCAAGACACACTTTTTCACAACTGCTAAACAGCAAACATTCTAAGAATATAACACATATTATACAAAAATACAAAGAAGCATACCGGTAAATCAATCAATCATTTTGATAAAAGACTGCTATGTGAATGTGTCCAGATGAAAATTGCTATTTTGTAAAGTATGTAGAGTATAGTAGTTCCTACATAAAACATTAGGGTCTGAATTAAAGGCATTTTGCTCTTATAGGATCTTAACCTTTAATGACCAGTGCGGTGTCGCAATAAAATCAGATGACATTCACTCTTATTGAGATCATAATGAGTGAGTGAAGCCAGCAAACGTTTGTGGTTTATGTGATATCTTGATCTTTTCTCTCCTTTTATACATGTAATTTCTTTTAAGTTTAATTTGAGTGTATATGTTAAACATCTATGATCAAAGATCTTGCTTAGGTTAAAAATGCATTGTCTAGAACAATAAATTCTCACCTGAAGAGTCCTGTTAACCCCTTCACCCCCAAAGCTTGTTTTCACCTTCCTGTCCAGGCCAATTTTTACAATTCTGACCACTGTCACTTTATGAGGTCATAACTCTAGAACGCTTCAATGGATCCTACTAAGTCTGTTATATCACATTAAATACTGTACTTCATGATTGTAATAAAAATTTATTTTATATGACTTGCGTTAATTTGTTTAAAAAAAAAACAAAACAGAAATTAGGCGAAAATTTTGCAATTTTCAAACTTTTAATTTTTATGCCCTTAAATCAGAGAACCATATCACAAAAAATAGTTAATAAATAAAATTTCCCACATGTCTACTTTACATCAGCACAATTTTTGAAACATATTTTTTTGTTAGGAAGTTATAAGGGTTAAAAGTTGACCAGCAATTTATCATTTTTACAACAAAATTTGCAAAACCATTGTTTTTAGGGACCACCTCACATTTGAGGTGACTTTGAGGGGCCTATGTGGAAGAAAATACCCAAAAGTGACATCATTCTAAAAACCCCTCAAAGTGCTCAAAACCACATATAAGAAGTTTATTAACCCTTCAGGTGCTTCACAGGAATTTTTGGAATACAGAAGGAAAAAATAAACATTTACTTTTCATTCACAAAAAAATTCCTTTAGACCCAATTTTTTTTCTTTTTGCAAGGGTAACAGGAGAAAATAGACCATCCAATTTGTTTTTCAAATTCTCTTGAGAGTGCCGATACGCCATATGTGGGGAAATCTACTGTTTAGGCACACAGCAGAGCTCAGAAGGGAAAGAGTGCCATATCACTTTTGAATGTAAAATATGCTGGAATAATTACCGGGTACTATGTCATGTTTGGAAAGCCCCTGATGTGCCTATGTGAGTAGGTTGCAGGATGCTGTGACGGTAAGGAGGCAGAGCAAAGGTTAGCAATTTTAGCAGTTTTAATTAAACAGGGGATTTACTCCCCGCAGGGAGATGAATGGTTAACCACGTGAATAAACAGTTCATTTGCAAAGGATATGCAGGATATGCAGATTTAATAAGCAAGATAACGGCAGGTTTTTTTAACACTTATCACGTCAGAAGTTTCTCCATCTGTAGATGTTGTTTGAAAGTCAGTAGCGCCAACAGCTGGCGCAGTGCTTGTCCAAGAAGGTCCTGCTGGAAACATGGTAACAATGGTCTGTCTTCTGGCGGCAGAGGTCAGTGTCCGGTACCTTCCACTGGGCCCTAGTCCATATACTGATGTGGCAGGAGTAGCGTTGTCCACGGCACTGTCTGAGCCGACGTGGCACGGCAGATATACCCTGGTGAATCGGGGCACAGATGGCAGTCCTACACCTGATCTCTCTCTGGCAGCACACACACACAGTACTCACTAGCCCGGAACATTCAACACCTCGCTCCATGGTGACCAACGGACACACTGCACATCTCTCCTCACAGTCTCTGTCAGCGGTGGCAAGGAAGCTTGAGGGCGGGCCTGCACTCTATTGATGCTTGAGGGCCGGAGCACTCAGGTTCCCCTGCTGCGCGCTGTCTCTTCCTGCCAAGTCTCTCTCTGGGCCACTGGGTCTGTCTGCTGCAGTCTATCGCAGTGCTGGCAGTTCGGGTGTGGAGCGCACTGCCTGCCCTGCTGCTCGCATGCTGACGGCAGGGGCCTCTCTGCAGCTTTGCGTGCTTTGTACCTCAGCTTCCGGCCATGTTCTCTCACTAAATACACCCCCAGCTTCTGGGTCAGAGCACTGATCCGCTCATTTTTGCCTTCCCCGGAAACGAGGGACACAGACTCAACAGTTTCGGACTCGGCTCCACACAGGTACCCGCAGCCCGATCATCCTCCTTACACTCTGCCATTCCACGTTCGAGACCTCTATGTGCTCCTTTATGTTCTTTGGAGGTGGGTCAGATGCCCACAATTTTCACACCCATTTCTGCCTTTCTTGTGCTACGTTTTGCCAAAGAAAATTGTTCTGCGCATGCCTCAGAGGTGGAACACCAGCGTGGTTACACTGAGTACTTTGAGACTCCTCTTGAATTTGCTCGTTAGGAGTACTCAGAACTTCAGGTTGAGTGGTAAAGTCAGGTTGGGTCGTAGAGGATGGGAGTGCTTCCAGGTTCAATGGTGCAGCTATCTCTGCAGTTTCAGGCCTATGTACTATCCATTTCAGAGAATGAGGCAAGTGGTTCTTCCTCATTGGGAACTGTGGGAGTGAGCATTCAGGGACACTTGGCACTTTCTCCTCTCCTTCAGAATCTTGTGACAGGCAAGGTCACTTTATATTTCAGTGCACTATTTGGGTAGGCATCCCTTCTTCCCCACAGATGGGACCATTGGATCCAATTTGGCATTCCACCTGATTCACGTTGAGGCGACTGAGCAGTGCAGACTTCTCACTGTAGACCATCGACATCGTCTCCCTTTCTTCTCGATGTCCGACAGTATGACTCTGCTTTGCTCTGGGTGAGGTTCCTCTCCTCTCACCGCACCATTTCTTCCAGGAGCAGCGCACTCTCCAGTGCGCATGACCTTCGGAAGGGTGAGCGAATCTTTGCCGTCGGCTATCTCTTGTAGGGCAACTTCTTGCCCCATTCTTCCACACATCCAACATTCACTACTGCGCCTGTCTGGTGGGTGCTTCAGTTGGGATCACCATCCTCCACGAGAGGCATACCCCCTCTGTAATTGCCCTTCTTCCCAGGATATGGAATTAGATTCTGGGGTTGCTACTGGGGTTGCTCTTACACTCCGTTTCTCTCCTTTAAAATCTCTTAACTCTTGCCATGAGTTACCCCAAGGTATGGGATCAGACTTCATGGCAGCAGCAAGGGCTACCTTTAGGTTCTCAATTTCTGCCCTCATTTTTCGCATTCCCTGCTGTAATTCGTGGGACCACTCCGACTCTTCCTTGTAGGTAGGTAGGGGTAGGTACTTGTGGCTCTGGACCATCCCTGCCAAGGCTGAGGTCCCCTGCTCCTGTTCTATTTTGTGCACCTCGGCCCCAATTTCTGCAAAAGTCATACACGACCTACCACGCAAGCACTTCCGCAAAGCTTGCTTAAGTGGCACATCTCTGAGGCCTGCCAGGAACTGGTCTCTTAGAATTATGTCAGGGGGTCCTACGCCTACATTATCCCAATTAGCAAACACAGCGTGGATCTCCTGCAGCGCGTTCATGTATCAGGTCAAGGACTCCCCCTCCCTTCGGACATGGCTAAACAAGCACATGTGTGGCGCCCCTGAGCGTTCAGTCACCACAGAGGTACTGCACCTCCTCCTGTGGTGTGGTACCCCACTATCCAGGTAAGGTGGAGACACCTGACCACACTTCAACACCTGCACCCAGCACAGACACTTTAGACTAGCGGAGCACCCTGTAAGTCAGCTGCTTTGGTTCACGAAGGGTGCTGGGGAAGCGGGTGGAGCTTAGACTGCACAAGAGAGCGGAAGAAGATTAGGAAAGGGTTAGTTAGAGAGAGAAGATCCCCAGAGAGGGATGGAGTGAAAGCAAGTGCTGCAGCAGACTCCTGTGATCTGGAGCTGTTGGCACGGGAAAGAGCAAGAGAAAGTCTAATTCTTCAGAAGGAAGATAGATTAGTACAGAACGTGGGGAGAAGAGAACTGAGGACAAGGGTGAGTGTAGAGCCCTTCCTTAAGTTAAAGCGCATGGTTCGGAGTCCAGTGTCCGAAGTTGTATGGATTCTGATGGTCCTGCAGCAGAAACTGGAGGAATAGAAGTTGTCACCACTTTATTCCCAACTAAGACTCGGGGGCACAATAGCATCGTGTGTGAGCCAGGACCTGAGAGTAGGAGGTCCCCGAAGCAGGCTACAGCTGTCTGCCGTGCGGGTGGAGTTCCAAGTAACATCTAGAAGGAGGAAATTGAGTTTAATTCACAACTACAAGTCCTTCAGATTAGGCGCTAGTGAGGAGACGTTCAGGAAAGGCATATGTTGGAGGAGTGCTGGAAAGGTGTACTCTATCTTGCCTGGGAGTTGGCTGAGCCCCTGACCTGGAGGACACGGCACCGAAGTGGGCATCTGTGTGCACCAGACTGTGAGTAAAGCCTTGGAACTTCATTCCACTGTGTCCTCCACTTATTTCTGTGCCACGTTCCCCGCACTACTGCATCCTTCGCTCTACACTACCTCACCATCTACCAACTCTCTTGATCTGCCCTTGGACTACAGCTCTATCAGTGGGGAGCTTCAACATCATTGCTGCACCACACGATCTGTCCCAAAGAAGCGACCATGCAGCGCTGGTCAAACTGACCGGGGACCACAGGTGGCATCATGAATCTCAATGACTTTATCCCCATCACTCTACCCCTTTTACACTGACTGCCTGAGGCCTCGGACCGGGTCCCTGCCACTGTGACATTTCCCATTGAAATCAACGGGACCGGCACCGAGTACCCCATGGCCTCTGGGGTGGGTCACATGCGCAATTCTCCAACGTCCGTGGGGTCCCCGTGCATCTCCTCTAGGATTTGTAACACCTTGGTAAAGGTGCCTCTCTCATGCGTGGGCCGAAACATGACAGAGCACCTCGCCTCTCCATCCAAGGCCATCATGGCAATCTCTGCCTCCATTGCAGGAGTCACGGGGTACATCGTCAACATACCTCTGACCTGTTTAGTCCCATAGCAGAGCATTGCTACCTGTCAACTTTGGGAGGTTGCCCATCATGGCCCCCAGCGGTATACTGACTCTAGGGCACCCCTGACCGCTTGTTCTGCCACCTCTGCGCCCGTGGACTGCATCCTGCTGACTACGCCAAGTGTGAGCAGGTTGTGGGATGCAGTGATGGACAGGAGGCAGAGCAAGGGTTAACAATTGTAGCAGTTTTAATTAAACAGGGGATTTACTCCTCTCAGGAAGATGAATGGTTAACCATGGGAAAAACATTTCAATTACAAAGAATATGCAGAGATAATGATCAAAGTAACAGCAGTTCTTGTGTACACTTATTGTGTCAGATGTTTCTCTGTCTGTAGATGCTGCTGGAGATGCTGCTTGAAAGTCAGTAGCGCAAACAGCTGGCGCAGTGCTTGTCCAAGAAGGTCCTGCTGGTAACGGTGGTCTGTCTTCAAGCAGAGGTGGTCTGTGTCTAGTACCTTCCACTGCTGGGCCCCTAGTCCATGTACTGATGTGGCCGGAGGAGCGTGGGCCACGGCACTGTCTGAGCCAACGTGGCCCGGTAGATATACCCTGGTGAATCGGGACGCAGATGGCAGTCCTGCACCAGATCTCTCTCTGGCAGCACGCATGCAGTAGCCTAGAATGTTCAATAACTCGCTCCATGGTGACCAACAGGCACACTGCATGTCTCTCCTCACAGTCTGTCAGCGTTGGCAGGGAAGCTGGAGCTCGGGCCTGCGCTCTATTGATGATCGAGGGCCAGAGCACTCATGTCCCCCTGCTGCGCACTGTCACTTCAAACAAAATCTCTCTCTAGGCCACTGGATCTGTCTGCTGCAGTCCGTCGCAGCGCCGGTGATTTGGGTGCGGAGCGCACTGCCTGCCCTGCTGCTCGCAAACTGACGGTAGAGGCCACTCTGCAGCTTCGCACGCTTTCTACCTCAGCTTCCGGCCAGGTTCTCTCACTAAACACATGCCCAGCTTCTGGGTCAGAGCACCGGTCCTCTCATTTTTGCCTTCCCCGGGAAACAAAGGAAGCAGCCTCAACAGTTCCACACAAGTACCTGCAGCCCGGTCTTCCTCCTTATACCTAAACAGTGGAAACTCACAACAAGTGACACCATTTTGGAAACTAGCCCCCCTAGGGAACTTATCTAGATGTGTGTTGAACAACTTGAACACACAGGTGCTTCACAGAAGTTTATAATGTAGAGCCGTGAAAATAAAAAAATCAAATTTTTCCAGATAAATCTTTTTTAGCTCCAAACTACTGGGGCAGTTATTGAAATATATTTGTTTCTTTTTTGTTCTTTAGTTGTGGATTTTTAAAAAAATATTTTTACACTTTTTAACATTTTTACTTTTTTACATTGTCCCATCCTGGGACATCACTGTAAAGCATCAGACTGATGCTCTGATACTCTGCAATGCTTCTGCGCTGCAGAGCATCAGAGGAATATCTGACAGGCAGGGAAGGAGGCCTGTCAGCGCTTGCTCTCAGTCACCTTCTCTGCAGGACCCTGAAGGACCTTGTGTCCATCTTGCAACCAGGGGTATCCATAGAGACCATGAGGACAATGCGGTCGCATCGCGTTGTCTTGATGGAAGCGCACAGGGAACCCATTCCCTGCACGATGCTTCACTCTGTCGCTGTCACTACTGCTACAGCGACAACAGAGGGGTTAAATGCCTGCAATTGGTGTTAGCACCAATCGTGGGCATTACTGAAGCATGTCAGCTCTCACACAGAGCTGACACCCGCAACAGATTGCCGCAGTGCTCAGCGTGAGGTAGCGTGGTCGTGCCACCGCAGAGCAGTATACATACGGCGCATGTCAGGAAGGGGTTAAAGTCCTATCTGTGGTTAAATGCCCTATGTCTTCATAAATGCCCTATCTAGTTGAAAGATTAGAAAAAGAAGTGGGAGCAGACATATCAGTGCTTCGCTTGTTTTCTTGAGAATTACATAATATAAGGGGCCAGAAATAAGATAGCATTATAGACTCTACACTGCCAATTCATTAAAGTAGCACTCCTCCCATCAAAGTTTTCGTCCTCTTAATATATTGCAGTCATCATATTAAATAGCATTGTGTACTTACAATTGCTCATTTTCCCTTTCTACCCAGTTAATTCTTCTGTTTTCCTTCAGGTCTACATATTTGAATAGGTTGAGAAAAGACCTTGGTCCATCAAGTTCAACCTTTCTCCACCAATTTACATTTTGTCACTAAATTACCTATAACCCATAATGTTATGTTCATTGAGGAAATCGTTCATCCTCTTTTTAAAGGCTGTTATAGTGTTTGCCATTACTACCTCTTGTGGTCGGGCATTCCACAGTCTGACTGCTCTAAAGGGGGCTTCACACATAGCGATATCGCTAGCAATATCGCTAAAGCGTCACCGATTTTGTGACGCAGCAGCGATATTGCTAGCGATATCGGTATGTGTGATACTTACCTCCGACCGGTTCCCCCGCTGGCTATCGCTGATCGCGCGAGAACGTCCTTGACCTTTTCTCGTCGGCCGCTTCCTGCTGGGCTTCCTGCTGGCGCCGACCAGCGTCACATAGACGCTGGCGGGAGGACGTCTTCATCGCCGCATCTGACAGGTAAGTAACGACCGCTGCTACGTCGCTGGTGAGATCTGCCTGTTTGGCAGCTCACTAGTGACCATTTAGCGATGCACCAGCGATCCTGACCGGGTCGTATCATGGTTGGGATCGCTGGTGCATCGCTAAATGTGACGGGACCCTAACTGTAAAGAACCCTTTCCTATTCTTCCACCCATATTGAATGCCCCCTGATCATTAGTATTGCCTTTGAAAGGAATAAGTCATATGCCATTGTTTTGTACTGACCACACATGCATTTATACATAGAAATGAGACCTCTGCAAATATCACTGTAACCAATTTTAGGGATTAAAACCACATCTTGAAAGAAGGATCGGGTGAGTGCTGTTTTTCTTGTTACTTTTTCTGATATAATACATGTTCTTTATACATGCACCACCCAGAAGAGATCCAAAGAGGCTATTTCTGAGGATTTGGGCTGAAATAGGACACAGAAAAAAAAGTCACTTGGTGCCTTGAATAACCCTTCTTTTTTTGAATACATATGAATGAGATCCCGACTTAACTTCTGAATATCCTTTTAAAAATGTGGAGCACAATACTGGATCCCATATTCTAGATGTGACCTCACTAGGGATTTATAAAGGGGTAACAATATGCTGCGATCGCGGAATTTTATCTCTCTTTTTATACACCCTAAAATCTTGTTTGCTTTTACAGCTGCTGCTTGACATTGAGTACTGCTGTTCAGCTTACTTGTAGCGAGAATACCCAAGTCCCTCTCCTGTTCAGTAGTCCTAAGTATGGTCCCATTTAATTTATATGCAGCTATATATATATATATATGTAGCCATGTCAGAACGAACATGAAAATGCCAACAGTTGCACAAAAAATTAATGACTTTTCAAAGCATTTTATACTAGTTCTCTGGCATAAAAGCTGTGATGAATCGCCCCATATGTATTCATGCTTGCTACATTACATAGGTCCACATGAGATCTATTATTGTGCTGCCTTGCAGACTACACAAAACAAGAGATATATAAAGAAACAAATACAAATTGTAATTAACATTCTAGAGATTTACATAACAAATTTAGGCTGGAGTCACATAGCGCTGAGTGTACCCAGCCTAGTACATTAACTGATTAGCTAAAGAGCTCATTTTCAATAAATAATTTTTTGGAATTCTTATTACATTGAAAATTTTGGTAATGTGAAAGTTGAAAAAATGAAATAAGCAGTTAAATAATATTGATTTTCATCACTTCATCAGATACGTCATACACTATTCAACATTATTATTATTATTAACGTCTCGGGGACTTTAAAGGAAAACATTGAGGGTGATTATTGCCATCTAGGTGTACTGCTTTCAACGTTTCATTTAAAGCATTCCCTGATGTCAAACTAATAATCGCCCCCTTCCAACAGGTACTTTGGAGAATCATATGCACTAAGTGCAGAATATAAATCATCCTTCCTCTTTTGGTAATGTGCATAACTATGCATTTCACATAAAGGCCTATTAGCAGCAGATGACTAGCACATGTGGGCCCTCCTACTGATTTTCAAAGACTCTTTTGATATATGTCTTTAGAAAACTATTTTATGAGGTGGTTACCTGTAAGAATATATCTTTCAAGGCTGCATACAAGTCGAGGCCTTAAATTCTAACCACACACAAGAACAGCGCTCATTTTAAAGCCGGCTATGGAATTTGGAAAGAGCTAAGTCCATTGAGGCGAAGATGGAACTCATTACCAGCCTTGTTTAAGTTTTCTTTGATTCACCTGCTGGAGTCGAGCAGAAGGAAACCGAAAAGGGCAATGCTTTTGATGCTAAAGTGAAACTACTGCTTTATTCGCAAACCTGCAGTTTCATATCTGTTTTATGGGAAAGCTGATTTATTTATGTTGAAGCAACAGATGCCCTGGCAACTCCATTACTTTATAACATACTCAAACTTGGAAATAAAACCGTTTAGATTTTGTCAAGCTTACTTTCAAATGTAAACCTATTCCCCTTTTTACCAGCTTTTCTGTCTTTTAGATTTCTGTAACCAGTTCGAGGTTTACTAAATAATTCAGCTTCATAAATTTTTATGAAACAAATGTGCTAAAAATACTACTATATGAAGCAAAGAAGGCCAGCATATAAAGTTTAAACATGTATTAGCAGAATTAAAAACTAATCATATGAAAATCTGTGTGCCCTTTTTTTATTATGTACTGTAGAATTTCTGAAATATTTCAAAGACGTCAGACACTTCAGAAACAATGAAAATAAATCCCATCCAATTAATTGTAAAACAATAGAATACACAGAGCCTGGAAAGTGACACAATAACTAGCTAGTACAGGATTTGTAGCAAATAAATGGCTAAAGACAGTTGCCTGCTATCAGCAGACAGATGGTTAATGGCAGAAAGGTATGCAGCTGTGAGGAACAAACTGAATACTTGCTGTTGCAGCAGCATTTGTAGTGAGAACATCATTATAGCAAAGGGTGGGATTGACTGCCCAATAACAGCACAGAATTCCCACTGGTTTAAGTTAGAGACTGCAATTTGTGAGCAATAAAACATAGCTATTAATATTATTAAGCATAAAATTAGTGCCACCATATAAAAGAAAGACACAACATACAGAAATGCAAAAATTATTTAGTCAAGATCTGAAGGTTTGCCCTTCCAATTTGTTAAAAGATATATATTTTAGAAGTGACTACCCCTGCTGTATGGGAGTCACTAACTGTGGACAAAGACTATTATCCCTGTGGGTGAGTATAGGAGATAAAATAAATCAAGTCCTGTTGATTCAAGGTGTTTTTTGTAATACAAAGGACTGACAGCGGTCAGAAAAAACACACAACTAGAAAGAGGTGTGTCAAACAACCCAGCTGCATAATAGGTGTTATAGGGTGGATGCACAGTAAAAACCACCCAAACACCTAATACCTACTCCCAATACAAATGAAAATACCAGAGAACAAGGAGTTTGCGGTAAAAAAATTACTGAAAAAATGTATTAAGGACTCAATACATTGTAAAAGCATACGGATATTACAAAGACATGATACATGTTTCCAGGAACGTCCCAATGTACGGGGGTATCACCCTCAGACAAAGGTACCTAAACAGCTCATGTTTATGGATTCATAACGCCATAATTTTAACACCTTGTATAAGGGCTTCCATAACACATGATATAGTACCAGGTAGTGACGCTCTATATGATGCCCATAGTGCAAAGTATGCATAAAAAAGTGCTTTAGGGTAAACAAACAAGGGCAGTAAGAGCTTTCCAAGTGTTGAAGGGTTAAGAGAGGGGACCCGCATGCCAGATGTAGCCCCATTGCACTATGTGCATCATATAGAGCATCACTACCTGGTCAAACTTTGTCTTCCTAGAGTTCAGCGTTTTTGTGACTTCCTGACAAGTCCCCCTAGCGAAAGACAAGTGAAACTGTACAATATTGTGGTTGCTATTTCCTAGATTCCCGACAACCTGCAGATTTGTTATTCTGTCAGGTCTATTAGATAGTATTAGGTCTAAAAGTGCTGCTCCTCTGGTTGAATTCTGCACCAATTGTGAAAGATAATTATTCTTGGCTATTACCAGAAACCTGTTGCCTGTATGGGTTTCGCAGGTCTATGATTCCCAGTTAAAATCCAGGTAGTTAAAGTTCCCAATAGCAAGGACCTCATTATGGGTTGCAGTTTCATCTATCTGCCTTAGTAGATCCCAATGAGAATTTTGTTACTAATTTTCCCTCCATGAAAAATATAAAAATCACAAGGAGTATAAAGTCCAAAGAGTATAAAAAATATATATATTTTATTAAACATATATGCCACATACAATTATTACATACAATAGTACAAAAAGAAGGATCAGGTAATGAAGGCTCGGTCACTGGTTAAATATTTATATAAAGTTACAAAGTGCCATTCACAGAAAAAATAATGCCATGGGATTCAATATATATAAATGCTTGCCAGTATAGATAAATAAATATCCCACCAAAGTTGGACTGGTCAAAGCAAGATTAAATATAGGTCATAAATGTATACATCAAGTGCTTACTACTGAGCGATATAAAACTGGACCAGAGCCGCCCGCCACCGATGCGCGTTTCGCTGCTCTTTTTCAAGGTGCGGTACTGTGTATCAAGCCAGGCCTATTCTTATACCCCCACATACAGCCATTCGCAATCATGGCGCATTATGTCCGGTAACGCCCCCAGGAAATTACATCACCGGTGTCATTGCAACATGATGCTGTAAACCATATTAAATAGTAAACATCACTGACCAGCATCGCTACAGCCGTTCACAGCGGCGCATACTTCCGGTACAGCCCCCCGGAAATTACATCACCGGTGGCATGGCAACATGAAGCCACGCGCCAGCTTTGTCAGAAAGACGTCACTGACCCGCAGATATCAGTACCCAGTGCCTCCAGCAATATTCCGTGTAAGGAGCACCCGGAAGTAAGCGCACTTGTGAAAAAAGCCTAAAGACACTGGAATGTCCCGTCGGAGTATCCCACAAAGACTACATAATGTGAAATAGTACCCTAAATATTACAAACGTGCAATATTCTATCTATTATGACATAAATATATATAATTAAAAAACATATACAATATATATACCAAACGTGAAAGATAATTCTCAATAGAAACACATGTGCCATATAGTGTAATTGTGAAAATATGTGAAAATTACATAATAAAAACATATATATTACAAGTGAAATTACAAAGTAAATACACTAAATGTATAGCTGTCTTGTGTGATAAACCGGATATTCTCTGATTCGAATAGGTCATGCAAGGCCCGCCATATGTATTCATCTCTCCAATCATCCAATCCATAACAAAAATAATACTTAAAACAATAGAAAAAACACATTATTAGTATAAAGGAGACAAAACACAAAAAAGACACACATGATTAAAAGAAAACCAGGATGCTAGGGAAACCCTAAAATTTCCCTAGAGAAACGAGCTAAAGCTCAATTGCTCATTGAGACCTGCCGGGGCTACGGTATCAAGTACCGCAATCCTCCAACATTCTCGTTGAGCTAGTTCACGCTTGAGGTCACCTCCTCTGATGCCGGCACAAACCTGGTCAATTCCCCAAGCGACAAAGCCTGAAGAATTGCAATTATGTTTAAGGCGGAAATGCTTTGCAATAGCCTTCAAAGTATTAATGTCCAATACTTCCTGAGCAGCCTCAATGTCCCTAATATGCTCCCGTATTCTTATACGTAACTCCCTCGTTGTCAAACCAATATATATTAGTCCACAAGGACAGGTAGCATAATGTACCACAAATGTGGTTCTACAGGTGATATGTTCTCTAATTTTGAAAACATTGAGGCCGCTCGAAGAAAAGGATGTAGCACGTTTCAAATTTTTACAGGCCAAACATTCCCCGCAAGGGTAAAAACCCACTCTGGGTGCGCCTATACCGAACAACCTAGGAGTACTTTTCACAAAGTGACTTCTAACCAAAGTCACGTAAATTTTGACTTCTACGTGCCGTCATCAAAGGACATTTAGGAAGACATTGGTGTAATATGGGGTCCATTTGAAGAACGGACCAATGACGGTTAAGAATCGTTCTCATCACATCCCATCTGTAGTTATAAGTTGATATGAAATGCAAATCTGCTTCAGTTTTGACAGGTCTTGAATCCCCCACCCCTCTCATCAAAAGATCAGCCCTAGAGGTACTTCTTGGTCTCCTATAACCCCTCCTGATTGCTCGATTACTGTATCCCCTTTCTCTAAATCTCTCCCCAAGGTCCACTGCCTGTCTTTCAAATAAAGAATCAGTAGTACAGATCCTCCTGGCCTGGAGAAACTGACCAACCGGGATGGAACTGATTGTGGATCGTGGATGGGAGGTAGACGCATGTAAGAGGGCATTCACAGAGGTCTCCTTGTGATATAGATCCATATGTATCAGACCATTTTCCTGCACCCTTATTGTAACATCAAGAAAAGAAATCTTCTCATTAAATACATACGTGAGTCGAATATTGGAATCATTGCAGTTCAATCCTGCCATAAAAGTATGTAGATCAGCAATGGGGCCCTGCCATATAAAAAGGATGTCATCGATATATCTAAACCATCCTATAATTTGGGGAGTGGCATGTGCACCATCCAAAAATAAACCACACTCCCAAAAGCCCAAAAATAAATTTGCGTAGGATGGTGCACAAGCCGCCCCCATGGCAGTCCCCTGTCTCTGTAAAAAATATTTGTCCTTAAAAAGTAAAAAAAATTATGAGTAAGGATGAACTGCAACAACTCCAATACCAACTCATGCATGTCCGGATCCAGGTTAATATTTTCAAGGAAAAATCTGGATGCTCTCATACCGTCTTCATGCCTGATACTCGTATAGAGTGCCTCCACATCCGCTGTGACGATGACCATGTCTGAATCCACAGACAGCCCATCCAGGCGGCGAAGAATGTCATTGGTGTCTCTGATGTGTGAGGGCAGCATCTCCACCTGAGGACGCAGATAGTACTCAATAAACCTACACGTGGGTTCACATAATCCCCCCCACACCAGAAACAATTGGACGGCCAGGAGGAGGGACCGGATCCTGGTGGACCTTGGGAAGGAGATAGAAAGTAGGCACAACTGGGGCCTGAACACACAATCCATTAAGTATCTTTTTTAGAGATTTTGTGTAATGTCATGTGTGACTGGATACACCACCTCCAGCAGGGCGAATTTAAACAGAGTTAAGGGAAACACCGGGGAAACCATTACAATGGAGGGCCCTGCAATAGGGAACAGGGACTTGGAAACCTCCTGCACTCTCCTGAGTCAGTGTCCCTACACTCCTGACAATCCCTAGTCAGGTTCCGCACCTGGCAACGAACTGGATACCTCAAATCCTTAGCTCGCCCTGCACCTATCTCTTTCTAGTGAATTGGATGGTGCAGAAACTAATCCCACCACTGCACTAATACACATACAAGGAAAGTCACAAACAGGTAAAAACACCACTTAGCTTTGCTCTGTTGCTATTGCTCCCAGCAACAGAGTACAACACCAAAGTTCAGCTTCACCCCTGAAGCTCGACACTTGAATTTAGCTTCCGCCTGAAGCTATTACACCAGAGCTTCCCTGAGCTGCCAGGAACTCCTCTCTGTAGTTCCTTCCTTCACCAGACTTGGTTGGAAATGAGCAATATCACCAACCATGAGTGTGACCACCTGCTACTCCTTTATAGGTAGCAGCCAGGGAATCACATCTGCTTCATTATCACGTGCAATAACACTAGCGGCCACCGGGAGCAACTAAACCAAAGTAATCAGAGTACAATGACCCTAACGGCCACCGGGGGCAAAACTAGAACTAAAACAACCACAGTGTAATGACCCTAATGGCCACCGGGGGCAAAACTAACTTTAAGCAAACAGCTTAAAGGAAAAAAAAGGTTACTTGTGCAAAATCTGTCATCATCCAACCTGGATCATGACATTATGCCTCTTTCAGAAGTCATCTCCAAAATATTGAACAATTGGCTTTGAAAAACAGATAAAGGATTATGTGAGAGCAAGGTATATGTATCTTTATTGCGTAGTTGACGCAAAGCCTCCCTTTCGTATTTGTCCACCGGCCAAATAACCACGTTTCCCCCCTTGTCTGCTGGTTTTATTACCACATCATCCCATTTTTTGATGTCCTCCAAGGCTAATCTTTCAGATGGGGTTAAGTTATCCCTTTTACATCTATTATCAATTGATCTGAGATCCTCCGTAACTAAACGGGTAAAAATCTCCACTTGGGGACAGGTAGACAAGGGAGGAAACGTGGTACATTTGGTCAACACAGGGGGCAAGGGAACACTCACCGAAACGGGATTAGATTCACTTTCCAGTTCCTCCAATGTGCGTACAGCATCACGTTTCATATCAGTGAGTTCCCGTTCAGTTGATGAACGCATGTGTATCCGTCTAGGGATGATCTTTCTCGAAAAAAGGTGGAGGGCTTTATTTTTTTAAATTCGTTTATTGAACTTCAGGACATAAAAGAAGTACAACATACAATTGGCCTATGATAATAAGCAGTTTTTACAGAGCATACATGTTTTCATCCATTCTAAAATATAGAGCCGAAAAATTGCACATTCCTTTTCTTTCTTTAAAAAAAAAAAAAAAAATACAAGGTAGCATGTACATAACCTTCCAAGCATGCGCAAAGGACAGTTGGCTATACATTATAAAACATGTATATCGATCAAACCTCACAAGCCTTTAACATATTATTCGGATAATGAAATCTTACCAGAAATTCCTAAACTAAACTACAACTACCACTACATCAACTAATATCTACTATTTCGCAGCCTAGTATCCTACAGCATATTATCTTATATGTGATGTCTTAACCTTGCAGGGTAAGATGAGAGGAATTCCACCTCCCCCAAATCTTTTCATATTTACTAGGGCATCCCCTATTTTGGAATAACGTGCGCTCGTATGGAACAATCGAATTCACCAAGTCAATTCAAGTTCTAAGGGAGGGGCATGAAGTTCCCATCCACCGTAGTGATAGTACCTTCCGTGCCATAAATAATGTCTCACGCAGGAAGACCCCATTATATCGATCCCAGATCTCCTCATCCCATACCCCAAACAAGCAGACCAGTGGCTCCAGAGGGATCGGGGCTTGTACTAGGGATGACAGTAATGATGTCACCTCTTTCCAGTAATGTAGGACAGTGGGACATTGCCATACCATATGAATAAAATCTGTGTCTGGAGAGTGGCACCATAAACATTCTGATGATTGGAACCGACCCATCCTAAAAAGTCATGTCGGAGTCAAGTATGATTGATTAATAATATATAGTTGTATCATTCTATTGTTAATAGATCGTGATACTCCAAATGGAGATTCCAGAACCCCCTCCCACTCCTCTTCTTGGGTATTAGGGATGAGTCATTCCCACTTTCTCTTAATAGAATTTATGGCAGATTCCGCTCCCACTGACAGCATGTATGTGTATAACGAGGAGATGAGACCCTGAGGGCCCTGCGATTTAAGGATTCCTATCAGAGGTAGAGATGAAATAGTACGGCCTACACCCTTACATCTCACATGCGATTGAAGAGTTGATCTCAGTTGTAAATAGCGGAAAAATTGAGATCTTGGGATATCATGCGTGACCTGCAATTGTTCAAAAGACTTTAAGATCCCCTGATCATATAAGTCTCCCATCGAAGAGACGTCATGCTGAATCCAAAAGTCGGTGGACGGGTGGTTTAGCAATTCTGGAAAATAATCATTATTCCACAGGGGCATTTCAGCTATAAAATCCTTAAACCCAGTTACTTTCTTGATTTGCCTTCATGTTAATCGTGCCAATTGGAGCAAGGGCAGCAGACGAGGGGTAGTAGTCTTCTCTAACTCAAGGAAACCCAATGGGCAATCAGTCTGTGCAGAGAGAAGCAGGTGACTTTCAGAATTGGGAATGTAGCTACCCGGCATCCATTTACTTAAAGCTTTAGCTTGCCCAGCCAAATAATACAGAAAAAAATCTGGTAGCGCCGCTCCACCTCCCTTTTTAGGTCTTTGTAAGGTGGCCAATTTAAGTTTGGACCTAGATTTCCCCCATATAAAAGGCATGATCTGGGAGTTAAGAATCACAAAGAAGGATTTGGGCACCATCACAGCACTGTGCTGAAGGGAGTAAGCTTGGGAAGTAGTATCATTTTAATCAAGTTAATGCGTCCGGCTACAGACAGTGTGAGTTTGCTCCAGGATGCAAATTTAACTTTAACTAGTTCCAGCAGTGGGTGGATATTAAGTTGTGAATCAAACGCACTATCATGGGATATGTAAACACCTAGATATTTAAAATTAGATACAATAGACAGTGAGGAGAGAGCCTCTAGTTGCGGCATCGGGGCATGAGAAAGGGTCAACAGGGCCGACTTCTCCCAATTTATATATAAGCCTGAATATTTGCTGAATCCATCTATAAGGGCTATCACTTGCGGCAAAGTTTCTTCTGCCTCATCCATGAATATCACCATATCGTCAGCATATAGACCTATAGTGTCCACCCGACCTGCTACATCTATTCCTTTAATGCCAGGGGAAGACCTTATACGTATTACCAGTGCCTCAATTGCAAGAGCGAAGAGGGCGGGGGAAAGAGGGCAACCTTGACGAGTCCCCCTATGTAATGGGAAAGACTCAGATATAGAATTATTTACTATGATACGGGCCTTGGGTTTCATATATAATATTTTGATCCATTTTATAAATGTATCACCAAAGCCATATCTTTGCAAGCATGCGGAGAGGAAAGGCCACTCAAGAGAGTCAAAAGCCTTGGCAGCATCTAACGATTCCAATGCGCATTTGTTGTCAGGTATTAGGGAGCTATATTGGACTATTGACTGGACCCGTCTGATATTAATGGAAGTGCTCTTACCAGGCATGAAACCCATTTGATCAGGATGTACAAGGTTTAATATAATTGAATTCAGCCTGGTAGCTAGGATCTTGGTAAAAATTTTATAATCCACATTTACTAATGAAATAGGACGGTAAGATCCACATTCCAGGGGGTCCTTTCCCTCCTTCCTAAGCATTATGATATTAGCCTCATAAAAAGAATCAGGCATAGACTTCCCTTCCCAAATGCCACAAAATACCTTCACCAGAAGTGGTATCAATATATCCAGGTATTTCCTATACAATTCAATGGGGAACCCATCTGATCCAGCGGCCTTCCCAGAAGCTATGTCCGTTATAGCATTTTCGATCTCTTCCGTGATGAACGTAGCGTCCATAAGGGCACGCGGTTCAGGATCTAATGTAGGGAATGTCACATCTGACAAATAGTCCAAGCACCCCAAATTATCAAAGTTACTTTTAGATTCATATAATGACCTGTAGTAGTCGTAAAAACAACCAAGTATCTACTCGGTCGAAGACACCAGTAAACCATCCGCCCTCCGAATTTGCAGTATTGTATTAGAGGTATTGTGTTGGCGTACCAAATAGGCCAAAAACTTACTTGCCTGGTTTCCCAATTCAAAATAAGATTGACGGGTGAAGAATAGTCTATGCTTAGATTTAGTGTCTACTTGCTGGGCGTATAACCTCTGCGCAGCCAACCACTCAATCCTATTGCCACTGGTTGGGTTAGATATATATGTAGCCTCTGAGTCTTTCAATCGTCGCTCCATTTCCTCATCCTCTCTTGAGGTTACCCACTTAATATAAGAGATTGTGAAGGGCAAACAGCCCCTCAAATATGCCTTAAGGGCATTACAAAATAAATTAATATCTTGAGGATCCGGATGAGACGCGATGAAACAATGCAGCTGATCGATCATTCTATCGGGGACACTATTAACTTTAACCAGAAAGGATTCAACTTCCAAACTATCCCATTGTTTAATTGTCCATATTTAAGTTTAAGGATGACCGGGCTATGATTTGAGATACCCTAGTGCCATGCTCTATGTTATCCACCCACATCGCCAGACCGCTGGAACCAAATATGTAATCAACGCGCGATAGAAAGCGTTTAGTGAATGAGTGACAGGTATATTCTGTTAACTCAGGGTGACGCATCCTCCACAAATCCAGGCTCCCGCCCTCCCCTATAAACAGCGACAGTGAAGTTGTAGTCAGCGAAGAGGCCCCCCATCCAATCTCAAATAATCAAGGCAGTTGTTCATAACCATATTAAAATCTCCCATACAAATAACATCCGCATCCAGATAATCCAGGGCAAAACTCATTTCCTTCTGAAGAAGGGACATACTAGCCGGAGGGGGGTTATAGACACATAGGATTACATATTCCCTGGTATTTATCAGTGCGTGCACAAAAACAAAGCGACCTTCAGGATCCCTCCGAGTTTCCCTGGCTTCCCATCCAACATCTCTATGTACCAACAGTGAAACCCCTCTCGAGTAGCTAGTGTGGAATGCATGAACAGACCATGGTACCCAAGGCTTCTGCACGCACCGAACTGTATCCCTGGTCAGGTGCGTCTCCACCAAGGCCACAATGTGAGGGTGATAATGTCTGACCTGTGAGAAAACCTTAATCTTTTTCCGGGGAGTTTTTATACCCCTCACATTCCATGTCATACATATCAACTCAGACCCCATGTTTTACTCCGCTGAATATGGGGCATATCATTACCCAGGTAAAATTTAGAGACATCACCTAAAGATGAAAACTGACATTGGCTGCGAATCTTATCTAAAAAACATATAAAACCCCTATAGAGAAAAAACAAAGTAAACAAGCAACAAACATTATGGGAGCAAAGTCTTATACTCCCGTCATGAAGCAAACAAGGGGATACCATCACTGAGCACAGTGTCCGGTATTGTTGGTAATTGGACGCTTGCGGATAAAGCTCCAATCAGATCATTAATGCAAAGGTACTGACTAGCAATATATGCACTAGGATTCCTTTGCAGCAGACCCTTTTTGGGACCGTAGCCACTCAGTCGCCTCCACTGGATCCGTAAAAAACAAGGTGGAACCCTCATGGGCCACTCGAAGGCTGGGCCGGATAAATCATCGAGTGCATAACATTCCTCTCCCGGAGTCTCTTTTTGACCTCCATGAACTGTGCCCGTTGTTTCTGAAGTTCCAAGGAGAAGTCTTGGAAAATCGAGATCGTGGCATTTTTGAACTTGATGGGGCTTTTTTGCTGTACCAAACGCAGAGCCATATCCCTGTCCCTGCAGTTATGGAGATGTGCCAGAAAAGGTCTAGGTGGGGCTCCAGGAGGAAGAGGCCTAGTGGGGACTCTGTGGGCCCGCTCCACCGCAAATGTTGGAGAAAATTCATCTCCCAGAGTAGTTTTGAGCCAATCTTCCAGAAATTGCTCCGGGTGTTGACCCTCCGAACGTTCCGGGAGCCCAATAACTCAGATATTATTCCGACGAATTCTGTTCTCCAGGTCATCTGCTTTTTGCCTCCATGCATTCATAGAGCCTGCCACTTTCGTTAATTTGGCTTCCATAGGTGTGATGGTATCTTCTACCTGGGATACCCGTGTCTCCACCTCAGTAACGCGGCCCCTCATGGCTTGCATATCTTGTCGGAGACACCCCACCTCAGTGTACCCGTCTTATATCTTCCCAGTCAGAGATGTCCTGGTTAAGGAGATGGCCTGCATCAGTTATTCATAAGCCTACTTAAGGGTTAATTCCTGTTGTTCACTCTCCTCCTCGCCTCCAGAAGAACAGCTTTTACTCTGAGCCTGTGAGGGGTTATTTTTAAGGGGTCTTGAAACATCAGAATGATCTATTCTGGCATATTCTTTCAATCTTTCAGCTGCTCCTGATCCCTTAGAGCGACTCATTTTAATAGCAATATGGCACAGCCTGATATTGAGAACGGCACACTCTGGAGTCCTCTATTATAGGCACAGCAGGGCTATCATATAGTGGCAGCAGAGCCCCAAAGGTGACACAGATCTATAAGGCCACATAGAAAGACAATGTCCAGCTCCGAGCAGCAAACTGTGGCCCTTATAACCTGGGGAGGGGGGAGACCACAGTGCCCCACAAGGACAGCAGCCAGGAAGGGACCCAGGCACTTAATGTAATAGCACCGGCAGGCTAGGTGACTTAGCGAAGAGGAGGAACGCGGGGCTCAATCTTTCAGGGCACTCACTGCTTGTCCTCCACAGTTCTTTCAGGATATACGCTCACCGTCCATCAGCGCTGCAGCAATGGGGACTGGCTCCATGTCTCTCACAGACAGAGCGTGTGCTTCCAAAGATGGCCGCCACGTCGTGCAGGCCCCGCCGGCAGCCTCAGTTTATACCGCTGCCAGCACACAAAAGCCCGGCAGCGCTCTCCCACGGGGGTCCAGGAGTGCCCGGAGTCCAGGGGGGTCCGGTGGCAGGCAGGTAAATCGCAGTGGTGAGGGTCCACTGACTGGATAGCTTCAGGATTCCAGGAGCTCTCTCTCAGTGAGTCTATTTGCCGCCGCTACATAGCCACGCCCCCCAAGGTGGAGGTCTTTTAATGCTGTGAAAAAGTTAAAGTTATTAACTGGAGAAAATGATAAATCCAATTCAAGGACAGACTTCTGAGGATCAGAGAGAACATGAGATGAGAGATTAATTAACTCAAGAGTGCCAGTACAAGGTTTTTTATCATTTTTTGGTGGGGTCACATTTTTCCTTTTATTGTTTGTTTTTCCACCTTTCCACCTATATTCTCTTGTATGATCTCTCCTATCCCAGAGTGTTCTGATACTCTCTGCTCCTGAATCAGAGTCTTCCACAGATGAGACAGATGAGAACAAAACAGATCTCCCATGTTGTGTGTTCCTATTAACATTAGGTTGGCGTGTATGTCATCGATACATACAGTCCTGTTGGCGATCATTCATATCATTAAAAAAATCGGAGTCTGAAATCGTACAAAGGAAATCTAAGAAATATCAGCGTGATATGAATGATCGCCAACAGGACCTTATGTATCGATGGCATACACACCTACCTAATGTTAATAGGAACACACAACTTGGGAGATCTGTTTCGTTCTCATCTGTCTCATCTGTGGAAGACTCTGCTTCAGCATGCAGAGAGTATCTGAACACTCTGTGATAGGAGAGATCATACGAGAAAATATAGGTGGAAAGGTGGAAAAACAAATAATAAAAGGAAAAATGTGACCCCACCAAAAAATGATAAAAAACCTCGTACTGGCACTCTTGAGATAATTAATCTCTCATCTCATGTTCTCTCTGATCCTCAGAAGTCTGTCCGTGAATTGGGTTGATCATTTTCTCCAGTTAATAATGTTAACTTTTTCACAGCATTAAAAGACCTCCACCTTTTTTCGAGAAAGATCATCCTTAGACGGTGTGAGGTAGCGCTGTCATCTAGTAGGGGATCACTCGCTTGGCAGCGAACAAAACACATCCGGCACCAGGTTTTCCATAAAAAACATAGCAGTACATGCGGTTTATTCACCCTCATAAACCACAGCAGCAATGTACAACAGCTTCATATCACCAGCATAGCGTCCATTAAACAGGCTATTCAGCCCCAGTGTTATCTCACCCGTCAGGGTTCCTTATGCGGCTTATCAGGACGTTTTATGTTAGTTTCCTCCAGGGAGCTCTCAGGCACACATCGCCCTTGCACACGCCCAGCCGCTCCACAGGCTGTTAGTGAGGAGATCCTTCTCCTCACGGGACCTTCCAAACTGGACCAACCTGGTCCCAGCATTCACCCCTTGTGACCTATCCTGGCTACGTTATATGGTCCGTAGCCATGCCCACTGGGTCACATGGCTATGACCTCATCACAGGTCCTTCACCTACTCACATAGCCTTTTACTATAGCTGTTATCAGACACACCCCTGGGTGGGTTTGTGGGCAGCTAGAACCCGCCCATCTCTCCAGCTGCCTGAAGGCTTCTCCCTAACACATAGGCACGAAAGATCAGCTCTGCTGATCAGCACATAACCAAGCCTTCATCTCAAAGCCACCCACTTTGAGACACACCACGGCCACTCCGTATTCTGCCACTCATCCTCTCTCGGGACATCCACACAGCGCCCCCCAGTGGACACAGTGGTCATTACACCACATACCCCGCCCCTCTGTTCAAACTTGTGGGGTTGAACACACAATCTTACACCAGGATCTCGAGACCGGGCACACATTACACCTTGCCCCACAGGTCGAGAGAACCGTCTCCATCTGTCATACGGCCTTATCTCTGTATTAGGCCTCCCCCGCCCCAAGCGGTCAGAATATCGGTCATTGTCTTTGACCCTCCATTTGCAGTCTGTCTGCGTCATCAGACACTGTTTAGTCACCACCCTCCTAGAGTGCGCTTCGTCACCTGACCGTTCTCCCACTGACCGGCTCTCCCGGTTGGTACGGTCATCAGTCTTAATCGGTCCTACTGTCTGGCCTGAGTCTGACCCATTCAGCGTCTCACAGGAACTGCTGTCTCTCAGCCTCGCACGGCCCATCAAACTGCCACTTGCTGACATTCTTCGGCCACCTGCTGTGTCACTACTTGGAGGAACCCTTCGGGTCCTTACACCTTGGGTTGGAGGCGGCCGCCACCTGGTATTCTGTACTTCTTTATTAATTCGCCGACGGTCCTGCCTCAACTGCTCAATCTCTTGCAGGTATCCCACTCGATACTCTACGAGCATTCCGAAAGTCTCTCAGGCTCTCCGCAGAGCCAACCACCATGATGGGAATTCTACCCACTTCACTGGATACCTGGTCTTCATCATCAGGAGGGATCCTCACCCTCACCACACCGGAGATATTCACAAGGTCTTGCATTACCAATGATTCTCCCAATCAGAGCTTTGGGTACCGGAACCACGTCTTTCCACAAACCCCGCCGATCCATAGCCTCCCTGGCTAAATCCAGGAGTCGAGCAGCTTTCACATTACTCTACCTGACCAACTGTTTGACTTGGAGACACTGCAAATGCATCTCTTTCAGGACAGCCACCCGGTTTGCTGTATCTTCTCTGGCAGATATTATCACTAACTGCCGAGTCTCAGGTGCCCAGTGCACCTCACACGCCTTGACCGCCTCTTTGAAAGCCTCATGTACACCTTCCTCCGCACAGGCATCTTGCATGTCTTCTGGAACGTCAATCACAGTCTTGAAGGACGTGGTCTTGCTCTCTTCCAGGCAAGGAGGCTCTGGCCTTACCACGGACACTTCCCTCACTACAGTTGACCCGACCGGGTGACTGTCTTCTTCAGTTCTTAACTCATCAACTTCACACGATTGGATCACTTCATGACCCTTGGCCACTATGGCTACTGGCAGTTCTGTCTTACTATCACTCACGCTCACCCGAGGTAAGTCTTCGTCCAATTTCTCCCGCAGAAGACTGTTAACTACTCCTCTGAGTTCTTCCATCTCTTCCTTGAGGTTCTTGTTCACACTTTGCCAGGTGGACAGGTGACCTCTGAGCTCCAAGATCTCTTTCTTGAGCTCCTCGACTCTTTGCTCAGCCATTTGTCTCAGGACTCTTTCTCGTTTGACACATTCATCCACCTCCTCTCTGAGGGCCTTATTCAGTCCTTTCCACGTTACCATGTGGCCTTTGAGCTCAGAGACTTCTTTCTCTAGCCCTTCTATTCTGTGCTCCCTTTCTTTCTCAGAGCCACAGTCACCCCCAGAGATTAAGTCATCCCTCCAGTTACTCACTAACCGTGTGACTACTTCCGCCGTCTTACCCAACAGGTCAGCGTCAGTTTTGTCAAGAGTTTCAGTCAGCACAGCACTAGATTCTGTCCTGGTGGTGGCTACTGGCAACAACAAGTCACCGTCACACCACATCGTACGGTGAACCCCCAAGACACTCTCTATCCGTGTGTCAGCTCCGCTCTTTTTGTTTACCACACCATTCTCATTCACACTGTGGTACCCTTCAGGTGACGTCAGGTCAGTAAATTCATCTAACGCAATTCTTTCTCTGGTCGCCCCTATGTCTGGCCTGTCCACATTAGGAGGCGTCAGCGTCTTCGTATTGGTTAGTCCAACAGTAGGAACGTCTCCATCCTCGTACCATAGGTCATCCAATGTGACAAAATCCCGGCCCCCCTCCAAGGTATACACTAAGTCTGATGGTATCCCGCCACCTTGGCACTCACTGCCTCCGGGCCCCTCAAACACCACTCTGTCTAGCACATAGTTCACCGTGACCCCATGTTTACAGCGAACCTGGGCCATTTTCTCAGTCAGACAGAAAGTGAGAGGAGTTCCTACCAGAGTCACCTGACTCTTGGAGTCCAACCGTCCCGAGATTCCTTCCCGGTGCAGCATCACAATACACACTTGAGGTCCGTCATGCTTCGGAAAGTATAACCCACATTCTGGAAATGACATACACGCACACTGCGGTTTCCCAGACATACCCACTGAGCCAACCAGTGCTGCCATTTCTTCACACTTGGCCCCTTTCTGGACCACCTCCCCAATTTGGGTCACTGCCCCCCTCTGGGACTCCACCCCCTTTTGGGTTACCACCCCAATTTGGGACTCCACCCCCTTTTGGGACTCCACTTCTTTTTTGGTTACCACCCCAATTTGGGACTCCACCCCCTTTTGGGCTACCACCCCTATTTGGGTCACCGCCCCCTTTTGGGACTCCACCCCCTTTCAGGATCTCCCCATGTCTGTTATACCGGTCTTCTCAGACCACAGTTCACACCACACAGTTTGTCTCTTACGATACCACACAAGTCTTTGTTGGCACCACCACAGCTCCTGCTGTCACCGATCACCGGCTGCTGTTCACACACACAGTGGCTGGAGTCACTGCAGCTCCTGCAGCGCCATCTTCGTGGACCTGCCAATCCACCGGAAGCCGCTTGTCACCTTCGTGGCCCCACTGAGCCACATCAAGCCGCTTGTCACCTTCTTGACTCCCACTGAGCCACCGCAGGCTGAGTCAAGAAAAAAGAAGAAAAAAGAAGAAAAAACACACCACAAAAAACTCAAAAACTCACGTGTCCTGTGTGCTATTCAGGACACTCCTGTCTCCACCTGAGACCATCCAACACACAGGGCGCACAGGGTGCGATTCAGGGAGCGACCCTCCTCCCAGGGTCTCCCCACACACCAGCCTTACCAGGTACAGGGGCTCGGCGGGTGCTCTTCAGGACATCTGTCTCCGCCTGAGACTGCCCATCACTCGCGCCTCACCAGGTCCAAGGTCACACCACGTGCTCCTGGGATCCGACTCTGCTCCCAGGGCTGACCCTCCATACATGTTATCCGGGGAAACGGTACCCTTTCTAACCTTTGTGCAATCACGTGCAATCCATACTGGGCCTAACACCGTCTGAGCCTGCCTCCTGATGTATAGACATATATTTTGAATGTGTACGCTATCCATACATGTTATCCGGGGATACGGTACCCTTTCTAACCTTTGTGCAATCACGTGCAATCCATACTGGGCCTAACACCGTCTGAGCCTGCCTCCTGATGTATAGACATATATTTTGAATGTGTACGCTATCCATACATGTTATCTGGGGATACGGTACCCTTTCTAACCTTTGTGCAATCACGTGCAATCCATACTGGGCGTGAGAACGGCTGGCGAGCTGTTAAGCAAGCTACAGCACCTGTGTTTTGCACACGTAAGTTTTTCATTTTTTCAGGAATGACGGTTAGGCCTAATTCCGGAACTGCGGTTGACCTGCACTTACTGGGAAATCATTGTTCGCGGGTAATAATTGTAATCAGTGATCCCCATCACTAACGTTGTTCAGCGGGTTATCTGCACCTGTAAGCGACAAACGCTGGCCTTTTCAGTGTAGCGCACATGCAGCCACGGACATGTAAGGGCATGACACACCAGTTATTGGCCAATCTCATGTGCCAGAGCCTCACGTGTCCCTCTAGTAAGCCGGACTCGGACCGCGGGGCATGACGGAGTCTCGTTCGTTAACGGAATTAAGCTTGCAATGTGTGCATCTGTTCTGTAGCTGGCATGGTTGAGGTTTCCCAGGTGGAGTCGAATTTAACCGTAGGCTCCACTCCTGGTGGTGCCCTTCTGGACATTCCTTTAAGGTTCAGCTTTGCAACCATACTGCCGGCGTAAAACAAACACTTTGCCTTCATGAACGCTGTTTGGAGGGTCATGACTCGTGGGAATAACACCGCCCAATCAGTTAACCTGCTAGAGAGATCCTTCGTTGCTCCCAAGCATGACATCACACTCCCTAGGAAGAAGGTAATGCCACTGTGGCGACCGTACTCCTGGGGGCGACACAAGTGCACTGATGCCCAGCCACTGCTCGATGAATCTGCTGGTACATTGACCCAGACCACTACATTCCCCTCGCACGCTACACGACCTGAATCTGACCCTGCTCGCACGCTACACGACCTGAATCTGACCCTGATGAAACTCAGGTTACCCTTCCCATATACAGTTCCATCTTACACGGTGACAAAGAGGAAGCTGCAGATGAAAGTGCAGGTTCGGCCCACCCGCCATCAGACACACCACCGTACTATCAGGGGCCCTGTGCCAGTGCCGTCGCCAATGAGTGGGCCCCCTCTGCTTGCTCAGGATCACAGCACTTGCAAAGTTGAAATACTGTGCAGTGAGATGGAAGATGGGGACGACGAGGAGTCCAGACAAGTACAGGGATTCCCTAGCGAGGAGACTTATTTGATTGTTTTCAATGTTGGGACAGCAATTTTTGGGGAGCACTATACTCTGGAGAATGATAGATGGGGCCCACCATACACTGGAACATTCCAAAGGTGGACATCAGACACTGGAGCAGCATTTACAGGGCCCATTATACACTAGAGCATTAGAAATGGGGCCCATTATGTTTGGAGCATTATTTGGGCCCATAAGACAGTGGAGCTTCATCCATGGGGACCAACATATACTGTAGCATTATGTGGAGCTCATCATATACTGTTTCAAACATTATATGGGACCAATGATTCTGTATGGAGAAATAGATGGGCCTCGTCATGAGATGTAAAAAGTGAAGTATTTTTCATTGTACTATACCGCTATTTCTCTGCCGTATCGGAGCATGATGAGTTGTGGTATGTGTTAAAGGGGCGCTCTTTTGCCCAGGGCACATGAAAACCTGCAGCCAGCCCTCCCCCCCCACAACTTTAGCCAAATAACCCCCATTTTTCAGTGCGTAACTTGTATTATGAAGTTAATTAAGGTTGACAAGCTTAAGTAAGAAGAATTGATGCTTTTGGCATTCAAATGGGCACTGTAGGTGTGTTTCCTGTCCTCCTCTCACTGCCGACTTTTATTCCCCATTGACTTACATTGGGTTTCGTGTTTCGGGACGACCCCGACATTTCCCTATAATCGGACGATCTTGCTCGACCCGACTTTTGGAAAAGTCGGGTTTCACGAAACGAAACTCGACCCTAAAAAACCAAAAGTCGCTCAACTCTAGAAGGGACATATCAGACCCTCATCTTCACCCGTTGCGGCGGGGTTCTTCTTTGTGAAGAAGAAGGATGGCGGCTTACGTCCCTGTGTAGATTTTCGGGAATTGAATCAAATCACCATCCGAGACCCATACCCTCTGCCTCTGATTCCAGATTTGTTCAGTCAGGTGGTGGGAGCTAAAGTGTTCTCCAAGTTGAACTAAAGAAGGGCTTACAATCTGGTTAGGATCAGAGAGGGGGACGAATGGAAAACTGCCTTCAACACCATTTTGAGAGCCTGGTTATGCAATTCGGTCTCACTACTGCCACTGCAGTTTTCCAGCACTTCATCAACGACATATTTCATCACTTGGTGGGCAGGTTTGTGGTGGTCTATTTAGATGACATTTTGATTTATTCGCCGGATTCTGAGACACATCAAGGGCATGTTAAACATGTTTTACAGATCTTAAGAGACAACAAACTGTACGCCAAACTGGAGAAATGTGTTTTTGCCATACAGGAGATACAGTTTTTGGGATATTTGTTGTCATTTTCAGAGTTTTGGATGGATCCGGAGAAGGTCTGTGCTGTTCTGGACTGGGACCATCCTGAGAACCTGTAGGCCTTGCAGCATTTTCTTGGCTTTGCGAATTTTTACCGAAAATTCATTCGGAATTACTCTACAATTGTTAAACCCCTTACTGACATGACAGGGAAGGGGTCGGATTTTTCTAATTGGTCAGAGGCCACTCTGAATGCTTTTTCCTCCCATAAAAAGTATTTTGCCAAGGCACCCATACTCAGTCAACCCAATGCCTCTCAGTCATTTATTGTAGAGGTTGATGCATCGGAGGTGGGGGTGGGGGCTGTGTTGTCTCAGGGTCCGTCTCCTGGTAAATGGCACCCATGTGCACTCTTTTTGAAAAAATTGTCCTTGGCCGAGAGGAACTATGATGTGGGCAACAAGGAGCTCTTTGCAATTAAATTGGCATTGGAAGAATGGCGACATTGGCTGGAGGGGGCTGCCCATCCTATTACAGTTATTACTGATCACAAAAATCATGCATATCTGCAGTCGGCCAAGCGCCTGAACCCGAGACAAGCTAGGTGGTCGTTGTTTTTTACGAGGTTCAATTTTGTGGTCACTTTTCGTCCCGGGGTCAAAAATGTTAAGGCGGATACTCTGTGTAGGAGCTTCCCGGGTGGGAGAGACCAAGAGAGTCCAGTACCGATATTGCAGGAGGGGGTAGTTGTTTCAGCACTATATCCTGAACTGGAGGCTGAGGTGTCCTTCAGGGAAACTATTTGTACTGCCCAATCTGCGCCGCAAGGTTATTACCGAACACCACAACTCGCTGCTAGCAGGGCATCCAGGGGGTAAAGCAACTTAGGACCTTCTCTCTCGTCGTTTTTGGTGGCCGGGGATGCAAAAGGATGTGGTGGAACAGGTGTCCGCATGCAGTACTTGCGCTCGCTGTAAGGTATCACATACTCACCCATCTGGTACTCTCCTCCCATTACCCATTCCCTCCAGGCCTTGGACACATTTATCCATGGATTTCATCACGGACCTACCAGTATCTGCGGGTAAAATGATGGTGTTGGTGTTCATGGATAAATTTAGTAAAATGGTCCGTTTTGTCGCATTGCCAGCACTTCCTAATGCCGAGATTCCAGCCCAGGTTTTCATTAATGAGATCGTAAAACTTCACGGGGTTGCCTCCAATGTCGTGTCTGATCTGGGAACCCAATTTGTTTCCAAGTTCCGGAGGGCATTCTGTTCTCGACTGGGGGTATAGCTGTTCTTCTCTTCAGCCTTTCATCCCCAGTCAAATGGGCAGACAGAGCGGGTCATCCAGAATTTGGAGATATACCTCAGGTGTTTCATCTCTGAAATCCAAGAGGATTGGTCATCTTACTTACCATTAGCTGAATGTGCAATTAATAATCACTGTCAAGAGTCCACTGGCAGGTCACTATTTTTCGGTGCATATGGTTATCACCCACAGTTTGGTACCTTTAATGAGGGAGGGGCTTCTGGAGTTCCGGAGGAGGAGCGTTTCGCGTCGTCACTCTCTTCCATTTGGCAGGGCGTCCTGAAGAATTTGAGAATTATGGGAAACAGGTACAAACATATGGCTGACAGGAGATGTGTGCCAGGTCCGGACCTGAATGTGAATGACTTTGTGTGGTTGTCCACTAGGAATATTAAGTTGAATGTTCCTTCTTGAAAGTTGGGACCCAGGTTTATTGGTCCTTATAAAATATCTGCTGTCATAAACCCAGCTGCATTTCGTCTGGAGCTTCCTCCAACTCTCAAAATCCACAATGTTTTTCATAGATCTCTTCTTAAGAAATGTGTGAACCCCTTCGAGTCCTCATCCCCACCGCCCCTCCCCCCAATTTTGGTAGATGGCAATTTGGAGTTTGAAATTTCGAGGATTGTTGATTCTCGTCTCCTTCGTCGTTCCTTGCAGTACTTGGGGCACTGGAGGGGTTGTTTCAGAGGAAAGGATGTGGGTGTTAGCATCAGAGGTGAATGCCCCCAGGTTGGTTAGGGCATTCAATACCTCACATCCTGAGAAACCGGGTCCTGAGTGTCCGGAGGCCACTTGTATAGGAGGGGGGTACTGTCACGAGCGCTTCGGAGGTGACAGGCCATCATCCTGCATCAGGCCTCAGAAGGTCTGAGCGCCTGTCCACTGCTCCCTGAAACATCTGCCTCTAGGAACGAGCGTCGACCTTCTCCATCCCTGAGAAGTTTGGATCTATTTAGCTAGTTGCTCAGCTGTGACCCAATGTGGATAATAGCTTCATTTCCACTTCTGCTGGCTAGAGTGTTGGACCTTCTCAGAGTGCTCCAGTTTGGTGTCTGGAATCCCTCTTCTGGTATCCGTATCTGGCAATTCAGCTAAGTGTTCCCCTGTTTGTCCTACCTTACCGTCTTTAGTTTAGTGGAGACTGCCTAGTGCGCATCTCTCTCCCGTTCCCTATTCAGGACTAGGCCCCAGGGAGATTCAGGGCCTTAGGTTCCGGCTCGGCGATTGGTGAGGAACCAATATAGGGACTCAGTAGGAGTTCTAGCGAGAGATTAGATCTAGCCTAGGGGTCTCCAAATCCCTTCCTTAGTGTCTGGGCCCCCTTCCCCATTTCCCTTTATGCTACACTTGGTTTTCCCTCACCGTGCATGACAGATGGTCACCAGAAACACATAGTGTTCAAATAGATGCTGCCATACCTCAAGAGTTAATTTTATGGTAAAAAGCTCACAGTCACCAAAGCATTATTGTGTTCTGCTGAAGAAATTTGCTTGTAAAATAATAAGCAGGGATAATTTCTTGATTTATAGGAATTTGTCAATTTTGTCAATTCCTGTCCACATCCAGATGGTGTAGGACTGTATAATAACGTGCAGGAGAGATATATGTCACCACGGAACAGGCAGAAAATACTGGTAAAACATACAGTATAACAGAGAAAATATTGTGATAAGGTTATATCGACAGCAGGGGAAATATACGGGGTTCAAACAGTAGAAAAAACAGTTATTCTCTAGTGAGGTAAAGTTATCAGTCCTCAGTGATCTTGATTGAAGGGATGACTGCACCCGTCTCTTCTCTGCCCCTGCGTCAGCGTCCTCCTGTTTCTGCTCTCTGTGCTGCTCTGCTGGAAGCACGCGCAGATCTCCGCTCCCAGTCCTGACCTCTTCCTGTTCCTGAACACAGAGCAGTCCCCTAAAGCATCCCCCGGGGATCCTAACGCCCTGCTCGATGGTTCCGGGCACGGAGCCAGGAAGGCAACTTCCCCTCGGCTCCTTCGGTGCTTCATCCCCTTACATTCCCCCTCTCTGTGAGCTCGCCATTCCACGGGCGAGAGTTTCTGGAGTTCTAGTTGACAATCGTCCAGACCTCGTACAATTTGCTGCTAGATTAATTCGTCCTGGTTGTAGTGTCTGGGTGGCACACCTGCCGTTGATCGTTCAGAACGTCTCAGATCAGTGGGGGTTGTGGAATCAGCCACCGGGAGAATGGAAGTTGGAGTCTCCTTGGTTACTTCCGTCATTTCAGGCACCAGCCCTGTTTCCGGGTTTCCCTGAAGGAGTAGAGAATCTCCCTATTCGTCGTCTTCAACAACGAGCATGGGTTCAGCCACCGGGGGTGTCGGGGGAGATGGCACCACTGGAGGATCTCGAGACAAACAGGGACGCAACATATTCCAATGTAATGTACGAGTGGGGAGTTCTTCACCTGTTTCAGGTTGAACTTTGCAGATGGGTCTCCGTCTACTGAGCCACCTTTTCACCCTATACGGGCTCTTCTCGCACCAACACTCTAATTTGCTGTTAGGGCGCTTCTACCTGACTAAGACTCGGTCCCCTGGTCGTAGGGCTGTCCCCTTCTGGGGAGGGACCTGCGGGAGTTCCAACCCACGGAGCCGGTTCTGCACCAACCGTTGAATGGTCCGTAGCCAGCAACGATGTTCTTGAACCCAGCAGTACACCCCCGTCCGCGGGTAGTCCTCGTCGGGCTCTAGCGCCAATTCAGTCAGTCCCTTCCTGGGTCGGCCGAAGAAGAGTGAATAGGTCGTGAATGCTGTGGTACTATGTTTACAGTTATTGTATGCCCTCACCAATTCGGGGACGGACTCAGTCCAGTGTGCTTTCTGATCTTCTTCAAGTGTCCTCAGCATCTGGATCAGGGTGCGGTTGAATCTCTCACAAGCTCCGTTCCCCTGTGGATGGTAAGGGGTGGTCCATGACTTATCGATTTTGTACAGCTGATGCAACTCCTCCATCACCTTTCCCAGGAAGCAGGCTCCTTGATCTGAATGGATTTGCTTGGGACACCCATACACTTGAATGAAATGTTTACAGATAGCATAGGCCACAGATTCAGCAGTCTGGTCCCGAGTAGGTGTGACTACAGCAAATTTGGAATAATGGTCGATCATCACAAGGCAATATTCGTAGCCCTGGTGTGCTGGGCCAATCGTCAAATAGTCTATGGCCTGTAATTACATGGGTGTGGAGGACCTCACCATTTCTATAGGGGCTCACTGTTCCGGTGGCTTAACTAGTTCACAATTTCGGCACTGCTGACATACTTTCTCCACGACGGTCCTCATGTGGGAATGGTAGAACAACCGTTGCAGCCACTGGAATGTTTTTTCCGTCCCGAAGTGTGCTCCCTTTTCGTGTGCTTCCTTAGCCACCTGTTCTACCAGGGACGAGGGGATGATCGTTTGCCATAAGAAACTCAGTTCAGATTGTAGGTACACTTTCCTGTATAAGATGCCATCCAGTAACTGTAGTCGCTCCCACTGGCGCAACATTTGTAACATCTCAGGGGACATGGCTGCCCTCTCACTCTGGCCGGGCACCTGTTCAGCTACGAGCCACCATCTCAGCTGAGCTATCTCTTGATCTTCCTGTTGTATTCGAACGCACTCATCTCGGGGTTGTTCCAACAAATTCTCTGGTGTACTTTCTCGAACTGTCTCCCGCGTCGCTGCCACCGTCCTGGCAGTCCCTCCAAACTCTGGAACCTCTATAGCCTCCAACTCTTCATCCCGACTGGGCGCTGGTGGGTAGTAATCTACTCAGGAAAGGGCATCAGCATGAGTATTTTCCTCTCCTCTCCTGTAGAAGATCGGAATTTTGCCAATCGTGCTACCCAGGGTTGTTCTAAGGCCCCCAGCTTAGCTGTTTCGAGGTGAGCCAACAGATTGTTATCCGTACGCACGTGGACTTCCGAGCTGGCCAAATACTCTGCAAACTTCTCAGTCATTGCCCACACCAGCGCCAACAACTCCAGCTTGAATGATCTGTAATTATCCGGATTTCTTTCTGAGTCATGTAAGGAGCGACTGGCGTATGCGATGACACGCTCTTTTCCATCCTGCATCTGTGAGAGTACTGCCCCGAGTCCTTATAGACTTCCGTCAGTGTGCAAGATGAACAGCTGTGTGAAGTCAGCGTAGGCAAATACCGGTGTTAGGAATGGCAGAACGCACTAAATAAAAATAATAATAAAGTGCGTTCGCCGCTCGGGGTCCAGCGTGCAGTAGGTGATATAACCGCTGCTAAGTGGTGGCAGGAGCAATATGGTGGTATGCGCACAGGGTTAAGCATCACCCAGGTGCACAGAGCAATCTCTGTTAAGTCACAGAGATGCCAAATAAACACAAATACAAAGACTGAGCCTGTTGAGGTCACAGTACTTAGTATAAATACACACATGGTATCCAGTCACAGGAGTAGCCCAAGACGGCAGCACTACATCCGTCTAGACCTACCGTGTGTGTGGCATCGCAGCTGCAGACGCTAAGGAGAGCTGCTACTGCAGCACGGCGTGGACACTGCCGCTAAACTACAAAGCTATGACGCAAGTGCAATGTCGGACGCTAGCAGCTGTGGATGTTGCAGCAGAGGAGCGCTGGCGCTGATTCCAACTCAGTCCCTGACCACATACGTAATATCAGAGGGAAGGAGTTTAATAATGAGTCATTCACCAGAATCATACATCTGTCCTCATACACACAGCAGCAAGTAAGTCTATACTAGCGCATGCCTTTTACAGCAGCTGGGACCTTCCGCAAGCCTCCAGATCTCTGAGATGGACCAATGAGATCCGGAGCGGGACCTGAGCACATGACTCCCGATCTCCAATGGGAGATCGTCCCATGAGCATGCTCAGTAGGAGGACAGAAGGACTTAGCCTCAGGAGCGATTTGCTGGAAGACAATCTCCTCTGCAATCTCCTCTGCAGTGGATAAACAGCAGGAGACTGCAGAATGTGAGGGTCTGGATCCCTGCAGAGAAAATACAGAAATCCGACGCCTAACAATCGGGGCCTCAGTCAGGGCCTTCTTCAGGGCCTGGAATGCTTTCTCCTGTTGCTCTCCCCAGTGTATGTTCCTGTTCTTCCCACATGAGGGTACTCCTTTCAGCAATTCCTGGAGAGGGTTTGCAATGTGGGTGAAATCCTTCACAAAGCGCTGGAAGTATCCTGTTAGTCCCAGGAATGCTTGTACATCCTTCACGGTTTTTGGGGTCGGCCATTCCTGCACCGCAGCGATCTTCTCCTGCGAGGGCTTCACTCCCTTGGCAGAGACCACATGTCCCAGATAGTCAATTTGTGCTCAGAAGAGGTGGCACTAATGGGGTTTCACCTTCAAGCCATATTTTTGTAGCCGACTCAGAACTTGCTCTAGTCTCCGGAGAAGATCTCCAACAGTGGGAGCAAAGATGATTATGTCGTCAAGGTAAATCAGGGTGGCTTCGATGTTCAGGTCTCCCAGGCACCTCTCCATAAGCCGCTGAAATGTTCCCGGAGCGTTGGCTAGCCCGAAGGGCATGCGGTCGAACTCAAATAGTCCCATCGGAAGAATGAAGGCTGCCTTGGCTGGGTCTTGTTCAGACATGGGTACCTGCCAGTACCCGCTGGCCAGATACAGTGTGGAAAAATACTGGGCATTTCCCAGTGCTGACAGGGATTCTTCTATCTGTAGTAGTGGATACGAATCTTGCACTGTGCAAGCCTTGAGCCGGCTTTATTCCACACAGAAACGTAGAGTTCCATCTTTTTTCTGCACCAAACGATGGGGGCAGCCCACGGGCTCTGGCTCTCACGGATCACTCCCTTCTTCAGCATCTGTGACAGCATCCCCTTGACCTCCTGATACATTTGTGGGGGTATCTGGCGATATCTTTCCAGTATCGGTGCCATATCCCCAGTGGGTATCTCATGGGTGATGGCTGTCGTGCACCCAAAATCATCTTTATCCTTTGCGAACACCTCCTGGTACTTCCCCAGCAAGGCCTCTACCTGGGGAACCTGATGAGGGGGCATTTCTGAGAGTTCAACCCGCATTTGCTCAAGTATCCGTCAGCCTTCTTGTAACACCCTGGGATCTGGGGTGACCTTTGCTTTTACCGTCACCAACCATGGATCTTCTGCTTTGGCAGTCAGCTGCACTGTTTCGGAGTGCACCAGCTCATCCGGTACACCTAGAATGTGGGCCAATTCTGCTCTGTGAGCCAGGGTCATGTCAGTCTCTCCCGAGTTCACACAGCGCACGAGGACGGTGCCGTTTCGCACTGTGGCTAGGGTCCGTGCGACTAGTATCCCTGACGGCAATTGATCAGCTGGGCTAGGCTCCAACTGTATCTCTGCTCCTTCTAATAGGACTCCTGCTCGCACCGGCAGGGGAAGCACGGTCTGTCCAGGGGGTAACACTCGGTTCAAAGAAGCAGGGACGATGACTTTGCCTAGTTCTTTTCCACTGCTGCATATTTCCCGCACCCGTGCTGTCCGAATCAGTTGTTGAAAGACCTTCTTCTGTGGAGTCTGGTCACTCCACTGTCGTAAGAATTGATCTGGGGTCTCATTGAGCAGCAGGCTTCCGAGGTCTTTAAGCACATTCATGCCCAGGGTTACAGTATGATCCCGAGCGGCTTCTGCATCTACCAATATTACTCCTTTTCTCCCCACATCTTTTCCACAGACTTCTATGTTCAGCCACACCACCCCTGCGACCGGGATGGGTAGGTGATTGGCCGTCGTAAGTCTAATGACTGGACCCCACTCAGGCCGCGCCTCTGTGAAGTGTCTACGAAAAAAAAATTTGGGGGGGCATGGTGATCACTTGCGAACCAGTGTCTACCAGGCATCGCACAGCTCTCCCGTTGATTTCGGCCCAGACCAAGGGGCACATGGAAACAAGGCTGGTGGGACTGTTTTTACTCCTCCTCTGCTCTTCACACTCCGGGCATTGTCCCTTGTGCTCGGAGCCACCTAGTTTAATGGGAGCCGTGTGGATGGTCGGCTCCGCTGGGGACACCACCGGGCGATATGACCTGGCTCTCCACAAGTGTAGCATGTGAGGGGACATCTTCTCGGAGTAGCTGCAGCTTCTCTTCGGGGAACAGCTCCTCTTCCCTGCATTTGAGGAACGGGCCACTCTGCCTGGGTTCTCCTGGAAGTTGCCATTTCTTCTTGGAACTGACTGATCTCCATCCTCAGGTCTTCCACCCATCGGGGGGCTTTGTCTTCAGTGGTAGTTGCCTCTCTGCTCCGCACCTTTCCCACTGAGCCTGTCACATTCTGCTCCTGCTCGCGCGTGCACGCCTCACTCCCTACTTCAGAAAAGGTCATGCCTGGCTTCACCCGCAGGCGCTCTCGCATAGCCTGCTTCATCATTCCGTCACGTAACCCCGTCACCATCTGGTCTCTGAGCACCACGTCCACTGACCCTACACCTACCCCATCCTTTCTTTTAATCGCAGTGTGTAGCTCTTGTAAGGCGTTCATAAACTGGGTCACGGTCTCTCCCTCTCTTTGCACCCAATAGAACAGTCGCATACGTAGTTCCCCTATGTCAGTGGGGTCCCCATGTGTCATCTCTAGAATATGTAGCACCTTTTCCAAAGGATCTCTTTCTTGGGGGGGTCTATGCATGACATAGTCCCGGGCCTCCCCCTCCAAGGCCATTAATGCTATTTCTGCTTCTAATGCTGGGGCCAAGGGGTGCATCTGCAGTAACCCCTGAATTCTCTCAGTCCAGTTCCATAACATCACATTGTTCCCCGTAAACCTTGGCAGATTGTTCAACATGGCCCCCAGGGAGATGCCAGTCTTGGGGCCTTCCCTGACTGCTTGGTCTGCTCTGTCCACACCTTCGTGTGACATCCTGCCGACTACGCCAAATGTAATAATGTGCAGGAGAGATATATGTCACCACGGAACAGAAAGACCAACAGTAAAAGGGGAGGTTTATTTACAGGGGAAAATACTGGTAAAACATACAGCATAACAGAGAAAATATTGTGATAAGGTTATATCGACAGCAGGGGAAATATGCAGGGTTCAAACAGTAGAAAAACAGTTATTCTCAAGTGAGGAAAACTTATCAGTCCTCAGGGATCTTGATTGGAGGCATGACTTCTGGTCCAACGTTAGCACCGAGGCAACAGCGGTGCTTGATGTCCTCTGTCTCTGGGGTCCTTGAAATAGTCCAGCTGTAGTATGGGGGGTTTACATGGGGGCCCAAGGGGTATGAGGATGGCGCTATCCCCCTGTGCTCAAGGTCCTTGTCTCTGCTATGACAGCGGTGTTCTCCCACCAGGGTCAGGGATTCTGCCTCCCACAGTCTCTCCTTGCAGGTCAGCGTCTTGTTACTGAACGCCTCTTGGTCACAGGGGAGCGTCTCAGCATATGTTCCGGTCTCTCTGCTGGGGGCGTCTTGTCGAGGGACACAGTCTGTCTGTGGGGCAGGGTCTCCTCAAGAAGGGGGGTCAACAGCCTCCCTGGCAGTGCAGTGCCAGGCTTCAAGTACTCACTGCCCTTTGCCCGTGTCTGCGGTCTCTCAGTCTCCAGCCACTGCACCCGTCTCCTCTCTGCCCCTGCGTCAGCGTCCTCCTGCTTCTGCTGTCTGTGCTGTTCAGCTGGAAGCGCACGCAGATCTCCCGCTCTCAATCCTGACCTCTTCCTGTTCCTGAACACAGAGCAGTCCCCTAAAGCATCCCCCGGGGAACCTAATGCCCTGCTCGATGGTTCCGGGCACAGAACCAGGAAGGCAACCTCCCCTCGGATCCTTTCGGTGTTTCACCCCCTTACAACTGGAGCAATGGAAAAGCAAGATTTAAGTTCGTGGAATAGCGGAATCCGAACAGTTCCAAGAAGTAGCCTTAACCCCATATGATGTCCACATTTAGCTCATTTTTTAATTGCAGCTTACATTGGAATTAAATTGACAATTTCATTAAATGGATAAGGCTAAAATGTTTCCTCATAGAAATTAAGACTTGTGGTCAGCATGTTGAATGCATGTCTATCATAAATGACATTTGTCCTGTTTATGGGTTAAGAAAGTTTTACACAAATGGCCACAGGTGCTGAAAAGCAAGGTTTAAAGACAGCTTTAGGGACCTATATGAGGCATGGAAATCTGTATTGTTGCACCAGCTATACATTAAGTGTGTTTGACTACAGTGCTTAGGTCTATTGTATTTATTCTTTACTCTATAGATTAGCAGCAAAAGAAAGTCCGACGTAAGCAATACCAATGCTCAGTACATCTTTTGTTTATATAAAAATTCAATATAAGTGAATTATTTTTTCAGCTGAGCCTTACATGCATCTATCAATATCTAAACAAGAGTTCTACTGCATTAAGTTCTTTATTTTTCCTGCTGTGAAAAATTATTTCCACTAATTTGTCATACAGGTGTCCAGAGACAACGTGCCAAAAAGTACAGAAGTAAGAAAGATATAACACCCACAGACAACAAAATATGTCTGCACTTATTAAAAGCATATCCCGCTCAATCACTGTTCTTCTGTTACAGCCAGACCAGGATTAGGAAATAGCTCCCTTTCTACAATTAGATGGTATGTCAACTTGACTTGTTTCTTTTGACTTGACAGCTTATCACACCAATTTGCTTTATCGTGCCAAAACCTTCCAAGAGGAGATTAGACACGCTTCACAAAATACAGTTTATAGTTTAATGAACACCTTGAAAGATACAATGGAGAACTACTTTCTGTTAATGTTACCCACAGAAACCAAGCATATGCCAAAGAAGCCAAGGAGGCTGAAGAGTAAAATGCATTGATGTTTAAGTCACAAATAAGATTGAAAAATCTTTATTTAGATTGCTTAAATAAATTTGTGTTTTTTATTAGATATTATATAAACAGTTATAACAGTGATTAAAACCTTAAAGAGGTTGTCCAATCTGGTTAATCTCTTCTGCATGCCCTATAAGGGCACATATCAGCATCATGGAGGGTAGTTGGTCACTGCTTCAGACCACCTTAAAGAGAGCCAGTTCAAAAAGTAACTTATTCTGGAGAATTTAACCACATAATACATACATGCTAATTTCCCTGTATAGTGGCCACAGCATGGTATATAAGTGGGTGCAAAGGGCTTCCCTGATAACAGCTGGGGTGGTGGCTTTAGGAAGACAGACCAGAGTGCCAAGGCATTCTAAGGGCTTGTTCACATGCTGCATTTTTGCTGCTGAAATGCTCCGTATTTTACAGAAGTGATAAAGTGAATGAGATCCCTGAAATCTCACGTACAGGCTGCTTATTTTTTTCTTTGCAGATTTGAACCATCCATGCATTTTTTCAAATCGGCAGCATATAAATTCTTACAGCTTTTTTGCAGTTTTTTTCACCCATTCAAATGAAAAGAAAAAGCACGTACAAACACATAAAAAACACACAAAAAAATTAAAAAGTGAGAATTTTACACCTCCATTTTCTTGCAGAAAAATCTACTGCAGATACACAACTTGTGCACATACTCATGAAGTTCCAGAGATTTCCTATTAGTGAGTATTTTTTTCTGCTTATAAGACTGTGCTGACTGTAGCGTCAAATTTCTGTAATACAATCCTGACTCAGTAACCACTTACCAAAAATGCAATTAAGACCCTAAGGTTAGCGTCACACAAGCAATTTTCTGTCATCAGAGCGATTATGATAATCTCAATTTGATCAGAGTTTAATCAGAGTGTGATCATCGTGTGATCAGATTTTTTCGGATGCGGAGAGAAAAAAAGTTCCTTCTTCTTCTACATGCAATGTGTCCATGAAAATGTTTTCCATGGACCCATAGACATGAATTGCCGAGTGCCATCCGATATCGGAGGCAACTCATGCATGCAGTGATGCTTCATAGAATAACAAGGGGATGAGTTCTAGCCATCAAAATAATGGATAGCACTCATCTGATTATTACGGTCATGTACACGAACCCTAACACAGAATTGTTTTCACGCTACTGTGTTTGGTGCTCTTAGTGGACAAAAGCACTTCTAATTGTTAACACCCAGGGAGCCACATGAGATCCAACTTGAAGACACTTTAGAGCCAATTGTTGTTCCTAAGATACTAGTAGGTGAAAATGGTTCTTATAGGCTGTCACTTGAAGAATGGAACCTATGAACAGGGTGAAATATTCTGTCACATAAATTGTTTACCCACTGATTACTAAACCAAACATGTCATGGTGAATAAATATGTCATTTGATTGAGCAACAACACTCCGTAGAACTCCATAGAATTTAGTAAAAGCAAATCAGCAATGTCCAATTAGGAAACATTACACTTTCCTAAATACAAACATTTGCTGCTTAATGCTCGTGTAGATTGCAGATTATTTATTATCGCAATAATAAAATATTTTCTATCCAGTCTAAAATGCAGTCGGAAAATGTTTCTGTCACTATGCCAACATCCAAAAATGAGCATTTTGTTTTCTCTCAATTAAAATGTTTCCATTTGCTCATTTTTGTACTGCACCGATACGATCTACTCCATTAAGCCAAACAAACAGCTTGGTTTTCTTTCCTAACGCGTTCTTCCATGCATTTTTAGCTGCATTTTTTTTCCAGAGAAACGCTTGTTAGTAGTCTATAATAAATCTTGTGAATGCTAATGCTCATGTTTGTTTAGGTATTTTTTTGCGTTTTAGTGAATTTTTGGTCTCAGCGTGCTGCAGATTTGGCATTTACATTAACTTACACATTCTCTAAGTCAGTTTTGCTTAAACATGAATGATGACATGAGTAAAATCTGTGAGAAAACAGACAACCGAGCTTATAATTTGTTAATGTAGAGCTTAAGTTTAGCTCAGCCATAGCATTACTTCTATAGTAAATCATGAGTCAATGTATAGGTGTAAGTCTAGGTTGTCACATACCGGCTCTTCCATTAGGACTGTAACATATGCTACATCTTATAAATTCTGCTTTGCATGCTACATCGCATACATCACATTCGTATTTATCTTCTTGAGAAGTCACGACACAAGACACGGAAAAGCTGATAATTCTTCTGGCTGAGGGTGGTATTCTTCTAATAGCCAGATGTAAAGATTGCTTTCAGCTTTAAACCAGTGGTCTCCAAGGTCCAGACAGCTGCTTATTCTGTCTACCCATCTTCCTAGTGTCGTCAGTCACTCAGTACTCACTTTAGAAGCCCCCATGACCAAGAATCTTCGAATAGGCTTGTTATACATTGTGCTGTAATTCATGTCGATCACAGCTGATCCTCATTTCTCTTCGGAGCAGTGGTATTTTTTTTGTTTCTTGTGAGACACCTCTTTGGTACACACAGCTATCATCTTTTATATACCTGTAGTAAAATATATATTTAAAATGGTAATCTCATCTCAGAACTTTGTAACAGGTCCACAGGATATGCCATACATGTCTGATAGATGAGGGTCTCATCTTTGGGACTTACACCTATCTTGACAACAGGGCGCTGCCTTGTGCTGCTATGTATGGAGTGATAGTCTCTCATGCATGGCTCTCCGAAAATAAAAGTTAAAACATGTTCCGATACATCAGTAGGCAAAACAAGTAAACTCTCTCACAGAGCATGCCCCAGGACTACAAGACAACAGTGGTTGCACTAGGAATTTAAATGGCTCGTGATTAATTATTTAAGCCTTACTGGGCTTTATTAAGGACCATTGATCTGGATTAGTTGATGCCATTAGCCAAAATGCAGTCTATTAACAAAAACAGTCACTAGCCAAAATGCAGTCTATTAACAAAAACAGTCAATGTGATGGAATTGGTGATAAACTAAGCTAATGAAAACATTACTCCAGGGTTTTGGTTATTTTTCAGCGCTGGAGTGGTGTTTCTAGTGTAAGGTCCCTGTCATTGGTCTTTTCCTCACCCTCTGGCATCGTCACATTTATCAGCATTGCTCCATTCCCGCAGGCAAAAAGCTCTCAATGCAATCTATGAGAGCCAGAACGATTCTCTCATAGACTTATGTTGAGTAGTGACCACTGCCTCCCTCCATGAAACACTTGAGCAATCCAACAGGTCACAAACTGCCAGAGACTGACTGGAGCGGCGATGAAAAAAGGGTGAAGACTCTGAAAGAAGAGCATAGGAGTAGAGTCAGGGACCTTAGATTCCAAGCACCTCTCCAGTGGTAAAATTTAAAAAAAAATGTTGAAGTGGTGCTTTAACAGGAAAGATTTGTATTGAGTGAATATAATTATTTTATGTACACACATTCCGTATGTGCAACTAAAAAATTAGCTGCAAGCACTAAAGTATTGGAAGGAAAACTGCTGCATAAAATGCGCATGATTGTGCTGTGGTTTTGCATTGTATTTTTTTCCCCCATTCATTTAATTGGTTGAAAAAATGCTGCACAAATCTGCAGATTTAAGTAAAAGCAATACAAGTATGGTATTGCCACCATTATGCTAACCTGGAGATTTATAATGACAAGTCTTTTATATTATATAAAAAATTTAAATTTTGCTTTGGTTGGTTAGCAGAAAATCCAGAATTGGCAATGCCACTGGTTCTCAGTGATATTTTCCACATATTAGTATCACATTACAGTCACCAACAAAATGGCCCTGCATTATAATGCTAAACTTTATCTTTCCCTCTCCTTTTGCAGAACGAAGAGTGATGGCAGACAAATGTGAGAAGATCCCACCAACATTTACTGCAGTCATAATGCGATTTAGTATTACACTTGCTTTTCATGACACATGTCAGCAGTTACTCCCTCTAGTTTTTAAAAATATCAAACCTTATTAAATAATTTTTCATATTTTATACAACTGAAAAATGGAATTGTAAATTTTTTTTTACACTTTTTAAATTGCTTCTGTATTACTGCAGTGGGCTTTGGTGACACGAAGCTATTGGGAATCCACCACTAACTTAGCCAAGGTAAACTGTGTATTTTGGTTATGCACCTGATCACATGAAAATATGTTAGAATAGCGCAAATTGTCTCAGATCTTGCCACAACATGTAATAATTGCCACAACATGTATTCATTAAACAAACAATATAGAAACTCCCCAAGGTACAGATACTTAGTCAATTACCATCGGTAAGCTAACATTCATAATCACCGTAGGTGGGGACATATGTTCTACTTGGCATTTATAATATTGATGTAATGGAATTGTGTCATATGTCATCTTACAGCGTTCTATGCCATATTAATTTACTATTGTCTATTTCAAAAGAATTTATTTCTGAAGATTTTCAAGCTTCACATGTTTAGACACCACATGTATCGATTTATCAACCTAGTGCAGATTTTTTACTGCTGATTAATACATTACATTTACCAATTAAAGAAACATTAAACCTAAAAATGAATGTGTAAATGATACAAAAATTTTAGTTATACTCACATTTTCTGCAAGATCCTAAAAAAATTCTGCCTTGTATAAATCCTAAAGAGGAAAAAGGAGATACCCCTAGCTGCCGGTCCCCTGATATACATCTCTATTCAGTCCGATAATAGGTGGTGTGGCCTGTTGCAGTCTATTCATAGCTGCCCACCACATGATAGCTGTATCTATTTAGTCCAAGAACATGGGACGTTCTTCCTTCTAGTAGCAATAACAAAACACTGGTTGTCACTTTCAAACTGAAAACTAGTGTGTACAGGTGCAAACTATGAGTAGCTATCTCTATACATAACTTATAGTGATAAGTGAATGTGCTCTTCAACTAACAAACAGGAAATCCATGCATGTGTTGTGGCTGTCTAACAGCTGTGAGACATGCAGCCATGGGGTCTCAAACATATTTTTGAGCATGCCGTAGACACTCGGTTAGCACACAAGCATGCTCGGATAACACCTTATCCAAACTTGTTTGCTCATCACTATTAGTTATGTATAGAGATGGCTACTTAGTTTGCACCTGCACACACTAGTTTCCAGTTTGGAAGTGACAGTCAGTGTTTTGTTATTGCTACTAGAAAGGAGCATATCGGTCAGACGCCTCTCTCACAGCCAAACCAGATCTCACACTTTGCACTGATGAGGGGCAGTACCCCGAAACACAGTGTCTGCAAATTGAGATTCTGGCTTGACTTTTATCCTAAGTCATGTAACTAGGCTCGCTAAAGGGTCAACATTGACTTTTAGGATTGCTACTTCCAATAGGTGGCACTAGAGTTCTAGTCCTCTTCCTCTCTGAAGACCCTGTTCTTGGACTCAATGGAGACATATATCATGGAGGAGGTAGCTAGGAACATCCTGCCACACGCCACACAACCTGCTATTATCAGGAAACTGTCTGTTATTCACAGGGGGAGCTGAACACTGGTGTGTGACATAATGTTCCATACCAGACTGGAGAGCAATGAGGGGCAGCTGCTGTCACACGCAATTACAAAGGTTATTAAGATAATTAAAGTTCACTGGGTATCTCATCTTTATAGTGTATGAGGGTAGGGACAGTACACATTATTTTTATCTCCCCGGAGTACCCCTTCAATCACTTTCTTTGCAGTTCCATTTAAGGACAGGTAAAGCCTTACTCCCTTAGCTAAGGGATGGGGTTTAGTGACCTTTTGTGTTAATGCAGACAATGAGGGCTCTATTGTAGTCAGTTGTCATACAGATTGATGAGACCCTAATTTAACGGACTCACCCCTCTATGTCCATAGGTCTCAAATGAACTAGAGAATATGATCCAGCTTTACTTAGCTCTATAGATGAGCAGATCTCACAAAATTCAAATTATAAAAAGGAAAAAAGACAGCTCACCAATGCAGCAATACGTCCTCCAGAGCCCTGAACATACCATGAACATCAAGCGATTAACGATGTTGAAGAGATCCAGCTTACGACAGAGTCAAATTCTAGATTTTATTGAACACCATGGTATATGCACCAGAAACGCGTAGTTGTATTTTTTCCTATGTTATCACTATTTTAACGTACATCAATTAAGTCGGGAATTTTACTCTGTCTTGGGCTGGATCTCTTCTATATTCTTAACTAAAAAAATTGTAATTCACTTTTTCATATGGATTCTTCCTCCTGAACAGGTCAGCGGCCGCCATTTTGCTGCATCCATGCGGAAGTGATTTACAAAAAAAATCCACATTTTGGCAAATGCAGATTTTTGTTATATCTGAGTAGAATTAAATTCCACACAAATATATTTGCTCATCTCTACTTAACTCTAATTAATAGAGTCTGGCAATGTGGATAAGTTGCATAGCCTTGGAGGTAGCCACACTCCCCAATGCCCACTCCAAAAAATATGGACATCGGCCACTACAATCTATATTAATAAATTAACATTCAGATGCAAGCACGCTGTGGCTGCAATTCAAATACATATATACCAAATTTACGCAACAGAACTCTGCAATTAATGTATTTATGAACTAACTTTAATCAAAGTGTGTATGCTCATCTGTTGGCAACAAGGTGACAACTTTCAGATGTTGCCCTAATACCACAAACTCACCTCTCCATGTGGCTAATCTTCAGATGAACTGGATAAGAATAGGATCCAGCTTTAAGCTCTTAATAAAGCGTAATTCTATTCTTCCCCAGAAGAAACATATTTTAAGAGATAAGTTTGAGACAGTTACAATTTTATTGCCAGGCTATGTAAGAACAGTGAATCCTACATCTTTAATACTTGTAATCCAGTAATATAACAATTAAAAACATATTAGTGACACAATTTAAGAGAACTTAACAATTATCATAATTAATATTTAGCATGTTTAATGTCAAGCACATTAATTATCTGCTCTGGAGCTTATAAGTTATAATTTGCTGGCAAGACATAACCAAGCTGAGTATTGTCTGGAAAAGATCCAACTGTTCTGTTTTTAAACACTCGACTGTCTACAAAGAATCATTACATAGTAAAAGATAAAGTAAAAACGGCAAGCCCATGGGTTTTATAAACTCTGTTCCAACATCCCGTAATACAAATTCATACAATAGTAAGAAGAGAAAGAAGATTTAGGAGGATCACTTATACAAATCCAGTGTACTGGATACCTGATGTATTAGTAATATTCTAAAGTGTGGATATGGGGAGTCAATTTCAAATGATCAGGATGAATGCTGCCACACTTAATCTTAGATCATAATTGTCAATGATATGGTCAGAAATGATCTAGAACTTAAATGGGTACTCCGGGGAGATAAAAAAAATTGTACTGTCCCTGCCCTCTGTAATGTCCCAGATGGAGGGGTGAACATGTGTGGAGCAGCTGCTGTCACACCAGCACCTGATACTGCCTACCTTTCTGCAGTGCAAAGTGTGGCGGAGGAACGCATCGCCCCCATTTCCATTAGCAACCAGCCCCCTGATAATGTTGTCTCCTTCACTGCAGGACTACTAGCAGGGAGCAGGCCATGCCTACTCGTCTCAGACTGCAGACAGGGAGACTTTATCAGGGGGCTGGTGTGACAGGAGCTGCTCCTCACGAATCACCTCTCCCCCCTCCCCGTCTAGTCAATTACAGCAGTGTGCAGCTCCATGATGTTATAAGCCAGTCTCCTGATATCCTGATAATAGCTGTTTCTCTGCATAGAAACTTTTCAACGTCTACCTCTCTGCATCCCTGCCAGGGATTTTTCAATGAGGTAGAATTGTGGTCCTGATGAGGACTGAGGACCTGGAAGGGAGGGAGGAGCAGAGCAGCTGGGCCAAGAGATGAAGAGTGGGTTGTAGCTCTGGCAGAGTCCGGGGGGTGATGTCCTCAGATGGGGTCCTTTGAACGGTGGCCCGCCTTCTGGTGGCAGTGGTCGGTCTCTGATACCTTCCGCAGAGTCCCTAGTTCATAAACATGTGCGGCCGGAGCAAAAAAGGCTGCAGCACCTTTGGAGTCCAATGGGAATGGTTGTGGAGCAAGTGGCCGGGAAGGCCACAGGAGTCCATCCAGTTCTCGGCTTTCCTTCCTCTTCACATGCACAGTACTCACAGTAGCGGAGAGCACGGCACCTCTATCTCCGGCAGTCACTGAGCGCACGGCACCTCTCAGTGCAGCGGTCCTTCTGCAGATGACGGGGCCCAACCAATGTGGCCTGTCACGGTGCCGGTACCCGGAGGACGGAGCGTGCTGCTCACCTGACTGCGCACTGCTATGGATTGGTGCCAAACTCCCTGCTGCTGCGCTCGTTTTTCTTTTTATGTAACCCTGCCTCCCCGGGTAATGAGGTTGGTACGGCTCCTCATTTCTTCCCCTAGGTAACAGGGGAGGCAACCTCAACAGTTCCGGACCCGGCTCAGCACAGGTACCCGCAGCCCGGTCCTTTTCCTTACACAGGGAAAAGAGACTTCCTGTTTCTACATAGAGTTTAGAAAGATTCAGCTAGTCTGTTTAAAATCAAAAAAGGGTTGAGGAAGCATATAGCCATAAAATCACATAACTTTATTAAGGTCAACACAAAAAAGACATAGACAAATCTAAAATGAGATACATATCCAATATGATACTGCAAAGTGCATATGTCATTTAACAATAAATTACAGGCAGTTGTAAGCTAAATACTGCAATATGATAGAAAAAACAACACCATTAAACCAATTATTAACACAATAGGTGCTATAGTATAGTACAGAACAATGCTCCTATTCAATCAAACAGTTAATGCCTACAATGTAGCAGTGATTGGGCATACAAAAGTATATAACAACACTCCTATTATGTAGGTGGTGCCTACAGCTAGGCAACAGTAAGGCAGATATATTTGCCTCAAATTGAGTAAAAATACATATGTAAAAGGTGCAGTGCTTATAAGAAACTAATAAGTCCTATTAAATATTAACAATGTCAGCCCTAGTCTGATGACACAAAATCACGCTGATGGCTAGTAAATAGCAGTGCTCTTATTATATCAGAAAATAATACCTGCCACATTGCAATGATTAGGCATAAGAATATATTGCAGTACTCCTTTCATATAAAAATAATGCCTGTAGCATAGCAGTAATGGCACATGCACATCATGTTAAATGACATATGCACTTTGCAGTATCAAATTGGATATGTATCTTATTTTAGATATGTCTATGTCTTTTTTGGATTGATCTTAATAAAGCTATGTGATTTTATGGCTATATGCGTCCTCAATCCTTTTTTGATGTTATGTTTATTTGGAAGTGCCATTTTTCTAGGCCAATTAATTGGGATTTAGTCTGTTTAAAATCACGTGATGTCATAGACCTAATGGAAAAGAGAAGAATTAACTGAGCAGAAAGGTAAAATGAGCAATTGTAAGTACACAGTGCCATATAATGTGATCACAATATATTAAGAGAATAAAAGCTTTGATTGGAGGAGATGTTAGGAGCCTGGATTTTCCGGCTGCAGAGGATAGATCTTAAGCCTTGTCTGGTGCTGTGTGTCTCCCATTCAGGCTCGGCCCCTGGGATGACTGCTCAGGACAGACTTCGGTCCCAGCACCTTGCCTAGGCTCATGCTGCATGTGCAGTTACTGCTGGCCCTCCAGCTAAGTCTATGGTGACTACTAGTTTACTTGTGCAACGCTGTGCTCTAGAGTCTAAGTCCAGATTTCACCCTACTGAGCATGTCCATGATATGGTGTCTTCCCATTGGTACTTGGACATCAGGTGCTCTTGTGATGTGGCAGCTTCAGATTGTTCCACAGGCAAGGTCCTGTCTGTCTGGACTTGAGCAATGTATAAAAAGCTCTCAATGGCACATGTCTGTGTGTTAGTATCATGTGTATTTGTAGCTACATTACCACCCTGTGTGCACGTGTGCCGCCAATAGCACTGCGAGTGTTTGTTTAGACAGGCAGTGTAGGGTGCGAACTCCCGCTTGAACTTAGCATCTGCACTGTGCACTGGGCGTCCTCAGGCACGCGTGCTAAAGCACACTGTGTGTCAGAGCAGGTTCAACCACCAGCTTAGTCTACCCTGGGGGTTAAGTTATAGGGACCCCAATTAGTATTTTTCTATACTCCTGTGCAGTCTAACAGAGTATAGTCTTTTGCTTTGCTTCACAGTACTGCTCTGTGGCGTAACAGAGCTGGTTAATTTGCGCTCTGTGCACACTGAGTGACATTTAACTCAGTGTGCTTTAAGTGTCCTTGCTCCGCCATTATGCTAGCTGCGGTTTCTCCATCACGGCACGGTGGACCTCGGGTTGTGAACGCACCTTATTATAATTTCTTATTTGGTATGTTCCACCAATCCTAACAGGAGGAGTGCTTCTTTAAAGTAAAATAAAGCATCACTTTAACTATTTGAACTGAAAGATTTTAATGAAAACAGGCTGTCAGGCAGGATAAATTTCACCATCCAATATGACAACAAACTTACTGAAAACACGTATAATCAGTGTATGGACGTCTGCATTGATAGAGTCTATACACTATAAATGAAAGTTGTTGAAAATAGACAAAAGTTCATTGGGTCAGATTTAATAATGGATAAATTTAACCACCCAATGAAAAAGTTTGGTCTCTTAGAAATAGATTGGACGTATTTTATCTAACAGTTTAGCTATACAAGAGTAGTATTGAGCGATACCACCCGATATTGAAAAATATCTTATCGGATTGGATCGGCCGATCTCCAAAAAGTATCGGGTATCGCCGATTTCGATCCCGGAAGTCCCATTCAAGTCAATGGAACAGAAATATCTGAATTAAAAAAAACCCCTTTCTTTCCTTGTAGGTTAATTCTACATGAAGAAAAACAACTAAGAATAATGTAGACTGTATTGTGGGAGGTGTAGGAGACATTAAAGCCATAGAGGTTTAGCCCAATCAAATGGAACAGCAGGAATTAAATTTTTTTTTTTAAAGACGTTCGGCGTTACAAAGATATTGACTATGTTAACCTCTTTTATATTTTGTCAGATATGTATGTTTCACTACTTCCATGCTCTTCACCTTCTTTTTTACTTCTCCCACACTTTCTCCTTCATCATCCTCAGCAGCAGCATCTTTTTCATCAACTTCTTCTTCACCTTATTCATCTTCTTCTTCTTCTTCACCCTCTTCCTATTATTCTTTTTTTTTTACAGTCTTCATATTCTTCTTATTCAACTATATTCTTCTTCATATTCTACTTCTTCAACTTCTTCCTATTCTTCTTCATCATATTCTTATTTGTGACAGGCATTCCTGTAGTTGTTATCTATAAAAGTTTGAAGATTACACCTTCTGTTCTGCCTGTCACAAAAGATTTACAACAGGATTTGTCCGCGTTCAGTTTGGCCTGCAGCAGCAGGCATTTTCCAGGGGCACCACGAGGAGGAATGGACTCACCCCCATACACTGCTTAGTCTTCTTCTGCTTATAATTTAGATAATATCATTTGCTCTGATTTTTAGTCATATGCTTAATGTTCTTCTGCTTTTGATTTTTCTGCTTCTTGGTCTTCTGTCTCTTGTTCTTCTGCATCTTGGTGGTTGTCTTCATGTTCTTTGTCCTCTTGGTCATCTTCTTCAGGGTCATCTTTTTGGTCTTCTTCGGTGTGGTCTTCAGGGTCGTCGTCTTCAGGGTCGTCGTCAGGGAGATCCAGAGTGAGAACCAAAAACCATTTCCACAAGCTCGAACTTGGAAAAGTAGCAGAAGGTACAAGAAGGCTGAGGAACTGCTGAGAACCAGCTGGCGGTACTGGAACCCGGATGGTTAGCAGAAGGAACAAGAGCCAATGGCACAACAGTGGACCAGCTGATGGTGCTGGAACAAGGTTACTAAGCAGGAGGTACCTGTGCTACAAAGCACTACAAAGGACCAGCTGACGTTGCTGGAACTCGGATACCGAGAAGGAGGCACCTAGGCCAAAGGCACTGCCAAGAACCAGCTGACGGTGCTGGAACCCGGATGGTTAGCAGAAACTGCAAGAGCCAATGGAACTAGCTAAGACCAGCTGACGGTGCTGGAACCCCGCAGTTACCGAAACCCACAGTCCTACAGGGGGTGCTTGTCCTATTGGCACTACGAACCAGCCTTTATTACCAGAACCCACAGCCCACATAGGAAGCACCTAAACTGCAGGCACCATAGACTCGGCTAACCCGACCACAGCACGACCGGACAACGAGTCGGTGGCAAAGTGACGTTGACACTCCCTGGAAACAGCAGGCGTGCTGGAACCAGGCTGGGCAGGAGGGCGTACCCGTGCCAAAGACACTGCCGAGAACCAGCTGACGGTGCCAATACCCGGAGGGGCAGCAGAAGGAACAAGAGCCAATGGCACAACCGTGGAACAGCTGACGGTGTTGGAACATGGTTACTAAGCAGGAGGTACCTGTGCTACAAAGCACTACCACGGACCAGCAAACGTTGCTGGAACTCGGATACCGAGAAGGAGGCACCTCGGCCAAAGGCACTGCCGAGAACCAGCTGATGGTGCTGGAACCCGGATGGGTAGCAGAAGCTACAAGAGTCAATGGAACTACCAAGAACCAGCTGACGGTGCTGGAACCCAGAGAGGCAGCAGAAGGAACAAGAGCCAATGGCACAACCGTGGACCAGCTCACGGTGCTGGATCACGGTTTCTAAGCAGGAGGTACCTGTGCTAAAAAGCACTACCAAGAACCAACAGACGTTGCTGGAATTCGGATACCGAGAAGGAAGCACCTAGGCCAAAGGCACTGCCGAGAACCAGCTGACGGTACTGGAACCCGGATGGGTAGCAGAAGGTACCCATGATAAACAAAGTTGCAAGGCCGCGAGCAGGCCGCAATTACCGAAAACCACAGTCCTACAGAGGGTGCTTGTCCTATTGGCACTACGGAACCAGCCTTTATTGCCAGAACCCACAGCCTACATAGGAAGCACCTAAACTGCAGGCACCATAGACTCGGCTAACCCGACCACAGCACGACCGGACAACGAGTCGGTGGCAAAGTGACGTTGACGCTACCCAGAAACAGCAGGCGTGCTGGAACCAGGCTGGGCAGGAGGGAGTACCCATGCCAAAGACACTGCCGAGAACCAGCTGACGGTGCTGGAACCCGGATGGGTAGCAGAAGCTGCAAGAGTCAATGGAACTACCGAGAACCAGCTGAAGGTGCTGGAACCCAGAGTGGCAGCAGAAGGAACAAGAGCCAATGGCACAACCGTGGACCAGCTGACGGTGCTGGAACACGGTTTCTAAGCAGGAGGTACCTGTGCTAAAAAGCACTACCAAGAACCAGCAGACGTTGCTGGAACTCGGATACCGAGGAGGCACCTCGGCCAAAGGCACTGCCAAGAACCAGCTGATGGTGCTGGAACCCGGATGGGTAGCAGAAGCTACAAGAGTCAATGGAACTACCGAGAACCAGCTGACGTGCTGGAACCCGGAGGGGCAGCAGAAGGAACAAGAGCCAATGGCACAACCGTGGACCAGCTGACGGTGCTGGAACACGGTTACTAAGCAGGAGGTACCTGTGCTACAAAGCACTACCAAGGACCAGCAGACGTTGCTGGAACTCGGATACCAAGAAGGAGGCACCTAGGCCAAAGGCACTGCCGAGAACCAGCTGACGGTGCTGGAACCCAGATGGGTAGCAGAAGGTACCCATAATAAACAAAGTTGCAAGGCCGCGAGCTGGCCGCAGATACCGAAACCCACAGTCCAACAGGGGGTGCTAGTCCTATTGGCACTACGGAACCAGCCTTTATTACCAGAACCCGTAGCCCACATAGGAAGCAAATAAACTGCAGGCACCATAGACTCGGCTACCCCGACTGCAACACAACAGGACAACGAGTCGGTGGCAAAGTGACGTTGACACACCCCGGAAACAGCAGGCGTGCTGGAACCAGGCTGGGAAGGAGGGAATACCCGTGCCAAAGACACTTCTGAGCAGCAACTGGCGATGTTGGAGCCCAGGGTCAATCATGCAGCAGGCTGAGGCCTACTTGGAGCAAGTAGTAAATAAGATGTAGTGTGATTTTGGAGGCAGCAGGAGACTTTGTCGTCCACACAGCAGGGGAGCAGCTGGCGTTACTGAACCCCACTAACACTGGAGCATGTGTTTTTCTCTGTGCAGACGGCACTTCCGAGCAACAACTGGCTGTGTTGAAGCCCAGGATCAATCATGGAGCAGGCTGAGGCCTACTTGGAGCAAGTAGAAAATAAGATGCAGTGTGATTTTGGACGCAGCAGGAGACTTTGTCGTCCACACAGCAGGGGAGCAGCTGGCGTTACTGAACCCCACTGACACTGGAGCATGAATTTTTCTCTGTGCAGATGGCACTTCCAAGCAACAACTGGCTGTGTTGAAGCCCAGGATCAATCATGGAGCAGGCTGAGGCCTACTTGGAGCAAGTAGAAAATATGATGTAGTTTGATTTTGGGGGCAGCAGGAGACTTTGTCGTCCACACAGCAGGGGAGCAGCTGGCGTTACTGAATCCCACTAACACTGGAGCATGTGTTTTTCTCTGTGCAGACAGCACTTCCAAGCAACATCTGGCTGTGTTGAAGCCCAGGATCAATCATGGAGCAGGCTGAGGCCTACTTGAAGCAAGTTTTATATCGGTTGTACGCTACTACTGATTGTAACTGTGCTCCACTTAGGCCTCTGGCTCCACTGTCTCTAGTATTTCCCCTGGCCTCCAACCCCGCCAGTTGCTGCTCAGAAGTGGCGTCTGCACAATCCACACTTGTTCCTGTGTTACTGGGGCCCATTCATGTCAGTTGATCCCCTGATGTGTGTCCGGCAATGTCTCCTGCTCTGTCCACATTCCCACTAATAGTAGGAATCAAGCATGGAGCAGGCTGAGGCCTGCTGTTTTTTTGAATGTGGAGGCAGCAGGAGACATTGCCGTCCACACAACAGGGGAACAGCTGACGTTACTGAACTCCACTAACACAGGAGCTAGTGTGTTTTTCTCTGTGAAGACGGCACTTCTGAACACCAACTGGCGTTGTTGGAGCCCAGGATCAATCATGCAGCAGGCGGAGGCCAACTTGCAGCACGTTTTATATAGGTTGCAGACTACTACTGATTGTAACCGTGCTCCACTATGGCCTGTGGCTCCACTGTCTCTAGTATTTCCCCTGGCCTCCAACCACGCCAGTTACTGCTCTGAAGTGGCGTCTGCACAATCCACACTTGTTACATCAGTTTAACTATGACACTTTGAACTCTGACATTTGTACCAGATGACATGTGATCATTTGGCGCCGTTTTTTGAATCTCTGTTCTATATAATCTGTGGCAGTTCTGTCTGATCATATATGTCATCCCCTGAAGAAGAAATGGTATACATTTCGAAACGTGTTGGGAAATAAATGGATTAATCTTTCTCCTAAACACTGGATTAGTGATTTTATCTGGTAGCGCACAAAAGTCCAAGAATTTATTCCGAAATCTGATGTTTGAAGCGGTCGCAGAGTTGACCTTTGGACGTGCAGCAAGCAGATTACTGATCCCACATGCTTTAATCTCTCCTAAAAAGGGTGAGTAAATTCTAATCTATTTCTCCAGCAATAACCCGGATAAGACCCTATTGCGCTTTTTTGTTCCTTTAGTTTGATTGCCTGGGCACTTTGGCAGATGGTGAAGAGACAGATGGTTGCTCTTCAGTGCTCTGGCCCTGAGAGGACGTGGAAGTCATTGAAGTCGATGCTTTAGCTGCCATCCATCTGACAACGGCTTCAATTTGTACCTCCCGCAGCAGTGGGGTACGGCGAGGTCCTACAAAGCTGCGCATAAAGGACTGTTGCCTGGTAAAACTAGGGGATGCTGACTCACTGGTGCCCACAGCAGGCACAGAATCCTCATGTCCTCTCCCTGCAGAATCCCCACGTCCTCTCCCTGCAGAATCCCCACGTCCTCTCCCTGCTGAAACTCCACACCCACGCCCACGTGTCTTACTCCCTGCCTTCTTCATCTTGGTAGACTGATAAAGATAGGCAAAAAAGTACAAAGGGCGGGCTTAGTGTGCTTATTCCTGAACAGCTGCTAACAGGTATAAGAAACACTAATTTTATGAAGTGTGTGTGGACTACACTTAAATAGGAGCTAATGTGGCCTACACAACTGTTAAATGGAGTGTTTGGTGAACTTTATTTTGTTTTGTTTTTTGAAAAAAACTAAAAGGATGTGACCAAAGATTTGAAAGCGATAGTATCACAAACTTTTTGGTGCTATTACAATGCAGGAAGGTAACCTACAATGCAAAAGATGAGGCTCCAAAAAATAGGGTAATACTAATCTGGCTGCAGCTGAAGGGCAAAAGCCAGAAAAAAGGCTCCTCTATCTACTCCTATATAGTGTTTGCAACCAACCAATGTAGATGGATACGGATGGATGCACACTAATAGGAGAATGAAAAATGAGCTGCAATAAAACAAAAATATGTATGAGGCAGTGATGCATGCTGAGCAGCCTACAAGCAGACGTGCCTGCAGGACACACTACAGCGTGAGCTGCACTCACACAGAGACCTCTCAGACAGCCGTGAATAGTGCAGATAAATGGGCACTAGCACTGAAAGGCTGTGGAAAGGCTCCGCTCTCTACTCCTATAGTGCTTGCAACCAACGTATATGGATACAGATGGATGCAATTGCACACTAATAGGAGAATGAAAAATTTGCAGCTATAAAAGAAAAATATGTATGAGGCAGTGACACGCTGAGCGGCCTACAAGCATAAGTGCCTGCAGGACACACAACACAGCGTGAGCTGCACTCACACAGACCTTGCAGACAGCTGTGAACACTGCTGCAAGGCAAAAGAAAGCTACACTTATTGAGAATGTAGCCTGGGTAAAGCACAATATGATTTTGAAAATCGCTATCTCTAACTGTCCCTCAGAGTCTTGAACAGCAGCCTGTCCCTAACTGAATTCACAGCAGAGTGAACCAGAAATAGCGGCGGCGGCTTTTATAGTGCATCATGACATCATTTCAGCAGCCAATCACAGCCATGCCATTAGTTTACATGCCTACATGCCTAACAGGATGTGCCCACACTTCTGAGGATTGTCAAATCAAACTGGCTCATAGCATTATGGGAACTTCAGATTCCGGTATTCGATATGCTAAAAGTATCGGAACTCAGTATCGGAATTCCGATACAGTGAATATCGGCTGATACCCGATACTTGCGGTATCGGAATGCTCAACACTATACAAGAGCTTTTCTTAACAGAATGCTACCAGAAATTCATAGAATATTTCCAGAAAAGTTTTATTTTTTAGCTGCTGTATTTGAACACACATAGTCAATTTGAATGGCAATAATGACAAACATGAACTAAAACATGTATGGCATAATTGCTTACCAAAATGCTGATTATTCAATGGTTGTTCAACCATCAACCTACTTTTATCTACTTTGTATTACCAGTTTTAGTCCAAGCAAGACTTCACCAGACTGTGGGGCACTTCGGCTATATCTGCCGATACACCCCTGACCTCTGGTCCCGTTCTGGTCATGCTGGGGTTAATTCATTGCAGTGTGTGCCTGGTGCCCTCCCCCCTCCCAGTATGGGACCCTCCCCTTCCTTATAAAGCTGCAGCAACCTGACTTTCGGTCTCTCTCCTCTTCTGAGATCCGGAGCAGGTTGCTCAGCCAGTAAGATGACAGACACCCTTTATACTGCGGTCTTGGAGAGAATCAGAAGAGAAGGTTCTACCTGGCTCTCTGGCATTCTGGAGCAGCACAGCACCTTTACTTCTGAGGCTCAGACACAACCCCTTGGTGGCTGGTGGCGGCCAGCCAGGCTAATCTGCCCACAAGAGCATCTGAGCCCATCAATCACGGCCTCCAGGAGCCTGCGTAGCAGAAATGCTGGTGCTCCGAGGCAAGCCACGCCCCCCCGCCATCTTATCTCCCAGGATGTGGCTGCTGATCCTGCATTCCCATTCTGACTGGCAGCACCTCTTATAATTAGTTCCCCTCCTCTTCCTCTACATCAGCCATCTCCTGCTGTGTGTACTCAGCCTCCCTAGCTTCCCCTACCTTTGCACAGTTCAGGCAAGAAATGAAATCGCTTGCCTCCCCTGCAGTTAGCTATTCAAATGGGAGGTCATCAGAGCCACAGCTCATCCTCTGTGGATGAGGCACCCGTTAACCCCTTAAGTACCTTTCCCTCCATTAATTCTCAAGCCCCTTCCATTAACCCACTAACTGCTGTTAGCATAATTAATGCACAACCTCCTATTAATCCCTTAACTGATGTAACAGCATCGACTGCCCAAGCTTCTACTGTTAATCTCTTAAACACTGCTAACACCATTAATCTGCAAGATCCTCCAGATGGCCCGTCACCTGTTTTTGTACCACAGGGGCAATTTCTCATGCCTTATCCTAACCCTGCCTTAAATATACCCAAGCAACCCCCGGCTGTAATAAAACCAATGCTGCCGCGGACCTCAACGCAGTTTCCACATGTGTTATCTCCCCAACGGGCCCAATCCACGACAGCTGTTCTTGAAGCAGCTATACTGCCTACTTTTCCATCTCTGCCTGCCTCACAAGTAAGACCTTCTACAGCGCTTCCGGAAACCTGCCAGCTGCTGGGTCCCTGGCTCATTCACACCTTGATGAGCGAAGTAACCGTTACTACGGACCCTCCTCCTCATCATCATCCCATAGCCCCCCTCAACGTCGCCTCTTGAGGACGGCTTGTAATCGCCTGCTCTCTCGTCATTCCCATTCATCCAGGGAACATCGCAGTTCTAGGTCATCTTGCCGACGATCTCATGCATCTTCACCTGAATCAACAGATGCGTCTGTGTCGTCACGCAGGCATGGCCATCGTGACTCCCATCATACTGCTGCATCTCATCACAGTACAGCTGAATCTTCTATCAATCCGTCAGAACCAATGCCTCAAGCTTGTGGTGAGTACCAGTATGCCAGTATGCGGGTGCATGGGGTGGGATGGGAGATCCTAAGGGACTGATGGAAGCCTTAAAAACATTCCTAGACCATGGCAATAAAATACTAGTAAACCTACGTCTGCTTGCCAAAACTGTTCCCGTTCGGGACCCTCCCCCTCCCCGCGCTGATATTCATAAAGACATTTTTATTGCGGCGTTACCCCCCTGGGTTCACATCTGGAACCTTATATTTTAAATAGAATTTGGGCAAATGATTAAGTCGATATTTGGACATTAATCTCTACTGACCAGCATACCAATGATAGAGACCATCGGCCGACGGATTGCCCCTATGAAAGGAAACACAAAGTTGCAAAAACGATAAACAACTGGCTTCAAGCCTTTTTCGTCCTGGGTTGTATCATGGGATAAAAACACCCCGAACGTTGCTCAGAGATGTTCATTTATATGGACACTATTTATAATTCTTATAAAACCCATGGCGGGAGCACGTGGTGGTGTTACAACGAGGATTTTCATTGCCATCTAGCTATCCAGCCCCAGTTAGGGTGGGGCGTCAATGCCACTGACTTGTGGCTCTGCTTGATGATGGATCAATAGCAAAACCCCTTTCAGGCCACGGCCTCTTGCCCCAATGCCAGCAAAGGGTCAGTGGCTGTCTGCCGACCGGGGACGTGCTGGCTCTTCAATGAAGGGCATTGTCGTTTCTACGGGTTATGTAAATACAAGCATGAGTGCTCTGCTTGTGGAGGCCCCCAAGCAGCAGCAAAATGCTTCTGTCTCCCAACCAAGCAATCAACAACAAAACCTCTTGGCCCGCCTGAGACCAAGGATCCCAGTGAGCGTAGCTGTGATGGGACCTTGGCTCGACAGGTATCCCAAAAAGATTGGAGCTACCCAAATACGTTGTGGTTTTACCTGTGGTTTCTTTATCCCTTTCAATTTATCCCATATTCCTACTTTTTCTACGGACCTGAAGTCAGCCCGTGATCTGCCCCACATTTTGTCGGCAAAAATTCAGAAAGAGGTGGATCAGGGGAGACTTCGTGGTCCTTTCTCTTCATCCCCCTTCTCTTTGTTGAGTGTTGTCCCAAAAAAAGATTCAGGAAAATATCATTTAATACACCTTCTCTCCCACCCAAAATGTTCATTGGTAAATGACGGCATCCCAGAGGAGGACTCCTCCATCTCCTATGTCTCTTTCGACCGAGCAGTCGCGCTAGTTTGAGACGCCGGTCCTGGGGCTTTAATGGCGAAATCTGACATTATGTCAGCTTTTTGTATTCTCCCGGTTCACTCCGATTGTCACTACCTTCTGGGCTGTTTCGTGGACAGAGCGTTCTATTATGATACTTGTCTGCCAATGGAGTGCTCTATCTCATGCCACTATTTTTAGTTGTTCAGCTCTTTCCTGGAGTGGGTCGTTAAAATGGAGTCTGGGTCGCATGCAGTTACACACTATCGTGATGATTTTTTCTTCATAGAATCGTAGAGTTGGAAGGGACCTCATGGGCCATCTGGTCCAACCCCCTGCTCAAAGCTTCGTCGGACCCCACGGCTCCAAATCCTGTCAAGCCACTTTGGAAAAGTTTTGTCAGATGATGGAGACATTTGGAGTTCCCCTATCTCCAGATAAAATGGCAGGACCAGTCACTACTCTGTCCTTCCTAGGCATTGAGATTGATTCTGTGTCCATGATCTTTCGTTTGGCATTATACAAAATCGAAAAATTGTAGGGGCTAGTTAATGTTTTTTGTTCAGTAAGGAAAGTCACCCTTTTACAAATGCAGTCCCTTTTGGGCCTCCTCGCTTCCACTTGCCGCGTTATGCCATTTGGCATAATTTTTTCTAGATGATTATCCTTAGCCACCAGAGGAGTCAGGCTGCCTCATCATAGGATTAGAATCACACCTGCTCTTCACGATGATTTGATGGTCTGGAAACACTTTCTGGTTAATTATAATGGCATGACCTGTTTCCAATCTCTTGAACAAACCAGCCATGACATTTCCCTGTATTCTGATGCCACTGGTTCCATTGGTTTTGGCATAATTTACGCTAACTCATGGTGTGCTGAAAGATGGCTGGAATCTTGGTACCCCAGAGGTTGGATAAAAAATTTAACGCTGCTATAGCTTTTCACATTACAGTGGCCGTTGCTCCATGGGGACCCAATCTGCGTGATAAACGCATTGTCTTTTGGACGGACAACATGAGTGTTGGCTTATCCATAAATAACTTGACTTCCTCATCCCTTCAGTTCATCAAATTGATTCGATTCATAGTCCTAAAATGTCTAACTTTCAATATATGCTTTAGGGCCCGCCATGTTCCGTTCCAAGTGTTTGTAATTTGGTAGCTGATTATAATGACTCCTGGAGTGGACCCTCTGGGCAGTGATACCAACCCACCCTGGGTGAGCTGACCTAGTGAGGACCACCCCCTATACAGGGAGCGTCAGGGGCAGACCCAGGGGGATAAAGTACCACCACTGCTGAAACCAGGTGGACAGCTTGAAGTAGGCGTGAGAGACCAGTCTAGCAGGGTGAAGACGGAGACACGCTGGGTACAGGAGTGCATAAAATGTGTACACGGGGGGCACACTGGGTGCAGGACTGCATGGAGCATGTACACGGGGGCACGCAGGGTACAGGATAGTGCAGAGCGCACACTGGGAAGCACGCCTGAGTACGAGACAGTGCAGAGCGCATGCTGGTAACCACGCCTGGGTACAAGACAGTGGACAAGGAAGCATGCTAGAGTACAAGGTAGTGGACCTGAGTACAGAGAGCGACCATGCAGGCACCAAGCTGGCCTAGCAAGGAAGCAAAACGATAATCAGGCGCAGCCTACAGGAAGAGGCTGCCTGATATAGGGAATGCGCACCGGATGACTTCCGAGTTAGCGTCCTTAAGGGCCATAGAGATGTCAGAGTTAGCGCGGCTGCTGTCAGAGCTGTGGGATGTGCGCTAGCATGCCTAATGGGACCCGCAGTTGGGCGTGCAGCTGCAGAGTCAAGAGCTCGAGGCACGCTCACGCACCCAATGGGACCCCAGCGCCGGCCGCGAGACCGGAGGTGAGGATGTCAGGAGGCATGCTCCAGCGGTGTGCTGGGACACTGTGGACTGGGAAGTATGAGGACTAGAGTTGAGCGAAACCGGTCGAAAAAATTCAAAAGTCGCCGACTTTCGCCAAAGTCGGGTTTCATGAAATGAAACCCGACCTTAGCGTGAGGTCGGCCACGAGGTCGGCGACTTTAGCACCAAAGTCGCGTTTCAAAAGATGCTTTAGCGCCCTTTTTCAGCCAATCAGGAAGAACGGACACTATGGGCAAGGTGTTGACATAGGCAGCGGTCACCACCATCTTGGAGAAGGGCATGCAAGTGATTGGCTTGCTTTGTGTGGCGTCACAGGTGAAAAAAGGGCGGGGACGCGGACCGCCATGTTACTCATGCTGATCTCAGAATAGGGAGAGCTGCTGCAGCTGCTGATTCTGTAGGGAGAGCATTAGGAAGGCAAAAAGAAAAAAAAACTGCTTCTGCTGCTAGCGCTTTTCACTGCAGTTACTGTGCAGTGAAAGGTGAAGATTTTTGCTTTTGTGCAGCAGCACTGGTGGTGATTAGCCTGCCTTTTAAGGCTAGCTGCATTGCTGTGTGCACACTGGTGTTCAAACTGCTTTTTTAAAAGCAATCCAAATTGTATTGTTTTGTCCTGGTGAGGTAGTGAGCGTTCATTTTTTCACACACCGTACAGTGGTGTATTCTCCTCACACAGTACCGTGTAACGGCTGTTATCATGGCCAAATTGAAGCTATCTACGTGTGTGACTCTGTAAGGAAAAGTCGAGGAGTTTGTCCGTTCTTACAGACCTACACCTTATAGTTTTGTCGGTTTTTCAAACAGTTTAGTATATTTGCTGTTTAATTACATTCAAAACTAGAGAGACAGCGTATGTCAGTCCGTACAGAAAAACACGGAGCTTGACAATTTTACATACACTGTACAGTGGTGTATGTGCACGCTCCTCTCTCATTACCATGTAGCGGCTGTTATCACGGCCAAATTGAAGCTAAGTGTGTGACTCTGTAAGGAAAAGCCGAGGAGTTTGTCCGTTCTTACCGACCTACACCTTATAGTTTTGTCCGTTTTTCAAACAGTTTAGTATATTTGCTGTTTGATTACATTCAAAACTAGAGAGAAACAGCGTGTGTCAGTCCGTATACAAAAACACGGAGCTTGACAATTTTACATACACCATACAGCGGTGTACATGCACGCTCCTCTCTCAGTACCGTGTAACGGCTGTTATCACGGCCAAATTAAAGCTATCTACGTGTGTGACTCTGTAAGGAAAAGTCGAGGAGTTTGTCCGTTCTTACAGACCAACACCTTATAGTTTTGTCCGTTTTTAAAACAGCTTAGTATATTTGCTGTTTCATTACATTCAAAACTAGAGAGATAGCGTGTGTCAGTCCGTATAGAAAAACACAGAGCTTGACAATTTTACATACACCGTACAGCGGTGTACGTGCCCGCTCCTCTCTCAGTACCGTGTAACGGCTGTTATCATGGCCAAATTGAAGCTAAGTGTGTGACTCTGTAAGGAAAAGCCGAGGAGTCCGTTCTTACCGACCTACACCTTATAGTTTTGTCCGTTTTTCAAACAGTTTAGTATATTTGCTGTTTGATTACATTCAAAACTAGAGAGAGACAGCGTGTCAGTCGGTATACAAAAACATGGAGCTTGACAATTTTACATACACCGTACAGCGGTGTACGTGCACGCTCCTCTCTCAGTACCGTGTAACGGCTGTTATCACGGCCAAATTGAAGCTAAGTGTGTGACTCTGTAAGGAAAAGCCGAGGAGTTTGTCCGTTCTTACAGACCTACACTCTAGGGAGATTCCAATTCTGCCCAATTCTATATACACCTTGTAGTTTGTCATCCACTAGGCAATTTCTGCCGGTCACATTGCGGTGTTATAGACACAGGGCCTGACAGAATCCAACTGTGTCCTGAAGTGTAGAGAGATTCCAATTCTCCACAGTCCTCTATCCACCTTTCTTACAACATCCAGAATCTGCCTGTCACATTGCGATGTAAAATAAACAGGGCCTGACAGAATCCAACTGTGTCCTGAAGTCTAGAGAGATTCCAATTCTCCACAGTCCTATATCCTTCTTTATTACACCATCCAGAATCTGCCTGTCACATTGCGGTGTAAAATAAAAAGGGCCTGACAGAATTCAACTGTGTCCTGAAGTCTAGAGAGATTCCAATTCTCCACAGTCCTCTATCCACCTTTATTACACCATCCATAATCTGCCTGTCACATTGCGGTGTAAAATAAACAGGGCCTAACAGAATCCAACTGTGTCCTGAAGTCTACAGAGATTCAAATTCTCCCCACTACTATATACACCTTGTACCTTGTTTTACAGTAACATATAGTTGGTGTTTTTTTGGGTACATTTTCCCCAAAAATGAGGAAGTGTAGTGGAAGAGTCCGTGGAAGTGGGCGGGGGTTGGCAGCTGGTAATGATGGTGTTGGTGTTGCTGGTGGATCTGCTGGTAGTGGCAAAAGCAAAATAGCATCTAATGCAGGAGGTGTTGAGCTTGCGTCATCGTCTGGCTCCATATGGCCTCGAAGGCTCCCTTTTCTGGGAGTAGGTAAACCGCTTTTAAAGCCGGAGCTTCAAGAACAAGTTTTGGCTTACATTGCTGACTCAGCCTCCAGCTCTATCGCCTCCTCTTCTGAAGTTTTAAAAAATAAAAGCACTGAGTCATCATTGGAGGCTCATGTTCATGAACCACACCTTCCCTTGTGTCCTTCACCCCAACCAAAATTGAAGGATGCGGCAGGCCACACTACAGATTACTCCATAGAGCTGTTTTCACATACCATGCCTGGGTTATCAAGTCAAATCGTGAATTACCCAGGCAAAGATGAATCTGACATGGAGTGCACTGATGCACAGCCACTGATAGATGATTCTGCTGGTACATTCACTCAGAGCACTACATTGTCCTCGCAGTGTACTGAGCCTGAATCTGACCCAGATGAAACTCAGGTGCCTCTTCCCGCATACTATACCACCATACACGGTGACACAGAGGAAGGTGCACATGACATTGAAGAGGAGGTGATGGATGACACAGTTGTTGACCCAGATTGGCATCCATTGGGGGTAGAGGGTGCCGCTGCCAATAGCTCAGAAGAGGAGGAGGAGCATCCGCAGCGGGCATCGACATCGCAACAGCTGTTATCTGGCAGGCCCGGAGCAGTCCAAAAACAGGTTACAAAAACCAAAAGAGTTGCAGGACAGCTTGGCCAGACGGTCAAAATAGCACAGCGTGCAAGGCCTCAAAATGTCTTCCATAGTAGGAAGAGTGCAGTGTGGCACTTTTTTGAACAAAATCCAAATGATCAGGCAAAGGTTATCTGTAAGAAGTGCGCAAAGACCTTTAGCCGAGGGAAAAATCTGAGAAATTTGAATACCAGTTGCATGCTAAGACATTTAAACACCATGCACTTGCAAGCGTGGATGGACTACCAAAACTCACGTACCACATGTGCTACTGCTCCCAAAGAAGGTAGTCAGCAACACTACATTGTTTCCCCCACTGTGAGTCCACCGGTTAGCACACCACCAGCAGCAAATGTTGAGTTGTAGTTACAAGGGCAAATCAGTCAGGGAATCACACTGTTATTGCAATGAAAGACTGAATCTAGGCCATCAGAAAGAACACCAGCTCCATCACCATCATCAACCCTCTCTCAGTCCACCATGTCCACCGCTAGTTCCACAATATGCAGCTCTCAAGTCCAGCTCACCCTCCCAGAGACTATGAGTAGGACAAGAAAGTACTCATCCTCTCATCCGCGTACACTGGGTTTGAACGCCCACATTGCCAAACTAATCTCGTTAGAGATTATGCCCTATCGGTTGGTTGAAAGCGCAGCTTTCCGCGAACTCATGGCCTACGCAGTACCACGCTATGACCTACCCAGTCGCTACTTCTTTTCTCGCAAAGCCATCCCAGCATTCCACCTTCATGTGAAAGACCGCATTGTCCATGCACTCAAGCAATCAGTGAGTGGAAAGGTGCACCTCACAACTGATGCATGGACCAGTAGGCATGGCTAGTGCCATTACTTGTCCATCACTGCGTACTGGGTTAATGTGGTGGATGCAGGGTCCACAGGGGACAGCTGTGATGGCACAGTGCTGCCTAGCCCACGGTATAGGAAACAGTTTGTTGTAGGCGTTCGATCCTCCTCCTCCTCCAGAAGCGAAAGCTCGTCCACAGAGCGCAGTCGCACGAGCACTGCATCCGCAGCTGACAATGGTGCACACGATGTGTCCCACTATCGATCAGCTAGTGGAAAGCGTCAGCAGGCTGTGCTGCAGATGATGTGTTTGGGCGACAGACACACGGCGGAGGTACTGGCCGACTACTTTCAGCGACAAACTGAGTCATGGCTGGGCAGTCTACATCTTGAGGCAGGCAAGGTAGTTAGAGATAACGGCCGGAATTTTGTGGCAGCCATAGCCCTTTCAAAACTCAGACACATACCTTGCTTGGCTCACACCTTGAACCTGGTGGTGCAGTGCTTCCTAACTAATTATCTGGAGTTATCAGGCCTGCTCCATAAGGTTCAAAGACTGTGCTTGCACATCCGCCGGTCGCCGGTACCCTCCAGTCGTATGCAGAAGCTGCAGCGATTGCTCCACCTTCCAAAGCACCGCCTAATTATCGACGTTGCAACAAGGTGGAACTCCACCCTGCACATGGTTGAGCGGCTGTGCAAACAGAGGCAGGCTGTAATGCATTTGTGGGAGGATACACGGGCAGGCACTTTGAGGGCAGACATGGAGTTGACAAGTGTGCATTGGTCAAAGCTGAAAGATCTCTGTAAAGTCCTTCAATGTTTTGAGGAATGCACACAGCTGGTAAGCGCAGAGGACGCCATCATAAGCATGAGCATCCTACTTATGCGTCTGCTCATGCAAACTTTGACGCACCTTAAGGAGCAGGCATCTGCAGCCGAGGATGATGAGAAAGAGGAGGGAAGCCTTGATGACAGTCAGCCATTGTCTGTTCAGGGAACTGTTGTGGACGAGGTGGAGGAAAAAGAGGAGGAGGAGGATGATGATGGGGATGATTATTTAGGGGAGGAGGATGCTTCTCGTGGGGCAAGAGAAAATGTTGGCGTGGCAAGGTCTGGTACTGGGTTTGTGCGTGACTGGAGTGATGTGGATTTGCATGAAAGTGCTCCTCCACCCAGCACTCGCAGTGCATCATTGACACTGGGAACATTGGCCCACATGTCAGATTATGCCTTGCAGATCCTAAAAAGGGACCCCCGCATTGCCAAAATGATGAACGATGATGACTACTGATTGGCCAGCATCCTGGATCCACGCTATAAAGGCAAATTCCAAAACATCATGGCACAGGAGAACCTTGACCTAATATTGGCTAACAAACAAGCAACTATGGTAAACCGGTTGGTTGAGGCATTCCCAGAATACAGCAGCGGTGATGGTTGTCACACGAGCCGTAGAGGCCAGGGGCAACTTGGAAGAGGTGTTGGTGGTGCACACATCAGAAGTGGTATTGGAGACAGGGGTTTCATGACCATGTTGTGGACTGATTTTTCAAGTTCCGCTCACACGACTGGTAATACTGCATCGATTGAAAGTGACAGGAGACAGCACTTGTCAACTATGGTTGCAAACTACTACTCATTCTCATTTGACTATTGGGCAGCTAAACTGGACACCTGGCCTGAATTGGCACAATATGCCTTACAGGAGCTCGCTTGCCCAGCTGCAAGTGCGCTATCGGAAAGAGTCTTCAGTGCTGCTGGATCAATCCTGACAGAAAAAAGGACCCGTCTGTGGACCCAAAATGTGGATGATCTAACCTTCATTAAAATGAACCATGCATGGGTTTCCAAGGATTTTGTCACACCTTACCCTGATGACACATAGGGTGACAGAAAAATGGCTTTCTTTGGCCCGCCTCTTCCTGGGACTTGACCAATTTCGCCTTTAGCAGCAGGTGAATGTCCCACATCAACATATGCCATTTTGTAAACATCCCTAACTGGGCTGCCTCCTCCCCCCATGGCCAGGGTCACCACCTAGCGCACACAAAAATGCGAGTGCCATTGCCCTGGACAGGTGGGTGGGCCGACTCTTGGTTGCGGGCACTGGCACAGGGTCCCTCATAGTGCAATCAAGTGTCTCTGACGGTGGGGGTGCACACCCACCGTCAGACACACCGCCGTACTGAGGGGCCCAGTGCCAGTACCGACGCCCACGAGTGGGCCCCCCTTGCTTGGGCAGGGTCCCAGCATTTGCAATGTTTACCTCTCCCTGCTCCTCCGCTGTGTAGTCTGGGCTGTCAAATCCTTCACTGGGACTGCCACTACAAATTTGGTGAAGTGATAGAAGATGATGGTTAAGACATAGCTATGCCCTGTCCCGCTGGCCGGGATCTAGCTTCAGCTGATCAATGGCTTCCATTTCTTATGGACGTCGACTCACAATGAGATGCAGTGGTGGTTTCTCATCAGCTTTCACAGTTTTCCTACCCACAGACGTGTGACATTCCAGCGCACATTTTTAAATGTGCCCTCTCATGCCAATCCAAATGAATCGCCTACGGCCTGTGGCTTTTGTCTTTTGCACTCCAAAGTTGCGTGACAGAGCATGATAGGCAGTGAGCACCATGTTTACATCTCTCCCTGTGATCAAAATTATATGGATATGAGTAATGGCGATGGGATCAACGGTACTGCGATACAGCAACACTTTCTTCACAAAGAAAGGTTTTCGCTGTCTCCTCACACTAATTAATTGATGGTCTGCATCGCCTCTGAGAATTGTGACGGAAGTTTATCCCGTGAATAGGAATTCCTAGATTTCTGCAATCACTAGAATTTATGTCAGTAATTGTATGCATCTCATTTCCTATTGCGGAGAGTCTGGACTGTCTTACTGAGACAGAAATATATATGAAGATTTAAAAATACCACCAAAAGTGTATACTGGTGTATGCTTCAAATACATTTCCTTTTTTCTACTTTTTAGATTGTTGTCTAATCCATACTGAGGTCATGGAGATTTTAAACATTTAAACTATGCTATATATACCTGCTATCCTGTGATAATGTACCATTTCTCAACTTTGTACAAGCTGGTCAAATCCATACTGGGCCTGAGACCGTCTGAGCCTGCCTCCTGATCTATAGACATAGGTTTTTAATGTGTAAACTATGCTATACATACCTGTAATCCGGTGATACGTTACCTTTCTCACCTTTGTCCAATCACGTCTAATCCATACTTGGCCTGAGACCGTCTGAGCCTGCCTCCTGTTATATAGACATAGGTTTTTAATGTGTAAACTATGCTATACATACCTGTTATCCAGTGATACGGTACCCTTTCTCACCTTTGTCCAATCACGTCTAATCCATACAGGGCCTGAGACCGTCTGAGCCTGCCTCCTGTTATATAGACATAGGTTTTTAATGTGTAAACTATGCTACAGATATACGTGTTACCCGGTGAAACTGTACCCTTTATCAAATTTCTAGAATCTTGTCGAATCCATACTGGGCCTGAGAATGGCTGCCGAGCTGTTAAGCAAGCTACAGCAACTGTGGTTTGGACACGTAATTTTTTGCATTTTTTCAGGAATGCCGTTTAGGCCTAATTCAGGAATTGCAGTTGACCTGCACTTACTGGGAAATCATCTTTCACGGGGAATAATTGGTATCACAGATCCCCATCACTAACGGTGTTCTGCTGGTTATCTGCACCTGTAAGCAACAAAAGCTGGTCCTTTCAGTGTAGCGCGCATGCAGCCCCGGACATGTAACGGCATGATAGACCATGATAGTGCCAGAGCCTTGCGTATCCCTCTAGTAAGCTTGACGCGTACCGCGGGGGCATGCCGGAGTCTCGTTCGTTAATGGAATAAAGCTGACAAGTTACTAGCACAACTACAAATGGACATACCACACCACACACACAATCGACAAAGCTTTCAATGTGTGCATCTTTTCTTGAGGTGGCATGGTTGTGGTTTCCCGGGTGGAGTCCAATTAAGCCGCAGGCTCCACTCCTGGTGATGCCCTTTTGGACATTCCTTTAAGGTTCAGCTTTGCAATCATACTGCCCCCGGAAAGCAAACACTTTGCCTTCATGGATGCTGTTTGGAGGTTCGTGGGAATAACGCCGCCCGATCGCCAGTTGGTATAATTTATTGATGGGAAGTCCGACGGTATATGATCGTGTTCGATTTCCGATTTTTTTTTTTGGTTGGTATTTTACATTTTTATTCCAGCCTTTCTTGATTTCATAAGGGAATGACAAGCTTATATCTGTGTCTCCTCCACCTCCTCCTTTTACTCCTCCACCTCTTTTCTAAATGTAGTTGCCCTTTTCCATATGTAATTTTTGTCTTCTGAGCATTTTCTCTGCTTTGGGACACCTTTTAAGGTGTTTTGCAATTGTTTTCTATGTGTTTGTCTGCCATTGTTTTCAATGGGGTTCGACGAACATTCGACGAACTTGCCTCCTGTGTGACGAACCAAAACACTAGCGTGGTGGCTCAACACTACTCCTGATATATAGACGTACATTGTTAATGTTTAAACTATGCTATATATACCTGCTATCTGATGATACTGTACACTTTGTCTACTTTTTATATTCTTGTCAAATCCATACTGAGCCTGTGAGCGTCTCTGTGTGACTGATGGGATGGAATATATATGGAGATTGACAATTATCCTTTGACTGAATAGAGCTGTACATTTCTGATACAGTGCCATATATCTGATGTTATTTTGTGACTATTTTGTGCAAAATTTTGAAGTTTGGTGGAAGAGGCCGCGGACGTGGGCATGGGGGGGCCAGCTGGTGATGATGGTGGTGGTGCATCTGCTGGTAGTGGCAAAAGCACAATAGCAGCTAAGGCAGGAGGTGTTGAGCATGCGTCATGGTCTGGCTCCGGAACGCCTGGAATGATACCTTTTCTGGGAGTAGGTTAACCGCTTTTAAAGGCGGAGCATGAGGAACTGGTTTTGGCTTACATTGCCGAAACAGACTCCATCAAATATGCCCGCCTCTTCTAAAGTTTCAAAAAATGCAAGCACTGAGTGGTCAAGTGCTGGCTCCTGGTCAGGAAGAACCCCTTTCCTTGTGTCCTGCACCCCCACCCAAACTGAATGAGGCAGCAGGCCACCCTTCACATTAGTCCATGTAGCTCTTTCTATCATACCATGCCTGGTTTATCAAGTCAAATCGTGAATTCCCCAGTCCAAGATGAATCTGACATGGAGTGTGGGTGGCCAGCCAGGGCAGTGGGGTTAATCGGTACCAGGCCGGTGTCTCACAGGGATGTGTCACGGTGGTGGTGACCCGTTCCGTGGCCCTGGGCATCCATGCAAAGGGGTGAATTACGTTTATAGGTGAATGATACGTGACGCCACCTCTGGTTTCTGATTAGATTGACCAGCGCTGCAGTGTCGCTTCTGTGGGACAGATGTTGTGGTGCAGCTAAGATGTAGAAGACCTGCACAGGTAGGGCCGTAGTCGCAGGGCAGATGAAAGAGTTGGGAGATGGTGTGCAGTGCAGGATGCAGCTGAGCCATGCGCCAAGCGCAGGAGAAAGATGACAGACACAGTCATGCAGTTCCTTTACGTGTACTTGGTAGGTGCTGTCCAGGACCCAGAGTACAGATGGAGAAGGAGTTGGTCAGCCTGGAAGCCAATTTGGATTTCTCTCTCTGCAGATAGGTAGTGTGGCCTCCGTTCTAGCACATATCTGAGGTACTCACAGTGCTGAGTTCAATGAAGTTCCCCCTGTGGACTCTCTTTTGGAACTTTCTCGTATGGCTGGCAGCCGTAGCCTTTTCCTTCTGGCTCACACGTCGATGCTGGGGCCTCCGAGCCTCAATTGGGTACAGAGCATTTACAGCTGCTACCTCCTCCGGATTTTGCTGCAGGAATGTCAGTGTCCCTACAAACTCGGAGACCGGAATCCGGACCATGCGCTCCAGCTAGGAGTGAGCCTTAATTCTGCTCATCCTCCAGCTCCTTCTCACGTCCACACACTTCCCCTTCCCTGCACAGAATGGCGTAACTTACCTCCTCCCGACCACAGAGAGCAGCTCCTCAGCTGTCATGTTCAGAGGTCTCCCTGCTGGTGTGGAGTTGGAAATGTGTTGTGTGTTGGTTTAACTGCTAGAGAGATCCTTCATTGCTCCCAAGCATGACATCACACTCCCTAGGAGGAAGGTAATGCCACTGTGGCGACCGTACTTCTGGGGAAGCCACAAGTGCACTCTTGCCCAGCCACTGCTAGCTGATTCTGCTGGTACATTGACCCAGACCACTACATTCCCCTCACACTCTACACAACCAGAATCTGACCCAGAGGAAACTCAGGTTCCCCTTCCTGCATACTATACCACCTTACACGGTGACAAAGAGGAAGGTGCAGATGAAAGTGCAGGTTCCTTGAGCTGGTGGGGGGGCATACTCATGGGCGACGGCACTAGCTCAGGGCCCCTCATAGTACGCAAAAGTGTCTCTGCCGGTGGGAGGGGGAGGGCCCACCTCCCACCCGCCGTCAGACACACCGCCGTACTATTAGAAGGGCCCTGTGCCACTGCCGTCGCCAATGAGTGGGCCCCCCCTGCTTGCTCAGGATCACAGCACTTGCAAAGTTGAAATACTTACCTCTCCCTGCTCCACCGCCACGACGTCTTCCGTGTTTCCTGATAGTGATAGTCTGATCAGAGAGCGCAATGACATCACGTCTGTACGCCCTCTGCCTAAACAGCCAAGTGCAGTGAGATGGACGATGGGGACGACGAGGAGTCCAGACTAGTACAGGGATTCCATAGCGAGGAGACTTATTTAATTGTTTTCAATGTTGGGACAGCAATTTTTGGGGAGCACTATACTCTGGAGAATGATATATGGGGCCCACCATACACTGGAGCATTCCAAAGGTGGACATCAGACACTGGAGCAGCATTTACAGGGCACATTATACACTAGAGCATTAGAAATGGGGCCCATTATGTATGGAGCATTATTTGGGCCCATAAAACAGTGGAGCTTCATCCATGGAGACCAACATACACTGTAGCATTATGTGGAGCTCATCATATACTGTTTCAAACATTATATGGGACCAATGATTCTGTATGGAGAAATATATGGGCCTCATTACTCTGTATAGCGCACTATGCGGTGGCCATAATACTGTATGGAGTAATATACTGTCCGTTTTTGGAGCTATTAAAAATGGATATCAGTCATGAGATGTAAAAAATGAAGTATTTTTCATTGTACTATGCCGCTATTTCTCCGCGGTATCGGAGCATCATGAGTTGTGGTGTGTGCTAAAGGGGCGCTCTTTGGCCCAGGGCACATGAAAACCTGGAGCCAGCCCTACCCCCCTCCCACAAATTTAGCCAAATAACCCCCATTTTTCAGTGCGTAACTAGTATTATGAAGTAAATTAAGGTTGAAAAGCTTCAGTAATCAGAATTGATGTTTTTGGCATTCAAAAGGGTACTGTAGGTGTGTTTCCTGTCCTCCACTCCCTGCCGACTTTGCTTCCCCATTGACTTGCATTGGGTTTCGTGTTTCAGTCGGCCTTCCACTTTTCACAATAATCGGCCGATTTCGTTCGACCCGACTTTTGCGAAAGTCGGGTTTCATGAAACCCGACTCGACCAGAAAAAAGGCAAAGTCGCTCATCTCTAATGAGGAGGCACGGGGGAGAGCGGTGTGACACTGATGCTCTCTCTCGCTACGATTTCCAGATGTTCCGGGAGTTGTGTCCCACCGTGGATCGGGAAGGCCAGCGTTGCTCGGACTACATGTGGGAAGTGGTGGAGAACAGCTCATATCGCTGGTCAGAACTTCCCTAGCTCCATCTTACGGTAAGGCTTGGAATGAGTGGTGTGCGCTTCCAAGGGGCAGGCCTGTCGAGTCATCCGACACCATTCGCTTAGAGGTAACGAATTCTTACTTGTATAGCTTATTCAGTTCTGGCCTGTCCAGTGTGATAGCTCAACATTGCCTCTCTGGGATTGCTTTCAATTTTAGGCTCCGTGGATGGACTGATGTTACCAAATCCTTTATTATTTGCCAGGCCATTCATGGATGGAGATGGGGGGCACACTTGTTGTGAGAAGAGGCGCCCAATTTCTTTTTCTCTTTTAAGTTCATTATTGATAATTCTTCCTCCATTTGCTCCTCTCCTTACAAGGTGACCCTCCTCTCTGCCGCTTTTGGTTTGGCATTTTTTGGTGCCCTTCGTGTTAGTGAGCTGGTCTCCCTTTCTGCTTAGAGACCTGGTGGTCTGCAGCATGATGATGTAGCAATATGTTATGGGTGCCCGCGGATCCCCATTCATTGATCAAAAACTGACCCATTTAGTTTAGGCACCTGGCTCCCGATTTTTTTCCATACAAGGACTGGTTTGCCCTTTTCAACTGATCAGTCAATACATGTCGATTCGCAGCTCCAGCCTTTCTTTTTTCACCCATGAGGATGGTTACCCCCTCAGAAGTTTTCAGTTCCTTTCAATTCTGAGGAGGTTAATACGCTATCTGTGTGTGACTCTGGAAAAACAAACAGAGGAGATTTTCCATTTTTCCAGACCTACACCGTATAGAGCTGTCCGCTTTTCAAACAGTTTTGTATATCTGCTGTTTGATTATGGTCAAAACCATACAGAGACAGCGTGTGTCACTCTGTATAAAAATAGACGGAGATTTAAAATTTTCCACACATACACCGTATAGCAGTGTACACTCCTCACACACTACCGTGTACCGGCTGGTATCACGGACAAATACAAGCTGTGTGTGACTCTGGAAAAACAAACAGAGGAGATTTTCCATTTTTACAGACCTACACCGTATAGAGCTGTCCGCTTTTCAAACTGTTTCGTATATCTGCTGTTTGATAACGGTCAAAACTATACAGAGACAGCGTGTGTCACTCCATATAAAAATAGACAGAGATTTACAATTTTCCATACAGACACCGTATAGCGGTGTACGATCCTCACACACTACCGTGTACCGCCTGGTATCACGGACAAATACAAGCTGTGTGTGACTCTGGAAAAACAAAAAGAGATTTTCCATTTTTCCACACCTACACTGTATAGAGCTGTCCGCTTTTCAAACAGTTTCATATATCTGCTGTTTGATGACGGTCAAAACTATACAGAGACAGTGTGTGTCACTCCGTATAAAAATAGATGGAGATTTACAATTTTCCATACAGACACCGTATAGAGCTGTCCATTTCTCAAACAGTATTGTATATCTGCCGTTCGCATTATGGTCACATCTATACAGAGTCAGTGTGTGTGTGACACTCCGTAAATACATATACGGACATTTCCATTTCTCCATACTCCGTATTGAGTTCTCCGATTGTCAAACAGTATTGTATATCTGCTGTTCGCATTATAGTCACATCTATACAGAGTCAGCGTGTGTGTGTGACACTCCGTAAATACATATACGGAGATTGTTAGTTACACAAAAAACGTATACAGCTGTACACTTCTGATACAGTACCGTATATCTGCTTGTTGGATTACGGTCAAATACATATTGCGAGAGCATCTGTGACTAACAAAATATATACGTAGATTTAATTTTTTTAATACACCTTACACAGCTGGACGCTCCTCATACAGTACCATCTCTCTGCTGGTATTTTTGTTACATTTTCCCAAACATGAGGAAGTATGGTGGAAGAGGCTGTGGACGTGGGCAGGGGTTCGCGGCTGGTACTGATGCTGGTGGTGCATCGGCTGGTTCTTGCAAAAGCACAATAGCAGCGAAGGCAGGAGTGTTATGAATGGGGAACCGAGGAGGAAAAACAAGACAACAAGCTAAGTCTCAGAAAACCAGAGAAGTTGGTAACTATGCAGATTGCAGATCCCTGATCTTAACCGCACAACTAGCAGCAGTCGTGGAGCGTTCCTACGTTGGTCCTAGACACCTAGTCACAACCGGAGAACTACATAAGCTTAAACCAGGAAAAGAGGAAAACTAACTGCCCCAGAGCAGACCACAAAGGAAAGACAGCCCCCACATGTATTGACGGTGAAACAAGATGAAAATACAAACAAAGGCAGGAAAATAGGCTGAGCAAACGATGGGGCCCGGCTAACTAAAAAGGACAGAAAAGGAAAGACACTGTCTGCAATCTGCCAAAAACAACCTACAAAAATATTGTCCAACACTTCTGATAGCAAAACTAACCCTGAAGTCACTAGACTTCTAAACCTATATCAGCACTCTGAAATATTCTGAGACAGAGCAAAAAAGAGGCCAATCTAATAAGGGACAAAAAGCAGATTGGCAAATACTGATTAATAGGAGAGGAAATTCAGCATAGCCCCAGCAGGGGCAAGCTGATTACACAAAAAACTGAATTGACCAACAAGCGCAAGTGTGAACATTAGCAAAAAACAAACTTAACTTGAGAAGACGGGAAGAGAGCTGAATTCCAGGACCTGAGAAGCAGACTGAATCACCAGCACCCGGATAGGGCGTCGGCTGTCTTATATCCAGTCTGATACTCCATAGATCCAATCGTTATCTTCCTCATCAGGTGGCAGATTACTACCACTTAAACCAACCGCACAACCTCCTGTCACCACCAGAGGGAGAACGGAAGGGGAACTCTCAACTGGTGGAGCAGAAAATGAGTTCATGACACAGGAGGTGTTGAGCCTGCGTCATCGTCTGGCCCAAGAAGGCCAGTAAGGTTCCCTTTTCTTGGAGTAGGAAAACCGCTTTTAAAGCCGGAGCATCAGGAACAGGTTTTGGCGTACATTGCCGAAACAGCCACCAGCTCTATTGCCTCCTCTTCTGAACGTTCAAAACCTGCAAGCACGGAGTCATCAATGCAGGGTTCTGGTCAGGAAAAACACCTTTCTTTGTGTCCTTCACCCCCACCAAAAGTTAAGGATGCAGCAGCCCACACTTCAGATTACTCTATGGAGCTCTTTTCACATACCATGCCTGGGCTAACCAGTCAAATCCTGAATTCCCCAGTCCAAGATGAATCTGACATGGAGTGCACTGATGCACAGCCACTGCTAGATGATTCTACTGGTACATTGACCCAGAGCACTACATTGCCCTCGCAAACAATGTAGAATTGATCTTCAGCTCACCTGGTTCAGCGTGCCCAGTCCTCCTTTCAATAATCTCGGTGCACGGAGTGGATCCATCCCCATATTGCCCTCGCAGTCTACTGAGTCAGAATCTGACGCTGATGAAACTCAGGTGCCCCTTCCCACATTCTATACCACCTTACACGGTGGCACAGAGGATGGTAAGGAGGAAAGTGCAGATGACTTTGAAGAGGAAGTGATGGATGACCCAGTTCTTGACCCGGATTGGCATCCATTGGGGGAGGAAGGTGGCACTGGCAATAGTTCAGATAAGGAGAAGGATCCGCAGCAGGCATTGACATCGCAGCAGCGGTTATCTGGCAGGCCCGTAGCTGTCCAAAAACGTGGACCAAAAACTAAAGGAGTTGCAGGACTGCTTGGGTAGACAGTCAATTTAGCACAGCGTGCAAGGCCAGAAAATGTATACCATAATAGGAAGAGTGCAGTGTGGCACTTCTTTGTCAAAAGCCTACTGATGAGGCAAAAGTTACCTGTAAGAAGTGCGGAAGGACCTTTTGCCGAGGTAAACAACTCAGAAATTTGAATACCAGTTGCATGCTTAGACATTTAACCAACATGCACTTGCAAGCATGGACGGACTACAAAACCTCAGGTAGCACATGTGCACCTGCTCCGACTGAAGGTAGCCAGCAACGCTCCATCGCTTCCCCCACTGTAAGACCACCGCCACCGTTAAACACACCACCAGCACTAAATGTTGAGGTGTCGTCGCAAGGCCAAAGCGCTCAGGGAATCACAATGGTTTTGCAACACAACACTGAATCTAGGCCATCACCACCAATACCATCACCAACCCCCTCTCACTCCGTCTGGTCCACCGCTACTTCCCCCATATGCAGCTCTCCAGTCCAGCTCACCCCCCTACCAAACACTCTGAGTAGGACAAGAAAGTACTCATCCTCTAATCCGCGTACACTGTGTTTGAACGCCTACATTGCCAAACTAATCTCATAAGAGATGATCCCCTACCGTTTGGTTGAAAGCGAAGCTTTCCGCGAGCTCATGGCCTACCCAGTCCCACGCTATGACCTACCCAGTCGGCACTTCTTTTCTCGAAAAGCCATCCCAGCCCTCCACCTGCATGTGAAAGACAGCATTGTCCATGCACTCAAGCAATCAGTGAGTGGAAAGGTGCACCTCACAACAGATGCATGGTCAAGTAGGCATGGCCAGAGCCGTTACATGTCCATCACTGCGCACTGGGTTAATGTGGTGGATGCAGGCTTCACAGGGGACAGCGGCGGTGGAACCGTGCTGCCTAGCCCACGGTATAGGAAACAGTTGGCTGTAGGCTTTCGACCCTCCTCCATAAGCGAAAGCTTGTCCACAGAGCACAGTCGCACGAGCACTCCATACGCAGCTGGCAGTGTTGCACACGAGGTGTCCCACTATCGAACAGCTAGTGGTAAGCGTCAGCAGCCTGTGTTAAAGATGATGTCTTTGGGCGACAACAGACACACCGTGGAGGTACTGGCCGACTACTTGCAGCGACAAACTGAGTCATGGCTGGGCAGACTACATCTTGAGCCAGGCAAGGTAGTCAGAGATAACGGCCGTAATTTTGTGGCAGCCACAGCCCTTGCAAAACTCACACACATTCCTTCCCTGGCTCACACTTTGAACCTGGTGGTGCAGTGCTTCCTTAATAATTATCTGGAGTTAACATCCCTGCTCGATAAGGTGCGAAGATTGTGCTCGCACATGCGTCACTCAGCCGTACACTCCAGTCGTATGCAGAAGCTGCAGCGATTGCTCCACCTCCCCAAGCACCACCTAATCATAGACGTTGCAAGAAGGTGGAACTCCACCCTGCACATGGTTGAGAGGCTGTGCGAACAGAGGCAGGCTGTAATGCATTTGTGGTAGGATACACGGGAAGGCAGTGTGAGGGAAGACATGGAATTGTCAGGTGTGCAGTGGTCAAAGCTGAAAGACCTCAGTAAAGTCCTTCAGTGTTTTGAGGAATGCACACGGCTGGTAAGCGTAGACGACACCATCATAAGCATGAGCATCCCACTTATGCGTCTGCTCATGCAAAGTTTGATGCACATTAAGGATCTGGCGTCTGCAGCAGAGGAGGAGGAACAGGAGGAGGGATGCCTTGCTGACAGTCAGCCATTGTCTGGTCAAGGAACTGTTCTGGACGAGGTGGAGGAAGAAGAGGAACAGGAGGAGGAGGAGGATGAGGAGGATGATTATTTTGGGCAGGAGGATGCTTCTCAGGGGGTAAGAGAAAATGTTGGCGTTCCAAGGTCAGGTTCAGGGCTTGTGCGTGACTGTAGGGATGTGGATTTGCCAGAAAGTGCTCCTCCACACAGCAGTGGCAGTGCATTATTGACACCTGGAACATTGGCCCACATGTGCGATTATGCCTTGTGGATCCTAAAAAGGGACCCCCGCTTTGCCAAAATGATGAAGGATGACGACTACTGGCTGGCCAGCATCCTCGATCCACGCTACAAAGGCAAATTACACAACATCATGCCACATGAGAACCTAGAGATAATATTGGCTAACAAACAAGCAACTCTGGTAAACCGTTTGTTTGAGGCTTTCCCAGTACACAGCAGCGGTGCTGGTTCTCCCACGAGCTGTAGTTGGCACAATGGAAGAGGTGTTCGTGGTGCACACAGCCAAAGTGGCGTTGGAGACAGGGGTTTCATGACCATGTTGTGGACTGATTTCTCAAGTACCGCTCACACGACTGGTAATACTGCATTGATTAAAAGGGACAGGAAACAGCAGTTGTCAACTATGGTTACAAGCTACTTCTCCTCCCATATCGATGTTCTCCCTCACAGGTCATTTCCCTGTGATTATTGGGCCTCTAAACTGGACACCTGGCCTGAATTGGCTCAATATGCCTTACTGGAGCTCGCTTGCCCTGCTGCTAGTGTGTTATCTGAAAGAGTCTTCAGTGCTGCTGGATCAATCCTGACAGAAAAAAGGACCCGTCTGTCTACCCAAAATGTTGATGATCTAACCTTCATTAAAATGAACCATGCATGGGTTTCAAAGGATTTTGTCCCACCTTCCCCTGATGACACATTGGTTGCCAGAAAACTGCCTCGCTTTTGTTCTCCTCTTCCTCAGACTTGCCCAATTCCGCCATTTGCAGCTGCTGAATGTCCAGCCTACACATCAACATATGCCATTTTTTAAACCTCCGTAACTGGGCTGCCCACCTCCCCCAAAGGGCTGGGGTCAACACCTGGCGCACCCAGGCAAGTGCCGTTGCTCTGAACAGGTGGATGGGCCCACTGATGGCCAACGGCACTGGCACAGGGTCCCTCATAGTACAATACAGTGTCTCTGACGGTGGGGGGCCCACTCACCGTCAGACACACCAGCGTACTATGACTATGAGGGGCCCTGTGCCAGTACCGTCACCCACGAGTGTGCCCCCCCCTGCTTGGTCATGGCCACAGCACTTGCAAGTTGCAATACTTACCTCTCCGTGCTCCACCGCTGTGTAGTCTGGGCAGTTAAATCCTTCACAGGGACTGCCACTAGAAATTTGGTGTATTGATCGATGATGGTTAAGATGAAGCTATGGCCTGTCCTGCTGGCCTCTACCTTCAGATGATCAATGGCTACCATTTGTAATGGATGTCAACTTACAAGCAGATGCAGTGGTGCTTTATGATCACCTTTCACAGTTGTGATAGTCACAGACGTGTGACATTCCTGCCACCATTTTTCAATGTCTCCTCTCATGCCAATCCAATAGAATCGCCTACGGCCTGTGGCTTCTGTCTTTTGTACTCCAAAATGACCAGACACATCATGATAGGCAGTGAGGACCGTGTCTACATCTCTCCCTGTGATCACAATTTGATGGAGATGAGTAACGGTGATGTGATCCACGCTACTGTGATAAAGCAATCTTTTCTTCATGAAGAACCGTTTTCGCTGTCTCCACAGGCAAAGTAATTGAGGGTCTGCATCGCCTCTGCAACATCTACCGGGAGGTTTTCCTGAGATGAATGATTCCCAAATTTCTGCAAACACTCGACTTTCCGCCTGTACTTGTATCCATGTAGTTTCCAGTAGCGGAGAGTCTGGACTGGCTTACTGAGATTGAAATATATACGAAGATTTAAAAGTACCACAACACTGTAAACTGGTGTACGCTTCGAATACCTTTCCCTTTTTCTACTTTTTAAATTCTGGTGTAATACATACTGAGCCTGTGAATGTCTGTGTCTGACTCCAGAAGTATAGACGGAAATTTAAAATTACCCCTAGATTGGATACACCTGGTATGTGCTGATACAGTACCTTTGTTCAAAATTTTTTATTACAGTATCATCCATAGCGAGTGAGCGTGTGTGGTATACGCCTTCTATATATACGGTGAATCGGAGATACCAATTTTTACCCTATACTCGATACATCTTGTATCTTGTTATACAGTACCTTTGTTCAACATTTAGTATTACGGTCAAATCCATACTGGGTAAGCGTCTGAGAGTGACTACGGGACTATGTATACGGAGATTTCAATTGTACCCTATAATATACACTCACTGGCCACTTTATTAGGTACACCATGCTAGTAACGGGTTGGACCCCCTTTTGCCTTCAGAACTGCCTCAATTCTTCGTGGCAGAGATTCAACAAGGTGCTGGAAGCATTCCTCAGAGATTTTGGACCATATTGACATGATGGCATCACACAGTTGGCGCAGATTTGTCGGCTGCACATCCCTGATGCGAATCTCCCGCTCCACCACATCCCAAAGATGCTCTATTGGATTGAGATCTGGTGACTGAGGAGGCCATTTGAGTGCAGTGAACTCATTGTCATGTTCAAGAAACCAATCTGAGATGATTCGAGCTTTATGACATGGCGCATTATCCTGCTGAAAGTAGCCATCAGATGTTGGGTACATTGTGGTCATAAAGGGATGGACATGGTCAGCAACAATACTCAGGTAGGCTGTGGCGTTGCAACGATGCTCAATTGGTACCAAGGGGCCCAAAGAGTGCCAAGAAAAAATTCCCCACACCATGACACCACCACCACCAGCCTGAACCGTTGATACAAGGCTGGATGGATCCATGCTTTCATGTTGTTTACGCCAAATTCTGACCCTACCATCCGAATGTCGCAGCAGAAATCGAGACTCATCAGACCAGGCAACGTTTTTCCAATCTTCTACTGTCCAATTTCGATGAGCTTGTGCAAATTGTAGCCTCAGTTTCCTGTTCTTAGCTGAGAGGAGTGGTACCCAGTGTGGTCTTCTGCTGCTGTAGCCCATCTGCCTCAAAGTTCGACGCACTGTGCGTTCAGAGATGCTCTTCTGCCTACCTTGGTTGTAACGGGTGGCAATTTGAGTCACTGTTGCCTTTCTATCAGCTCGAACCAGTCTGCCCATTCTCCTCTGACCTCTGGCATCAACAAGGCATTTCCGGCCACAGAACTGCCGCTCACTGGATTTTTTTTCTTTTTCGGACCATTCTCTGTAAACCCTAGAGATGGTTGTGCGTGAAAATCCCAGTAGATCAGCAGTTTCTGAAATACTCAGACCAGCCCTTCTGGCACCAACAATCATGCCACGTTCAAAGGCACTCAAATCACCTTTCTTCCCCATACTGATGCTCGGTTTGAACTGCAGGAGATTGTCTTGACCATGTCTACATGCCTAAATGCACTGAGTTGCCGCCATGTGATTGGCTGATTAGAAATTAAGTCTTAACACACAGTTGGACAGGTGTACCTAATAAAGTGGCCAGTGAGTATATATACTTGCTATCTTGTTATCCAGTACCTTTTTTACAACATTTTTTATTATGGTCAAACCCACACTGAGTGAGCGTCTGAGGGTGACTCCGGAAATATATACCGAGATGTCAAATTTGGCCAACACTGTATACAGCTGTACGCTTCTGATACAGTAACCTTTTTTGCTATTTAGATTCTGGTGTAATCCATAATGAGCCTGTGAATGTCTGTTACTCCGGAAATATATTTGGAGATTCAAGATTACCCCAACACTGTATACAGAGGTACGCTTGTGTTACATTACCTATTTACAGCTTTTCATATTCTTGTGTAATCCATCCTGGCCTGAGAGCGTTTGTGTCTGCCACCTGAAATATATACGGAGATTCAGAATGTTAACACTATACTATACATACCTTGCATCTGGTGATACTGTACCCTTTTTCAACTTTTTATTTTATTGTGTAATCCATACTGAGCCTGTGAGCGTCTGTGTATGACTCATGAAATATATATGGAGATTTACTGTTATCCCTAGACTGTATAGAGCTGTAAGCTTCTGATACAGTACCATATATCTGCTGGTATTTTGGGTCCATTTTCCAAACCATGAGGAAGTATGGTGGAAGAGGATGCAGACGTGGGCATGGGGGGCCACCTGTTCCTGATGGTGGTGGTGGTGCATCTGCTGGTAGTGCCAAAAACACAATAGCAGCTAAGGCAGAAGGTGTTGAGCCTGCATCATGGTGTAGCTCCAGAAGGCCTGTAGGGCTCCCTTTTCTGGGAGTAGGTAGACTGCATTTAAAGCCAGAGCATAAGGAACTGTTTTTAGCTTACATTGCTGAAACAGCCTCCAGCTCTATCACCTCCTCTTCTGAAGTTTCAAAAAATACAAGCACTGAGTCATCAGTGCTGGCTTCTGGTCAGGAGCAAACCCTTTCCTTGTGTCCTTCACCCACACCAAAGTGAAGGATGCGGCAGCACACAATTCAAATTACTGCATGGAGCTCTTTTCACATACCATGCCTGGGTTCATTAAAAATGGGGCCCATCATATACTGGAGCATTCCAAATGGGGGACATCAGACACTGGAGCAGCATTTACGGGGTCAATTATACACTGGTGCATTAGAAATGGAGCACATTAAATAAGGAGCATTATTAGGGCCCATCATACACTGGAGCATCATCCATGAGGCCCATCATATACTGGAGCATTCCAAATGGGGGACATCAGACAATGGAGCAGCATTTACGGGGCCCATTTTACACTGGAGAATTAGAAATGGGGCCCATTATATATGGAGCATTATTAGGGCCCATCATACACTGGAGCATCATCCATGAGGCCCATCATATACTGGAGCATTCCAAATGGGGGACATCAGACACTGGAGCAGCATCTATGGGGTACATTATACACTGGAGCATTAGAAATGGGGCCCATTATAATATATGGAGCATTATTTGGGCCCATAACACACTGGAGCATCGTCCATAGGGACCATCATATACTGTAGGATTATGTGGAGCTAATCATATACTGTATGGAACATTATATGTGACCAATTATTCTGTATGGAGAAATATATGGGGCTCATTATTCTGTATGGTGCACAATGTGGTGGCCGTAATAGTGTATGGAGTAATATACTGTCCTTTTTTGAGGTATTGTACAATTTAAAATAGATCAGTCATGTCATGTAAGCAGTAAAGTATTTGTCATTGTACTATAACTATATTTCTATGCCGTATCGGAGCATCATGAGTTGTGATATGCGTTAAAGGGGCGCACTGACACTCTTTGGCCCAGGGCACACGAAAACCTGGAGCCAGCCCTACCCCCCACAACTTTAGCCAAATAACCCCGTTTTCAATGGTAACTATTATTATGAAGTAAATTAAGGTTGACAAGCTTCAGTAATAAGAATTGATGCTTTTGGCATTGAAATGGGCACTGTAGGTGTCTTTACTGTCCTCCACTCCCTGCCGACTTTGCTTCCCCATTGACTTGCATTGGGGTTCATGTTTCAGTCGACCTCCGACTTTTCCCTATAGTCGGCCGATTTCGTTCGACCCGACTTTTGCGAAAGTCGGGTTTCATGAAACCTGACTCGACCCTAAAAAAGGCAAAGACGCTCAGTGCCTGTTCAATTTTGCTTTAGTTCTTTGCACACTGTACATATAGGTACATGGACCCCCTTTTTGGACTGTGCATCTAGTCTACAAAGTTTTCCACGGGCAGGTGCAGAAAAGTCAGGCCTGGTTCCTGCCTCTATCTTATTGAGGCCTGCTGGCACAGAGAGGTGAAATGCTAGAGATGGGGCCATCCTAATTGGGTGCACCTTGTCACGGTGGGATGGCTTTTATGTTTTTCTTATCAAAATAGTGTTAACTAAGTACCCTATATACCTTATATGATTTACATGTACGTTTACTATTTACTTATTGCTTATTGTTTTCATCCTAGGTTTTGTACATTTGCTGGAAGGCAGAATATGAGGGAAGTCCCTGGTGTAAGAGGGTGAACTGTGATAACATCACGAGGCCACTAGGACTCTGTGGGGTTTGCCTGTTGGAGCTAAGAGCAGGTGCTGCCCGGGAAACTATGTGTGCTGGGGGTGTTGCCTCATGTCTGCTGTCTAGAACGCCGTGAGATGAAACTTTCAGAAGCTGAGAGACTGCAGTGTGAGATGCAGCGTGAGGCAGCCAGTGACGGACTGAGACCAAAAAGCAGCCCTGGCACAATAAAAAAAAAATCACCAGCCCACATACAATGAATGTCCTCACCCAAATCATAGAACACTGGCAGGTTGTGCCAACTTTCGCTTTAGCTCACACACATGTCTCACACACGTATCACACAGCTCACACAAGTAGCTCACACACACGTAGCTTACACACACACACACAAAGTAGCTCACACACACAGCTCACACACATGTCTTACACACACACAGCTCACATGTATCACACACACATGTATCACACAGCTCACACAAGTAGCACACACACAGCTCACACATATCACATGCGCTGTATCACACAGCTCACACACACACGTATCACACAGCTCACACACACACGTATCACACAGCTCACACACACACGTATCACACAGCTCACACTCACACATATCGCACAGATCACACACACAGCTCACGCTCACACGTATCACATAGCTCTCACACACAGCTCACGCTCACACATATCACACAACTCACACACACAGCTCATGCTCACACGAATCACAAAGCTCACACACACAGCTCACGCTCACAGGTATGACACAGCTCACACACACAGCTCACGCTCACATGTATCACACAGCTCACACGTATCACACAGCTCACACGTATCACACAGCTCACACACACAGCTCACACTCACACGTATCACACAGCTCTCACACACAGCTCACACGTATCACACAGCTCACACTCACACGTATCACACACACAGCTCATGCCCACACGTATCACCCAGCTCACACACACAGCTCACGCACAGCTCACTCTCAATCGTATCACACAGCTCACACACACAGCTCACGCTCACACGTATCACACAGCTCACACACACAACTCATGCTCACACAGCTCACACGTATCACACGTGCACACTGCCTCACACACAGACACACAGCCACACACAGCCACACACATATATACATAGCCACACACAGCCTCACACATACACACACAGCCACACACATACACACAGCCACACATAGCCTTACACATACACACAGCCACACACACATAGCCTCACACATTCACACACACAGCCACACACAGCTACACAGCCTCACACATATATACATAGCCACACACAGCCTCACACATACACACACACATACACAAAGCCACACACAGCCTCACACATACACACAGCCACACACATATATACATAGCCTCACACATACATACATAGCCACACACAGCCTCACACATACACATACACACACATACACACAGCCACACATAGCCTCACACATACACACAGCTACACACAGCCACACACAGCATCACACAGCATCACACAGCATCACACATACACACACAGCCTCACACATACACACAGCTACACACAGCCTCACACATATATACATAGCCTCACACATACACACACATACACACAGCCTCACACATATCTACATAGCCACACACAGCCTCACACATACACACACATACACAGCCACACACATACACACACACAGCCTCACACATACACACAGCCACACACAGCCTCACACATATATACATAGCCTCACACATACACACACATACACACAGCCTCACACATATATACATAGCCACACACAGCCTCACACATACACATACACACACATACACACAGCCACACATAGCCTCACACACAGCCACACCCATACACACAGCCACACCCATACACACAGCCACACCCATACACACAGCCACACCCATACACACAGCCACACCCATACACACAGCCACTCCCATACACACAGCCACTCCCATACACACAGCCACTCCCATACACACAGCCACACACATAGCCTCACACATACACACAGCCACTCACATACACACAGCCACACACATACACACAGCCACACACATACACACAGCCACACACATACACACAGCCACACACATACACACAGCCACACACATACACACAGCCACACACATACACAGCCACACACATACACACAGCCACACACATACACACAGCCACACACATACACACAGCCACACACATACACACAGCCACACACATACACACAGCCACACACATACACACAGCCACACACATACACACAGCCACACACATACACACAGCCACACACATACACACAGCCACACACATACACACAGCCACACACATACACATAGCCTCACACATACACACAGCCACACACATAGCCTCACACATACACACAGCCACTCACATACACACAGCCACACACATACACACAGCCACACACATACACACAGCCACACACATACACACAGCCACACACATACACACAGCCACACACATACACACATACACACACATACACATAGCCTCACACATACACACAGCCACACACATACACACATACACACACATACACATAGCCTCACACATACACACAGCCACACACATACACACATACACACACATACACATAGCCTCACACATACACACAGCCACACACATACACACAGCCACACACATACACACAGCCACACACATAGCCTCACACATACACACAGCCACATACACTCTCCACTGTGGTGCAGGGGAGTCTGGTGTCCATGCGCAGCTCTTCAGCTTCTCCTGCTCACAGTAGAACTGTCCGGCACATCCCCTGGTCTCTCGGGATACTAGCAGGTGAGAGCAGGAGAAGCAGTCACCTGCTGATAGGAGCTTATCTCTCCCTGGGAGCAGCCACCTATTCTGACCTTATGCTGGCGTTTCATCTTGATTGCTGCTGGCTCTCTCCCTCAGAGCAAGCTACACAGGAGGACAAGAGCCCCGGAGCTTTCATAGTGATGCCCCTGGAGGAGAGCAGAGAGGCGTCCTGTGCACGCCCAGACGGCCTTTTCAAATTTTTGACCTGGGCCCTGTGTGCGCGCACTCTCCTGCTTGCCTGCACTGACGAGGGCCGCAGCCACGCTCACACACTGACGCGGGCCGCTGCAGCCCTTACCAGCGCGTGCACCAACAGAACGTGAGCGCACACAGGGCCTAGTCAGAAGTTTTAAAGGGCCAGCAACCCATTTTGTAGTTCAGAGCCTCTGGCCCAGTTCGCCAGATTACCAATCCGGGCCTGGAGGCAGCTCATGAGAAATAAGAAGTCTGGACTCTGTAAGGACTGTTTTCTGCCAGCGTTTTGTGAGAGTGTTAACCCCTTTAGCATGTGAACTGGTGCTTCTGCTGTGAAACAAGGACAGAGCATTTCTGAGAGCCATGTGACTGTGGAGCTCCATGGAATCCCTGCTCTGCTGAGCTGAAAAAGGACTGAAGACTTCCTTTCTGTGCAGATTCAGGCAGTCTGCTCCCAGAGGAAGCTGCTAGTTACTGTTAGAGAAGAGACTGTATCCTTTATCATACATATTGAGAGGGATCCCCACAAGCCCCATTGAAGTCCTATTCCAGATCGTATCTGGAGACTTCAGAACTGTAAGTCCCCAGCGTGAGGGCTCGGCAACAGCCAACAAGACACAGGGCTTAGTTTTGCTGTAACTGTTTGGCGCCGAAGATTCTAGGACTGGCTGCAGCCAATGCAAGATTCAGTATATGCCTGAGTAGAGACTCATCTCAGTTTAACGGTACCATAGTAATAGATACCCTAGTTTCCCTAGATTAACTGTTTAGGAATGGTTGTTATTAGAGTTGAGCGAAACGGGTCGAAAAAATTCAAAAGTCGCCGACTTTTGGCAAAGTCGGGTTTCATGAAACGAAACCCGACCCTAGGATGAGGTCGGCGACTTACGCGCCATAGTCGTGTTTCAAAAGTTTGTTTTGCGCTCTTTTTCAGCCAATCAGGATCCACGGACACTGTGGGCAACGTGATGACATAGGTACGGGTCACCACCATCTTTCAGAAGGGCATGCAAGTGATTGGCTTGCTTTGGTGGGCGTCACAGGGGGTATAAAAGGGCGTGCACGCCGACCGCCATCTTCTGCCGATCTTAGTATAGGGAGAGGTTGCTGCTGATTCTGTAGGGAGAGCGTTAGGCAGGGAAGAAGACAAAAAAACTGCTTCTGCTGCTAGCGATTTGGCCTGCACAACACACCAGTCACTGTGTGTGCAGTGCAAGGGGAGGCTATATAGTGGTGTATCAGTGGTGTTGGTTGTTGGACTGCCTTCTAAGGCTTCCTGACAGGCTGGCATTGCTGTTTACCCACTGCTCCGCAAACTGCTTTTTTAAAAGCAATCCAATCTCCCTTATCCTCTAGTCACTTTGGTCACAGCTGCGCCATCGAGCCTGTCACATAGCGCTCAGATATTCATTGGGCCTCACACAATCCAAAAGTGTCCAGTGTCCAAAAGTGTGTGCAGATATTCAAAATCTCCCTTATCCTCTAGTCACTTTTGTCACAGCAGTGCCATCGAGCCTGTCACATAGCGCTCAGATATCAGTGGGCCTCACACAATCCAAAAGTGTCCAGTGTCCAAAAGTGTGTGCAGATATTCAAAATCTCCCTTATCCTCTAGTCACTTAGGTCACAGCAGTGCCATCGAGCCTGTCACATAGCGCTGAGATATCAGTGGGCCTCACACAATCCAAAAGTGTCCAGTGTCCAAAAGTGTGTGCAGATATTCAAAATCTCCCTTATCCTCTAGTCACTTTTGTCACAGCAGTGCCATCGAGCCTGTCACATAGCGCTCAGATATCAGTGGGCCTCACACAATCCAAAAGTGTCCAGTGTCCAAAGGTGTGTGCAGATATTCAAAATCTCCCTTATCCTCTAGTCACTTTTGTCACAGCAGTGCCATCGAGCCTGTCACATAGCGCTCAGATATCAGTGGGCCTCACACAATCCAAAAGTGTCCAGTGTCAAAAAGTGTGTGCAGATATTCAAAATCTCCCTTATCCTCTAGTCACTTAGGTCACAGCAGTGCCATCGAGCCTGTCACATAGCGCTGAGATATCAGTGGGCCTCACACAATCCAAAAGTGTCCAAAAGTGTGTGCAGATATTCAAAATCTCCCTTATCCTCTAGTCACTTTTGTCACAGCAGTGCCATCGAGCCTGTCACATAGCGCTGAGATATCAGTGGGCCTCACACAATCCAAAAGTGTCCAGTGTCCAAAAGTGTGTGCAGATATTCAAAATCTCCCTTATCCTCTAGTCACTTTTGTCACAGCAGTGCCATCGAGCCTGTCACATAGCGCTCAGATATCAGTGGGCCTCACACAATCCAAAAGTGTCCAGTGTCCAAAAGTGTGTGCAGATATTCAAAATCTCCCTTATCCTCTAGTCACTTTTGTCACAGCAGTGCCATCGAGCCTGTCACATAGCGCTCAGATATCAGTGGGCCTCACACAATCCAAAAGTGTCCAGTGTCCAAAAGTGTGTGCAGATATTCAAAATCTCCCTTATCCTCTAGTCACTTTTGTCACAGCAGTGCCATCGAGCCTGTCACATAGCGCTGAGATATCAGTGGGCCCCACACAATCCAAAAGTGTCCAGTGTCCAAAAGTGTGTGCAGATATTCAAAATCTCCCTTATCCTCTAGTCACTTTTGTCACAGCAGTGCCATCGAGCCTGTCACATAGCGCTCAGATATCAGTGGGCCTCACACAATCCAAAAGTGTGTGCAGATATTCAAAATCTCCCTTATCCTCTAGTCACTTTTGTCACAGCAGTGCCATCGAGCCTGTCACATAGCGCTGAGATATCAGTGGGCCTCACACAATCCAAAAGTGTCCACTGTCCAAAAGTGTGTGCAGATATTCAAAATCTCCCCTGTCCTATAGACACCTTGTACCTTGTTTTACATTACTATATAGTTTGTTGGATTTTTGTCTACATTTCTACCAAAAATGAGGAAGGCTGGTGGAATTGGGCGGGGGTTGGCAGCTGGTAATGATGGTGTTGGATCTGATGGTAGTGGCAAGAGCAAAATAGGACCGAATGCAGGAGGTGCTGACCCTGCGTCATCGTCTGGCTACATAAGGCCTCGAACGCTTAGTTTTCTAGGAGTTGGCAAACCGCTTTTAAAGCCAGAGCATCAGGAAAAAGTTTTGTCTTACATTGCTGACTCAGCCTCCAGCTCTATCGCCTCCTCTTCTTCAGTTGTAAAAAGTAAAAGCACTGAGTCGTCATTGGAGGCTCATGTTCATGAACCACACCTTTCCTTGTGTCCTTCACCCCAACCAAGATTGAAGGATGACGCAGGCCATACTACTGATTACTCCATGGAGCTGTTTTCACATACCATGCCTGGATTATCAAGTGAAATGGTGAATTACCCAGGCCAAGATGAATCTGACATGGAGTGCACTGATGCACAGCCGCTGATGGATGATTCTGCTGGTACATTCGCTCAGAGCACTACATTGTCCTCGCAGTGTACAGAGCCAGATTCTGACCCTGATGAGACTCAGGTGCCCCTTCCCGCACACTATACCACCATACACGGTGACACAGAGGAAGGTGCACATGACATAGAAGAGGAGGTGATGTATGACCCAGTTGTTGACCCAGATTGGCATCCATTGGGGGAAGAGGGAGCTGCTTCCAATAGCTCAGATGAGGAGCATCCACAGCAGACATCGACATCGCAACAGCTGTTATCTGGCAGGCCCGGAGCACTCCAAAGACAGGTTCCAAACATCAAAAGAGTTGCTGGACAGCTTGTCCAGAGGGTCAAAAGATCACAGCGTGCTAGGCTGCAAAATGTCTGCCAAAGTAGGAAGAGTGCAGTGTGGCACTTTTTTGAACAAAATCCTCATGATCAGGCCAAGGTTATCTGTAAGAAGTGCGCAAAGACCTTTAGCCGAGGGAAAAATTTGAATACCAGTTGCATGCTTAGACATTTAACCAGCATGCACTTGCAAGCGTGGACACAACACCAAACCTCAAGTGCCACATGTGCAACTGATCACAACGAAGGTAGTCAGCAACGCTACATTGTTTCCCCCACTGTAAGCCCACCGGTTAGCACAGCAGCAAATGTTGAGGTGTCGTTGCAAGACCACAGCAGTCAGGGAATCCCACTGTTATATCAACGAAAGACTGATTCTAGGCCATCAGAAAGAACACCAACTCCATCACCATCATCAACCCTCTCTCAGTCCGCCCTGTCCACCGCTGCTTCCACCATATGCAGCTCTCAAGTCCAGCTCACCCTCCCAGACACTATGAGTAGGTCAAGAAAGTACTCAGTCTCTCATCCGCGTACACTGGGTTTGAACGCCCACATTGCCAAACTAATCTCGTTTGAGATGATGCCCTTTCGGTTGGTGGAAAGCACAGCTTTCCGTGAACTCATGGCCTATGCAGTACCACGCTATGACCTACCCAGTCGCCACTTCTTCTCTCGCAAAGCCATCCCAGCCCTCCACCATCATGTGAAAGACCGCATTGTCCATGCACTCAAGCAGTCAGTGAGCGGAAAGGTGCACCTCACAACTGATGCATGGTCCAGTCAGCATGGCCAGGGCCGTTACGTGTCCATCACTGCGCACTGGGTTAATGTGGTGGATGCAGGGTTCACAGGGGACAGCGGTGGTGGGACAGTGCTGCCTAGCCCACGGTATAGGAAACAGTTGGCTGTAGGCGTTCGACCCTCCTCCTCCAGAAGCGAAACCTCGTCCACAGAGCGCAGTCGTACGAGCACTCCATCTGCAGCTGCCACTGTTGCACACGATGTGTCCCCCTATCGAGCAGCTAGTGGAAAGCGTCAGCAGGCTGTGTTGCAGATGATGTGTTTGGGCGACAGACACACCGCCGAGGTGCTGGCTGAGTACTTGAAGCGACAAACTGAGTCATGGCTGGGCAGTGTACATCTTGAGGCAGGCAAGGTAGTTAGTGATAACGGCCGTAATTTTGTGGCAGCCATAGCCCTTTCAAAACTCAGCCACATACCTTGCTTGGCTCAAACCTTGAACCTGGTGGTGCAGTGCTTCCTCAAAAATTATCCGGAGTTAATAGCCCTGCTCCAGAAGGTGCGAAGACTGTGCGCGCACATCCGCCGGTCGCCTGTACACTCCGGTCGTATTCAGAAGCTGCAGCGATTGCTCCACCTTCCCAACCACCGCCTCATTATCGACATTGCAACAAGGTGGAACTCCACCCTGCACATGGTGGAGCGGCTGTGCGAGCAGAGGCAGGCCATAATGCATTTGTGGGAGGATACACGGCCAGGCACTTTGAGAGCAGACATGGAGTTGACAGGTGTGCAGTGGTCGAAGCTGAAAGACCTTTGTAAAGTCCTTCAGTGTTTTGAGGAATGCACACGGCTGGTAAGCGCAGACGACGCCATCCTAAGCATGAGCATCCCACTTATGCGTCTGCTCATGCAAACTTTGACGCACCTTAAGGAGCAGGCGTCTGCAGCCAATGTTGATGAGGAGGAAGAGGAGGAGGGAATCCTTGATGACATTCAGCCATTGTCTGCTCAGGGACCTCTCCTGGACGAGGTGGAGGAAGAAGAGGAGGAGGAGGATGATGATGGGGATGATTACTTAGGGGAGGAGGATGCATCTCGTGGGGCAAGTGAAAATGTTGGTGTGGCAAGGTCTGGTACAGGGTTTGTGCGTGACTGGAGGGATGTGGATTTGCCAGAAAGTGCTCCTCCACCCAGCACTCGCAGTGCATCATTGACACCGGGAACATTGGCCCACATGTCAGATTATGCCTTACGGATCCTAAAAAGGGACCCCCGCATTGCCAAAATGATGAACGATGACGACTACTGGTTGGCCAGCATCCTGGATCCACGCTATAAAGGCAAATTACAAAACATCATGCCACAGGAGAACCTTGACCTAATATTGGCTAATAAACAAGCAACTCTGGTAAATCGGTTGCTTGAGGCATTCCCAGCACGCAGCAGCGGTGATGGTTCTCACACGAGCCGTACGGGCCGGGAGCAGCTTGGCAGAGGTGTTCGTGGTGCACACAGCAGAAGTGGCGTTGGAGACAGGGGTTTCATGACAATGTTGTGGACTGATTTTTCAAATACCGCTCACACAACTGGTAATACTGCATCGATGGAAAGTGACAGGAGACAGCAGTTGTCAACTATGGTTACAAACTACTTTTCCTCCCATATCGATGTTCTCCCACACAGGTCATTCCCCTTTGACTATTGGGCCGCTAAACTGGACACCTGGCCTGAATTTGCCCAATATGCCTTACAGGAGCTCGCTTGCCCAGCTGCAAGTGTGCTATCGGAAAGAGTCTTCAGTGCAGCTGGATCAATCCTGACAGAAAAAAGGACCCGTCTGTCAACCCAAAATGTGGATGATCTAACCTTCATTAAAATGAACCACGCATGGGTTTCCAAGGATTTTGTCCCACCTTCCCCTGATGACACATAGGGTGACAGAAAAATGGCTTGCTTTGGTCCACCTCTTCCTGGTACTTCACCTATTTCGCCTTTTGCATCAGCTGAATGTCCAACATCAACATATGCCACTTTCTAAAACTCCCTAACTGTGCTGCCTCCCCCCCATGGCCGGGGTCACCACCTAGCGCACGACACCGTGCGAGTGCCGTTGCCCTGGACAGGTGGGTAGGCCGACTCTTGGGCGCGGGCACTGGCACAGGGTCCCTCATAGTGCAATCAAGTGTCTCTGACGGTGGTGGTGCACACCCGCCGTCAGACACACCGCTGTACTATGAGGGGCCCAGTGCCAGTACCGACGCCCACGAGTGGGCCCCCTTTGCTTGGGCTGGGCCCCAGCATTTGCAATCTTTACCTCTCCCTGCTCCTCCGCTGTGTAATCTGAGCCGTCAAATCCATACTGTGCCTGACACCGTCTGAGCCTGCCTCCTGATGTATAGACATATATTTTGAATGTGTACGCTATCCATACATGTTATCCGGGGATACGGTACCCTTTCTAACCTTTGTGCAATCACGTGCAATCCATACTGGGCCTAACACCATCTGAGCCTGCCTCATGCTGTATAGACATATATTTTGAATGTGTACGCTATCCATACATGTTATCCGGTGATACGGTACCCTTTCTAACCTTTGTGCAATCACGTGCAATCCATACTGGGCCTAACACCGTCTGAGCCTGCCTCATGCTGTATAGACATATATTTTGAATGTGTACGCTATCCATACATGTTATCCGGTGATACGGTACCCTTTCTAACCTTTGTGCAATCACGTGCAATCCATACTGGGCCTAACACCGTCTGAGCCTGCCTCATGCTGTATAGACATATATTTTGAATGTGTACGCTACCCATACATGTTATCCGGTGATACGGTACCCTTTCTAACCTTTGTGCAATCACGTGCAATCCATACTGGGCCTAACACCGTCTGAGCCTGCCTCATGCTGTATAGACATATATTTTGAATGTGTACGCTATCCATACATGTTATCCGGTGATACGGTACCCTTTCTAACCTTTGTGCAATCACGTGCAATCCATACTGGGCCTAACACCGTCTGAGCCTGCCTCATGCTGTATAGACATATATTTTGAATGTGTACGCTATCCATACATGTTATCCGGGGATACGGTACCCTTTCTAACCTTTGTGCAATCACGTGCAATCCATACTGGGCCTAACACCGTCTGAGCCTGCCTCATGCTGTATAGACATATATTTTGAATGTGTACGCTATCCATACATGTTATCCGGTGATACGGTACCCTTTCTAACCTTTGTGCAATCACGTGCAATCCATACTGGGCCTAACACCGTCTGAGCCTGCCTCATGCTGTATAAACATATATTTTGAATGTGTACGCTATCCATACATGTTATTCGGTGATACGGTACCCTTTCTAACCTTTGTGCAATCACGTGCAATCCATACTGGGCCTAACACCGTCTGAGCCTGCCTCATGCTGTATAAACATATATTTTGAATGTGTACGCTATCCATACATGTTATCCGGTGATACGGTACCCTTTCTAACCTTTGTGCAATCACGTGCAATCCATACTGGGCCTAACACCGTCTGAGCCTGCCTCATGCTGTATAGACATATATTTTGAATGTGTACGCTATCCATACATGTTATCCGGGGATACGGTACCCTTTCTAACCTTTGTGCAATCACGTGCAATCCATACTGGGCCTAACACCGTCTGAGCCTGCCTCATGCTGTATAGACATATATTTTGAATGTGTACACTATCCATACATGTTATCTGGGGATACGGTACCCTTTCTAACCTTTGTGCAATCACGTGCAATCCATACTGGGCCTAACACCGTCTGAGCCTGCCTCATGCTGTATAGACATATATTTTGAATGTGTTCGCTATCCATACATGTTATCCGGTGATACGGTACCCTTTCTAACCTTTGTGCAATCACGTGCAATCCATACTGGGCCTAACACCGTCTGAGCCTGCCTCCTGAGACATATATTTTGAATGTGTACGCTATCCATACATGTTATCTGGGGATACGGTACACTTTCTCACCTTTGTGCAATCACGTGTAATCCATACTGGGCGTGAGAACGGCTGGCGAGCTGTTAAGCAAGCTACAGCACCTGTCCAGACAAGTACAGGGATTCCCTAGCGAGGAGACTTATTTGATTGTTTTCAATGTTGGGACAGCAATTTTTGGGGAGCACTATACTCTGGAGAATGATAGATGGGGCCCACCATAAACTGGAACATTCCAAAGGTGGACATCAGACACTGGAGCAGCATTTACAGGGCCCATTATACACTAGAGCATTAGAAATGGGGCCCATTATGTTTGGAGCATTATTTGGGCCCATAAGACAGTGGAGCTTCATCCATGGGGACCAACATATACTGTAGCATTATGTGGAGCTCATCATATACTGTTTCAAACATTATATGGGACCAATGATTCTGTATGGAGAAATAGATGGGCCTCGTCATGAGATGTAAAAAGTGAGGTATTTTTCATTGGACTATACCGCTATTTCTCTGCCGTATCGGAGCATGATGAGTTGTGGTATGTGTTAAAGGGGCGCTCTTTCGCCCAGGGCACGTGAAAACCTGGAGCCAGCCCTCCCCCCCACAGTTTGTAGCCAAATAACCCCCATATTTCAGTGCGTAACTTGTATTATGAAGTTAATTAAGGTTGACAAGCTTAAGAAAGAAGAATTGATGCTTTTGGCATTCAAATGGGCACTGTAGGTGTGTTTCCTGTCCTCCTCTCACTGCCGACTTTTATTCCCCATTGACTTACATTGTGTTTCGTGTTTCGGGACGACCCCGACTTTTCCCTATAATCGGACGATCTTGCTCGACCCGACTTTTGGAAAAGTCGGGTTTCACGAAACGAAACGCGACCCTAAAAAACCAAAAGTCGCTCAACTCTAGTTGTTATATTTGCATATATATTCATATTGTTGGTATTTGATAAGTTAAAGTCAGTGTGCCATCCCAGAGTCTCCCATAACATTTCTCCCTCAGAATTACACCTGTTTTTCAGATAGTTCATCAGAAGACTTTGTTTAACCTAGTCAGGGCCGTATTTAGAGTTTTTGCTGCCCTAAGCACTTTTAGTGCTGCCTCCCCCATTGGTGAGTATGACTAATCCAGACACTTTGGCAAAAATCGCTGATGTGAAGGTAGTCTTTCTCCCCAGTGCAGCCATCTCCCCAGTGCACCCATCTCCCCAGAGCAGCCATCTTCCCAGGTCAGCCACCTCCCCAGTGCAGCCATCTCCTCAGTGCACCCATCTCCCTAGAGCAGCCATCTCCTCAGTGCACCCATCTCCCTAGTGCAGCCATCTCCTCAGTGCACCCATCTCCCTAGTGCAGCCATCTCTTCAGTGCACCCGTTTCCCTTTACCCCAGTACAGCCATCTTCTCAGTGCACCCGTTTCCCCAGTGCAGCCATCTCCTCAGTGCAGCCATCTCCTCAGTGCACCCATCTCCCTAGTGCAGTCATCTCCTCAGTGCACCCATCTCCCTAGTGCAGCCATCTCCTCAGTGCACCCATCTCCCTAGTGCAGCCATCTCCCTAGTGCACCCATCTCCCTAGTGCATCCATCTCCCTAGTGCAGCCATCTCCCCAGTGCACCCATCTCCCTAGTGCAGCCATCTCCTCAGTGCACCCATCTCCCTAGTGCAGCCATCTCCTCAGTGCACCCATCTCCCTAGTGCAGCCATCTCCTCAGTGCACCCATCTCCTCAGTGCACCCATCTCCCTAGTGCAGCCATCTCCCCAGTGCACCCATCTCCCTAGTGCAGCCATCTCCTCAGTGCACCCATCTCCCTAGTGCAGCCATCTCCTCAGTGCACCCATCTCCCTTGTGCAGCCATCTCCTATCTCCCTAGTGCAGCCATCTCCCCAGTACAGCGATCTCCCCAGTGTAGCCATCTCCCCAGTGCAGCCATCTCCCTAGTGTAGTCATCTCCCCAGTGCACCCGTTTCCCCAGGCAAGTCATCTCCCCAGTGCAGATGCCACTCATTCTCCACCCGGCTCATTCCCCCCCAGCGCTCATTCTCCACCCTGGTGCTCATTCCCCCAAGTGCTCATTCTCCACCCCCCGGCACTCATTGCCCCCCTGATGATCATTCTCCAGCCCCTGGCACTCGTTGCCCCCCTGGCGTTCATTCTCCAACCCCTGGCGCTCATTGACCCCCCCGGCACTCATTCTCCACCCCTCTGGCGCTCATTGCCCCCCTGGCGCTCATTCTCCACCCCCCGGAGCTCATTCTCCCCCCGCCACTCATCCCCCTCTGGCCCCCATTCTTCACCCGGCTCATTTCCCCCCGGCCCCCATTCTCCACCTGGCTCATCCTCCCCCCGCCGCTCATTCTCCCCCCTCCGCTTATTCTCCCCCCCTCATTCTCCCCCCTGCCACTCATTCTCCCCACCGCCACTCATTCTCCATCTGGCTCACCTGTGTCATGGCTTGGTCCGTTCCCTGCTGCTGCATGTGAATGTCTCTCTTTAGTTCTTCCTATTTGTGTGTATTAGTGCGCGGTCACATGGTACCACTCATTAAGGTCATGAATATGGCGCCAGGCCTATGAGAGTGGAGTGGCATCCATATTCATGATCTTAATGAGCGGTACCACGTGACTGCGCACTCACACAGGAAGAACAGATATCGGCGCAGGACCATTGGAGCTCCTGCAGGCATCGCTGGAGGAGGTGAGTATGATGGGGGGGAACGAGGGGGAGGGCCGAACCCGGGCTTAAAAAAAAAAAACTTGCTCAGGTGCTGCCCTCCCGCAGAGTCCTGCCCTAGGCACGTGTCCACAAGTGTCTAATGGCTAATAAAGCCCTGAACCTAGTGGTTAGGTAAAATTCTTTTGTCACTTCAGTGTAATACATATAATTTGGAGATTTTGGGATTGGCATGTTGATTTCAGCCTTGGCTGATTGAGTGTAAATAATTGGGAAATCTCAGACTGTTTCAGATCATCTTGAATTTCATTTCAATTCATATCCCAGTAAAGAGAGTTTTGGTATTTCCGTCTCCGCCTCAGTTTGTTACCCTCTGGATCTTATTAGGACCTCTAGTCATTACACTGGCAAATACTGTTTATAAGTCTAAATAATGGTAGACACTGGGTATGAACATAATGTCTTGCAGACATTGAGTATTGGTGCACTCTCTGCATATTGGGGGCAACCTAAAAAATATTGTCTTAGAGTAAGGTATAGAATCATAGAATCATAGAATCGTAGAGTTGGAAGGGACCTCCTGGGCCATCTGGTCCAACCCCCTGCTCAAAGCAGGATTCGCTAAATCATCCCAGTCAGATGTCTGTCCAGCCTCTGTTTGAAGAAACCAGAAAGTAATCAAAATCTATAACATAGCCAACCAACAAGAGCTCCAATGTTTCAAGAAAAGTGGTGAATGTTTTTCTACTTTCGTGTTCCTGTTTCACAATCTGGGAGAGAAATGGGCACAGTGTCAACTTCATGCCACTGACATTGTAAAATGAAATAGATTGCAACAGTGGATTTTTTGGGGGGAAATGAATGTGTAATTTTTAGTGAAAAGACAAACTTCTGCTGAAAACATAAATATAGAAGTAAAAAGTTAAAAGTGTAGTCAGTGTAACGACATAATGGAAACAGTGAGTCTATAACTTGCTGTTGGAGACAAATACAGCAGGAAATCTAGAAAAACATTAAGTAATCTTCCGGTTAAAATGTATTAAATTGATACATTTCTCCACCGATGATGTTTTTGTAAGTGCACTGCTTGTTGCTAAGTAGCATGGCTAGGTTAGCCAAGTACATCATGAATTTCTTCTAGACCTTCTAATGTTTACTGTGAAGGGGGAACTCAGTCTTCTGAAGCCAAGGACTGATTCATACTGCAATGTTTCTTTTACAGCATACTGGGCTTTAGTCAGGGATAATGCATTATTCCTGGAGAAAGCCATATTACTTTGCTAAGAGCATGTTATGTTAGTTAAATATGTGTTACTGTATTCAACCCCACTTCCAAAAGGTTTGGGACACTGTGAAGAATATAAGACTGCAATGATTTGGAAATCTCTTATAGTCATATTTTTTTCACAGCAGAACATCGAACAAACATCAGAAGAATAAAGTCAGACATCTCTCCTTTCACTCACTTAGAAAGTGATGAAAAATGTGTAACTTTAAATTTTTGATTCACAGCATCTCAACTTTTTGAAATTGTCGTTCTACATTTGCACATTATATCTTGTTTGTTTTTAATTTATTATGTTAGGCCAGGGTCACACTTGTGAGTGTGATGTGAGAAACTCACTCGAGTCTCTCACATCAATACCTGTACTCCCGCCAGCAATCGGATCGGAGTGTGCTGCTGCATGTATTTCTGAAGGGAGTAGCACACACCGTTGGAGGAAATCTTAAGTTTCTTGGCAATTTCTCGCATGGAATAGCCTTCATTTCTAAGAACAAGAATAGACTGTCGAGTTTCACATGAAAGTTCTTTTTTCTGGCCATTTTGAAGTTTAATGGAACCAACAAATGTAATGCTCCAGATTCTCAACTAGCTCAAAGGAAGGTGAGGTTTATAGCTTCTCTAAGCAGCCAACCTGTTTTCAGCTGTGCTAACATACTTGCACAAGGGTTTTCAAGGGTATTCTAACCATCCATTCGCCTTCTTACACAGTTAGCAAACACAAAGTACCATAAGAACACTGGAGTGATGGTTGTTGGAAATGGGCCTCTATACACCTATGAAGATATTGCATTACAAACCAGATGTTTACAGCTAGAATAGTCATTTACCACATTAACAATGTATAGAGAGTATTTCTGAATCATTTAATGTTAGTTTCATTGGAAAAAACTGTGCTTTTCTTTCAAAAATAAGAAAATTTCTAAGTGACCCTAAACTTTTGATTGGTAGTGTACGTCCTTCTAAAGAACCTAATAACTGTAAGATACAATATTGTTATGCTCCAGGAAGACATCCAGGCCTCTCTTGAACACCTCAACTGAGTTCTCCATCACCACCTCCTCAGGCAAGGAATTCCAGATTCTCACTGCCCTAACAGTAAAGAATCCTCTTCTATGTTGGTGGAAAAAACGTCTTTCCTCCAGACGCAGAAAATGCCACTTTGTGACTGTCACATTCCTTGGTATAAACAGATCCTTGGAGAGATATTTTTATTGTCCCCTTATATTGGTTATTAGATCGCCCCTCAGTCATCTTTTTCTAGACTACATAATCCTAATTTTGCTAATCTCTCTGGGTATTGTAGTTCCCCCATCCCTTTTATTAATTTTGTTGCCCTCCTTTGTACTTGCTCTAGTTCCATTATATCCTTCCTGAGCACAGGTGCCCAAAATTGTACACAGTACTACATGTGTGGTGTAACTAGGGATTTGTACAGAGGCAGTATAATGGTCTCATCATGTGTATCCAGACCTCTTTCAATGCACCCCATGATCCTGTTTGCCTTGGCAACTGCTGGGTGGCATTGGCTGCTCCAGGTAAGTTTATCATTAACTAGGATCCCCAAGTTCTTCTCCATGTCAGATTTACCCAGTGGTTTCCCATTCGGTGTGTAATGGTGATATTGATTCCTTCTTCCCATATGTATAACCTTACATTTATCATTGTTAAACCGCATCTGCCACCATTCGTCCCAAGTTTCCAACTTATCCATATCCATCTGTAGCAGAATACTATCTTTTCTTGTATTGACTGCTTTACATAGATTTGTATCATCTGCAAATATCGATATTTTACTGTGCAAACCTACCAGATCATTAATAAATATGTTGAAGACAATAGGTCCCAACACCAACCCCTGCGGTACCCCATTGGTCACAGCGACCCAGTTAGAGAATATACTATTTATACAATTTATGACCACCCTCTGCTTTGTATCACTAAGCCAATTACCCATTTACACACATTTTCCCCCAGACCCAGCATTCTCATTTTGTGTACCAACCTCTTGTGTGGCACGGTATCAAACGCTTTGGAAAAATCAAGATATACCACGTCCAATGACTCACCTTGGTCCAGTCTATAGCTTACCTCTTCATAAAAACTGATTAGATTGGTTTGACAGGAGCAATTCCTCATAAACCCATGCTGATATGGAGTTAAACAGTTATTCTCATTGAGATAATCCAGAAAACATCCCTCATAAACCATTCAAATATTTTACCAAAAATAGAGGTTAGACTTACTGGCTTATAATTTCCAGGTTCACTTTTAGAGCCCATTTTGAATATTGGTGCCACATTTGCTATGCGCCAGTCCTGTGGAATAGATCCCGTCTCTATAGAGTCCCTAAATATAAGAAATAATGGCTTGTCTATTACATTACTTAGTTCTCTTAGTACTCGTGGGTGTATGCCATCCGGACCTGGAGATTTATCTATTTTAATCTTATTTAGCCGCACATCTTCTTGGGTTAGATTCAGGGGCGAACATACCGCATGTGCAGCCGGTGCAGCTGCACCGGGGCCCGGAGGTGGAGGGGTGCCCCTGGAGGGGGGCTAATAATGAGGGCAATCTGGACCATTTCTCTGGCCCCGAGGCTCCAGGGGCGCCCTGGCCAGATTGCCCTCATGTGCGGTGGGCAGGGAGCGATACCTGCAGCTCCACTGCCTATATGAGAAAATGGCAGTTGTGCGGAGCTGCAGATATCCATCCTCTGCTTCCCGCCCACGCTTCCTATCTGATGCAGCAGTGTGGCTGGATGACGTCATCATGCAGCGCGCGGCCGCTGTGCCAGAGAAAGAGGAAGTGCCGGTGATGCTGCGGCTGCGGGAAACATGCCGAGAGGTGAGTGGTGCTCTGTGTGTGTGCGCAGAGGTGAGTGGTGCTGTGTGTGAGTGTGTGTGTGCTGTGGCTGCCAGAGAGCATGCAGAGAGGTGAATGATGCTCTAACTCTGTATGTGTGTATGTGTGTAGGTGGTGTAGAGGGCTATGATGGTGGTGGTGGAGGAGGCAATGATGGGGGTGGTGGGGGAGAAGGCAATGATAGTGGTGGTAGAAAGTACAATGATTGTGGTGGTGGTGGAAAGGGCAATGATGGGGGTGGTGGGGAGAAGGAAATGATAGAGGTGTGGAAAGGGCAATGATGAGGTGGTGGGGGAGAAGGCAATGATGGAAATGATGGAAAGGACAATGATGGGGTGGTGGGGAGGAAAACTGAGAGTGGTGGAGACGGCAATGATGGGGGTGGTGGGGGAGAAGGCAATGATCAAGGTGGAAAGGGCAATGATGGGGTGGTGGGAGGAGAAAATGATGGAGGTGGTGGAAAGGACAATGATGGGGGTGGTGAGGGAGAACAATGATGGGAGTGGGGAAGAGGATGATGAAGGGATTGTTAGGGGAGAAAAATGATTGGTGTGTTGGAGAGGGCAATGATGGAGCTGGTGAAGGAGAACAATGATTGAGGTGATGGGGAGAAGGTAATGATGGAGGTGGTGGAAAGGGCAATGATGGAGGTGATGGGGAGGGCAATGACGGGGGATGGGGTTGGTGGAGAGGGAAATGATGGGGTGGGGGAGAAGACAATGATGGGAATGGTGTGGGAGAACAATGGAGTGTTGGAGAGTGCAATGATTGAAGTTGGGGAGAACAATGATTGGGGTGGTGGAGAGGACAATGATAGAGGTGGTGGGGAGGGCAATAATGGGGATGGTGGAGACAACAATGATGGATGTGGGGGATTGGGATTGGAGTAAGGGGGACTTATAATGGAATTATGGACAGGAGGAGGGGGAGAAGCTCATAAGATATGGATGTGAAATGAATTGGACAGTGGAGGAGGGTGCTAAGCCCCTGATAGCATCTTCCCCCATCTCACAATTCATTGTGATGCTATCAGGGACTTAAGATTTTTTGGGGAGAGGAAGCGATAAGGTGCATAGGACACTTTATAATGAACTGAAAGGTGGGAGAAGGCTCTGTCAGGGACTTGTAATGAATTGGGAAGTGGTGGAGGATGCTCAGTACCTGACAATGTCTTGTCCTGCCCACAAATTCATTATGATGCTATGAAGGTCTTATAATGAATGTGGGGGGGACACAAGACAGGGACTAAGACTATGTGCACACATTCAAGATTTGCAGGAGAAAATACTGCTGCATGTTGTGTTGGCAGGAAGGACGCTGCGTAAATCACATTTATTTTTGGCAACGTTTTTGCCATGCTTTTGTTACGTTTTTACTCCCATTAGTTCGGGTGAAATATGCTGCAAGAATTGACATTATGCAGATTTGAATTTGCTGCAAATCTGCAAGGAAAAAGTGAGCAGCCTGTGCATAAAAATTCAGGGATCTCGTTCACTTTTCCTGTACTGTAAAACCTTGCACATTTTCTATGTGCACATAGCCTTACAGGTAATAGGGGAGAGTCACAGACTGAATAATTTATTATTTGGTGGCAGAGATTATAGTTAATGAGTGACAGACTGCTGCTTTTCACTTTATATTTTTAATGGTGGGGTATGTATCTGTATTGAGGGGAGAGACGCAAGTATGTATTTAATATATGTGACCTTGTTATTTTCAGGGCTGCGATGATCATTGTGACAAGATGAGTCGTGGCTGGGAGATGTTGACATGAAGGTCTGACCAGATGGAGAAGAAACAGGAGAAAACGGCTCTAATCAGATGAGACGTCAGCGGTAAGTGCCTGGATGTAGATATTATTCTGTATCTGTTCTGTGTGACTTGGAGTAATAATGTTATCTGTAAAATCCCTTATTCTACATTCTCATATTTGTGTGAAATGTCCGTGTGCTTCCAGAATTTTTTATCAGATGTCACATGGGCTCATAGAGTTTTATAGGTTCACTCACACAGACATGGAAATCCCAGACCTGAGAATGTTCTATTCTGATCCGATTTTGAGGATCAGCATAGGACATGATCAATGCATCTGTAAAAGCACACAGCACACCGACATTGCACACGGATACAGGAATGTAGCCTTATTATTTATAGCACAGTCCCTTAGTATATAGTGTACTCACTTATTGTGTATAGCACAGTCCCTTAGTATACAGTGTACTCACTTATTATGTATAGCACAGTCCCTTTGTATATAGCGCTGTCCTTAGTTACATAGTTTCCTCTTTTATTATGTATAACACCGTCCCTTATTATGCATCATCCTCTCTAGTTATATATGGTGCCATCCCTTATTATATAGCTTCCTCTGCTTTAATATATAGCACTGTTTCCTACATAGTGTATTCTTGTTATTTTTGTTATTCACAGCACCCCCTTTTATTACATAGTCCACTCTCTTAAATATATGACTGCTGATGGCGCAACCGGGGACTAGATGACCAGTCCATCAGCTCCTCCATTAGAAAAGAAGCTTTCCCTTGGTACATCAGCTGTCATTGCATTATATATCTAACAAGAGAGGACAGAATCTACTAAAGACAGGGCTTTATATAATCCGATATGTAAGGGATGGAGGTGTATATGACGAGAGGGCACTGTGTAATAAGAGATGGCAATATACATAATAAAAGAGACAATGTAAGATATATACATGTATGTGTTTGGCTATATATACATACTGTGTGTATATATATATATATATATATATATATATATATATATATATATATATATATATATGTATCTTTGTTACCACAAAAGGAGCGGGGCCCAAACACACTTCTTGCACAGGGGCCCCAAGCTGTTAGTGTCCACCCCAGGATAGATTGGCGACCCTTAATATAGAGTTTTCCTTGTTTCTCGGCATTTCCACCGTGAATACTGTGGAGAGGGTGTTTAATATAAAATTATTATTCATTATTATAGCGCCATTTATTCCATGGCATTTTTAGATGTGAAAAGGGGCAAATATAGACAAGTACAATAAACATGAGCAATACAAGACACACATAAGCACTGAATGAGAGAGGACCCTGCCCGCAAGGGGTCACAGCTTTTTCCTGGTCATCTAAAACCATTCTTCCCTCACAATTTTTTAAGGGGCCTACACTTTCACTTTTGATTCTTTTACTATTGATATAGTTGAAGAACAGTTTGGGATTAGTTTTACTCTCCTTAGCAATGTGCTTCTCTGTTTACTTTTTGGCAGCTTTACTTAGTTTTTTAGGTAAAGTATTTTTCTCCTTATAGTTTTTTAGAGCTTCAATGGTGCCATCCTGCTTTAGTAGTTTAAATACTTTCTTTTTACTGTTAATTGCCCCTCTTACTTCTTTGTTTAGCCACATTGGGTTTTTCCTATTTCTTGTCCTTTTATTCCCACAAGGTATAAACCGCTTACAGTGCCTATTTAGGATGTTCTTAAACATTTCCCATTTATTTTCTGTATTCTTATTTCTGAGGACATTGTCCCAGTCAACCAGATTAAAGGCATCTCTAAGCTGGTCAAACTTTGCCTTCATAAAGTTCAGTGTTTTTGTGACTCCCTGACAAGTCCCCCTAGCGAAAGACAAGTGAAACTGTACACTATTGTGGTCGCTATTTCCTAGATGCCCAATGACCTACAGATTTGTTATTTTGTCAGGTCTATTAGATGGTATTAGATCTAAAAGTGCTGCTCCTCTGGTTGGATTCTGCACCAATTGTGAAAGAATTTTTCTTGGTTATTAGAAGAAACCTTTTGCCTTCATGGGTTTCGCAGGTCTCTGTTTCCCAGTTAATATCCGGGTAGTTAAAGTCTCCCATAACAAAGACCTCATTATAGGTTGCAGCTTCACTGATCTGCCTTAGTAATAGACGTTCCATGATTTCTGTTATATTTGGGGGTTTGTAACAGACCCCAATAAGAATTTTGTTAGTATTTTTCCCATGTATTTCGACATCTTCATTCCCTTTGCTAATATCCTCCTTTAAAGTGGACTTTAGACAAGACTTAATATAAAGACAAACCCCAACTCCTCTTCACTTTGGTCCACTTATTACTGCACAGCTCACCTCGGATATTCCGTACTTCCTGGCTCAGCTCCTAGGCCCAGTTGGGCTCCTTTTGTATCAACGAAGGAGTAGCCACTTCATGGCTCTGGACTGCAACTGTTAGGACAGGGGTTTCCCTTTCTAAGTCCCGATCTTCAGCTCCAAAATCAAGAAAGCCCAGATCTGGATTCACATGCAGATGCACTTTTAAGGCTTTTCTTAAGTAGGGGTCCCTCAGTTCAGCAACTAGATGATACCTCAGAAATTCATCCAATGGACCCAGCCCTCTGTGTCCATCTTGGGTTCGTTTAGTGATATGGGCCATCACTTCCTGCAATGCATTAACACACTGAGATACGGTCTCACTTTCCACTTGGACCCATTGAAACAACTGCATGCAGAGGTGCCTTAGGTCTGTAGTTTCACCATGCATGTCTTCTAGGAATTTTAGCACTTTTTCCATGGTGTCTGGGCAGTGCATAACCGTCTGTCAGGATCCCCATCAAGCATCAGGAGGGCTAACTCCACCTGAACTGAGGGAGTCAGGGGATACATGCACAGCATGTTTTTCAGCCTCTCTACCCAAACCCACAGTGACAGGCTGCTTCCTGTGAACTTTGAAGATTGCTGAGCACAGTCCCCAAGGGTATATTTCCCCTGACTGACTCAGTCACAGCCTGGTCTGCCACCTCTGTGTTTAAATGTTGCATCCTGCCAACCATGCCAAATGTAATGCAGGTGACCAGATGCAACGCATAGAGGAGACAAGGCAAGAACAGTCAGTGAACGGTGTAATTTACAGTAGTTATGAGGCAATTGGTGATATTAAACAATGCGAATCAACAATGAACCATATAACGATGCAATTGAAATAACAATGAAAGCTGTTCACTATATAACAATAATGTTCTCTTTACAAGGTAGTTATGCCTGTTCATGGGAGTTGCCACATAAGTTTTTCCTGAAATTCTGGCGGGGGTCACTGAATTACTATATTTTCCCGCTAGACTGCAAGTTGTTTTGACGAAGTCTAGTAAAGTGTGTTGAGCCTCCCATGCACCAATTGGCTCCTTCCCCACCTGATATCCTAGCCCAGGCTAGCGCCGGTACTGTATGTTATAACTGGATGTGACAGCCCTGTTCACTCGTGCTGTCCCTATGCAACTGCAGGTGTGCTCCCCTAGTCACCGTTCCCTAACAGGTATTTGGAGCTTGACCATCGGCGGATGCTTCCTGGGCCAGGGGCAGGAAGGACTGGACCTCGCCTCTTGACAAGTGTTGTCTGGTTCCTGGAACTTGACCAGCATAGGGCACAGGTCTTGGTCATGACCAGCACAGTCTGTACACTGGATCTTGATCAGCGCAGTTTGGGACACTGTATTTTGATTGACGTAGTCTAGACTCTGGGTCTCATCGAATATCATGTGGACCTTGTCAGGCCATGACCTGCACCTTAGTGGAGTAGGCTTTCCTCTGAGGCCTGTAACACTGGCCTCTGCGCCATCCCTGATCAGCGGCTGCTCCGCTCTCCTTCTTGGCGACAAATCCTCCTGAGGTTTTTCATGCAAGGCTTTTTTCTCCAGAAACTCTGTCATGTGAGTCACCTGACCAGTTCCAGCAAAAGAACTAGATCCCCCGGCAATCCTTCTGGTACAAATTGGTTCCACCTGGTTTCGCCCTGGCCAGCAGATTGGCGGGCTTTCCAAAATAATGTCACATCATGCAAGGGTTCTTCAGGGTTATTACCACTTGCGCTTACACATGGGCATAAAACTTTATGAAAGAATACAGCTGTGTTGTCTATTGGTCCACAGTTATAACTTTTATTTAATAACTTAAATCATCAAGGGCATTTAATGACAATAAATAAAAGGAAACCTGATCCTGTCTGACCTACTTTTCACAGCTCTAAAGCCTTTTTGTGGTTGTTTTTAAACCACATTTAATATTTATTCTAAACACAGTCAGTACATGTACAATATTTGCAAAATATAAGTTGGGTAAGGTGGTTGTAGATTAGTAAACACAAGGTCACTAATGAACTCTCACTAGTCACGAACATGCAACACGCTTGCAACAAGACATTAGTCTGGACACTTTCTTCCCTCATCAATTAAAATTATTTGTTTCTCCTTCTGAATCCTCTTGGCTTCCTAATTTATCTGTTTATATGTAGGATCAATGTGATGTGTTGTAGAGCTTTTCTCTTTCTCATTTTTTATTATGCATATTTTCAACTCGGTACTGAAGCCTACAAAGATTTCCCAAACTGCCTGTATGTTTTCATTTTACAATACGCCTGAACAGACACATGTTTCCAATTGTAGAGTCAGCTCTCAAGAACTCTTCCTTCTTCAGACCTACAAATAATAAACTATAAATATTACAAAAAGAGCAAAAAAACTAAAGAATAAAATTGGGGCATGTGGTGATTGTTAATGTTTAAGTGATTTCTGGTCAGATTTGAAGAAGGAGACATTTCCATGTCTAGCTTACATCATGATCTTGGAACTTGATTATTTTTTTACAAAAGGTCTTTTATGTACATCGTTAATCAGTAAAAGCAATTTTTGGTGTATTTTGATTTTCACCCATAAAACTTATATGATAAGTATTCTTCTGTGAGATATTTTCTGGGCATACCTTTCTTGGGTTCTTTCCTTTCTATAAACATATGGTTTGTTCTTCATGCAAACATAACTCATCAGTACAATGCAGTATATTAATAACGTTATACATTATAAACAATCTTAGGCTACATCATGTCAAAATGACAAGCTAAGACAGGCCACTGTAACAATGATTTTTGTAATGAATGTTATTGAAAAGGTTTCCAAAATTGAAAAACACGGTTGCTTTCTTCCACCAACAGCGCCACACTTGCTTACAGGATGTGTTTGAATTGGAGCTCAGCACCCATTTTCTACATTCGAGCTGAGCTGCGATACTAAATATGAACCATGGATAACCACTGTTTTTTAGAAGAACTTAGCCATATTTTTATAAGTCTGGAAAACCCCTTTAAGATTTAGAGTGGAGGTGCAATTGACTGTATGGTTTTTAATACATCCTGATTTTTCAATAATCCAATAGGACATTTTCCTAACAAAATTCATGTATAAGTATTAGGCATGCCTGTAGTCTGTGAGCTTTCCGACCTTCATTCAGTTGGCAGCAAAATCAACAAAATTTAAAATCTCAAAATATAAACTGCTCTACTGAGAAAAGATACTGGAAGCCTAATAATCAAAGCTGAAAGGTTTTACTAAATTATTTTTAAGTTATGTTTGTTCCTTGCTTTAGCTTTATCTTTGTCTCTTTTATAGTTTTCTATGCTTCATCTAAGAGATTACTTTGACATGGCCCAGACGTCACCTCTCTGCTGTCCAGAATCCCGGAGTATCTATCAGCCATATCCTCCTTCTCCTCTCACTTCCTCCAAGCTCAATGTGGACAAATCTGAACTCATCATCTTTCCTCCATCTCACAGATCTTCCTTACCTGACCTATCTATCACAATTAATGACATCACGCTTTCCCCAGTACTGGAAGTCCACTGCCTCGGAGTAACCCTAGATTCTGCCCTGTCCTTCAAACCGCACATCCAAGCTCTTTCTACCTCGTGTCGCCTCCAGCTCAAAAATATTTCCAGAATCCATGCTTTCCTCAACCCTCAATCTACTAAAATGCTTGTGCACGCCCTCATCCTGCCTCAACCACTGCAACATCCTTTTCTGTGGTCTCCCTGCTAACACCCTCGCACCTCTCCAGTCCATCCTTAACTCTGCTGCCCGACTAATTCATCTCTCTCCTCGCTACTCCTCCGCTTCTCCCCTCTGCAAATCTCTTCACTGGCTTCCATTCCCTCAGTGTATCCTGTTCAAATTACTAATACTGACCTACAATGCCATCTATAACCTGTGTCCTCCATATGTCTCTGAACTAATCTCCCGATACCTTCCCTCATGTAATCTACAGTAATCCCAAGACCTCCTTCTCTCCTCCACACTTATTCGCTCCTCACTCAACCGCCTCCAAGACTTCTCCCGAATAGCCCCCATCCTCTGGAATTCTTTGCCCCAACATGTCCGACTATCAATCACATTCGGATCCTTCAGACGGAACCTGAAAATCCACCACTTCAAGAAAGCCTACAGCCTGCAATAACCCCGCTACCTCATCACCACTACTGGAGATATCACCTCAACCAACATCGGAACTGCTGCAACCCACCAACCTACTGTCTCCTTCCCCACCATCCTGTAGCATGTAAACCCGAAAGGGCAGGGTCCTCTCCCCGCTGTATCAGTCTGTCATTGTAAGTTTGTTTACTGTAAGTGATATCTGTAATTTCTTTGTAATCCCTTCTTATGTACAGCACCATGGAATCAATGGTGCTATACATATAAATAATAATAATAAATCACTTCAAAAAGTTGCAAAAGTTTTACTCAACATGGAGTTGTGCTAAAATTTGTGAATTTTGGCATTTCATGCCAGTATCACCCAGCTCCATGAAAATGGACAAAGCTGGGTATGGAACGGAAGCATAACACCAAAGCTATTCATGATGAACTGTGGTGTACCATACACCAGAAATCTTACTGCAATTGCTGACAGGAGTAAGACTGGAGGCGAGCCATATGGAGGTGAGCAACAAGGAGGAACACGCCACTTTTCAAACAGGCTCTGTACTGTAACCTGAAGAAGAGGTGCGGTTTGTCACCTCGAAACGCGTAGTTTCTGTAGTACATATAATAAAGAACTTGAAAGATTTATATGGATTTCTGAAGAATTCTTATCACTAAAGCAGCGCGGATGCTCAGAAGTGCTTTTCTTGGATCCTCAACTTATGATACCTAGTGGACAATGTCCACCTGCACGAGCTCTGCAGCAGCTATATGACTGCAACAAACGTTGAGAGTGGTTGTGTCTGAACACAACCCATAAAGGGTGAGTACTCCAGAGTACTTTTATATTTTAATTGATTTATACCAGGTGAAGCCCTATGTCTGCGCCCCCGCCCTTGTTTTCTCTTATAGATGGTCAAATTGTTTCTAATTCAAGCTCTGCAAAAAATGGTCAAACTGTTCTTAAACATTCAATAAAAACAGTTATAACCTGTTCTTTTTTAAAGAAAAAAAATGCATCCACTCTTAGCACTGTACACTGTGTACACAATTAGGCAATTTGTATTTTTATGATTATTTTATTTTTGAACAACTACAGTGCTGTTGGTCAAAACAGAAGGTTTATAAACCAGAAAACTGAATATTTAAGAAAGGAAAAGTGAGGTTTTGTCATACAAAGGAGAATATCTATGCATGCAGAATTATTGGGCAACTATTAGTATGCTGCATTATTATGCAACTGAATGAAAAACTTACATTTTGCTATCTTAATTGTTTATTTTCATCTGCTAAAGTGAGAATAATAACTAAGCTCAAAATGTCCAAAAATACATTTCTGACATTTAAAAAGCAAATATCAGTGATCAATATAACCACCCTGTCAATTCCTTTATCTGTTAACAATCAAATTTTGGGCAGCACCATCCACACCCTCCCAAACACTGTTCAAAGAAGTGGACTGTTTTCCTTCACCATAAATCTTCTGTTGAAGAAGGGCCACAAGTTCTCCATAGGGTTTAGGACAGGTGAGGAAGGGGCCATGTCATTATTCTTTCATCTGTATGGACTTTATTGTCAACAAACAGTGGAGGACTTCAATGCATATGATGTAGCATTATCCGACATAAAAATCTTGGTTTTCTTGAAAGATATAGGTCTTTTTCCTACACAACTGCTTGGAGAAACAGTCTGCTAAAAAGTGAAAATAGATTCAAGAGCTGATTTTGAGTTCATTTGCAACCCAAAATAGGTCCAACTATCTCATCTTTAGTAATACCAGTTCATAGCAGTACCCCACCTCCAGCTTGTTGGTGTCTGAGTCAAAGTAGAGGTATGTGCCTTTTAGTGATCCAGCCATGGGTCCATTCTTCTGGTCTGTAAAGAATCATTCTCATCTCATCAGTCCATAAAATGTTTGAAAAATCTGTCTCAGATTTCTGTCCAGTCTTGACATTTCAACGTATGTGTTTTGCTGAGTGGTGGTTAGTTCTGGGCAGCATTGGAGAATAATTGGTTACTGGTTGCTTCATGTTTGATTCTACTCAAATTTTTGACACTTAATGGCATCTTTTTTCCTCAACACCTTGCTATTTTGTGACCCTGTTGACTATTGTCAACAAAATGTTTCATGGTTCTGTGATCATGCCCCAATTTAAATTCTATGAGTGCTGCATCCCTCTGTAAGACTTTGAACAATTTTTGACTTTTCACAATCAGTTCAAGCTGTTTTTCAGCCCATTTTTCCTGATAGAAACAAGCTGCCTAATAATTCTTTAAATTCGCAAAAATGATATAGACACATCAGGGGCTCTCCAAACGTGACATGGCGTCTGATCTGAATTCCAGCCAATTTTGCGTTGAAAAAGTTGAACGGCGCTCCTTCCCTTCTGAGCTCTGCCATGCGCTGAAACAGTGGTTCCCCCCACATATCAGGTATCAGCGTACTCAGGACAAATTGCACAATAACTTTTTGGGTCCAATTTCTCCTGTTACTCTTAGTAAAATAAAAAAAAATTGAACCTGAAGTAATTTTTTTGTCAAAAAAAGTTAAATGTTCATTTTTTTTAAACATTCAAAAAATTCCTGTGAAGCACCTGAAGGGTTAATGAACTTCTTAAATGTGGTTTTGAGCACCTTGAGGGGTGCAGTTTTTAGAATGGTGTCACTTTTGGGTATTTTCTATCATATAGACCCCTCAAAGTGACTTCAAATGTGATGTTGTCCCTAAAAATAAAATGGTGTTGTAAAAATGAGAAATTGCTGGTCAACTTTTAACCCTTTTAACTTCCTAACAAAAAAATTTTGGTTCCCAAATTGTGCTGATGTAAAGTAAACATGTGGGAAATGTTATTTATTAAGTTTTTTGTGTGCCATAACTCTGTGATTTAAGGGCATGAAAATTCAAAGTTGGAAAATTGCGAAATTTTCAAAATTTTCTCCAAATTTCCATTTTTTCACAAATAAACGCAACTTATATGAATTAAATTTTAACACTAACATGAAGTACAATATCTCACGAGAAAACAGTGTCAGAATCACCGGGATCCATGGAAGCATTCCAGAGTTATAACCTCATAAAGGGATAGTGGTCAGAATTGTAAAAATTGGCCCGGTCACTAACGTGCAAACCACCCTTGGGGGTAAAGGGGTTAATCTTACCATGTACTATGTGACGACCTAATGAAGGAACTTCTGACAACATTATATTGAAAATGCACACCCTGTTATGTAATTTTACATTGTCTATTTTCATAATACAACAACCCATGAAAATCCAGGGCACACAACTGCAAGAATTAGATAAACACCACAGAGAAATCAGTATACCGTGCCAGTAAAAACATGTACTTTATTGATTCAAAACAGAGTACTTCACAAATAACAGTACACATTCAAATAGATATATATAATTACAAGGTCACTACTTAACAAAAATGGGGGATTCCACCATCAAAAAGAGCCTGATAAACAATCCATGTAAAGATTACATGTGCATTAGTTCTAAAATAGCCACTACTTCTCTAATACCCAGTACCATTAGCGTCCGACCAGGGCTATTTACAAAGTCAAAAATAGAATGATGAGCACTTACATGGGTGGTGGTGTGCCCAGATGAGGTGTCCCAAGGCGCCCCAACGTGCCTTTTGTCCCTTCGTCAGGAGGCGAGCGCTAGAGAGGAGGGTTTGGGTGCATTAAATAGTCAAGGCAGCCAATAGAAAAATATTCCTGTGGGGTTCCGTATCATGCTGAGGTCATTTCCGGTATTGCAGTGCGCGTGTGCCCCCGTCATCACTCGCCTATAGGCGCCATGGAGCTCAGTCGTGGAACGCAAGCACAATGCGCCGTCATGGAGACGGCACATGCGCCCTGCCCCTGTGCCCGCCCTCCATAGCATTGGCGAATGTGACAGTCTCGCATGCATCATACAGGAAATGAGGAGTCCGATCAGGAAAAGAACTCTATCTTGCATATAATTGCATAACTGTTGAGCATAAAATCAGTAATGCTCATTTATGTAAAAAAATAGGGGATAAACAACATTATCTAAGATAAAAATATATAATTAGAATAATAGAGATTAAAATAAGATTGTGCTCTATTGAGAGACAGTGTATAGTGTCTTATATAGGATTAGATGCCTAATGCAAATTTTGTATAAAAAGTGCATTAATACGCATGACATAATTTTATAAACATAATAAAATATATAATATAAAATCATAATTGAATACCTCATTATATCTATACCACAAAATAGTGGTTATCAAACAAAAGAGCAATAAAGTGACCTGTGCCTATATGACGATATTGCATCATACATGTGCTCAAATTTCTATTATAGATCATATTGATATAAAGTGACTAGTGCGACTTAATACCTAATAAATGTGTATATATACAGTCATGGCCAAAAGTATTGACACCCCTGCAATTCTGTCAGATAATACTCAGTTTCTTCCTGAAAATGATTGCAAACACAAATTCTTTGGTATTATTATCTTCATTTAATTTGTCTTAAATGAAAAAACACAAAAAGAATTGTCCTAAAGCCAAATTGGATATAATTCCACACCAAACATAACAAAGAGGGTGGACAAAAGTATTGGCACTGTTCGAAAAATCATGTGATGCTTCTTTAATTTGTGTAATTAACAGCACCTATAACTTACCTGTGGCACCTAACAGGTGTTGGCAATAACTAAATCACACTTGCAGCCAGTTGACATGGATTAAAGTTGACGCAACCTCTGTCCTGTGTCCTTATGTGTACCACATTGAGCATGGAAAAAAGAAAGAAGACCAAAGAACTGTCTGAGGACTTGAGAAACCAAATTGTGAGGAAGCATGAGCAATATCAAGGCTACAAGTCCATCTCCAAAGACCTGAATGTTCCTGTGTCTACCGTGCGCAGTGTCATCAAGAAGTTTAAAGCCCATGGCACTGTGGCTAACCTCTCTAGATGTGGCCAGAAAAGAAAAATTGACAAGAGATTTCAATGCAAGATTGTGCGGATGTTGGATAAAGAACCTCCACTAACATCCAAACAAGTTCAAGCTGCCCTGCAGTCCGAGGGTACAACGGTGTCAACCCGTACTATCCGTCGGCATCTGAATGAAAAGGGACTGTATGGTAGGAGACCCAGGAAGACTCCACTTCTTACCCCGAGACATAAAAAAGCCAGGCTGGAGTTTGCCAAAACTTACCTGATAAAGCCTAAAACATTTTGGAAGAATGTTCTCTGGTCAGATGAGACAAAAGTAGAGCTTTTAGGGCAAAAGCATCAACATAGAGTTTACAGGAGAAAAAAGAGGCATTCAAAGAAAAGTACACGGTCCCTACAGTCAAACATGGCGGCGGTTCCCTGATGTTTTGGGGTTGCTTTGCTGCCTCTGGCACTGGACTGCTTGACCGTGTGCATGGCATTATGAAGTCAGAAGACTACCAACAAATTTTGCAGCATAATTTAGGGCCCAGTGTGAGAAAGCTGGGTCTACCTCAGAGGTCATGGGTCTTCCAGCAGGACAATAACCCAAAACACACTTCAAAAAGCACTAGAAAATGGTTTGAGAGAAAGCACTGGAGACTTCTAAGGTGGCCAGCAATGAGTCCAGACCTGAATCCCATAGAACACCTGTGGAGAGATCTAAAAATGGCAGTTTGGAGAAGGCACCCTTCAAATATCAGGGACCTGGAGTAGTTTGCCAAAGAAGAATGGTCTAAAATTCCAGCAGAGCATTGTAAGAAACTCATTGATGGTTACCGGAAGCAGTTGGTCGCAGTTATTTTGGCTAAAGGTTGTGCAACCAAGTATTAGGCTGAGGGTGCCAATACTTTTGTCCAGCCCATTTTTGGAGTTTTGTGTGAAATGATCAGTGTTTTGCTTTTTGCTTCATTCTCTTTTGTGTTTTTTCATTTAAGACAAATTAAATGAAGATAATAATACCAAAGAATTTGTGTTTGCAATCATTTTCAGGAAGAAACTGAGTATTATCTGACAGAATTGCAGGGGTGTCAATACTTTTGGCCATGACTGTATATATATATATATATATATACAAAAAGAATAAAGACATTAAGCTACCCACAATAACCCATAATGTGAACCCATATATCATTGGACTATATTCAGTACAGAATAATAAGAAAGTTATAAAATGTATATTAGTAGCAATATTGATGATATAAGTCTTCTTTATTTCCTGAAATGGATTTTGTCCCAGCAGGATCGTAACCAAACACGAATAATATGCCAAAGGTATCAGAAGCTGCCCTACCTCATAAATTAGAACCTAGAATATAACAAAGATTGTTAATATATATTATTAAAATTGAGACAGTCCAATTAGAGTAGGATCTCAAAACAAAAGAAAAAAACGCATAAAAAACATATATAAAACCCCCAAAACTCCCTAAAATTAAAAGAAACCAATCCCTCAAAGAAAGGAACTAAACCCAAAATTTGCATTGAGACCCTGCGGCGTAACTGTCTGGAGATGATAAATCCAACGGCTTTCAATTTGTGCAAATCTCTTGAAAAGATCACCCCCTCTTTGACCCACAGATACCTGATCGATAGCTCTCAGTTTCAAAAGACTTGAATCAGCATTATGATAGTCCTTAAAATGCCTGGGTAAGGTCTTCAAGGGATCATCCTCTCCGCTGTTCTTAGATTTATCAATATCCCGCACATGCTCCCTCACCCTTATTTCGAATTCACGGGTTGTCATTCGCACATATATCTTTTTACATGGGTATTGGGCATAATAAACAACATCCGAGGATGAACAAGTGAGTTTGTGCCGGATTTGGAAAGTATGTGTGCCCGTGGAATTTTGAAAATCTTTCGGTTTAACCAAACTTCTGCATGCCTTACATAGGCCGCAGGGGAAAAAACCTTGAAAAGAGATGGAGCTGGTCCCACTACATTTTGGATCATCCGAGACATAGTGCCTATGTACAAGGAGATCTCTGAGATTCTTGGATGTCTTTGCGGTCACCAACAGCTTGGCAGGTATAAGATTTCTCAATATTGGATTAGTTTCCAAGACATTCCAATGATTCCTGAGAATGTCCACTAATGCATTCCATTGGCTGTTAAAGCGGGTGGTAAATCTGATCTGTTCAACTTTTTTGTCAGTGCTAGAGGATGGTTTATATAGCAAGGAATTCCTAAGTATTTTGTTAGCTCTATTATAGCCTTTGCGGATAGTTCTATGGCTGTATCCTCTTTCTCGAAACCTCGAGTAGAGGTCTTTAGCCTGTTTTTGAAAATTTTCCTCAGTAGAACAGATCCTCCTAATCCTCAGATGCTGACCTACAGGAATGGCTTGTTTTAATGCTTGTGGATGAGATGACTCGGCATGTAAGATGGTATTAGTAGCTGTCGGTTTTTGATATACATCCGTAATCAGCATCCCTGTTTCATTAGTTTGTATGTTTACATTAAGAAAATTCACTTGCCTACCATAGGTATATGTCAGCATGCTGTTTAAATCATTGTCATTGAGGTCATCCATCAGATTTTTTAAATTCTCATTGGATCCCTCCCATACGAACCATACGTCGTCTATATAGCGGATCCAATGATGTATCTCATCCACATTTCTTATTGGATTACACTGTAACACCTCACATTCCCATGCCCCAAGGAACAGGTTTGCAAACGATGGGGCACAAGTGGCCCCCATCGCTGTTCCCTGGGTTTGGAGGTAAATTTGATTTTTAAAAATAAAGCAGTTGTGCTTCAGTATGAACTCCAGTAGTTCAACAATAAGGTCCGTCAGGGGTTTATCCAAATTGCTGGATTGACGATACCAAGAGACTGCTTTGATACCGTCAGTATGTCTAATTGACGTGTACAAACTTTCGATGTCCGCTGTCACCATAACCATATTGTCATGAAGCATAAGGCCATAAAAATGTCCCGTGGTAAAAATGTACAGTGGTGGTGTCCCTGATGTAAGAGGGTAATGCAAAGACCAAAGGTTTAAGGTACAAATCGATCATCTGACAGACGAGCTCACATAGCCCCCCAATTCCTGATACAATTGGATGCCCCGAGGGGTCCACTGGGTTTTTATGTATTTTGGGGACTAAGGACAAAGTCAGAAGACGAGGTTTTATGGAAACAATTGTTTCCATCATTTTCTTTGGAATTACACCATAATCATAAGCTCTTGTCACAATGGTAGTCAATTCCTCATTATATTTAACCAGCGGATTGTATGACAGTTTTTGATAGCACGTTCTATCAGAAAGCAATTTCATTGCTTGCTTTTCGTATAACGTTTTAGGCCATACCACAAGGTTGCCACCTTTATCAGCTGGTTTAACCCCTTCCTGCCATCCGACGTACTATCCCTTCCAGGTTACCCGGGCCCGTATGACCGGGGACGGGATAGTACGTCGGCGCGATCAGCGGCGCCCACGTGGTGAGCGCCGCTGATCGCGGCCGGGTGTCAGCTGATTATCACAGCTGACACCCGGCACAATGTGTCAGGGGCGTCACGGACCGCCCCCGACACGTTAACCCCTTGCACACCGCGATCAAACACGATCGCGGTGTACCAGGGGTTAAAGGGAAGCATCGGCAGGGAGGGGGCTCCCTCCGTGCTTCCCTGAGCCCCCCACGGCAGCGCAATGTGCAGCACTGCTGCGGGGGACTCCCTTCCTCCAGGCCCCCGAATCCAAGATGGCGACGGGGGCCTTCGGGGGCCTGCGGAAGCTGGCTTCCTCAATGCCTGCAAAGCGCAGGCATGAGGAAGCCTTCTGCAGTGCCTGTGTCAGATCGCTGATCTGTCACAGTGATCTGTGATGTGACAGATCAGCGATCTGTCACAGGACAGTGATGTCCCACCTGGGACTATTTAATAAAGTAAAAAAAAAATAAAAAAAAGTGTAAAAATAATTAAAAAAAAATCGCCAAATAAATTAGAAAAAAATAAAAAAAATTCCCCCAATAAATCCATTTTTCGGAAATAATAAAATAAAAAACGATAAAAGTATACATATTAGGTATCGCCGCGTCCGTAACGACCCGCCCTATAAAACTGTCCCATTAGTTAACCCCTTTAGCGAACCCCTTAAAAAATAAAAATAAAAAACGAAGCAAAAAATAATGATTTATTATCATACCGCCAAACAAAAAGTGTAATAACGCGCGATCAAAAAGACGCATATAAATAGCCATGGTACCGCTGAAAACGTCATCTTGTCCCGCAAAAAACGAGCTGCCACACAGCATCATCAGCGAAAAAATAAAAAAGTTATAGCTCGCTGAATAAAGCGATGCAAAAATAATTATTTTTTATATAAAATAGTTTTCATTGCATAAAACCGACAAAAACATAAAAACAACCTAAATGAGGTATCGCTGTAACCGTACTGACCCGAAGAATAAAACCGCTTTATCAATTTAACCGCACGCGGAACGGTGTAAACGCACCCCCCCCCCAAAAGAAATTCATGAAACGCTGGTTTTTGTTCATTCTGCGTCCCAAAAATCGGAATAAAAAGCGATCAAAAAATTTCACGTGCCCGAAAATGGTACCAATAAAAACGTCAACTTGTCCCGCAAAAAATAAGACCTCACATGACTCGGTGGGTCAAAATACGGAAAAATTATAGCTCTCAATATGTGGTGATGCAAAAACTATTTTTACAATAAAAAGCGTCTTTTAGCGTGCGACAGCCGCCAAACATAAAAACCGCCATAAATAGTAAATCAAACCCCCCGTTATCACCCCCTTAGATAGGGAAAAATAATAAAATTAAAAAAATGTATTTATTTCCATTTTTCCATTAGGGTTAGGGCTAGGGTTAGGGCTAGGGGTGTGTTGGGCTAGGGTTAGGGTTAGGGCTAGGGTTAGGGCTAGGGTTAGGGTTAGGGGCGTGTTGGGGTTCGGGTTGGAGTTATAATTGGGGGTTTCCACTGTTTGGGCACATCAGGGGCTCTCCAAATGCAACATGGCGTCTGATCTCAATTCCAGCCAATTCTGAGTTGAAAAAGTCAAATGGTGCTCCTTCCCTTCCAAGCTCTGCTATGCGCCCAAACAGTGTTTGGGCTCTCCAAACGCACATGACACCCGCAGACCATTCCATCAAAGTCTGCATTCCAAAACGTCACTGCTTCCCTTCCGAGCCCCGACGTGTGTCCATACAGTAGTTTTCTCCCACATATGGGGTGTCAGCGTACTCAGGACAAATTGGACAACAACTTTTGGGGTCGAATTTCTCCTGGTACCCTTGGGAAAATAAAAAAATGGTGACTAAAAGATCATGTTTGTGGAAAAAATACGAATTTTTTTATTTTCACGCCCGGGCGTTGTAAACTTCTGTGAAGCCCTTGGGGGTTCAAAGTGCTCACCTCACATCTAGATACGTTCCTTAGTGGGTCTAGTTTTCAAAATGGCGTCATTTGTGGGGGGTTTCCACTGTTTAGGTACATTAGGGGCTCTCCAAAGGCAACATGACACCCGCAGACCATTCCATCAAAGTCTGCATTCCAAAACGTCACTACTTCCCTTCCGAGCCCCGACGTGTGCCCATACAGTAGTTTTCTCCCACATATGGGGTATCAGCATACTCAGGACAAATTGGACAACAACTTTTGGGGTCCAATTTCTCCTGGTACCCTTGGGAAAATAAAAAAATGGTGACTAAAAGATCATGTTTGTGGAAAAAATATGAATTTTTTATTTTCACGCCCGGGCGTTGTAAACTTCTGTGAAGCACTGGGGGGTTCAAAGTGCTCACCACACATCTAGATAAGTTCCTTGGGGGGTCTAGTATACAAAATGGTGTCATTTGTGGGGGGTTTCCACTGTTTAGGTACATTAGGGGCTCTCCAAAGGCAACATGACACCCGCAGACCATTCCATCAAAGTCTGCATTCCAAAACGTCACTACTTCCCTTCCGAGCCCCGACGTGTGCCCATACAGTAGTTTTCTCCCACATATGGGGTATCAGCATACTCAGGACAAATTGGACAACAACTTTTGGGGTCCAATTTCTCCTGGTACCCTTGGGAAAATAAAAAAATGGTGACTAAAAGATCATGTTTGTGGAAAAAATACGAATTTTTTTATTTTCACGCCCGGGCGTTGTAAACTTCTGTGAAGCACTGGGGGGTTCAAAGTGCTCACCACACATCTAGATAAGTTCCTTGGGGGGTCTAGTATACAAAATGGTGTCATTTGTGGGGGGTTTCCACTGTTTAGGTACATTAGGGGCTCTCCAAAGGCAACATGACACCCGCAGACCATTCCATCAAAGTCTGCATTCCAAAACGTCACTACTTCCCTTCCGAGCCCCGACGTGTGCCCATACAGTAGTTTTCTCCCACATATGGGGTATCAGCATACTCAGGACAAATTGGACAACAACTTTTGGGGTCCAATTTCTCCTGGTACCCTTGGGAAAATAAAAAAATGGTGACTAAAAAATCATGTTTGTGGAAAAAATACGAATTTTTTTATTTTCACGCCCGGGCGTTGTAAACTTCTGTGAAGCACTGGGTGGTTCAAAGTGCTCACCACACATCTAGATAAGTTCCTTGGGGGGTCTAGTATACAAAATGGTGTCATTTGTGGGGGGTTTCCACTGTTTAGGTACATTAGGGGCTCTCCAAAGGCAACATGACACCCGCAGACCATTCCATCAAAGTCTGCATTCCAAAACGTCACTACTTCCCTTCTGAGCCCCGACGTGTGCCCATACAGTAGTTTTCTCCCACATATGGGGTATCAGCATACTCAGGACAAATTGGACAACAACTTTTGGGGTCCAATTTCTCCTGGTACCCTTGTGAAAATAAAAAAATGGTGATTAGAAGATCATGTTTGTGGAAAAAATACGAATTTTTTATTTTCACGCCCGGGTGTTATAAACTTCTGTGAAGCACTGGGGGGGTCAAAGTGCTCACCACACATCTAGATAAGTTCCTTAGGGGGTCTAGTTTCCAAAATGGTGTCATTTGTGGGGGGGTTCCACTGTTTTGGTACATCAGGAGTTTTCCAAACGCGACATGGTGTCCGATCTCAATTCCAGCCCAAAACGTCAAATGGCGCTGCTTCCCTTCCGAGCTCTGCCATGCGCCCAAATAGTGGTTTACCCCCACATGTGGGGTATCAGCGTACTCAGGACAAATTGCACAATAACTTTTAGGGTCCTGTTACCCTTGGAAAAATAAGAATTGAGGGTGAAAAGATCATTTTTGTGGAAAAAATATGATTTTCTAATTGTATGGCTTTATGTTATAAACTTCTGTTAAGCCCATGGGGGTTCAAAGTTCTCACCACACATCTAGATAAGTTCCTTAGGGGGTCTAGTTTCCAAAATGGTGTCATTTGTGGGGGGTTTTCACTGTTTTGGTACATCAGGGGTTTTCCAAACGCGACATCGTGTCTGATCTCAATTCCAGCCAAAAACGTCAAATGGCGCTGCTTCCCTTCCGAGCTCTGCCATGCGCCCAAATAGTGGTTTACCCCCACATGTTCCAAAATTGTGCTGATGTAAAGTAAACATGTGGGAAATGTTAGTTATCAAGTTTTTTGTGTGCCGTATCTCTGTGATTTAAGGGCAAAAAAATTCAAAGTTGGAAAATTGCGAAATTTTCAAAATTTTCGCCAAATTTCCGTTTTTCTCACAAATAAACGCAAGTTATTTGAATGAAATTTTACCACTAACATGAAGTACAATATGTCACGAGAAAACTTAGTCAGAATCACCGGGATCCATGGAAGCGTTCCAGAGTTATGATCTCATAAAGGTACAGTGGTCAGAATTGTAAAAATTGGCCCGGTCATGAACGTGCAAACCACCCTTGGGGGTGAAGGGGTTAAAGCATACATTGGACTATGATTGCATTTCTTTAATATTTTGCATAATTTGTTTATCTGGTCCTTATCTATAATTCCTGCCCAATTTTTCAATATCGGTGGTGACCAATTTAACAAATATGTCAATCGCTGGACATGAATTCAAATTGGGAAATTTTTTTGATTTATAGAATGTATGGATAGGGAATTTGCTTACCATTGTTGAGCTTTCCCCTTCCACCAAGGATTCAAGATGGCCAATGCTGCTTGTTCCTCCTCAGTATCAAAAACCACAGACTCAGTTTTTGATTTTTCATGAAACCTTTTTAGCAACAGTTTTCGTGCAAAGAGATGTGTATCTTTCATGGCCGTGAATGTATTTATAGGGATATCAGGGGAAAAAGTTAAACCTTTTTCAAGAATATTCAATTGTATATCCATCAACACCCGTGAGGATAAGTTTATTACCTTGGGTTGATCACCCTTCCTACAATTTTGATTGAAAAAGTCTTTCTGATTTCTATTTCCTCAAAATTTAGTTTTAACTGTCCTCCATTTCTGTTACAATATTTTTTATTAATTTTAAAATTTTTATGAGGGAGGGGGAATTGGGTACAAAATAAAAACAAGGGGATTAGGGTAGGGAGAACAAATCCCTGTAAAGACAGGGATATCCCCACAAAGTGGGGAAATAGGCAAACATACAAACTGTACATACAATGCAGTAGTTCCAAAGCAAAATATTATATATAAATAATACACAAATCAATTGTTGCTTAAATACAAACCTGTAGGAAGGCTAAAAGACAATGGCTAAAAGACAATGACAAATGCAAAGATCATTATACTTTTATAATAGCAGTAATAGCAGTAAGAAAAATCAGTACACATATTGTGCTATAAAGTTTGCACAATTGTGATAGCTTAAAAAAACCCAAAAGATCAATGCACTTATTATACTCCTAATACAGTTAAAAAAAAAAATGAAGTACCCAAGTAAGTTATAAAAAATATGAAAGTCTGTCCTGTCCGGAACATACTATGATGTCTCTAAGACTGAGTGGAGGCCAAAAAAATTGGTTCAGTCAAAAACTGTAAAGTGGAAATATTTCTTCAGACTGTTTTATATATAATCTAGATTACTCAACGACAAATAAATCAGAATTGAAATTCGGTTCCTTACAAAAAAAAACAAACTAAAAGGATGGAAAAAATTTATTTTCAGCCGTTTGATATAAAAAAGAGTAACAGTTAAATAGTTCCTTCAGCCGAGACGAAGATCCGATTTCAAAGTGGAAGAAAGTCCAGGAGAAGCCTTGGAGGACATTATTCCAATGCACTCAAGAAAGTCATTCGCCTCATCCGGGGTAGAGATAGGAACCAATCTCGATGCATATTTCACCTGAAGAGTGGAGGATTGAGTCCAGGTGTAAGGAATCTCTGCACGTCGGAGTTCACAAGTAGTATGGGAAAATGCTTTCCTTTTCTGCAAAGTGTCCTTGAAAGATCCTTGAGGAAAATCAGATGACTATATTTTGAAGACAGGAATCTTGGATCTTTGGAGATACCCAGCAACGTGTTTCTCAGCCAATTGGGGTAAAAAGATACAATGGTGTCTCTTGCTAAATCATGAGGGAGAGCGGACGGCCTGCGAATCCTAAAAACCCTTTCAATCAGACACCTCTCATTGATGTCAGGGAACAAATGAGAGACCATTGACAATATGTAGCCCTTCAGTTGAGGAGCCTGAATTGACTCCCGAATCCCTCTGATCTTCAAATTATTTTTTCTTCAAAAGTCTTCAAAGTTGGCCATATTAATTTTTAGAGAAATAATGACTTTTTGTAATTTATCCAGTGAATCTGAAAATGCAGGAAGGATCTGCGGCTGACTTGAGTCTAAAATCTTGTGATTTCTAAGAGATTCGGGTATTTTTTGGTCTTCTGTGGCGCTACCGTTATCCTTCATAGAATTCGAGTAGGAGTCGTCGGTTAAACACATCAGGGTATCTTTGAAGAGGTCTTTCACAAAAACTTCAGATGCTTTAGATTTATTTTGTATCTTAAACGGATTTCCCTGAACTGCAGGAGTCCCTATAGAGGCATTCAGCGAGTCCAAAAAAGCTTTGCACAAACTGACCATAAAATGTTCAGTAGGGTAGTCATCCGAGGATGGTATGGCATCTAGTAATAATGTATTTATCTCACTTTTATTTCCCCCCCTCTGAAGAAGTGCTTGATGATAGAGGATCATCTGATGCCTGATCACTGAAAGAATCGCTCCCAAATTCATCATATAAATCATCCTCCGCAATAAATCCCTCTGAACAAAACTGTCAAAATCGTTTGACAAGCCATTTTTATCTGAGTGTCCCATTTGATCTCCTTTGTTATCTTTATTATTATAGGATGACACAAAAGACTCCAGACCACCATCATTATACAGATGATTAGCACCTTTCATCCATGATCCTTCTACGTTGTTCTGGTGCACTTCCCCTTTAAATTTAGGGATAAGAGTAGAGGGACTGGGAAACAAGCATCCATTAATAACCCCTGTATGAAGATTATGTTCATATAACTCTTTACCCCTATTATTCAGCCTGAGTCCAGTAGCATGTTCCCCAGCATCAAGAGGAGATTGTAGGTCTGTGAGTGCAGGGATATGACCCTGCAAAATTGCAGATATAGGGATAACTCCCTGCTCATTGCTCCCTTTACGCTTCAGTTGCCGCTTCTGAACCCGATCCCCTGACCTGGGTATAAACTCTGGTGCCTCAGAACGCAGAACCTTTCCTGCAGCTCTCTGCGCTGTGGATGCAGAGGTCTCAGCACGCAGACATGTTGCCGATATGGCTAAATCACTGCCAGATCTCCTCTTCTGTGTCTCATCATCCATTCCTGCCTCGGCCTCCTGATGCCTCCTCACAATGCTGGCGCCGGGGCCGTGACAGGAGCCGGCTTCACCTTCGCTACTGCTGACAGGTCCCCGCCGGGTACCTCCAGCCATGTCTGCCCTCTCTTAGCAATCGCCGCTGCTCCTTCACACTTCTTCAGAGTTTCGGCCGCTGTTACAGGAGCCACGCAGACGCCGGTCTCACCTCTACAGATGGCCCGTGAATCGCTGCTGCCACTGTCACAGGGTCCTCACCGCCTCTTCCCATCGGCATCAGCTGTGCCCCGGCATCCTGACCCGGGGCACTCCTCCGCTGTGCTGCCCACTCTGCATCGCTATGGTTTCTCCTCCCGGCTTGGTCTGACTCTGCAGGTGCCACCGCGCTGTTCCCCTGATCCATCTTCACAGTCTTCTCCGTGTGCAGCCGCAGGACTGTCACAGAGAGAACGCGGCTTCTCTCCCCAACGTTGTCAGCATGTGAGGAGGTCACGGCCTGCTCTTTCTGCTCACCAAGCACGCTCCTTCTGCTTCTGGGAGCCAGGTCAGGCCTCCCAACCGCGCTCCTCCGCTGTACCACTAGCTCTGCTTCCCCGCTGCTTCTCCTCCCGGCATGAACATTCAGTGGAGGTGGCTTCATGCTGGTCCTTGATCCCGGCATCATGCTCCTAGAGGTCGGGGATGCCGTGACCGACTCTCCCATCGATGTCACTCCATTCCTCTTCTCTGTCCCGGGCCTTGCTGTATTCACCTTCTTCCTCCCTGCAGGCAGTGTGGATGAGTCAGCAACTTTTGCAGACCCCTTTATCTGCTCCATGAAAGGCTTTTTTCTTTTGTAATCCGCAGCAATCTTATTTTCCATTCCAGGCATATTCTTTTAGCTTTTAGTCCAAAAAAAAAGTCCAATTCAGTATGCTTTTAGCCGCTTATTTAGGGGAAGATGCAGGAGCTCCTGAGAAGCACGTCTGCTCCCTTCCCCTGCACACCACGCCTCAACTGTCCTCCATTTCTGAGCCAGTGGAGATGTTACTTGTTTGTGATGAGAGTGATACATTTGAAACATTACGGGTCAGAGGTCTTTGCTCTTGTCCAGACCTATATTGCCATCGATAGATTCTCTTATTCTCATAATCATGAGCGTCATGTTGATATTTTTCATTTTATTATCACTTATATCCTTTGCCCATTTGCAGAGGTCCCTCTCCAAATCCTTTAAAAATGGTTCAACCAACTCAGATGAAAAAGTCTGGTTGAGATATGTTTGGAAGTGAGTGATCTGCTGATCAATATCCTCCACACATGTGATCCTTACATAGGTTGTTGATCAGGCTCTTTTTTGATGGTGGAATCCCCCATTTTTGTGAAGTAGTGACCTTGTAATTATATATATATCTATTTGAATTTGTACTGTTATTTGTGAAGTACTCTGTTTTGATTCAATAAAGTACATGTTTTTATTGGCACGGTATACTCATTTCTCCGTGGTGTTTATATTATTTTCTATTTGTATTATATAACCCAATAAAAAGATGTTTAAAAAGAAAATAAGTTTTTCTGGTCTCTTTTGTTACCATTCGTATTATCTGATTCTTTGATTTGACATCAATTTTCCTCCTGCGGCCACGTCCAGGGAGATTGGCTACAGTCCCATGGAGCTTAAATTTCTGAATATATATGCAACTGTAGTCACAGAAACATCAAGCTGCTTGGAGATGGTCTTATAACTTTTACCATTAACATGTTTGTCTATAATTTTCTTTCTAATCTCCTGAGACAACTCTTTCCTTTGCTTCCTCTGATCCATGTTGAGTGTGATACACACCATGTCACCAAACAGCACAGTGAGTATCTGTATCCCTCTATACAGGCCCACTCACTGATTCCAAAATTGTAGACACCTGTGATGCTAATTAGTGGACACACCGTGATTTACCATGTCCCTCTTGTTACATTATTTTCAGGAGTACCATCATTCCTGTCCAGGCCTATTTCATGAGTTTTATTTTTTTTTTTTAATTCTGTGGAAGCATGGTTGAAAAGCAATGTCTGACTTTCATTTGTTCATTTTCATAGATTTTTGATTTATTATTACTTTTGTCAGATTCAAGTTATTTCTGTCACCATTGTGGGTTTTTCTGTCATTAACCCCTTCCTGACATGAGACGTACTATCCCGTCCACGGTACCCGGGCCCGTATGACCGTGGACGGGATAGTACGTCTACCGCGATCAGCGGCGCCCACGTGGTGAGCGCCGCTGATCACGGCCGGGTGTCAGCTGATTATCACAGCTGACACCCGGCACTATGTGTCAGGGGCGGTCACGGACCGCCCCCGACACGTTAACCCCTTGCACACCGCGATCAAACATGATTGCGGTGTACCGGGAGTTAAAGGGAAGCATCGGGAGGGAGGGGGCTCCCTCCGTGCTTCCCTGAGCCCCCCATGGCAGCGCAATGTGCAGCGCTGCTGCGGGGGGCTCCTATCCTCCAGGCCCCCGGATCCAAGATGGCGACGGGGGCCTTCGGGGACCTGAGGAAGCTGGCTTCCTCAGTGCCTGCAAAGCGCAGGCAAGAGGAAGTCTTCTTCAATGCCTGTGACAGATTGCTGATCTGTCACAGTGATCTGTGATGTGACAGATCAGCGATCTGTCACAGGACAGTGATGTCCCACCTGGGACTATGTAATAAAGTAAAAAAAAAATAAAAAAAAAATGTAAAAATAAATTTAAAAAAATCGCCAAATAAATTAGAAAAAAAAAAAAAATATTCCCTCAATAAATCCATTTTTTGGAAATAATAATAAAAAAAAACAATAAAAGTACACATATTAGGTATCGCCATGTCCGTAATGACCCGCCCTATAAAACTGTCCCATTATTTAACCCTTTTAGCGAACCCCTTAAAAAATAAAAATAAAAAACGAAGCATAAAATAATGATTTATTATCATACCGCCAAACAAAAAGTGTAATAACGCGCGATCAAAAAGACGCATATAAATATCCATGGTACCGCTGAAAACGTCATCTTGTCCCGCAAAAAAAGAGCCACCACACAGCATCATCAGTGAAAAAATAAAAAAGTTATAGCTCGCAGAATAAAGCGATGCAAAAATAATTATTTTTTATATAAAATAGTTTTCATTGCATAAAACCGACAAAAACATAAAAAACTACCTAAATGAGGTATCGCTGTAACCGTACTGACCTGAAGAATAACACCGCTTTATCAATTTTACCGCACGCGGAACGGTGTAAACGCACCCCCCCAAAAGAAATTCATGAAACGCTGGTTTTTGTTCATTCTGCGTCCCAAAAATAGGAATAAAAAGCGATCAAAAAATGTCACGTGCCCGAAAATGGTACCAATAAAAACGTCAACTCGTCCCGCAAAAAATAAGACCTCACATGACTCGGTGGGTCAAAATACGGAAAAATTATAGCTCTCAAAATGTGGTGATGCAAAAACTATTTTACAATAAAAAGCGTCTTTTAGCGTGTGACAGCCGCCAAACATAAAAACCGCCATAAATAGTAAGTCAAACCCCCCGTTATCACCCCCTTAGTTAGGGAAAAATAATAAAATAAAAAAAATGTATTTATTTCCATTTTCCCGTTAGGGTAAGGCTGTGTGCACACGCTGCGGATTAGGTGCGGATTCATCCGCGCGGATTTTGTAAAATCCGCAGGTGAAACCGCAGGTCAAAAGACCTGTGGTTTTACCTGCGGATTGCTCTGCGGTTTTGTCCTGCGGTTTTTCATCTCCTCAATAGAGGAGATGGCAAACCGCAGGAGAATCCGCAGAAAGAATTGACATGTCAATTCTTTCTGCGGATTGAAAACCGCAGATAATCCGCGCGGAAAATTCCGCACCGTCTGCACTGCGGTTTTTGATTCCCATAGGGAATCATGGTACTGTACACCGCAGCAGAAACTGCTGCGGGTCCGCAGCAGCCAAAACCGCTGCGGAACCGCAGCAAAATCCGCAGCGTGTGCACACAGCCTTAGGGTTAGGGCTAGGGTTAGGGCTAGGGTTAGGGTTAGGGTTAGGACTAGGGTTAGGGATAGGGTTAGGGCTAGGGTTAGGGCTCAGATTAGGGTTAGGGGTGTGTTGGGGTTAGGGTTGGAGTTATAATTGGGGGTTTCCACTGTTTGGGCACATCAGGGGCTCTCCAAATGCAACATGGCGTCTGATCTCAATTCCAGCCAATTCTGAGTTGAAAAAGTCAAATGGTGCTCCTTCCCTTCCAAGCTCTGCCATGTGCCCAATCAGTGTTTTACCCCCACATGTAGGGTATCAGCCTACTCAGGACAAATTGCAAAACAATTTTTGGGGTCCAATTTCTCCTGTTACCCTTAGGAAAATAAAAAATTGGGGGCAAAAAATATCATTTTTGTGGAAAAAAATGATTTTTTTATTTTCACGTCCGAGTGTTATAAACTTCTGTGAAGCACTTGGGGGTTCAAAGTGCTCACCACACATCTAGATAAGTTCCGTGGGGGGTCTAGTGTCCAAAATGGGGTCACTTGTGGGGAGTTTCAATAGTTTAGGTACATCAGGGGCTCTCCAAACGCACATGACACCCGCAGACCATTCCATCAAAGTCTGCATTCCAAAACGTCACTGCTTCCCTTCCGAGCCCCGACGTGTGTCCATACAGTAGTTTTCTCCCACATATGGGGTGTCAGCGTACTCAGGCCAAATTGGACAACAACTTTTGGGGTCCAATTTCTCCTGTTACCCTTGGGAAAATGAAAAAATTGGGGACTAATTGATCATGTTTCTGGAAAAAATACGATTTTTTTATTTTCATGCCCTGGCATTATAAACTTCAGTGAAGCCCTTGGGGGTTCAAAGTGCTCACCTCACATCTAGATAAGTTCCTTAGTGGGTCTAGTTTTCAAAATGGGGTCATTTGTGGGGGGTTTCCACTGTTTAGGTACATTAGGGGCTCTCCAAAGGCAACATGACACCCGCAGACCATTCCATCAAAGTCTGCATTCCAAAACGTCACTACTTCCCTTCCAAGCCCCGACGTGTGCCCATACAGTAGTTTTCTCCCACATATGGGGTATCCGCATACTCAGGACAAATTGGACAACTTTTGGGGTCCAATTTCTCCTGGTACCCTTGGGAAAATAAAAAAATGGTGACTAAAAGATCATGTTTGTGGAAAAAATACAAATTTTTTATTTTCACGCCCGGGCGTTATAAACTTCTGTGAAGCACTGGGGGGTTCAAAGTGCTCACCACACATCTAGATAAGTTCCTTGGGGGGTCTAGTTTACAAAATGGTGTCATTTGTGGGGGGTTTCCACTGTTTAGGTACATTAGGGGCTCTCCAAAGGCAACATGACACCCGCAGACCATTCCATCAAAGTCTGCATTCCAAAACGTCACTACTTCCCTTCCGAGCCCCGATGTGTGCCCATACAGTAGTTTTCTCCCACATATGGGGTATCAGCATACTCAGGACAAATTGGACAACAACTTTTGGGGTCCAATTTCTCCTGGTACCCTTGGGAAAATAAAAAAATGGTGACTAAAAATCATGTTTGTGGAAAAAATACGAATTATTTATTTTCATGCCCGGGCATTATAAACTTCTGTGAAGCACTGGGGGGGTCAAAGTGCTCACCACACATCTAGATAAGTTCCTTAGGGGGTCTAGTTTCCAAAATGGTGTCATTTGTGGGGGGTTTCCACTGTTTTGGTACATCAGGAGTTTTCCAAACGCGACATGGTGTCCGATCTCAATTCCAGCCAAAAACGTCAAATGGCGCTGCTTCCCTTCCGAGCTCTGCCATGCGCCCAAATAGTGGTTTACCCCCACATGTGGGGTATCAGCGTACTCAGGACAAATTGCACAATAACTTTTAGGGTCCTGTTACCCTTGGAAAAATAAGAATTGAGGGTGAAAAGATCATTTTTGTGGAAAAAATATGATTTTTTAATTGTATGGCTTTATGTTATAAACTTCTGTGAAGCCCATGGGGGTTCAAAGTTCTCACCACACATCTAGATAAGTTCCTTAGGGGGTCTAGTTTCCAAAATGGTGTCATTTGTGGGGGGTTTCCACTGTTTTGGTACATCAGGAGTTTTCCAAACGCGACATGGTGTCCGATCTCAATTCCAGCCAAAAACGTCAAATGGCGCTGCTTCCCTTCCGAGCTCTGCCATGCGCCCAAATAGTGGTTTACCCCCATATGTGGGGTATCAGCGTACTCAGGACAAATTGCACAATAACTTTTAGGGTCCTTTTACCCTTGGAAAAATAAGAATTGAGGGTGAAAAGATCATTTTTGTGGAAAAAATATGATTTTTTAATTGTATGGCTTTATGTTATAAACTTCTGTGAAGCCCATGGGGGTTCAAAGTTCTCACCACACATCTAGATAAGTTCCTTAGGGGGTCTAGTTTCCAAAATGGTGTCATTTGTGGGGGATTTCCACTGTTTTGGTACATCAGGAGTTTTCCAAACGCGACATGGTGTCCGATCTCAATTCCAGCCAAAAACGTCAAATGGCGCTGCTTCCCTTCCGAGCTCTGCCATGCGCCCAAATAGTGGTTTACCCCCACATGTGGGGTATCAGCGTACTCAGGACAAATTGCACAATAACTTTTAGGGTCCTGTTACCCTTGGAATCATAAGAATTGAGGGTGAAAAGATCATTTTTGTGGAAAAAATATGATTTTTTAATTGTATGGCTTTATGTTATAAACTTCTGTGAAGCCCATGGGGGTTCAAAGTTCTCACCACACATCTAGATAAGTTCCTTAGGGGGTCTAGTTTCCAAAATGGTGTCATTTGTGGGGGGTTTCCACTGTTTTGGTACATCAGGGGTTTTCCAAACGCGACATGGTGTCCGATCTCAATTCCAGCCAAAAACGTCAAATGGCACTGCTTCCCTTCCGAGCTCTGCCATGCACCCAAATAGTGGTTTACCCCCACATGTGGGGTATCAGCGTACTCAGGACAAATTTCACAATAACTTTTAGGGTCCTGTTACCCTTGGGAAAATAAAAATTGGGGTGAAAAGGTCATTTTTGTGGAAAAAATATGATTTTTTAATTGTACCGCTGTACGTTATAAACTTCTGTAAAGCCCTTGTGGGTTCAAAGTTCTCACCACATATCTAGATAAGTTCCTTGGGGGGTCTAGTTTCCAAAATGGGGTCACTTGTAGGGGGTTTCCACTGTTTAGGTACATCAGGGACACTCCAAACGTGACATGGCGTCCGATCTGAATTCCAGCCAATTTTGCATTGAAAAAGTCAAACGGCGCTCCTTCCATTCTGAGCTCTGCCATGCGCCGAAACAGTCGTTCCCCCCCACAAATCAGGTATCAGCGTACTCAGGACAAATTGCACAATAACTTTTGCAGTCCAATTTCTCCTGTTACCCTTGGTAAAATAAAAAAAATTGAACCTGAAGTATTTTTTTTGTGAAAAAAAGGTAGCTGTTCATTTCTTTTTAAATATTCAAAAAAATTCCTGTGACGCACCTAATGGGTTAATAAACTTCTTGAATGTGGTTTTGAGCACCTTAAGCGGTTCAGTTTTTAGAATGGTGTCACTTTTGGGTATTTTCTATCATATAGACCCCTCAAAGTGGCTTCAAATGTGATGTGGTCCTAAAAATAAAATGGTGTTGTAAAAATGAGAAATCGCTGGTCAACTTTTAACCCTTATAACTTCCTAACAAAAAAAAATTTTGGTTCCAAAATTGTGCTGATGTAAAGTAAACATGTGGGAAATGTTACTTATCAAGTTTTTTGTGTGCCATATCTCTGTGATTTAAGGGCATAAAAATTCAAAGTTGGAAAATTGCGAAATTTTCAAAATTTTTGCCAAATTTCCATTTTTTTCACAAATAAACGCAAGTTATTTGAATGAAATTTTACCACTAACATGAAGTACAATATGTCACGAGAAAACAATGTCAGAATCACCGGGATCCATGGAAGCGTTCCAGAGTTATGACCTCTTAAAGGTACAGTGGTCAGAATTGTAAAAATTGGCCCGGTCATGAACGTGCAAACCACCCTTGGGGGTGAAGGGGTTAAACGAGGAGTACTAACAATGTTGACCGCGTTTGTACATAACAAATTAGTGCACAGATGTCTATTTTACAATGAATGCATAGATAGTATGGACTCATAATATGCATTTACTTATGGGTGTAATCAGCTTTTTGGAGAGTGTACTCCTAATAATGATATAAACTAATAAACTAAAAATTAAACAAACAATAATCATGATCATTTCAAAAGAGTGTTATTAATACCAATGGGCTCTTGGTACTTGATTTTAAAGATTAAATGGAGACTGTCAGGTGATTTATGCCTACAAAAACGGATGACAGCACTGGATATTATGTGCAAATACACATTTATGATGACAGAAAGATTTAGCATTACAAAGAAAAACAACTTTGCTACTTCATGTAAATTACCTCACAAATATCCCAAAAGCAGCCCTAAACCCACTAAGCACTTCAGCTTTCCTCAGTAATCCTTCTTTAGCACTTCCTGTCAGCCTTGATTGTTGGCTTCAGTGCTGTCAACAAAGATGTAGCTGACCAGTGGAGCCGACAATCGAGTGGAGAGGTAGGCATTGGACATGGCTTACCTAGGTGACATAAGACACTTTCCTCAGTACACTGAAGGGAGATTGTCCTAGCCCCATTCTTTCTAATAAAGGAACCAACAAGGGATGCCAACTTAGTTTACCAACCAGTGATTAATTTATTCTGCCATAAGTATGCATAAAGTTCTATAGTGAGCCCAGTAGCGTAGCTACCAAGGGGGCAAAGGGTGTGGTTGCCCCAGGCCCCATGCACTGTAGACACTTAAATTCTGCAGCAAAGCAGGGAGACACGATCCCATTGCCCTGCTGTTTCGGGGCCCAGGCCCCTCACTTGTCATCACAGCTTCAACTACTGCTACAGTTGAAAAGTAATGATGAATGAGAGAGCGTCAGCTTACGCTTCCTCCCACATCATTCTTCTTTGGTGTCTAACATCTCAGCGAACCAGGCACTATGACGTAACTACATGGTGCCAGCTATGCTGAAAATCAGAGCGCTCGCTGAAGAGACCGCAGCAGCGGGGGAATGAGAATGATTGGTAAGTATTGTATTTTTTTTTCAGAACATTGTGGTGGCCATAATATTGTATGTAGGATTATGGAGTGCATTATACTATACAGATATGTAGTGCATTATACTATATGGACTATAGGGTGCAATATACTATATGGACTTTGGTGTGCATTATACTATATGTACATTGAGGTGCATTACACTGTATGGACTATGGGGTGCATTATACCGTATGGACTATGGGGTGCATTTTAGTATATGAAGGACTATTGGGTTCATTATACCATATGGACTATGGAATGCATTATACTGTATGGGCTATGGGGTGAATTATACTAAATGGACTATGGGTGCATTATACAATACAGAGGACTATGTTGTGCATCATACTGTATGGACTATGGGGTCCATTATACGATATGGACTATGGAGTGCATTATACTGTACAGAGGACTATGGGAGGAATTATTCTATGCAGAGGACTATGGGGCACGTTATACTGCATGAAAGACTATGGGGTGCATTATACTGTATTTAAGCAATTATACAGTGTTTTTGTGGGGTCCTTCGTACAGTGTGGAGAGGTGTGGGGCCAATATACTGTATTTAGGCCCATTATACTTGCAGGGAGGGCTGTGTGGGGGTCACAGTTGGGGAATCATACGGTGTTGGGTCTCCATATTTTTCTTGGGCAGTTGAGGGGAGGGGTACCCTAGGGTCATCATGTGCGTGTGGACAGTACAGAGGGGGTATCATACAGTGTTGTAGGGCACTTTTGATGACTTCATACTTTAGCAGTGCAACGAAATGGGATCTATATAGACTATGGGGTGCTTTATACTATATGGGCTATGGGTGATTTCTACTATAGAGCACTATGTGGTACATTATACTATACAAAGGACTATGGGGTGCATTATGCTGTATGGACTGTTGGCTGTGCATTATGCTGTATGGACTATGGGGTGCATTATACTGCACAGATGACTAATGGATGCAGTATACTATATGGGCTACTGGGTGCATTGTACTATACAGAGGACTGTGGGGTGCATTATTCTATACAGAGAACTATGGGGTGCAGTATACTGCACTGAGGACTATGGGTGTTATGATTGGGACACCAAGGAGAAGAGCAAGCCCAAGCTAAGCCACAGAAAACCAGAGAGGTTGATAACTAAGAGGATTGCAGACCCCTGATCCTATCCACACAACTAGCAGTAGCCGTGGAGTGTGCCTACGATGATCCTAGACGCCTCAGCACAGCCGGAGAGCTAACTAAGCCTAAAGCAAGAAAGGGGAAATCTAAACTGCCCCAGAGCAGACCCCAAAGGAATAGATAGCCCCCAAACATATATTGTCGGTGAGACAAGATGAAAACACAAACGCAGATAGGAAAATAGACTGAGGAAATGATGGGGCCCACACTGACTAGACAGGACAGGAAAGGAAAGATACTGTCTGCAATCATGCAAAAAACCCTGCAAAAAAGGTCCAACACGTCTGATGCAAAAACACTGAAGTCGCACGACTTCGCCCACTATATCAGCACTCTGGTATATTCTTAAAGAAGAGCAAAAAGAGGCCAATCTAATAAGGGACAAAAACAAACTGGCACAAGCAGTAACATATGGATGGTTATTCAGCACAGCCCCAGCCGGAGCTGGCTGACCCACACAACACTGCAATAGACAAAACCAGATCAAATGTGAATAGAATAACAAAAGAACACTTAGCTGAACATGCAGGGACTGAGCTGGAAACTAAGACATCAGGAGGCAGGAAAAAATCACCAGCATGGATAGAGGGAGTCGGCCGTCTTAAATCCAGTCTGAAACCCCAGATCTCCAATCGCCGTCCTCATTATCAGGTGGCAAGCCTCTGTTTATCAGATCAGCTCCATTACTCCAGTAACCACCAGAGGGAGCCCAGAAAGAGAACTCGCAACCCCTCTGTCAATTTGACCAGCTCCACTACCTTCAGAAGCAACTAGAGGTAGGCCAGAAAGCGAATTCACAACATATGGGGTGCATTTTGCTGTATGGACTATGAGGTGCATTATGCTATGCAGAGGACTTTGAGTGGTGTAGTATACTGTATAGACTATGGGGAGTTCATTATACTGTATGAAAGACTATACAGAGGACTATGGGCTGTGCATTACACTATATGGAGGAATATGGGGAGTGCATTATACTGTATGAAGTAGGGGCACATTTTAGTATATGAGGACTATAGGGTCTATTATATAGTATGCAAGCAATTATATTGTATGAAGGTTTGTGTGGGGTTCATCTTACTATGTGGAGGGCTGTGTAGGGGCCATTATACAATGTGGGGCCAACTTACTGGATATATACCAATTATTCTGCATGGAGAGCTGTGTGGGGCTCAGAGTTGGGGGATCATACTGTGTTGGGGTTATCATATTTGATTTGAGTGGTGGTGTACTGTAGGGTCATCATACTTTGCTTGTGGAGGGCACTGTGGGGGTATCGTACAGTGTTTGTGAGGCACATTTTTTACATCATACTTTACGATTGCAATGCAAGTGAGATCTAGGGCACCAGTAGGAGGAAAATTAGAGGGCACATAGTACCACACAATAGATACAGTAATAAAAACACATACAACAGCAGTGGCTCAGCATTGGGGTATTAGCAGGATAAGGAGTTTATGTAGGTTGAGGATAGATGGGGAAGGAGCGTGAAATGTGAGAAATCATTTGTGTCTTTGTTGTAATCTCTGCAGCCGAGTTCTGGCCGAAGAATTTTTCATGGCGTTCTTGGCCAGTAGGAAAAGATGGGAAAAGTGAAATGACCCCAATAGAAGCAACGTCGGCAGAAGGTCACTATCAATAACTGTGCGCTAATCTCTTATATGTTCTGCAGGACTGGTATCTACCACAAGATGGTCACCATGTGGCAGTAATATCAGTGTTAGTTTTTGACTAACATCGGCTACGTCTCTGAGCAAGCTTTTTCAATATGTTTTCCTAACAGGAAAAAGAACAGTTTATTGTACCAGAAACTGTTTTTCTTATTTTTATGTATGAATCCATATATTTATTATACTGAAGAAAATGTTGCTTCTCTCTGATAAAGCATGGCTGATTCTGTCACTAATTGAGTTTGAAATATTTATAATGTGTTAATATAAAATGGTGTTGTGTAAAAATCCCCTTGGTCAGGACCATGGACAGAGAATGGAATATGCACAGTAGCTTGTCTTCTAGAAGAATTTACAGCGCAGCTATTTGTCACCCACTCTTATCTTATATGCAGTCAAAAATTTTTAATAGAAGTCTAACTTATGTTCCCAATATAAGAATGTGACACGAAGATAGTAATGAACTATGTAAAGGTTTTAGTTTTCCTGTCAAATAATGAAAACCCCAAATACAAATAATAATATTAGGAAAATAGGCCTCAAGAAGTAAAATGAGTGTAGCATCCAGGGTCTTTATTTCCTATAGCAGCCAGTCCAATTCCAGCTTTCAGGGTTTAAAAAATATGAATTGGTTTGTCCTCTCATATCTATAGTTGTGACTAGCTCAAAAAAAAATGAAAGCAGCACTCCATCAAGAGTTTAGGAAAAATGTGATTTAATAGCCCATTGGGGCTCAGCAAAGTTTTGGTTCTGTTGAAAACTTTTCTCAAGCAGTGTACAAGTGATAAAGCAAGGTTTTTATAGGCACATCCACTATACATCAATACAGATAAGTACGAAAAGTGTTTAAAAGTAGTTCATTTCCAGTGTCAGAGTCAATACATTCATTAATATTTATATAATTTCATCAATAAAGTGCAATATAGTGAATACATCATATCCCTATTCCATACAGAGTGCTACAAATGTTGATTTACAATCATGCCTTATAACATTCTCTCTCTCTCTAATTATTCTGGCATTTGGCAAATACTAATAACTATGGTAATCCTAATTGACTTAAAACGGGAAAGGTTTATTCTGATTTCATGCCAGAAATTGAGAAAAACATACATATGTGTCTTTTTATAGAGTGTACGTAAACTTCTAATTTCAACTGTATATGACTTAACTACATTTTTGAATGAACTTACATTGTATTTTCTATTTGTTCTGATGTTTATAAGCAGCACAGAAAAACTGTGTATCTGTGAGTTCTGGGTATTAGAAGGACAGTGCCCAATCTGATATTGATGACCTGTCTCAAAGATGGGTCATCCATATATTGTGCTCAAACTATCCCTTTAAGTAAACTAAATTTCTTCAAAAGATTTTTAAAGAGGCATCTCCATCTTTTACATTTGCGGCATATGTAAAGGATAAGACTAGACAGACTTCTTTGCAGTGTTTTAAATGGAAATACATAGGCTATAGCAACTTTTGATACAATTTGGTAAGTGATTTTTAGAAGACTAGAAGACTATTTAAATGTTGCTAGTGTGGTAGTTCAATTCACATGCAGTATACAGAAGTAGAAAACAGTAACACTGTCGCTTTAAGTCTTCAGTTGGTTTATTATATGGAGGCATAAACCAGCAAGAAGAGGAAAGTAGAAACAGCCCTTCTGGCAAAAACAGGAATACAACAAAGAAAACGAAATGCTGAAACAGAGTCCATACGCTGCAGGTAACATCCCACTCTGGAGCAACATAGGTTCAGTCGTTCCTCCACAAGACACAAACCACTGGAGAATTCTCTCTCAAGTCTTGCTGCGCAAAGAATGCTTCTGGAACAAAACCATTTAAGCCCTAGACCATGTGACTCTTCTCCCATGTGACTGAACACATGGCTGTGACATCACACAGGTCCTGTCAGCACATGGCAGTGCCACCTCTGCAGGTGGAGATAAGGTGGACACCCTCCCACCCACTCTGTGGATGTACACATAAAAACCAGCCCATTCCAGAACTTAGCTTAAACCTCACAGCACGTAGTGTGCTGGAGGAAATTACTCTGGGTTTTACATCACTGACACCATTAAGCGTAGTGACACATATCTCCCATCCAACACTCTACCAGTGACTTTGTCACAACTATATATTGAGATTGAAGAGTGAAAATAAAAAGTGTCATTTTATATAGAGCATGTAAACTTCTAGTTTCAACTGCAACTACATAGTCCATATAGTCAAACAATAATATCACAAAACTGCAGACAATCTGCACACTTAGCTTTCCCTTCACTTTTGCCCCCTGTTCTAATGTTTAAATGGCCAGCTGCCAAACAAAAAGTACGCTGCTCATATAATAACTAAATTAATTAAATTGCTGCTGCTGCTATTTCAGCACACTTTGCATTAAACAATAGTACAGGCAAATATAAGATATAATAAAATGTTATATATCTCATCAGAGAAATATGTTTTCTGAGCATTTTTGAGCCACTTCTTCCTCTCCCCGACTTCTATACTTTCTATCTACTGTACACTAAAAAATCTGCTTAAAGTGAACTTGACACCCTATATATGCTGCCAATTCCGTGGGCCACATGTATCAGGCACTGGCTCCTTGATCTCAGCCAGGTATGGCTGACTTTGAAACGCTGTGGCACTTCAAAGAAGAATATACTTCATCCCCAATGGGGACTGAGACCGCGCTATAGACTAAGTGGCAGGCAGATTGTTAATGTAATTTGCAAAAGTTTAAGCTTTCTGTTGTATCCATGTTTAAATGTGTGTGTGCATTCAGGAAGGAGCTTTGCAATCCTGTCTCCTGAGCTGTGCTGTCTTTGGGGTGTTTTTGAGCAATCAGCAGGGGTCACAAGATCCAGACCTCCGCCGATCTGCATACAATCAGCAGAGTACATAACTTACAGCAACATGGCGGATATGTACTTCATGTTGATTGCATTGTACAGCTTCTGTACCGATGGGAACTGATTCAAGAGCCTTGTAATTGCTAAGACCAGCAAACTTGTCGATCTTAGCAGTGTAACCCCTCATATGCTGCTGTGAAGAGTTAGACTTAGGGAAAATGATCTCTCTGTCAGACCATTGGCACTCCACAGTATGATTGCAGGTGCCGATGGGTTGTTATGGCAAACAGAAGCATAACATAGGCCTCTGGTTCTGCCATACACCATAATCAATCATATCCTGCCAGGAACCTGCCAGGAACAGGGCCTGAAAGGCTAACCGTTCTGCTAATGACCTGAGGTTAACATCCTCATTAATCAGTACCTCCCACTCCCGTCTCCAAGACTTTTCACGTGCTGTGCCAATTCTTTAGAATGCACTACCCTGGTTAATAAGATTAATCCCCAATCCCCACAGTTTTAAGCGTGCCTTAAAAACGCAATTGTTCAGAATGGCCTATCGCCTCAATGCATTAACCTAAATATTCCTGTGTGGCTCATTTCAAAATTTTTAACCATATCCAGGTTCCTCGCATCATGTTCTCACATGCTTTTTGCAGTTAATAGTCCTCTGTGTCTGTACTTTTACATATTTAGACTGTTAACCGGTTAATGCAGCAACAGGAATACCCGATTCTTACACTAGGGATGGTCCAAACAATAAAAACAATAAAAGCAATTGTTACCATCCACCTTTCGTGTCTCCCCTTTTTCCTTATAGATTGTAAGCTTGCGAGCAGGGCCCTCATTCCTCTTGGTATCTGTTTTGATCTATGTGTTTATTGGTATGCTGTAATGTCTATTGTCTGTAGAAGTCCCCTCTAATGTAAAGGGCTGCGGAATATGTTGGCGCTACAGACCCCCGGGCAGGCCGGTACAGACCCCCGGGCAGGCCGGCACAGACACCCGGGCAGGCCGGCACAGACCCCCGGGCAGGCCGGTACAGACCCCTGGGCAGGACGGTACAGACCCCCCGGAAGGCCCGAACTGACAACGCATCATGATGTGCACAGACCGCGCATCATGATGACGTCATTTCGGCAGCCAATCAGAGCCACAGCAGTGGCTCTTTGCATTATGGGAACTTCCGATTCCGATATCCGATATTGAAAAAATATTGGTACTCGGTATCGGAATTCCGATACAGCGAATATCGGCCGATACCCGATATTTGCAGTATCGGAATACTCAACACTACTGGCAACCCATTCATTATAGGATAAAATTTAAACTGCTTGTTCTCACCCTTTAAACTAACCTCTGCACTAATCTGTACCTCCCACTCCCGGCTCCAAGACTTCTCCCAGGACGCGCCAATGCTCTGGAATGCGCTCCTTAAAAACACATCTGATTAAGGTAGCCTATCACGTTCCCTAATAGAAGTCCTTTTGTGTGTGTGTGTGTGTGTGTGTGTGTGTATAGCCCATTCACTATCTGAGAATAACCCTCCATCAAATTCCACCACACCCAATGGCACCAATAATACTGGCTGGTGACTACATCATGCAGCCTTTATCTATCCCCCACACCCTCAATATGGCTGGACCATCATTGTAAATAAACCCCTGTACTTTGTATCTCCCCCCACCTCATTGTAGATTGTAAGCTCTCACAAGCAGGGTCACCTTATTTTTCTTTAATTATTGTATTGTTAACGTTGTTACTTATGACTTGTGTTTTGAAACTGTTAAACTGTAAAGCGCTGCAGAATATGTTGGCGCTATATAAATAAAAATTATTATTAACATTATTACAGCTCCATTCAAAGAAAGTTGTAAAACTTATGGCTCTCAGAACATGTTGACACAAAAACAAATTATTTTATTTTAAAACAGTGTTAATTGTTCAAAAGCAATGAAACATAAATAAAACTATAGAATTATTGTCATAATTGTGCTGTCCCACAACACCATATTTGTGCAGCATGTGAACAGTGGAAAATTTAAAGCATGAACAAACAACAGCAGAACTGCTGATTTTTAATTATTTCTTCCCATAAAGAGGTAATAAAAGTTAGGTAATATGCTATATGTGCCCTAAAAAGCTGCCACCGACAAACCCAACTCATCCTGAAAGAAATAAGCCTTTATAAAGCTACGTCAACCAAAAAATTAAAATGCTAAAAATGAAATAATACTAAATACTAAAATAATCCTAAATTAAAATACTATGTTCAGGAGCAGACACGGACAGAAGTGGGGCCCTGTGCAAGAACTTTTACAATCCAATAGCTCCTCACACTGTACAATTCAACCTTCTACCTGCTTGAGGAGAAGAAGCCCCCTTACCTCTTGTGCCCCTATGTAACTTCACAATTTGTATGTCTGCACTTTCCTTTAACTCCTTGAATGTGACAGTGAAAAAGAAAATTCTCTCTACTAAAGGCCTAAAATGGGCATGTTCTTAGGGGATTAATATAGAGGTGATCTGGCATAAACTCATCATAGGCAACAGGCAACAAATTGAACACCTTGTGTATGTACCATCTGTAATTTGTGATGTATGTTACAGTTTATTATTCATTTAGCCTTATGACTAAAATCCTTTACTGTATGATATCACCTAATTTTGATGTTTAGAATTACAGCAATACCAGTTATTTGCTTTTCTTCTATTAGTTTTATTCAGTCAAAACTTTTTGAAAGGAAAAACATGTTTGATTTTTTTGAGAATTTAGGAATTTTTACAATTTTACCGATGGATGACCGATGGATGGGGCAATATCACTTCTAGTATATGTAGGGTCTAGAGCTAGAGATGAGCGAATTTGTTTGGATTTGGTTCCGAACACGATCAGAATCGAATATTGTTTTTTGCAATATTCATTGAACACAGCCGAATGTCATTAGAGTCAATGGGAGTATAAATTATTGAATATGTTCAGAACCGATCTTAAGACATACATTCGGCACGTATAGTGTTCGAATATGGCTTGAATATGTCAAAATCAGATTCGGGGACAAAATCCGAACAAATGAATTAATCTCTAGTAGGGTCCACCAGAGGAACAGTACTGGACCAGCAGGACACTGAAGGGAAAAGGGGAACAAATTAAAAAAAAAATGTTGAGGGGGCCTCAGGTATTATGCTTGTTTTTAGGTATATTCAGTGCTCTGAATCAGAATATGTCATTCATTTTTTGAGATAATGCACAATTTTTCACGCATAAGTTTGAGATTTTTTTCCTCATCCAGGGTGTTAACCCCTTAACGATCACCAATACGTCTTTTAACAGTGGTAGTTAAGGGTACTTAAACCACAGCACCTTTAATTAACGGCGCTGTGGAGAAAGTGTATAGCGCCCCCAGAGTTGGACTTTCTCCGGGGTCTCGGCTGCCGGGGGTAGCCGAGACCCCAAAGAACATGATTTGGGTCGGTTTTTACCACCCCCGCTTTTGCGATCGCCGTTATTAACTGTAATGACTGGAAAAAAAAGTAGAGATTTTGCATTTAATTTCTCTATCCTCTGATGTGATCCCCCTGGTACCTCCCGGTGGTCCACGTGGTCCCCGGGCCCTCCTGCCTCCTCCAATGGGCCGGCAGATTCCATTCATTCATTACAGGTACATTTTGATCACTGTGATAAACCCTACCACAGTGATCAAAATAAAAAAATAGTAAATAACCCCCCCCCGTTTATCACCCCCTTAGATAGGGAAATATAATAAAATAAAGAAAATATATTTCCATTAGGGTTAGGGTTGGAATTAGGGTTAGGGTTGGAATTAAGGTTAGGGTTGGAATTAGGGTTAGGATTAGGGTTAGGGTTGGGATTAGGATTAGCATTAGGGTTAGGGATTAGCATTAGGGTTAGGGTTGGGATTAGGGTTAGGGGAGTGTTGGGGTTAGGGTTGGAGCTAGAATTGAGAGGTTTCCACTATTTACCAACTTTGGGGGTCTAATTTCTCCTGTTACCATTGGGAAAATAAAAAATTTTGAGCTAATAAATCACTTTTGTGGAAAAAAAAGATTTTTTACTTTTAAGGCTCTGCGCTATAAACTTCTGTGAAGCACTTGGGGGTTCAAAGTGCTCACCACACATCTAGATAAGCTCCTTGGGGGGGTCTAGTTTCCAAAATGGGTTTACTTGTGGGGGGTTTCTACTGTTTAGGCACATCAGGGGCTCTGCAAATGCAACATGACGCCCGCAGTACATTCCATCAATGTCTGTATTCCAAAATGGCGCTCCTTCCCTTCCGAGCTCTCCCATGTGCCCAAACAGTGGTTCCCCACACATATAGAGTATCAGCATACTCAGGACAAATTGCACAACAACTTTTGTGGTCCAATTTCTCCTGTTACCCTTGGGAAAATAAAAAATAGAGGGCTAAAAAAATCATTTTTGAGGAAAAAATGATTTTTTATTTTCACTGCTCTGCATTATAAACTTCTGTGAAGCACTTGGGGGTTCAAAGTGCTCGCCACACATCTAGATAAGTTCCTTAAGGGGTCTAGTTTCCAAAATGGTGTCACTTGTGGGGGGGTTTTACTGTTTAGGCACATCAGGGGATCTCCAAATGCAACATGGCATCCAATCTAAATTCCAGCCAATTCTGCATTGAAAAAGTCAAACGGTGCTCCTTCCCTTCTGAGCTCTTTTGTGCGCCCAAACAGTGGTTTACCCGCACATATGGGGTATCAGCGTATTCAGAACAAATTGCACAACAAATTTTGTGGTTCATTTTCGCTTTTAAAAAAAGAAAAGAGAAGCCAGCGTTGCCAAGGTCAGAACGCATAACATAAAGTGCATTTGCACATAACATCTAACTGTATTCAAAATGAGATATTTAGCAAAAAAATTGATGAATTCAATTGAGCCACCCCGCCGCGCCAAGGCAATCTCATGTGGGGGGTCCTACTCTACGTTTTTAATAAACACTGTGCCATTACGGCCTCCTAGATACATTAAAAGCAAGACCACTTTAAATGCAATCCGTACCTGAGCATTTCTGGATCGCTCCCATAATGCCAGAAAAGGCAAGTGCGGATGAAGGCCAACCAGGTCTGAATACAGACGTGTCAGGTTTTAGCCTCCACACATTGCCTGACCAGCAAGCATAGATGAAGGGCAATGCAGGTTCAGATACAGGTGCACAATTAAATAAAGCTTGGGGCAGGGTGGGGCTGCTGTGTATGTGTGCACAGCAGCCTAGATCCATCACAGTGAACACAGAAAAAATGGCGAACACAACCCAGCGCGCACGGCAACAGTGGTGGTCAGCCACATACCAATGTACAAAAAAAGAAAAGAGAAGCCAGCGTTGCCAAGGTCAGAACGCATAACATAAAGTGCATTTGCACATAACATCTAACTGTATTCAAAATGAGATATTTAGCAAAAAAATTGATCAATTCAATTGAGCCACCCCGCCGCGCCAAGGCAATCTCATGTGGGGGGTCCTACTACACGTTTTTAATAAACACTGTGCCATTACGGCCTCCTAGATACATTAAAAGCAAGACCACTTTAAATGCAATCCGTACCTGAGCATTTCTGGATCGCTCCCATGATGCCAGAAAAGGCAAGTGCGGATGAAAGCCAACCAGGTCTGAATGCAGACGTGTCAGGTTTAGCCTCCACACATTGCCTGACCAGCAAGCATAGATGAAGGGCAATGCAGGTTCAGATACAGGTGCACAATTAAATAAAGCTTGGGGCAGGGTGGGGCTGCTGTGTATGTGTGCACAGCAGCCTAGATCCATCACAGTGAACACAGAAAAAATGGCGAACACAACCCAGCGCGCACGGCAACAGTGGTGGTCAGCCACATACCAATGTACAAAAAAAGAAAAGAGAAGCCAGCGTTGACACTTGTAAAAATAAAAAAATTGGTCCTGAAGTAAATTTTTTTCAAAAAAAGTTAAATGTTAATTTTTTCCTTCCACATTTCTTCAGTTCCTGTGAAGCACGTAAAGGGTTAATAAACTCCTTGAATGTGGTTTTGAGCACCTTGGTGGGTCCAGTTTTTAGAATGGTGTCACTTTTGGGTATCTTCTGTCATGTACACCCCTCAATATGACTTTAAATATGATGTGGTCCCTAAAAAAATGGTTTTGCAAATTTTGTTGTAAAAATGAGAAATCGCTGGTCAAATTTTAACCCTTATAACTTCCTAACAAAAAAAAAATTGTTTCCAAAATTGTGCTGATGTAAAGTAGACATATGGGAAATGTTACTTATTAAGAAATTTGTGTGACATATCTCTCTGATTTAAGGGCATAAAAATTTAAAGTTTGAAAATTGCAAAATTTTCAAAATTTTCGCCCTATTTCTATTTTTTTCATAACTAAACACAAGTCATATAGAAGAAATTTTACCACTAACATGAAGTAAAATATGTCACGAAAAAACAAACTCATAGTCAGCGGCATCCGTTAAAGCGTTCCAGAGTTATAACCTCATAAAGTGACAGTGGTCAGAATTGTACAAATTGGCCTGGTCATTAAGCTGCAAAATGGCTCTTTCACTAAGGGGTTAATTAAGGAGTCAAAGAAGGTATGTGACAAATACTTGAATACTAAATATTAATGTATTACTCAAATGCTGTACATATCAGACCATCTGTGATTCTATACCCACTCTGTTGGCAACAGGTTCCACAGAAATCTGTGATAACGTGGATGGACATGTCTTTTCATTTCAAGCTGAGTCAACTAAGATGACTGAAAAACAGAACACAATCGCTCTGGTCCTACAGAAAATATTACCCCACGATCACCAGTAGCTGGTCTGTGTGGATCTAAAGATGGTGCATATTCTCCTCTGACAGCAGAATGGATACACTAAATATCCTTGCTTCATCTGTCTGTGAGATAGTAGATAAAAAAAAATGAGCCCTGGGTGAGAAAACCGTGGCCTTCGAGAGAACTCATGGTACTAGAAGAGAAGAATGTAAGATGATAAGAAATAAGATGATTTTACCACAACTTCACGTCAAATTAGGTTTAATGAAGCAGTTTGTTAAGGCTCTAAACAGAGGGAAATTGCTTTGGCTACACCTGCAGAAAATTTCCAACGCTGACCATGGAGAAGATAAATGCAGATATTTATGACGGTCCTCAAATCAGAGTATTCGATCAAAATTCCACACTTCAAAGATTCATTGAATGATGCTAAGGCATAGGCATGGTCTTCTTTCTCTATGGTTGTACAGAATTTTATTGGGAACATTAAAGCAGATAATTACACTGATCTAGTAGAAAGAATTTTCTTTTCATCACCTTAGCTATGCAATGAGTATCAAGGCCCATTATCTCCACAGCCACTTGTATCGTTTCTCAGAAAACCTTGGTGACCTAAGTGAAGAGCAGGGTGAATGACTTCACCAAGATTTAAGAATTATAGAGGAAAGATACACTGGGATACCCACATGATGGCGGATTACTGCTGATCTATTCAAAATGATTGCACAAGCTCAGACCACCACAAGAAATCTTTAAAGCGCCTCTTTTGTGAGGTAGCTCAGTAAATGAACAGTGTATCAATGACAACTTTTTATGCAAGTTTAATTCTTATTCTGTGATGTAAATTATTCATAGATAAAGTAAAGCTTCATGTATGAATTTGTTTTCATGTATGAATTTGTTTTAATAACCAAAAAGGCAAAAATAATAATGTTTAGTAGACATCAGTCCTAAAGTTCGATCGGTCATATGTGTATACATAAGTTATGTCACATCTCATTAATAGAGCTTAAGGAAGAAAAATAAGGGCACATTTAGAATCAAACTCATATATAAATCCCTAAAACAATACTTTATTATTTAAAAACCACAGATGTGGTACACACCGGAAAAATGTGACAGTAATAGAAAAAATGAAAAATAGGTGTTCAAAATTAAACCCACACTAGGGTAACCCCTACGAGTCCCTATTAGGTAACTATGCTGTACCCTGCCTGGCTGCGGAGGTTGGCACCCTAAGGGGGGGACGTTGTGGCGCCCCCGCTCACGATGGCTATCCCTGGGGGCCCTGATAAACCCTACAGCCACTAGTGGTCCCTTCTACCCAATGTAAGGGAACCCCTCGTTCTAGACAGAGATCAGACCTGCTCTATAGAGGACCCTGTGTCCCAAAAAGAGAGGTTAAAAACAAATTAGAACACACATGGCATAGAGTGGCATATTTGAAGTCCCACAGAAAGATACAGGCAAACTTCAAGGCAGACCAGTGGGGTATCTCAGTTCAGATCATGCCTAATTCTTATATACACAATAAGGAGATGCCATCAATAGTCTCCCACTAATGAAAATATATGGGAAACGCAGAGCTGCAACAGCGGTACTTATCTGCGTTTTTCGCCACCTGCCATCAATTTATGAATGCCTCAAACAAATTAGAACACACATGGCATCGAGTGGCATATTGAAGTCCCACAAAAAGATACAGACAAACTTCAAGGCAGCCCAGTGGGGTATCTCAGTTCAGATCATGCCTAATTCTTATATACAAAATAAGGAGAGGCATCTTTTACAAAAATCGATGTAGAAATAGCTGAAAGATGCCATCAATAGTCTCCCACTAATGAAAATATATGGGAAACGCAGAGCTGCAACAGCGGTACTTATCTGCGTTTTTCGCCACCTGCCATCAATTTATGAATGCCTCAACGCGTTTCGCCTTCCAGGGCTCATCAGGAGGCCCGATGCTACGATATTTCGTGTCCAATATAGGTGCAAATAGCTTACCGATATTCCATAGGTCTCCACTCTTATAATCTGCCGCGCAGAGCCTAAGCTCCGCCCACTGCAATCCCATTGCCTCTTACAACACCACCCATTTTCTGCTGCCCCAATCGGTTACCAGATCTCTGATGCACCGTCATACTAACCAATCACGTGTCCTCACACACAGGGTTCCCCATAGCTCCCCTGTCATCCTGGCTTAGATTGGTTTCTGCACCTAGCCTGCATGCAGCGTCACTGCTGACTCACCAATCCCATATCTTTAGACGGAGAGTCTCTCAGCAATCACCGATCACTGCACCCAAGGCATATTATCATCTCTGCACTTTAACCCCATATGTGCAGCAAACGTTCCACAGACCAGGCGTGTATACCCACATCGCTACATTTAAGAGCTCATGTCTGACGATCTCATTTAATGTGTTATATTGATCATGATAATTAGCGTTCTGCTTGATATATATATATGTATACAAAACCGCATCATCGCCCACAGCAATGTGAGCAGGCGTCTACAGCTACCCATCTCAATATATGTAAACAGCATATGATGTAAATATCTTTTAATATGACCAGGCGTCGATATGCAACTACCCCATCAAGTTCAAAATATCTAATCTCCCAAGATAATCACTGTGAGGCAAAAATGTACAGATATCTATCTTCAGATAATCTATGCAATCTAAAGATGATCCACACTGAAATAATATGCAACCGCCCCGTCAAAGTAATATAAAGAGGCAGCAAGGGTTCAGATTCAAAAATGCTCCTGAATCATATAGGGATATACGTCTGCGGCAGTAAAGAGGGACTTTCTATATAAACAATATTCCACGCCAATACATGGAGATTCCACTACAACAGGGAACCAATAGAACAAAATCAAGGAGGCTGGTATCCTCTAGAAGAGGAACATATAATTCAATTGTGGCTCATAAGAAACAGGCATATGACAATTGCTCATTCAGCCCTCTCGGTTCGAGTGACTCCATCCTGAATATCCATTCACACTCCCTCCTAAGCATCACCTTATCCACATTCCCTCCTCTTGGGTTTACATGGACTACTTCTACAGCACAGAATTTTATGTCACCAAGATCACCATTATGATACATCCACATGTGCTTTGCGAGCGGGGTTTCTCTTTTATGTCTGATATCTCCAAGATGTTCTCCTACTCTTCTTCTGAATTCTCTCCTGGTCTTTCCTATATAATTTTTAGGGCATGAGCATGTAGCCATATAGATGACCCCTGTGGTTTTGCAGTTTGAGAAGCCACGATGAAAAAATATCCTACCAGTGCTCGCACTGCAGAAAGACTTCCCCGGTCTCATATAATTACAAAAACTGCAGTCCCCACATTTAAAAAAACCACATGGTCGCCTATCCAACCAGGTACCACCAGCCAATGGTCTCCTATATTGGCTGTGGACCAACATGTCCCTAATAGATCTACCCTTTCTAAAGGTTATGTTGGGACGCTCGCCAATTATATTCTTCAAATCTGGATCCAACCTGAGGACATCCCAATGCTTAGATAGAACCTTTCTGACCTCCTGATGGTTGACGTCAAATGTCCCAATTACTCTTATTAATTCCGTCGAGTCTTTAATCTCACGTTTCTGCAGCAATTTGGACCTATCTGCTTTTCTTGCAAAATCATATGCAGTGTCTAGAACATGTTGCGGATATCCCTTGTTCTTAAACCGACAGAACATATCCCCAGCTTGCCTCTGGAACAGGTCATTCCTGGAGCAATTCCTCCTCAACCGTAGGAATTGTCCCTTCGGAATACCTCTCTTAAGAGGGACTGGATGGTGGCTCTGCCAATGTAGTAGGCTGTTCGTACTCGTAGGTTTCCGAAATATACTAGTAGAGATGCCTCCCATCCTATCTTTCTGGATTTTAATGTCCAGGAACGGTATTTCCGTTTTCTGAATTTCTGAGGTAAATCTCAAGTTAACACTATTTCGATTCAACTCTCTCACAAATTCTTCAAATTGATCTTTATCCCCTGTCCATACCATGAAGACATCATCTATGAACCTATACCACAGAGCAATCAAGCAGTGCCACCACTTCTCCTCTCCTCCAAAAACGATAGTCTCCTCCCACCAGCCCAGAAACAAATTTGCATACGAAGGGGCACAAGGGCACCCCATCGCGGTGCCCCTGAGCTGGTGGTAGAATTTGCCATCAAAGCAGAATGCATTATGGGTCAATATAAACTGCAGAAGGGAGGTCAGAAAACTATTGTGCCCTCTACACGCTATGGACCTCTGACTAAGAAAATGTCCCACGCCTTTAATGCCCACATCATGTGGTATGTTACTGTAGAGTGCTTCTATGTCAATGGAGGCCAACCAAGCATTCCCTTCCAGATGAACGCCCTCCAATTTTAGCAGTAAGTCTGAAGTATCCCTCAAATATGACGGCAAACAAACCACAAAGGGACGTAATATCTGGTCAATATACAGGCCACTATTCTGTGTCAGCGAATCCACACCTGATACAATCGGCCTCCCCTTCAGGGGATTTAGGCCCTTATGTATCTTTGGTAAAGCATAAAATGTGGCCACCAAAGGGAACTTAGGAAGAATAAAGTCAAATTCAGTCTTAGAGACCACACAACTTGAGATTTACCTCAGAAATTCAGAAAACGGAAATACCGTTCCTGGACATTAAAATCCAGAAAGATAGGATGGGAGGCATCTCTACTAGTATATTTCGGAAACCTACGAGTACGAACAGCCTACTACATTGGCAGAGCCACCATCCAGTCCCTCTTAAGAGAGGTATTCCGAAGGGACAATTCCTACGGTTGAGGAGGAATTGCTCCAGGAATGACCTGTTCCAGAGGCAAGCTGGGGATATGTTCTGTCGGTTTAAGAACAAGGGATATCCGCAACATGTTCTAGACACTGCATATGATTTTGCAAGAAAAGCAGATAGGTCCAAATTGCTGCAGAAACGTGAGATTAAAGACTCGACGGAATTAATAAGAGTAATTGGGACATTTGACGTCAACCATCAGGAGGTCAGAAAGGTTCTATCTAAGCATTGGGATGTCCTCAGGTTGGATCCAGATTTGAAGAATATAATTGGCGAGCGTCCCAACATAACCTTTAGAAAGGGTAGATCTATTAGGGACATGTTGGTCCACAGCCAATATAGGAGACCATTGGCTGGTGGTACCTGGTTGGATAGGCGACCATGTGGTTTTTTTAAATGTGGGGACTGCAGTTTTTGTAATTATATGAGACCGGGGAAGTCTTTCTGCAGTGCGAGCACTGGTAGGATATTTTTTCATCGTGGCTTCTCAAACTGCAAAACCACAGGGGTCATCTATATGGCTACATGCTCATGCCCTAAAAATTATATAGGAAAGACCAGGAGAGAATTCAGAAGAAGAGTAGGAGAACATCTTGGAGATATCAGACATAAAAGAGAAACCCCGCTCGCAAAGCACATGTGGATGTATCATAATGGTGATCTTGGTGACATAAAATTCTGTGCTGTAGAAGTAGTCCATGTAAACCCAAGAGGAGGGAATGTGGATAAGGTGATGCTTAGGAGGGAGTGTGAATGGATATTCAGGATGGAGTCACTCGAACCGAGAGGGCTGAATGAGCAATTGTCATATGCCTGTTTCTTATGAGCCACAATTGAATTATATGTTCCTCTTCTAGAGGATACCAGCCTCCTTGATTTTGTTCTATTGGTTCCCTGTTGTAGTGGAATCTCCATGTATTGGCGTGGAATATTGTTTATATAGAAAGTCCCTCTTTACTGCCGCAGACGTATATCCCTATATGATTCAGGAGCATTTTTGAATCTGAACCCTTGCTGCCTCTTTATATTACTTTGACGGGGCGGTTGCATATTATTTCAGTGTGGATCATCTTTAGATTGCATAGATTATCTGAAGATAGATATCTGTACATTTTTGCCTCACAGTGATTATCTTGGGAGATTAGATATTTTGAACTTGATGGGGTAGTTGCATATCGACGCCTGGTCATATTAAAAGATATTTACATCATATGCTGTTTACATATATTGAGATGGGTAGCTGTAGACGCCTGCTCACATTGCTGTGGGCGATGATGCGGTTTTGTATACATATATATATATCGAGCAGAACGCTAATTATCATGATCAATATAACACATTAAATGAGATCGTCAGACATGAGCTCTTAAATGTAGCGATGTGGGTATACACGCCTGGTCTGTGGAACGTTTGCTGCACATATGGGGTTAAAGTGCAGAGATGATAATATGCCTTGGGTGCAGTGATCGGTGATTGCTGAGAGACTCTCCGTCTAAAGATATGGGATTGGTGAGTCAGCAGTGACGCTGCATGCAGGCTAGGTGCAGAAACCAATCTAAGCCAGGATGACAGGGGAGCTATGGGGAACCCTGTGTGTGAGGACACGTGATTGGTTAGTATGACGGTGCATCAGAGATCTGGTAACCGATTGGGGCAGCAGAAAATGGGTGGTGTTGTAAGAGGCAATGGGATTGCAGTGGGCGGAGCTTAGGCTCTGCGCGGCAGATTATAAGAGTGGAGACCTATGGAATATCGGTAAGCTATTTGCACCTATATTGGACACGAAATATCGTAGCATCGGGCCTCCTGATGAGCCCTGGAAGGCGAAACGCGTTGAGGCATTCATAAATTGATGGCAGGTGGCGAAAAACGCAGATAAGTACCGCTGTTGCAGCTCTGCGTTTCCCATATATTTTCATTAGTGGGAGACTATTGATGGCATCTTTCAGCTATTTCTACATCGATTTTTGTAAAAGATGCCTCTCCTTATTTTGTATATAAGAATTAGGCATGATCTGAACTGAGATACCCCACTGGGCTGCCTTGAAGTTTGTCTGTATCTTTTTGTGGGACTTCAATATGCCACTCGATGCCATGTGTGTTCTAATTTGTTTGAGGCATTCATAAATTGATGGCAGGTGGCGAAAAACGCAGATAAGTACCGCTGTTGCAGCTCTGCGTTTCCCATATATTTTCATTAGTGGGAGACTATTGATGGCATCTCCTTATTGTGTATATAAGAATTAGGCATGATCTGAACTGAGATACCCCACTGGTCTGCCTTGAAGTTTGCCTGTATCTTTCTGTGGGACTTCAAATATGCCACTCTATGCCATGTGTGTTCTAATTTGTTTTTAACCTCTCTTTTTGGGACACAGGGTCCTCTATAGAGCAGGTCTGATCTCTGTCTAGAACGAGGGGTTCCCTTACATTGGGTAGAAGGGACCACTAGTGGCTGTAGGGTTTATCAGGGCCCCCAGGGATAGCCATCGTGAGCGGGGGCGCCACAACGTCCCCCCCTTAGGGTGCCAACCTCCGCAGCCAGGCAGGGTACAGCATAGTTACCTAATAGGGACTCGTAGGGGTTACCCTAGTGTGGGTTTAATTTTGAACACCTATTTTTCATTTTTTCTATTACTGTCACATTTTTCCGGTGTGTACCACATCTGTGGTTTTTAAATAATAAAGTATTGTTTTAGGGATTTATATATGAGTTTGATTTGAGAACCCTTAAGGATTATAATTTTCATATTGCACATTTAGAATCAGCAACAAAACTGACCTAAAAAACAGGCTAAATATCTCAAGGACCAATTTTTTTGTTCCCAGACTACAGTCATTACTTTTTTTAACATTCCCTACTAGTGAAGGGTGAACCTCTGGATGTTCAGGCCTGCCGGGTTCAGCCGAACAGTTAAGAAAAGTTTGATTCTGCTAACAGAACACTACCTGAATCCAGACCTCATTCACATGAATGTGTGGCCCGCACATCCAGTGTTTGCCACGCTGTCATGTGCGTGATTGGCAGTAAAAAAATTACCACCATTCAGAGCGCTGCATTTCCCTCGCTGTCACAAGACAGCATGAGCCCACAGCTGTGACCAGAGGTAAAAAGTTTACCTCCGATCACAGATATCGACTGATGGGACTACTACTCTCATCAGTCTACATCTGCTGTCACTGCTGTCAGTTTGGCCTGGTTGGTTATCAAAAATACAGGGAAATCCACACCATTTAAAAAAAGGTATTTATTTGTAGTGCAGGCCTCGGCTGATGGATACTCCAATCAGCTGCCTGCTCTCTCTGTTATCAGTAACAGCAGGCATAGGCTTATGGGAGTAGTAGTCCCATCAGCCAACTCCTGTCACCGGAGGTAAACTTTTTACCTCCAATCACAGCTGCAGGTTCACACTGCTATCTAACAGCATGGCAGCTCTCTGGCCGGTAGTAATGATCTTACCGCTGATCAGAGCCGCCAGTGATTCTCACACTGTCATGCACATGACAGAGCGAGAAACACCCAGTGTTCATTGTGCTGAACCCGAACAGTAGCATGGACTCTCTATTCCCTATCTATGGGTGAATCCCCATCTTCTTATAAAGTGAAATCATATTGCTATAAACAGACATGGCTACTAGTCCACTACAGAATAGATATCTAGGCAACTATAGAAAAATAGGAAGAAAAATGACTGTGTTCTCCTTGTAATAAATTCTATAGAAAATATGCGTCCATCAAATAAAAATAGGCATTAAGTAAAGATGAAGAAATAGCTTGTTAGGAATGCAGTTGCTTAGAGATATCATGTTTTCCTTAACACGTCCTCAATTACATAAGGTGTGACACTTAATTGCTAATTGCTACTATACACTATCCAGTTTACTTACGTGCGATTACTTTCATGTATTACAATACAATCTGCTACCGACTGTCTTTTTCACCTTATCTGCTAACAGATGTTCTGCTCTCTTTTTTTGTCCTCATTACCTATGGGAAGTATTCTAGCCATACTTACTATAGACCGACATACATCTACTTGGAGTTTAAAGATAAAAGTAAGCATTGTAGCAGATGTTCATTGGTCCCTAAGGACAATTACTGAAGCCAACAGTTGAGGGTGAAAATAAACTTTGAAGGAGGTTCTTATGGTGAAAGAGAATGTTCTTCAGTTAGGGTCCTAAATGATTGGATAAATTGGTAAAATGAGCACTGCTTTATGATATAGCAAGATATTTATATCTAGAAGTAGCCATAAACTGTCAGTCATTTTTAAGTTTGCTTTTCTTTTTTTCCCTCCTTTCTTATCTGCTCTTGACTAGCAGACCCCAAGAAATAATAATTTTCAGTCCATGATGACCATTATTAACAATATACTAGCAAGTCCTCGGTGATCATGCGATGTACATGTTTATACTAGATAATAATGGGAATATTTGTAATAATTAGAGATGAGCGACTTTGCCTTTTTACGGGTCGAGTCGGGTTTCATGAAGTCGGGTCGAACGCAATATGCCGATTATCGTGAAAAGTCGAAAGCCGACTGAAACACGAAACCCAATGCAAGTCAATAGGGAAGAAAAGTCGGCAGTGAGTGGAGGACAGGAAACACACCTACAGTGCCCATTTTAATGCCAAAAACATCAATTCTTATTACTTAAGCTTGTCAACCTTAATTTACTTTACAATAATAGTCAGGCTTGGGGTTATTTGGCTAAAGTTGTGGGGGGGTAGGGCTGGCTCCAGATTTTCATGGGCCCAGGGCCAAAGAGTGTCACTGGGCTCCTTTAACACATGCCACAATTCATGATCCTCTGATACGGCAGAGAAATAGCGGTATAGTACAATGAAAAATACTTCTCGTCTTACATCTCATGACTGATATTTATTTTAAATTCTCAATAGCTCTAAAAACGGACAGTATATTACTCCATACAGTATTACGGCCACCGCATAGCGCACCATACAGAGTAATGAGGCCCATATATTTCTCCATACAGAATCATTGGTCCCATATAATGTTCGATACAGTATATGATGAGCTCCACATAATGCTACAGTATATATTGGTCCCCATGGATGAAGCTCCACTGTCTTATGGGCCCAAATAATGCTCCATATATAATGGGCCCCATTTCTAATGCTCCAGTGTATAATGGGCCCTGTAAATGCTGCTCCAGTGTCTGATGTCCCCCATTTGGAAAGCTCCAGCATATGATGGGCCTCACGGATGATGCTCTAGTGTATGATCGGTCCAAATAATGCTCCATATATAATCTGCCCCATTTACAATGCTCCAGTATATGATGGGCCCCATGGATGATGCTCCAGTGTCTTATGGGCCCAAATAATGCTCCAAATATAATGGTCCCCATTTCTAATGCTCCAGTGTATAATGGGCCCTGTAAATGCTGCTCCAGTGTCTTATGTCCACCTTTGGAAAGCTCCAGTGTATGGTGGGCCCCATATATCAATCTCCAGACTATACTGCTCCTCAAAAATTGTTCCCAACCTTTAAAACAATTAAATAAGTCTCCTCGCTAGGGAATCTCTGTACTCTGGACGCCTCGTCGTCCCCATCTTTCATCTCTCTGCACTTGGACTGTTTAGGCAGAGGGCGTACAGACATGATGTCATCGCGCTCTCTGACCAGAATGTCACTGTCAGGAAACGCGGAAGACGCCATGGCGGTGGAGCAGGGAGAGGTAAGTATTTCAACTTTGCAAGTGCTGTGATCCTGAGCAAGCAGGGGGGCCCACTCATTGGTGACAGCACTGGCACAGGGCCCCTCATAGTACGGCAGTGTGTCTGACGGCGGGTGGGTCCTCCCACCGGCAGAGACACTTTTGCATACTATGAGGGGCCCTGTGCCAGCGCCGTCGCCCATGAGTATGCCCCCGATCTGCTCAAGGAACCTGCACTTTCATCTGCATCTTCCTCTTTGTCACCGTGTAAGGTGGCATAGTATGCGGGAAGGGGAACCTGAGTTTCATCAGGGTCAGATTCTTGCTGTGTAGAGTGCGAGTGGAATGTAGTGGTCTGGGTCAATGTACCAGCAGAATCATCTAGCAGTGGCAGAGCATCAGTGCACTTGTGGCGCCCCCAGGAGTACGGTCGCCACAGTGGCATTACCTTCCTCCTAGGGAGTGTGATGTCATGCTTGGGAGCAGCGAAGGATCTCTCTAGCAGTTAAACCAACACACAACACAGTTCCCACTCCAGGCCAGCAGGGAGAGCTCTGAACCTGACTGCTGAGGAGCTGCTCTCTGTGGTCGGGAGGAGGGAAGTTAGGGCACTCTGTGCAGGGAAGGGGAAGTGTGTGGAAGTGAGAAGGGGAGCTGGAGGATGACCAGAGCTAAGGCTCACTCCTAGCTGGAGTGCATGGTCCGGATTCCGGTCTCCGAGTTTGTAGGGACACTGACGGTCCTGCAGCAGAAACCGGAGGAAGTAGCAGCTGGAAATGCTCTGTTCCCAACTAAGACTTGGAGGCCCCAGCAGCGACGTGTGTGAGCCAGAAGGAAAAGGCTACGGCTGCCTGCCATACGAGAAAGTTCCAAAAGAGAGTCAACAGGGGGAACTTCAGTGAACTCAGTACTGCGAGTACCTCTGATAAGCGCTAGAACGGAGGCCACACTACCTATCTGCAGAAAGAGAATCCCTAATTTGCTTCCAGGCTGACCAACTCCTTCTCCATCTGTACTCTGGGTCCTGGACGGCACTTACCAAGTACAGGTAAAGGAACTGCACGACTGTGTCTGTCATCCTTCTCCTGCACCTGGCACACGGCTCTGCTACATCCTGCACTGCACACCATCTACCAACTCTTTCATCTGCCCTGCGACTATGGCCCTACCTGTGCAGGGCTTCTACATCTTAGCTGCACCACATCTGTCCCAGAGAAGCGACACTGCAGAGCTGGTCAATCTGATCAGAAACCACAGGTGGCGTCATGTATCATTCACCTATAAACGTTATTCACCCCTTTGCATGGACGCCCAGGGCCATGAACTGGGTCACCACCACCGTGACACATCCCCCTGAGACACCGGACCGGTACCGATTAACCCCATTGCCCTGGCTGGCGACCCACACTCCATGTCAGATTCATCTTAGACTGGGGAATTCATGATTTGACTTGATAACGCAGGCATGGTATGTGAGAAAGAGCTACATGGACTAATGTGAGGTGTGGCCTGCTGCATCATTCACTTTGGGTGGGGGTGAAGGACACAAGGAAAGGGGTTCTTCCTGACCAGGAGCCAGCACTTGATGACTCAGTGCTTGCATTTTTTGAAAATTCAGAAGGGGAGGGCATATTAGCCGGAGTCTGTTTCGGCAGTGTAAGCCAAAACCAGTTCCTGATGCTCCGGCTTTAAAAGCGGTTAATGTTGTGAGTTCATTTTCCCCTTCACCATTGAGGTCTGATGAACTCCCTCTTCTGGTGAAGGAAGGTAGTGAGGCTGATTACCAAGCACCTGAGCAGGATGAAGATGACTGGGTGACTGGAATTGCTGACTGGATACAAGGCAGCCGACGCCCTTCTGCCTTGCTGGTGATTTCTCAGAGGGATTCTAGGAGACCAGTCTGATTCCTGCTCCTCAAAAGCTAAGTTTTCTGCTCTGCTTTTTGCATTTGTGTTTTGGTTTTGTTTTGCCTTGTTTTTCTTGATTTCTGCCATCCCCTGCTGGGGTGAGCTGAACTCCTTTTTGCTCTGTCTTCAGAAAATACCTGAGTACTGATATAGTCTTTTTGAAGCCTAGCGTCTTCAGGGCTTTTTTCCCTATCAGTCTTTTGGCTCTTGTTTTGATAGGGTTTTGGCGGATTGCAGACAGCAGCTTTTCTATCCTGTCCTATTTAGTTATCTTGGGCCCCATCATTTGCTCAGCCTATCTTTCTATCTGTGTGAGTGTTTTTTCATCTTGCTTCACCGTCATTATATGCTGGGGGCTACCTATTGCTTTGGGGTCTGCTCTGGGGCAGTTTAGATTTCCCTTTCTGTCTTTAGGCTATTTAGTTCTCCGGCTGTGATCGAGGGGTCTAGGGCACCGTAGGAACCCCCCACGGCTACTGCTAGTTGTTGTTGATAGGTTCAAGGGTCTGCAATCCGATAGCTGCCAAATTCTCTGGTTTTCTGGACTTAGTTAGTATTTCTGTTTTTGCCTCCTACGGTGACTCATTCATAACAGGTTAACCTATTCCCAGAAAAGGTAGCCTTCCGGAGCCAGACCATGACGCAGGCTCAACACCTCCTGCCTTAGCTGCTATAGTGCTTTTGCCACTACCAGCAGATGCACCACCACCACCATCAGTACCAGCTGGCAACCCCCACCCACTTCCACAGCCTCTTCCACCATACTTCCTCATTTTTGGGAAAATGTACCCAAAATACCACCAGCTATATGGTACTGTAAAACAAGGTACAAGGTGTATATAGCATTGGGGAGAATTTGAATCTCCCTAGAGATTTTAGGAGGCTGAACAATTATCTCAGGCCCACTATAGATTACACTTCAATTTAACAGGCTGAAATTGGCTGGTGTATGACAAGGTACAAAATGTATATAGTATTGGGGAGAATTTGAATCTCCCTAGAGATGCTAGGAGGCTGAACTATTATCTCAGGCCCACTATAGATTACACCTCAATTTAACAGGCTGAAATTGGCTGGTGCATGACAACGTACAAGGTGTATATAGTATTGGGGAGAATTTAAATCTCCCTAGAGATTTTAGGAGGCTGAACTATTATCTCAGGCTCACTATAGATTACACCTCAATTTAACAGGCTGAAATTGGCTGGTGTATGACAAAGTACAAGGTGTATATAGTATTGTGGAGAATTTGACTCTCCCTAGAGATTTTAGGAGGCTGAACTATTATCTCAGGCCCACTATAGATTACACCTCAATTTAACAGGCTGAAATTGGCTGGTGTATGACAAAGTGTATATAGTATTGGGGAGAATTTGAATCTCCCTAGAGCTTTTAGGAGCCTGACAATGATGCTCTCCGTCCAAGTATGGCAGCAGGCAGCCTAATAAGCAGAACTGCTGCACACAAAAGTGTGGAAAATGAACGCTTGGTAACTGTGCAGAAAAGAGGAAGAAAAGTATTTTTGCTTTAAAAAAAGCAGTTTGCACAGCAGTGTGCAAACAGCAATGCAGCTATCAGGGAGCCTTATAAGGCAGCCTAATAAACAACAGAGCTGATGCACAAAAATATAGCCTCCCCTGTCACTGCACACAAACTGTTGTGTTGTAAGTGAAAATCGCTACCAGCAGAAGCAGTTTTTTTTGTTCTTCTTCCCTGCCTAACGCTCTCCCTTATTCAGAATCAGAAGCAGCAAACTCTCCCTATGCTAAGATCGGCAGAAGTAAGATGGCGGTCGGCGTGCACGCCCTTTTATAGCCCCTGTGACGCCACACAAAGCAAGCCAATCACTTGCATGCCCTTCTCAAAGATGGTGGTGACTGCTGCCCATGTCATCGCGTTGCCCACAGTGTGCGTCCTCTATCATTGGCTGAAAAAGGGCGCTGGAAGCATCATTTGAAACGTGGCTTTGGCGCTCTGGTCGCCGACCTCATGGCCGACCTCACGCTATGGTCGGGTTTCGTTTCATGAAACCCGACTTTAGCGAAAGTCTGCGACTTATGAATTTGACCGACCCGTTTCGCTCAACTCTAGTAATAATTGCAATGAGCTCTTTTCACTGTTATATTGAAAAATTGTTATTTGATTGTCAAAAGAACAATCAATTAGTTCTCACTTAATTAAATTTCTCAAAATTGTAATATTTTCTGGAAATAGTGTCCAGAGAAAAAAAAAAAACAATTTGGAGTCAGCCTTAGGTTAAATGTGCAGTATGCAAAATTGCCCTATGCTTCCCCCACACCATTTGTTTACTCAGAAATCATGAATGGGAAAATTTGTCTCTGTGAAAAAAAACCCCTACATGGTGTATGGAGCTGGGGTTGTCTTCACTTATGGCTGTTCCAGAGTCTGCAAACAGCTGAACATGGTGGTGACAGTTGTCAGACCCAAAAACAAACTGATATGGATGACCTATCCAGAGGATAAGGATGCACCATCATTATCTAAGTACTGGACAACCCCTTTAAGGTCTTTGATTAGTAGATGTGACTATAGATGAATACATGCAAAATACAGACCTTCTGACAATAATAACAGCTAAAGGTCAGCTTTAATTTTAAGAGAAATACTGTTAGCGGAGACATTGCATCTAAACCTATCCTGCGTGATACTGCTTGTTAATCTGTTGTAGCTAAACCTATCATGTGTGATACTGTTGGCTAAAGCATTGGATCTAAGCCAGTGTTTGTTGTCTGTGAGTAACAGGCATTGATCATTACAATGTCCATAACAAATATCACCCCACAGATATCTAAAATACCTGAATGTGAATAATTCTAGACCCCCTGTCGTGTGGCCAAATTCACACCTGTTTTTATTTGACAAGCTCTGAGTTTCTCATGGATAGGACACATACCAGTTATATGCCCGATTAATTCACCTCTCACCTCACTACTCCTTTGACTTTCCGCTCTGCAAATCTCTTCATTGGCTTCCAATTCCCCAACAAATCCAATCTAACACTGACCTTCAAGGCCATCCATAATCTGTATCATTCATAACTAATCTCTTGATTAGTGTTGAGCATTCCGATACTGCAAGTATCGGGTATCGGCCGATATTCACTGTATCGGAATTCCGATACTGAGTTCCGATACCGGATATCGAATACCGGAATCGGAAGTTCCCATAATGCTATGAGCCAGTTTGATTTGATTCAGCCAATGACAATCCTCAGAAGTGTGGGCACATCCTGTTAGGCATGAAGGCATGTTAACTAATGGCATGGCTGTGATTGGTTGCTGAAATGATGTCATGATGCACTATAAAAGCTGCCGCCGCCATTTCGGGTTCACTCTGCTGTGAATTCAGTTAGAGACAGGCTGCTGTTCAAGACTGTGAGGGACAGTTAGAGACAGCGATTTTCACAATCATAGTGTGATTTACCCAGGCTACATAATCCACCACTGTAGCTTTCTTTTGCCTTGCAGCAGTGTTCACAGCTGTCTGCAAGGTCTGTGTGAGTGCAGCTCACGCTGAGTAGTGTGTCCTGCAACCACGTCTGGTTGTAGGCCGCTCAGCGTGTGTCACTGCCTCATACATATTTTTCTTTTTTTGCTGCTCATTTTTCATTCTCCTATTAGTGTGCATCCATCCGTATCCATATACGTTGGTTACAAACACTATAGGAGTAGACAGCGGAGCCTCTCTGCAGCCTTTCAGTGCTAGTGCCCAGTTTGATGCACTGTTCATGGCTGTCTGAGAGGTCTCTGTGTGTGAGTGCAGCTCACGCTGAGTAGTGTGTCCTGCAGCTACGTCTGGTTGTAGGCCGCTCAGCTTGCGTCACTGCCTCACACATATTTTTCTTTTATTGCAGCTCATTTTTTATTCTCCTATTAGTGTGCATCCATCCGTATCCATATACGTTGGTTGCAAACACTATAGGAGTAGACAGCGGAGCCTTTCTGCAGCCTTTCAGTGCTATTGCCCAGTTATAAGCACGGTTCACGGCTGTCTGAGAGGTCTCTGTGAGTGAGTGCAACTCACACTGTAGTGTGTCCTACAGCTACGTCTGGTTGTAGGCCGCTCAGCATGCGTCACTGCCTCACACATATTTTTCTTTTATTGCAGCTCATTTTTCACTTTCCTATTAGTGTGCATCCATTCGTATCCATCTACATTGGTTGGTTGCAAACACTATATAGGAGTAGACAGAGGAGCCTTTTTTCTGGCTTGTGCCCTTCAGCTGCAGCCAGATTAGCATTACCCTATTTTTTGGAGCCTCATCTTTTGCATTGTAGGTTACCTTCCTGCATTGTAATAGCTCCAAAAAGTTTGTGATACTATCGCTTTCAAATCTTTGGTCACATCCTTTTAGTTTTTTTGAAAAAAAAAACAACATAAAGTTCACCAAACACTCCATTTGACAGTTGTGTGGGCCACATTAGCTCATATTAAAGTGTAGTCCACACACACACTTTATAAAATTAGTGTTTCTTATACCTCTTAGCAGCTGTTCAGGAATAAGCACACTAAGCCCCCCCTTTGTACTTTTCTGCCTATCTTTATCAGTCTACCAAGATGAAGAAGGCAGGGAGTAAGGCACTTGGGCGTGGGCGTGGAGTTTCAGCAGGGAGAGGACGTGGGGATTCTGCAGGGAGAGGACGTGGGGATTCTGCAGGGAGAGGATGTGGGGATTCTGTGCCTGCTGCCGGCACCAGTGAGTCAGCATCCCCCAGCTTCACCAGGCAACAGTCCTTTATGCGCAGCTTTGCAGGACCTCGCCATACCCCACTGCTGTGGGAGGAACAAATTGAAGCCGTTGTTGGATGAATGGCAGCTAACGCATTGACTTCAATGACTTCCACGTCCTCTCAGGGCCAGAGCACTGAAGAGCAACCATCTGTCTCTTCACCACCTGCCAAAGTGCCTAGGCAGTCAGAGAGCCCTGGACAGGAGCCATCACAGTCTCTACTTCTGTTCTCTGAATCTGTTGACTTGGAAAGAGGGGGCCAGTCAAGCAGCATTCAAGAATGTGAAGAAGAGGGAGTATGCAGTGATGCGCAACTTCTTTGTCCCTCTGAATCTGAAGAGGCGGGTGGGTCAGTGCCTATGGTCAGCACACCTCAGTATGCATCAGATGATGGCGAGACTCAGGTGCCACTTTCTGGTGTGTACGGTGCTGGCGAGACTACCCAGGAGAAGCAGGTGTTTGAAGAGGGGAGCGTAGATGATGAGGTCCTTGACCCATCATGGCTTGAGGAACAGGAAGGTGGTGGGAGCAGCTCTGAGGAAGAGATTCCCCGAACGGCCAAAACAGGAGGGAGAGGGAGGGAGCAGACTTGGTTGCCTGTAGCCTCCACTTCGGCACCCGTTAGGAGCATTCCTCTTCCAAAAGCCAAAACGGGCGCTCCCAAGACTTGCAGTGCATGGTCTTTTTTTGACACAGTTGCAGATGGCATTTGCTTTGTCAAATGCAAGTTGTGTCATCAGAAAGTCAAAAGGGGGAAAAATGTCAGCAACCTCAATACTAGAGTTGAGCGAAACGGGTCAAATAAATTCAAAAGTCGCCGACTTTCGCCAAAGTCGGGTTTCATGAAACGAAACCCGACCTTAGCGTGAGGTCGGCTACGAGTTCGGCGACTTTAGCGCCAAAGTCGCGTTTCAAAAGATGCTTTAGCGCCCTTTTTCAGACAATCAGGAAGAACGGACACTGTGGGCAATGTGATGACATATGCAGCGGTCACCACCATCTTGGAGAAGGGCACGCAAGTGATTGGCTTGCTTTATGTGGCGTCACAGGGGGTATAAAAGGGCGGGGACGCCGACCGCCATGTTACTCATGCTGATCTCAGAATAGGGAGAGCTGCTGCAGCTGCTGATTCTGTAGGGAGAGCGCTAGGAAGGCAAAAAGAAAAAAAAACTGCTTCTGCTGCTAGCGCTTTTCACTGTAGTTACTGTGCAGTGAAAAGTGAAGATTTTTGCTTTTGTGCAGCAGCGCTGGTGGTGATTAGCCTGCCTTTTAAGGCTAGCTGCATTGCTGTGTGCACACTGGTGTTCAAACTATTTTTTTAAAACCAATCCAAATTGTATTGTTTTGTCCTAGTGAGGTAGTGAGCGTTAATTTTTTCACACACCGTACAGCGGTGTACGCTCCTCACACAGTACCGTGTAACGGCTGTTATCACGGCCAAATTGAAGCTATCTACGTGTGTGACTCTGTAAGGAAAAGTCGAGGAGTTTGTCCGTTCTTACAGACCTACACCTTATAGTTTTGTCCGTTTTTCAAACAGTTTAGTATATTTGCTGTTTGATTACATTCAAAACTAGAGAGAGACAGCGTGTGTCAGTCCGTATACAAAAACACGGAGCTTGACAATTTTACATACACCGTACAGCGGTGTACGTGCACACTCCTCTCTCAGTACCGTGTAATGGCTGTTATCACAGCCAAATTGAAGCTATCTACATGTGTGACTCTGTAAGGAAAAGTCGAGGAGTTTGTCCGTTCTTACAGACCTACACCTTATAGTTTTGTCCATTTTTCAAACAGTTTAGCATATTTGCTGTTTGATTACATTCAAAACTAGAGAGAGACAGCGCGTGTCAGTTCGTATACAAAAACACTGAGCTTGACAATTTTACATACACCGTACAACGGTGTACGTGCACACTCCTCTCTCAGTACCGTGTAACGGCTGATATCATGGCCCCACTGTAAGCCCACCGGTTAGCACAGCAGCAAATGTTGAGGTGTCGTTGCAAGGCCAAAGCAGTCAGGGAATCCCACTGTTATATCAACGAAAGATTGAATCTAGGCCATCAGAAAGAACACCAACTCCATCACCATCATCAACCCTCTCTCCGTCCGCCCTGTCCACCGCTAGTTCCACCATATGCAGCTCTCAAGTCCAGCTCACCCTCCTAGAGACTATGAGTAGGTCAAGAAAGTACTCAGTCTCTCATCCGCGTACACTGGGTTTGAACGCCCACATTGCCAAACTAATCTCGTTAGAGATGATGCCCTATCGGTTGGTGGAAAGCGCAGCTTTCCGCGAACTCATGGCCTATGCAGTACCACGCTATGACCAACCCAGTCGCCACTTCTTCTCTCGCAAAGCCATCCCAGCCCTCCACAATCATGTGAAAGACCGCATTGTCCATGCACTCAAGCAGTCAGTGAGTGGAAAGGTGCACCTCACAACAGATGCATGGTCCAGTCGGCATGGCCAGGGCCGTTACGTGTCCATCACTGCGCACTGGGTTAGTGTGGTGGATGCAGGGTCCACAGGGGACAGCGGTGGTGGGACAGTGCTGCCTAGCCCACGGTATAGGAAACAGTTGGCTGTAGGCTTTCGACCCTCCTCCTCCTCCAGAAGCGAAAGCTCGTCCACAGAGCGAAGTAGTACGAGCACTCCATCTGCAGCTGCCACTGTTGCACACGAGGTGTCCCCCTATCGAGCAGCTAGTGGAAAGCGTCAGCAGACTGTGTTGCAGATGATGTGTTTGGGCGACAGACACACGGCCGAGGTGCTGGCCGAGTACTTTCAGCGACAAACTGAGTCATGACTGGGCAGTATACATCTTGAGGCAGGCAAGGTAGTTAGTGATAACGGCCATAATTTTGTGGCAGCCATAGCCCTTTCAAAATTCAGCCACATACCTTGCTTGGCTCACACCTTGAACCTGGTGGTGCAGTGCTTCCTCAACAATTATCCGGAGTTAACAGCCCTGCTCCAGAAGGTGCGAAGACTGTGCGCGCACATCCGCCGGTCGCCTGTACACTCCGTTCGTATGCAGAAGCTGCAGCGATTGCTCCACCTTCCCAACCACCGCCTCATTATCGACATTGCAACAAGGTGGAAATCCACCCTGCACATAGTTGAGCGGCTGTGCGAACAGAGGCAGGCCATAATGCATTTGTGGGAGCATACACGGCCAGGCACTTTGAGAGTAGACATGGAGTTGACAGGTGTGCAGTGGTCGAAGCTGAAAGACCTCTGTAAAGTCCTTCAGTGTTTTGAGGAATGCACACGGCTGGTAAGCGCAGATGACGCCATCCTAAGCATGAGCATCCCACTTATGCGTCTGCTCATGGAAACTTTGACGCACCTTAAGGAGCAGGCGCCTGCAGCCAATGTTGACGAGGAGGAAGAGGAGGAGGGAATCCTTGATGACATTCAGCCATTGTCTGCTCAGAGACCTCTCCTGGACGAGGTGGAGGAAGAAGAGGAGGAAGAGGATGATGATGGGGATGATTACTTAGGGGAGGAGGATGCATCTCGTGGGGCAAGTGAAAATGTTGGCGTGGCAAGGTCTGGTACAGGGTTTGTGCGTGACTGGAGGGATGTGGATTTGCCAGAAAGTGCTCCTCCACCCAGCACTCGCAGTGCATCATTGACACCGGGAACATTGGCCCACATGTCAGATTATGCCTTGCAGATCCTAAAAAGGGACCCACGCATTGCCAAAATGATGAACGATGACGACTACTGGTTGGCCAGCATCCTGGATCCACGCTATAAAGTCAAATTACAAAACATCATGCCACACAAGAACCTTGACCTAATATTGGCTAATAAACAAGCAACTCTGGTAAACCGGTTGGTTGAGGCATTCCCAGCATACAGCAGCGGTGATGGTTCTCACACGAGCCGTACAGGCCGGGGGCAGCTTGGCAGAGGTGTTCGTGGTGCACACAGCAGAAGTGGTGTTGGAGACAGGGGTTTCATGACAATGTTGTGGACTGATTTTTCAAGTACCGCTCACACAACTGGTAATACTGCATCGATGGAAAGTGACAGGAGACAGCAGTTGTCAACTATGGTTACAAACTACTTTTCCTCCCATATCGATGTTCTCCCGCACAGGTCATTCCCCTTTGACTATTGGGCCGCTAAACTGGACACCTGGCCTGAATTGGCCCAATATGCCTTACAGGAGCTCGCTTGCCCAGCTGCAAGTGTGCTATCGGAAAGAGTCTTCAGTGCATCTGGTTCAATCCTGACAGAAAAAAGGACCCGTCTGTCAACCCAAAATGTGGATGATCTAACCTTCATTAAAATGAACCATGCATGGGTTTCCAAGGATTTTGTCCCACCTTCCCCTGATGACACATAGGGTGACAGAAAAATAGCTTGCTTCGGTCCTCCACTTCCTGGGACTTGAACAATTTCGCCTTTTGCATCAGCTGAATGTCCAACATCAACATATGCCACTTTCTAAAACTCCCTAACTGTGCTGCCTCCCCCCCCATGGCCAGGGTCACCACCTAGTGCATGAAACCGTGCGAGTGCCATTGCCCTGGACAGGTGGGTAGGCTGACTCTTGGGCGCGTGCACTGGCACAGGGTCCCTCATAGTGCAATCAAGTGTCTCTGATAGTGGTGGTGCACACCCGCCATCAGACACACCGCCGTACTATGAGGGGCCCAGTGCCAATACCGACGCCCACGAGTGGGCCCCCCTTGCTTGGGCAGGGCCCCAGCATTTGCAATCTTTACCTCTCCCTGCTCCTCCGCTGTGTAGTCTGGGCCGTCAAATCCATACTGGGCCTGACACCGTCTGAGCCTGCCTCCTGGTCTATAGGCATATATTTTGAATGTGTACACTATGCTATCCATACATGTTATCCGGTGATACGGTACCCTTTCTCACCTTTGTGCAATCACGTGTAATCCATACTGGGCCTGACACCGTCTGAGCCTGCCTCCTGATCTATAGACATATTTTGAATGTGTACACTATGCTATCCATACATGTTATCCGGGGATACGGTACCCCTTCTCACCTTTGTGCAATCACGTGTAATCCATACTGGGCCTGACACCGTTTGAGCCTGCCTCCTGATCTATAGACATATTTTGAATGTGTACACTATGCTATCCATACATGTTATCCGGGGATACGGTACCCCTTCTCACCTTTGTGCAATCACGTGTAATCCATACTGGGCCTGACACCATCTGAGCCTGTCTCCTGATCTATAGACATATTTTGAATGTGTACACTATGCTATCCATACATGTTATCCGGGGATACGGTACCCTTTCTCACCTTTGTGCAATCACATGTAATCCATACTGGGCCTGACACCGTTTGAGCCTGCCTCCTGATCTATAGACATATATTTTGAATGTGTACACTATGCTATCCATACATGTTATCTGGGGATACGGTACCCTTTCTCACCTTTGTGCAATCACGTGTAATCCATACTGGGCCTGACACCATTTGAGCCTGCCTCCTGATCTATAGACATATATTTTGAATGTGTACACTATGCTATCCATACATGTTATCCGGTGATACGGTACCCTTTCTCACCTTTGTGCAATCACGTGTAATCCATACTGGGCCTGACACCGCCTGAGCCAGCCTCCTGATCTATAGACATATATTTTGATTGTGTACACTATGCTATCAATACATGTTATTCGGGGATACGGTACCCTTTCTCACCTTTGTGCAATCACGTGTAATCCATACTGGGCCTGAGAACGGCTGGCGAGCTGTTAAGCAAGCTACTGCACCTGTGGTTTGCACACGTTTTTCATTTTTTCAGGAATGACGGTTAGGCCTAATTCCGGAACTGCGGTTGACCTGCACTTACTGGGAAATCATCGTTCGCGGGTAATAATTGTAATCCCAGATCCCCATCACTAACGTTGTTCAGCGGGTTATCTGCACCTGTAAGCGACAAACGCTGGCCTTTTCAGTGTAGCGCACATGCAGCCACGGACATGTAAGGGCATGACACACCAGTTATTGGACATTCTCACGTGCCAGAGCCTCGCGTGTCCCTCTAGTAAGCCGGACTCGGACCACGGGGCATGACGGAGTCTTGTTCGTTAACGGAATTAAGCTTACAATGTGTGCATCTTTTTTGTGGCTGGATGTTTGAGGTTGCCCATGTTGAGTCAAATTACACCGTAGGATCCACTCCTGGTGGTGCCCTTCTGGACATTCCTTTAAGGTTCAGCTTTGCAACCATACTGCCCACGTGAAACAAACACTTTGCCTTCATAAACGCTGTTTGGAGGGTCGTGACTCGTGGGAATAACGCCGCCCAATCAGTTAACCTGCTAGAGAGATCCTTCGTTGCTCCCAAGCATGACATCACACTCCCTAGGAGGAAGGTAATGCCACTGTGGCGACCGTACTCCTGGGGGCGACACAAGTGCACTGATGCCCAGCCACTGCTCGATGAATCTGCTGGTACATTGACCCAGACCACTACATTCCCCTCACACGCTACACGGCCTGAATCTGACCCTGATGAAACTCAGGTTACCCTTCCCATATACAGTTCCATCTTACACGGTGACAAAGAGGAAGCTGCAGATGAAAGTGCAGGTTTGGCCCACCCGCCGTCAGGCACACCACCGTACTATCAGGGGCCCTGTGCCAGTGCCATCACCAACGAGTGGGCCCCCCCTGCTTGCTCAGGATCACAGCACTTGCAAGCTTGAAATACTGTGCAGTGAGATGGAAGATGGGGACGACGAGGAGTCCAGACTAGTACAGGGATTCCCTAGCGAGGAGACTTATTTCATTGTTTTCAATGTTGGGACAGCAATTTTTGGGGAGCACTATACTCTGGAGAATGATAGATGGGGCCCACCATACACTGTCCATCAGACACTGGAGTAGCATTTACAGGGCCCATTATACACTAGAACATTAGAAATGGGGCCCATTATGTTTGGAGCATTATTTGGGCCCATAAGACAGTGGAGCTTCATCCATGGGGACCAACATATACTGTAGCATTATGTGGAGCTCATTATATACTGTTTCAAACATTATATGAGACCAATGATTCTGTATGGAGAAATAGATGGGCCTCGTCATGAGATGTAAAAAGTGAAGTATTTTTCATTGCACTATACCGCTATTTCTCTGCCGTATCGGAGCATCATGAGTTGTGGTATGTGTTAAAGGGGCGCTCTTTTGCCCAGGGCACATGAAAACCTGGAGCCAGCCCTACCCCCCCACAACTTTAGCCAAATAACCCCCATTTTTCTGTGCGTAACTAGTATTATGAAGTTAATTAAGGTTGATAAGCTTAAGTAAGAAGAATTGATGCTTTTGGCATTCAAATGGGCACTGTAGGTTTGTTTCCTGACCTCCTCTCACTACCGACTTTAATTCCCCATTGACTTACATTGGGTTTCGTGTTTCGGTCGGACCCCCGACTTTTCCCTATAGTCGGCCGATTTTGCTCCACCCGACTTTTGGAAAAGTCGGGTTTCATGAAACGAAACTCAACCCTAAAAAAGCAAAAGTCGCTCAACTCTAGTTGTAGGACAGCTTGGCCAGACAGTCAAAATAGCACAGCGTGCAAGACCTCAAAATGTCTTCCATAGTAGGAAGAGTGCAGTGTGGCACTTTTTTGAACAAAATCCTAATGATCAGGCAAAGGTTATCTGTAAGAAGTGCGCAAAGACCTTTAGCCGAGGGGAAAATCTGAGAAATTTGAATACCAGTTGCATGCTAAGACATTTAACCACCATGCACTTGCAAGCGTGGACGGACTACCAAAACTCACGTACCACATGTGCTACTGCTCCCAAAGAAGGCAGTCAGCAGCGCTACGTTGTTTCCCCCACTGTAAGTCCACCGGTTAGCACACCACCAGCAGCAAATGTTGAGTTGTCATCGCAAGGGCAAATCAGTCAGGGAATCACACTGTTATTGCAACGAAAGACTGAATCTAGGCCATCAGAAAGAACACCAACTTCATCACCATCATCAACTCTCTCTCAGTCCGCCATGTCCACCGCTAGTTCCACCATATGCAGCTCTCAAGTCCAGCTCACCCTCCCAGAGACTATGAGTAGGACAAGAAAGTACTCATCCTCTCATCCGCGTACACTGGGTTTGAACGCCCACATTGCCAAACTAATCTCGTTAGAGATTATGCCCTATCGGTTGGTTGAAAGCGCAGCTTTCCGCGAACACATGGCCTACACAGTACCACGCTATGACCTACCCAGTCGCCACTTCTTTTCTCGCAAAGCCATCCCAGCCCTCCACCTTCATGTGAAAGACCGCATTGTCTATGCACTCAAGCAATCAGTGAGTGGAAAGGTGCACCTCACAACTGATGCATGGTCCAGTAGGCATGCCCAGGGCCGTTACGTGACTATCACTGCGCACTGGGTTATTGTGGTGGATGCAGGGTCCACAGGGGACAGCTGTGATGGCACAGTGCTGCCTAGCCCACGGTATAGGAAACAGTTGGCTGTAGGCGTTCGAACCTCCTCCTCCTCCTCCAGAAGCGAAAGCTCGTCCACGGAGCGCAGTCACACGAGCACTACATCCGCAGCTGACAGTGTTGCACACGATGTGTCCCACTATCGATCAGCTAGTGGAAATCGTCAGCAGGCTGTGTTGCAGATGATGTGTTTGGGTGACAGACACACGGCGGAGGTACTGGCCGACTACTTTCAGCGCCAAACTGAGTCATGGCTGGGCAGTCTACATCTTGAGGCAGGCAAGGTAGTTAGTGATAACGGCCGAAATTTTGTGGCAGCCATAGCCATTTCAAAACTCAGACACATACCTTGCTTGGCTCACACCTTGAGCCTGGTGGTGCAGTGCTTCCTCACTAATTATCCGGAGTTAAAAGGCCTGCTCCATAAGGTTCGAAGTCTGTGCTTGCACATCCGCCGGTCGCTGGTACACTCCAGTCGTATGCAGAAGCTGCAGTGATTGCTCCACCTTCCCAAGCACCGCCTAATTATCGACATTGCAACAAGGTGGAACTCCACCCTGCACATGGTTGAGCGGCTGTGCGAACACAGGCAGGCCGTAATGCATTTGTGGGAGGATACACGGGCAGGCACTTTGAGGGCAGACATGGAGTTGACAAGTGTGCAGTGGTCGAAGCTGAAAAACCTCTGTAAAGTCCTTCAATGTTTTGAGGAATGCACACGGCTGGTAAGCGCAGACGACGCCATCATAAGCATGAGCATCCCACTTATACGTCTGCTCATGCAAACTTTGACGCACATCAAGGACCAGGCGTCTGCAACCAAGGATGATGAGGAAGAGGAGGAGGGAAGCCTTGATGACAGTCAGCCATTGTCTGTTCAGGGAACTGTCGTGGATGAGGTGGAGGAAGAAGAGGAGGAGGAGAATGAGGATGGGGATGATTATTTAGGGGAGGATGATGCTTCTTGTGGGGCACGAGAAAATGTTGGCGTAGCAAGGTCTGGTACTGGGTTTGTGCGTGACTGGAGGGATGTGGATTTGCCAGAAAGTGCTCCTCCGCCCAGCACTCACAGTGCATCATTGACACCGGGAACATTGGCCCACATGTCAGATTATGCCTTGCAGACCTAAAAAGAGACCCCCGCATTGCCAAAATGGTGAACGATGATGACTACTGGTTGGCCAGCATCCTGGAGCCACGCTATAAAGGCAAGTTCCAAAACATCATGCCACAGGAGAACCTTGACCTAATATTGGCTAACAAACAAGCAACTCTGGTAAACCGGTTGGTTGAGGCTTTCCCAGCCCACAGCAGCGGTGATGGTTCTCACACGAGCCGTAGGGGCCGGTGGTAACTTGGAAGAGGTGTTGGTGGTGCACACATCAGAAGTGACGTTGGAGACAGGGGTTTCATGACCATGTTGTGGACTGATTTTTCAAGTCCCGCTCACACGACTGGTAATACTGCATCAATTGAAAGTGACAGGAGACAGCACTTGTCAACTATGGTTACAAACTACTTTTCCTCCCATATCGATGTTCTCCCTCACAGGTCATTCCCATTTGACTATTGGGCCGCTAAACTGGACACCTGGCCTGAATTGGCACAATATGCCTTACAGGAGCTCGCTTGCACAGTTGCAAGTGTGCTATCGGAAAGAGTCTTCAATGTTGCTGGATCAATCCTGACAGAAAAAAGGACCCGTCTGTCGACCCAAAATGTGGATGATCTAACCTTCATTAAAATGAACCATGCATGGGTCTCCAAGGATTTTGTCACCCCTTACCCTGATGACACATAGATTGACAGAAAAATGGCTTTCTTTGGTCCGCCTCTTCCTGGGACTTGACCAATTTCGCCTTTAGCAGCAGGTGAATGTCCCACATCAACATATGCCATTTTGTAAACATCCCTAACTGGGCTGCCTCCTCCCCCCATGGCCGGGGTCACCACCTAGCGCACGCAACCGTACGAGTGCTGTTGCCCTGGACAGGTGGGTGGGCCGACTCTTGGGCGCGGGCACTGGCACAGGGTCCCTCATAGGGCAATCAAGTGTCTCTGACGGTGGGGGTGCACAACCGCCGTCAGACACACCACCGTACTATGAGGGGCCCAGTGCCAGTACCGACGCCCACGAGTGGGCCCCCTTGCTTGGGCAGGGCCCCAGCATTTGCAATCTTTACCTCTCCCTGCTCCTCCACTGTGTAGTCTGGACTGTCAAATCCTTCACTGGGACTGCCACTACAAATTTGGTGAACTGATAGAAGATGATGGTTAAGACGTAGCTATGCCCTGTCCCGCTGGCCGGGATCTAGCTTCAGATGATCAATGGCTTCCATTTCTTACGTGACAGAGCATGATAGGCAGTGAGCACCATGTTTACATCTTTCCCTGTGATCAAAATTATATGGATATGAGTAATGGCGATGAGATCAATGGTACTGCGATACAGCAACACTTTCTTCACAAAGAAAGGTTTTCGCTGTCTCCACACACTAATTAATTGAGGGTCTGCATCGCCTCTGAGAATTGTGACCGAAGTTTATCCCGTGAATAGGAATTCCTAGATTTATGCAATCACTAGAATTTATGTCATTAATTGTATGCATCTCATTTCCTATTGCGGAGAGTCTGGACTGTCTTACTGAGACAGAAATATATATAAAGATTTAAAAATACCACCAAAAGTGTATACTGGTGTACGCTTCAAATACATTTCCTTTTTTCTACTTTTTAGATTGTTGTCTAATCCATACTGTGAACATGGAGATTTTAAATATTTAAACTATGCTATATATACCTGCTATCCAGTGATAATGTGCCCTTTCTCAACTTTGTACAAGCTGGTCAAATCCATACTGGGCCTGAGAGCGTCTGAGCCTGCCTCCTGACCTATAGACATAGGTTTTTAATGTGTAAACTATGCTATACATACCTGTAATCCAGTGATATGTTACCCTTTCTCACCTTTGTCCAATCACGTCTAATCCATACTGGGCCTGAGACTGTCTGAGCCTGCCTCCTGATATATAGACCTACGTTTTTAATGTGTAAACTATGGTATACATACCTGTTATCCTGTGATACGTTACCCTTTCTCACCTTTGTCCAATCACGTCTAATCCATACAGGGCCTGAGACCGCCTGAGCCTGCCTCCTGTTATATAGACATAGGTTTTTAATGTGTAAACTATGCTACATATATACGTGTTACCCGGTGAAACTGTACCCTTTATCAACTTTCTAGAATCTTGTCGAATCCATACTGGGCCTGAGAACGGCTGCCGAGCTGTTAAGCAAGTTACAGCAACTGTGGTTTGGACACGTAATTTTTTGCATTTTTTTCAGGAATGCCGGTTAGGCCTAATTCCGGAATTGCGGTTGACTTGCACTTACTGGGAAATCATCGTTCGCGGGTAATAATTGGAATCACAGATCACCATCACTAACGGTGTTCTGCTGGTTATCTGCACCTGTAAGCGACAAAAGCTGGTCCTTTCAGTGTAGCGCGCATGCAGCCTCGGACATGTAACGCCATGATAGACCATGATAGTGCCAGAGCCTCGCGTATCCCTCTAGTAAGCTTGATGCGTACGGCGGGGGCATGCCAGAGTCTCGTTCATTAACGGAATAAAGCTGACAAATTGCTAGCACAACTACAAATGGACATACCACACCACACACACAATCGTCAAAGCTTTCAATATGTGCATCTTTTCTTGAGGTGGCATGGTTGTGGTTTCCCGGGTGGAGTCCAATTAAGCCGCAGGCTCCACTCCTGGTGTTGCCCTTTTGGACATTCCTTTAAGGTTCAGCTTTGCAATCATACTGCCCCCGGAAAGCAAACACTTTGCCTTCATGGACGCTGTTTGGAGGTTCGTGGGAATAATGCCGCCCGATCGCCAGTTGGCATAATTTATTATTGGGAAGTCCGACGGTATATGATCGTGTTCGATTTCAGAATTTTTTTTTTTTGGTTGGTATTTTACATTTTTATTCCAGCCTTTCTTGACTTCATAAGGGAATGACAAGCCTGTATCTGTGTCTCCTCCACCTCCTCCTTTTACTCCTCCACCTCTTTTCTAAATGTAGTTGCCCTTTTCCATATGCAATTTTTGTCTTCTGAGCATTTTCTCTGCTTTGGGACACCTTTTAAGGTGTTTTGTAATTGTTTTCTATGTGTTTGTATGTGTTTGTGTTTGCCTGCCATTGTTTTCAAAGGGGTTCGACGAACATTCGACGAACTTGCCTCCTGTGTGACGAACCAAAACACTAGCGTGGTGGCTCAACACTACTCCTGATATATAGACGCACATTGTTAATGTTTAAACTATGCTATATATACCTGCTATCTGATGATACTGTACACTTTGTCTACTTTTTATATTCTTGTCTAATCCATACTGAGCCTGTGAGTGTCTCTGTGTGACTGATGGAATATTTATGGAGATTGACAATTATCCTTTGACTGAATAGAGCTGTACATTTCTGATACAGTGCCATATATCTGATGTTATTTTGTGTCTATTTTGAGCAAAATTTTGAAGTTTGGTGGAAGAGGCCGCGGACGAGGGCGCGGTGGGGCCAGCTGGTGATGATGGTGGTCGTGCATCTGCTGGTAGTGGCAAAAGCACAATAGCAGCTAAGGCAGGAGGTTTTGAGCCTGCGTCATGGTCTGGCTCCGGAACGCCTGGAATGATACCTTTTCTGGAAGTAGGTTAACCACTTTTAAAGGCGGAGCAGGAGGAACTGGTTTTGGCTTACATTGCCGAAACAGACTCCATCAAATATGCCCGCCTCTTCTGAAGTTTCAAAAAATGCAAGCACTGAGTGGTCAAGTGCTGGCTCTTGGTCAGGAAGAACCCCTTTCCTTGTGTCCTGCACCCCCACCCAAACTGAATGAGGCAGCAGGCCACACTTCACATTAGTCCATGTAACATAGTAACATAGTAACATAGTTATTAAGGTTGAAGGGAGACTTTAAGTCCATCTAGTTCAACCCATATCCTATCCTAACTTGCCCTAACATGTTGATCCAGAGGAAGGCAAAAAAAACCCATGTGGCAACAGCTTCACATTGGGGAAAAAAATTCCTTCCCGACTCCACATACGGCAATCAGACTAGCTCCCTGGATCAACGCAATATTAAGGAGACTAGTGTATATACCCTGTAATATTATACTTTTCAAGAAAAGCATCCAGTCCCTTCTTAAATTTTAGTAGTGAATCACTCATTACAACATCATATGGCAGAGAGTTCCATAGTCTCACTGCTCTTACAGTAAAGAATCCGCGCCTGTGAGTATGCTTAAACCTTCTTTCCTCCAGACGTAGAGGATGCCCCCTTGTCCCCGTCACAGGTCTAAGAGTAAAAAGATCATTAGAAAGGTCTTTGTATTGTCCCCACATATATTTATACATTGTAATAAGATCACCCCTAAGCCTTCGATTCTCCAAACTAAATAACCCCAAGTGTAATAACCTGTCTTGGTATTGCAGACCCCCTAGTTCCCTAATAACCTTGGTCGCTCTTCTCTGCACCCGCTCCAGTTCAGCTATGTCTTTCTTATACACCGGAGACCACAACTGTACACAGTATTCTAAGTGTGGTCGCACTAGTGACTTATATAGAGGTAAAATTATGTTCTCCTCATGAGCATCTATGCCTCTTTTAATGCATCCCATTATTTTATTTGCCTTTGCAGCAGCTGCTTGACTCTGGCCACTAAATGTGAGTTTGTCGTCCACCCATACACCCAGGTCTTTTTCAGTGACTGTTTTGCCCAGTGTTTTACAATTAAGCACATAATTATACAACTTGTTCGTTCTACCCAAGTGCATGACCTTACATTTATCCCCATTAAAGCTCATTTGCCATTTATCAGCCCAAGCTTCTAGTTTACATAAATCCTCCTGTAATATAAAATTGTCCTCCTCTGTATTAATTACCCTGCAGAGTTTAGTGTCATCTGCAAATATTGAAATTCTACTCTCTATGCCCCCTACAAGGTCATTAATAAATATGTTAAAAAGAAGCGGGCCCAAAACTGACCCCTGTGCTACCCCACTGCTAACCGTGACCCAGTCCGAGTGTGCTCCATTAATAACCACCCTTTGTTTCCTATCCCTGAGCCAGCTCTTAACCCACCTACACATATTTTCCCCTATCCCCATTGTTCTCATTTTATGTATCAACCTTTTGTGTGGCACCGTATCAAAAGCTTTTGAAAAGTCCATGTACACCACATCCACTGCATTCCCTTGGTCCAGTCCAGAACTTACCTCTTCATAAAAGCTTATCAGATTCGTCTGACAGGAACGGTCCCTTGTAAACCCATGTTGATATTGGGTCATGAGGTTATTCTTCTTCAGATACTCCAGTATAGTATCTATTAGAAAACCCTCCAGGATTTTACCCACAGTTGAGGTTAAACTTACTGGCCTATAATTTCCAAGTTCAGTTTTTGTCCCCTTTTTGAATATTGGCACCACATTTGCTATACGCCAGTCCTGTGGTACAGACCCTGTTATTATGGAATCTTTAAAGATTAAAAATAATGGTCTATCTATGACTATGCTTAATTCCTGCAGTACTCAGGGGTGTATCCCATCCGGGCCCGGGGATTTGTCAATTTTAATGATTTGTAGACGCCGCCGTACTTCCTGCTGGGTTAAGCAGGTGACATTTAATGGAGAATTTTTATCCCTGATCATGTTATCCGTCATGGGATATTCTTGTGTAAATACTGTTGAAAAAAAGTCATTTAGCATATTGGCTTTTTCCTCATCCTCATCCACCATTTCACCCAGACTATTTTTAAGGGGACCAACACTATCATTTTTAGCTTCTTACTATTTATGTAGTTAAAGAATATTTTGGGATTATTTTTACTTTCTCTGGCAATGAGTCTCTCTGTCTCAATCTTTGCAGTCTTGATTTGCTTTTTACAGAATTTATTTAATCTTCTGTATTTATTTAATGCCTCATCACTACCTACTTGCTTTAATTCTCTAAATGCTTTATTTTTATCTCTTATTGCGCCCCTTACAGCTCTATTTAGCCATAGTGGTTTCCTCCTAATTCTCGCATGTTTATTCCCATACGGTATATATTGTGCACAGGTCCTATTCAGGATGCTAATAAACGTCTCCCATTTTCTTTGTGTATTTTTATGTCTCAGGATATCGTCCCAGTTAATTGCACCAAGATCATCTCTCATCCGTTGGAAATTTGCCTTCCTGAAGTTTAGTGTCCTTGTAACCCCTCTACTACACATCTTATTAAAGGATACATGAAAACGTATTAATTTGTGATCACTATTACCCAAGTGACCCTCAACCCTTACATTTGATATGCGGTCTGGCCTGTTGGTTAATATTAGGTCTAGCAGTGCCCCCCCTCTTGTTGGGTCCTGAACCAGTTGTGAAAGGTAATTGTCTCTCATCGTTGTCAGAAACCTATTACCTTTGCTGGAACTGCAGGTTTCGGTTCCCCAATGTATTTCAGGGTAGTTGAAGTCCCCCATAATAATGACTTCTCCTTTAGTCGCTGCTTCATCTATTTGCTTTATGAGGATATTCTCTGTAGCTTCCATTATTTTTGGAGATTTATAACAAACCCCTATCAGTAATTTATTATTTTTCCCCCCTCCCCTTATCTCTACCCACAGGGACTCTACATTTTCATTAGATTCATATATATTATCACGAAGGATGGGTTTTAAGGATGATTTTACATATAAACAAACGCCTCCCCCTCGCTTATTTGTACGGTCATTTCTGAACAGACTATAGCCCTGTAAATTAACCGCCCAGTCATGGCTCTCATCCAGCCATGTCTCAGATATCCCCACCATGTCATAATTATGTTCCAACAACATTAACTCCAATTCCTCCATTTTGTTGGCGAGACTTCTGGCATTAGTATACATGCACTTTATGTATCTCTCTGTACCTCTATTCTTTCTTAAATTATTAAGAAATTATTATGCCACCTCCACCCCCAATGTCACTATTTGTGCCCAGGTCTCTATCTGCACTGTCTTCCCCAAATGTAGCTCTTTCTATCATACCATGCCTGGGTTATCAAGTCAAATCGTGAATTCCCCAGTCCAAGATGAATCTGACATGGAGTGTGGGTGGCCAGCCAGAGCAGTGGGGATAATCGGTACCGGGCCGGTGTCTCACAGGGATGTGTCATGGTGGTGGTGACCCGTTCCGTGGCCCTGGGTGTCCATGCAAAGGGGTGAATTACATTTATAGGTGAATGATACGTGACGCCACCTCTGGTTTCTGATTAGATTGACCAGCACTGCAGTGTCGCTTCTGTGGGGCAGATGTTGTGGTGCAGCTAAGATGTAGAAGACCTGCACAGGTAGGGCCGTAGTCGCAGGGCAGATGAAAGAGTTGGGAGATGATGTGCAGTGCAGGATGTAGCTGATCAGTGCGCCAGGCGCAGGAGAAAGATGACAGACACAGTTGTGCAGTTCCTTTACCTGTACTTGGTAGGTGCTGTCCAGGACCCAGAGTACAGTTGGAGAATGAGTTGGTCAGCCTGGAAGCCAATTTGGATTTCTCTTTCTGCAGATAGGTAGTGTGGCCTCCGTTCTAGCGCTTATCTGAGGTACTCGCAGTGCTGAGTTCAATGAAGTTCCCCCTGTTGACTCTCTTTTGGAACTTTCTCGTATGGCTGGCAGCCATAGCCTTTTCCTTCTGGCTCACACACGTCGATGCTGGGGCCTCCGAGCCTCAGATGGGTACAGAGCATTAACAGCTGCTACTTCCTCTGGATTCTGCTGCAGGAACGTCAGTGTCCCTACAAACTCGGGGACTGGAATCCGGACCATGCGCTCTAGCTAGGAGTGAGCCTTAACTCTGCTCATCCTCCAGCTCCCCTTCTCACGTCCACACACTTTCCATTCCCTGCACAGAATGGCCTAACTTACCTCCTCCCGACCACAGAGAGCAACTCCTCAGCAGTCATGTTCAGAGGTCTCCCTGCTGGCGTGGAGTGGGAACTGTGTTGTGTGTTGGTTTAACTGCTAGAGAGATCCTTCCTTGCTCCCAAGCATGACATCACACTCCCTAGGAGGAAGGTAATGCTACTGTGGCGACCGTACTCCTGGGCACGCCACAAGTGCACTGATGCCTAGCCACTGCTAGATGATTCTGCTGGTACATTGACCCAGACTACTACATTCCCCTCACACTCTACACAGCCAGAATCTGACCCAGAGGAAACTCAGGTTCCCCTTCCCGCATACTATACTACCTTACACGGTGACAAAGAGGAAGGTGCAGATGAAAGTGCAGGTTCCTTGAGCAGGTGGGTGGCATACTCATGGGTGATGGCACTGGCACAGGGCCCCTCAAAGTACGCAACAGTGTCTCTGCCGGTGGGAGGGCAAAAGTGTCTCTGCCGGTGGGAGGGAGGGCCCAGGGCCCACCCGCCGTCAGACACACCGCCGTACTATGAGGGGCCCCGTGCCAGTGCCATCGCCAATGAGTGAGCCCCCCCCGCTTGCTCTGGATCACAGCACTTGCAAAGTTGAAATACTTACCTCTCCCTGCTCCACCGCCATGACGTCTTCCGGGTGTCCTGACAGTGATATTCTGATCAGAGAGCGCAATGACATCACATCTGTACGCCCTCTGCCTAAACAGCCAAGTGCAGTGAGATGGAAGATGGGGACGATGAGAAGTCCAGACTAGTACAGCGATTCCCTAGCGAGGAGACTTATTTAACTGTTTTCAATGTTGGGACAGCAATTTTTGGGGAGCACTATACTCTGGAGAATGATATATGGGGCCCACCATACACTGGAGCATTCCAAAGGTGGACATCAGACACTGGAGCAGCATTTACAGGGCCCATTATACACTGGAGCATTAGAAATGGGGCCCATTATATAGGGAGCATTATTTGGGCCCATAAGACAGTGGTGCTTCATCCATGGGGACCAACATATACTGTAGCATTATGTGGAGCTCATCGTATACTGTTTCAAACATTATATGGGACCAATGATTCTGTATGGAGAAATATATGGGCCTCATTTCTCTGTATAGTGCACTATGCGGTGGCCATAATACTGTATGGAGTAATACGTACTGTCCGTTTTTGGAGCGATTAAAAATGGATATCAGTCATGAGATGTAAAAAGTGAAGTATTTTTCATTGTACTATACCGCTATTTCTCTGCGGTATCGGAGCATCACGAGTTGTGGTATGTGTTAAAGGGGCGCTCTTTGGCCCAGGGCACATGAAAACCTTGAGCCAGCCCTACCCCCCACAAATTTAGTCAAATAACCCCCATTTTTCAGTGCGTAACTAGTATTATGAAGTAAATTAAGGTTGAAAAGCTTCAGTAATCAGAATTGATGTTTTTGGCATTCAAAAGGGCACTGTAGGTGTGTTTCCTGTCCTCCACTCCCTGCCGACTTTGCTTCCCCATTGACTTGCATTGGGTTTCGTGTTTCAGTCGGCCTTCGACTTTTCACGATAATCGGCCGATTTCGTTCGACCCGACTTTTGCGAAAGTGGGGTTTCATGAAACCCGACTCGACCCGAAAAAAGGCAAAGTCGCTCATCTCTACTCAATACCACAAATATGTGGAAACATGTGCGGACCAAGCATGAGCTGGAGTTACACAGACACACTGAAGTCGTAGGCCAACGTAGTGCACCACCTACCACCTCTTCTGCTCATATTGGGAACTCTTTTCCTCCAGCTCACACACAGCTGGTTCGGCTTCCTCACAGGGTCACCAAGGAAGAACCTCTGGCACTGTTGTCCGGAGACCCAGTGACATTCCACCCACAGCACCACGTTCCCAGTCATCCTCACACTCCCAGGCCACTCTACAGCCATCGATAGCACAGGCATGGGATAAAAGGCGGCCATACTCGGCAAACCATCCCCGAGCACAGGCTCTGAATGCTGGCATTGCCAAACTACTGGCTCTTGAAATGCTGTCATTCAGGCTGGTGGAGACTGACACCTTCCGGAACTTGATGGCATTGGCAGTCCCACAATGCACCATGCCCAGCCGCTTTTATTTCAGCAGGCAAGCCGTGCCTGCCCTGCAAAAGCATGTGGAGGGAAAAATAAAACATGCGCTACTAAACACCGTCAGTAGCAAGGTCCACCTGACCACCGATGCGTGGACAAGTAACCATGGACAGGGACGATATCTTTCCCATACTGCCCATTGGGTAAATGTTGTGGAGCCGGGTACAGATCTGAAGAGTGGCGCTGTACATGTTCTGCCAACTCCACGGATTGCAGGAATCCAGTCTGTACACATTGACTCCTCCTCCTACTCAAGTTCCTCAGAATCAGCGCTGCAGGAGCCTGTTGCGACCAATATAAGCACAGCCGTGGCCAAACGTCAACAGACCATACTGAAATTAATTTCTTTGAGGAGTCGAAGCCACACAGCGCAGGAGCTCTGGAATGCCATCAAGCAGGAGAGAGACGTGTGGTTTCTGCCAGCGAATCTCCAGCCAGGCTTGGTAGTGCGTGACAATGGCCAAAATCTGGTGGCAGCTCTGGGCCTAGGCAACCTCACTCACATCCCATGTCTGGCACATGTGCTGAACTTGGTCGCGCAGAGCTTTCTGAGGGACTATCCGGATCTTGATGCACTGCTGCACAAGGTCCGCATAGTGTGCGCTCACTTGCGGCGTTCCAGCACGGCAATATCGCGCCTTGCAGCTATGCAGCGCTGATTACGCTTTTCGGAACATCGCATCATATGTGACCTACGCACCAGGTGGAATTCAACGTTACATATGTTGGAGCGGTTGTGTGAGCATCAGGCAGCAGTAATGGAGTACCAGCTGCATCAGGTGCAAACAAGTCGCACTGTGCGCCGGTCACACTTCAGCACCACTGAGTGGGCCTCTATGAAGGACATCTGCCTCGTTTTGCGTGCCTTCGATGATTCCACGCAGATGGCGAGTGCAGATGATGCACTAGTCAGCATGACTGTCCCCCTTATCTGCCTGCTTCAAAAAATACTGCAATCATTAAGGGAGGAGGTTTTGGAAGAGGTGGAGGATGAGGAGTCACAATTGCCATCTGCTTCTGGACAGTCTGCGATGAGTGGTTCCTCACAAAGGCCTAGGTAGGGGACACTTTGTGAGGAGGATGAGGTGGAGTCAATGGAGGAGGAAGACATCTCTCCAGAGGAGGGAGGTACACAATGCTCTAGTCAGTATGTACAGCGAGGGAGGGGTGATGCAGAACACGCAGAGATGACGCCTCAAGCAGGGGACAGCGTTTCTTGGGCAGTTGGGAGTCTGCAGCACATGGTTGATTTCATGCTGCAGTGCCTGAAAAATGACCGCCGCATCGCCTACATTCTGAACACGGCTGATTATTGGGTGTACACTCTCCTAGATCCTCGCTACCGGGACAACTTACAAAGCCTCATAACACCATTGAACCGGGAGCGTAAAATGCGGGAGTACCAAGACACACTGGTGCAGTCCATCATGTTCTCCATTCCACCCGAGAGCAGTGCTGCTAGTGCTTTACAAAGCAGCTCTGTGTGTCGAGGCAGTGGAGGAAGCTCTGCACAAAGAGGGAGCAGAGGCAGCGCCTCAGCACAAGGCAAGACCAGTATGGCCGAAATGCGGCAAAGTTTTGTGTGTCCGCCACAAATGTCTACATCATCACAGACGGCTCCAGTCAGCAGGAGGCAACGTTTCCGTCAGATGGTGACAGACTACATGTCTTGCCCTGTCATTGTACTCCCAGACAGCTTTTCCCCCTTCAAGTTTTGGGTCTCTAAGCTGGATACATGGCCAGAGCTTAGCCAGTATGCATTGGAGGTGCTGGCTTGCCCTGCTGCCAGTGTATTATCGGAACGCGTCTTTAGTGCCGCAGGTGGTGTACTAACAGACCGTCGCACGCGACTATCCTCCGATAACGTTGACCGGCTTACTTTTCTGAAAATGAACAAGGCCTGGATCTCGCCAGAATTTGCCAGTCTTCTTCCAGAATAAATAATTGGTTGGCAACAGTATCCAGGTCTCCTGTTGGGTTCATGTTTCTACAACCTGAACTGTAATCCCTGGGCTTCAACACAGCCAGTTGTTGCTCAGAAGTGCCATCTCCACAGAGAAAAACACTAGCTCCTGTGTTAGTGGGGTTCAGTAACGCCAGCTGCTCCCCTGCTGTGTGGACGGCAAAGTCTCCTGCTCCCTCCACATTCAAACTACTACTGACTCCACTCCACTTCGGCCTCTGGCTCCACTGTCTCTAGTATTTCCCCTGGCCTCCAACCCCGCCAGTTGCTGCTCTGAAGTGGTGTCTGCACAATCTACACTTGTTCCTGTGTTACTGGGGCTCAGTCACGTCAGTTGATCCCCTGATGTGTGTCCGGCAATGTCTCCTGCTCTGTTCACATTCCCATTACTGCTGCATGATTGATCCTGGGCTTCAACACAGCCAGTTGTCTCTCGGAAGTGCTGTCTGCACAGAGAAAAACACTAGCTCCTGTGTTAGTGGGGTTCAGTAACGTCAGCTGCTCCCCTGCTGTGTGGACTGCAATATCTCCTGCTGCCTCCACATTCAAACTACATCACTTATAAAACTTGCTGCAATTAGGCCTCAGCCTGCTCCATGACTGATCCTGGGCTTCAACACAGCCAGTTGTTGCTTGGAAGTGCCATCTGCACAGAGAGAAACACATGCTCCAGTGTTATTGGGGTTCAGAAATGGCAGCTGCTCCCCTGCTGTGTGGACGGTAATATCTCCTGCTGCCTCCACATTCACACTACTACTGATTTCAAACGTGCTCCAACTAGGCCGCTGGCTCAACTCTGTCTCAAGTATTTCCCCTGGCCTCCAACCCCACCAGTTGCTGCTCAGAAGTGGTGTCTGCACAATCAACACTTGTTCCTGTGTTACTTGGGTTCAGTAACATCAGCTGAACCCCAGATGTGTGTCCGGCAATGTCTCCTGCTCTGTCCACATTCCCACTACTAGTAGTGGGAATGTGGACAGAGCAGGAGACATTGCCAGACACACCTCAGGGGAACAGCTGATGTTACTGAACCCCAGTAACACAGGAACAAGTGTTGATTGTGCAGACACCACTTCTGAGCAGCAACTGGTGGGGTTGGAGGCCAGGGGAAATACTAGAGACAGAGTGGAGCCAGAGGCCTAGTTGGAGCACGTTTAAAATCAGTAGTAGTCTACAACAGATATTAAACTTGATGAAATTAGGCCTCAGCCTACACCCTGATTGACCCTGGGCTCCAACATCGCCAGTTGCTGCTCAGAAATGTCTTTGGCACGGGTACTCCCTCCTGCCCTTCCTGGTTCCAGCACGCCTGCTGTTTCCGGGGAGTGTCAACGTCACTTTGCCACCAATACGTTGTCCTGTCGTGCTGCGATCGGGTTAGCCAAGTCTATGGTGCCTGCAGTTTAGGTGCTTCCTATGTGGGCTTTGGGTTCTGGTAATAAAGGCTGGTTCCGTAGTGCCACCCCCTTCTGGTACCCATATAGGTTCCAGTACCATCAGATGCCTCCTTCTCGGTATCCGAGTTCCAGCAACGTCTGCTGGTCCTTGGTAGTGCTTTGTAGCACAGGTACCTCCTGCTTAGAAACTATGTTCCAGCACCGTCAGCTGGTCCACGGTTGTGCCATTGGCTCTTGTTCCTTCAGCTGCCACTCTGTATTCCAGCACCGTCAGCTGGTTCTCGGTAGTTCCATTGACTCTTGTAGCTTCTGCTACCCATCCGGGTTCCAGCACCATCAGCTGGTTCTCGGCAGTGTCTTTGGCACGGGTACTCCCTCCTGCCCAGCCTGGTTCCAGCATGCCTGCTGTTTCTGGGTAGTGTCAACATCACTTTGCCACCGACTCGTTGTCCGGTCGTGCTGCGGTCGGGTTAGCCGAGTCTATGATGCCTGCAGTTTAGGTGCATCCTATGTGGGCTGCGGGTTCTGGTAATAAAGGCTGGTTCCATAGTGCCAATAGGACAAGCACCCCCTGTAGGACTGTGGGTTTCGGTAACTGCGGCCTGCTTGCGGCCTTGAAACTTTGTTTATCATGGGTACCTTCTGCTACACATCCGAATTCCAGCACCGTCAGCTGGTTCTCGGCAGTGCCTTTGGCCGAGGTGCTTCCTTCTCAGTATCCGAGTTCCAGCAACGCCTGCTGGTCCTTGGTAGTGCTTTGTAGCACAGGTACCTCCTGCTTAGTAACCGTGTTCCAGCACCGTCAGCTGGTCCACGGTTGTGCCATTGGCTCTTGTTCCTTTTATGCTGCCCCTCTGGGTTCCAGCACTGTTTGCTGGTCCTCGCTAGTTCCATTTGCTCTTGTGCCTTCTGCTAACCACCCGGGTTCCAGTACCGTCAGCTGGTTCTCAGCAGTTCCTCAGCCTTCTTGTACCTTCTGCTACTTTTCCAAGTTTGAGCTTGTGGAAATGGTTTTTGGTTCTCACTCTGGATCTCCCTGACTACGACCCTGAAGATGACGACCCTGAAGACCACACCGAAGAAGACCAAAAAGGTGACCCTGAAGAAGATGACCAAGAGGACAAAGAACATGAAGACAACCACCAAGATGCAGAACAACAAGAGACAGAAGACTAAGAAGCAGAAAAACAAAAAGCAGAAGAACGTTAAGCATAAGACTAAAAATCAGAGCAAATGATATTATCTAAATTATAAGCAGAAGAAGACTAAGCAGTGTATGGGGGTGAGTCCGTTCCTCCTCGTGGTGCCCCTGGAAAATGCCTGCTGCTGCAGGCCAAACTGAACGCGGACAAATCCTGTTGTAAATCTTTTGTGACAGGCAGAACGGAAGGTGTAATCTTCAAACTTTTATAGATAACAACTACAGGAATGCCTGTCACAAATAAGAATATGATGAAGAAGAAGAATAGGAAGAAGGTGAAGAAGTAGAATATGAAGAAGAATAATAGTTGAATAAGAAGAATATGAAGAATGTAAAACAAAAGAATAATAGGAAGAAGGTGAAGAAGAAGAAGATGAATAAGGTGAAGAAGAAGTTGATGAAAAAGATGCTGCTGCTGAGGATGATGAAGGAGAAAGTGTGGGAGAAGTAAAAAAGAAGATGAAGAGCATGGAAGTAGTGAAACATACATATCTGACAAAATATAAAAGAGGTTAACATAGTCAATATCATTGTAACTCCGAACGTCTTTAAAAAAAAAAAAATTCCTGCTATTCCATTTGATTGGGCTAAACCTCTATGGCTTTAATGTCTCCTACACCTCCCACAATACATTCTACATTATTATTAGTTGTTTTTCTTCATGTAGAATTAACCTACAAGGAAAGAAAGGGTTTTTTTTAATTCCGATATTTCTGTCCCATTGACTTGAATGGGACTTCCGTGATCGGAATCGGCGATACCCGATACTTTTTGGATATCGGCAGATCCAATCCGATCCGATATTTTTCAATATCGGATGGTATCGCTCAACACTACTCTTGATATCTTCCCATACGTAATCTCTGGTGCTCCTAAGACCTCAACCTCTCCTCCACACTCGTACATTCCACACCCAATCGCCTCCAAGACTTCTCCCGAGCATCCTCATTCCCCTGGAATGTTTGATTATCTCCCACATTTGGAACTTGAAAACCCATCTCTTCAGGAAAGCTTACAGCTTGCAATGACTCTGCTGACACCTTACCACCAAAGGAAATGTTGCAACCTCATAACAAACAGTCTCTTCCACATTACCATGTTAACTGTAAGTCGGCAAGGGCAGGGCTGTTTAGTCCTGTGAACCAGTCTGTCAGTGTTAGTCTGCTCATTGTAATTTATATTTCTATTTTGTGTGTTACACCACGGAATCCATGGTGACCTAAAAATAAACAGTACCAATAGTAGTAATAATAATTATAGTCTATGGGGCTAATCAACTGCCTATTTTGCAGATTAAACTCGCCCATTCAAGTGAATGGGTTCTGTCATGATTATGTTGTCGAGTATCCCGGGACCAGGGGCTCCTTCCCTGTTCCTAACACTAAGGGGCACCATAGCTCGTCCTGTTCCCCAGATTACTTCTGATAGGGCAGATGCCGGGGCCACGTACCTTGCCTTAGCTCCTGAATCCACCCTCAGTCTGCACCTCTCCCCCACCCAGGGAAGAGGGGAGTAGTAGTGCACCGTAATACACCAACCAGACATACCAAGGAAATATGAACAAGGTTAACGGAAAATACCAAAAATACATATATACACACACATATAACAGATATATGCACCCAGGAGTAGAGGATAGGGTTAAACCAAAGTAGGAGAAGAAAGGGAATAATCACACACTCAAAACCAAGCAACAGTCACTGATAAATCCACCTACCGCCTACTCAAATAACCATCAACAACTACTTCAAGCCATGCAGCAAAAGCTACACTGATGATGAGTGTTATCCAAGGCACAGATTATATAGGAGATGGGAGTGTCTAACAGTGCACAGCTGAGAGTCTAAACTCTCCAAGAGGTCTGAACAGAGCAGATTAACTCCTGCACTGCCCAAAGAAATTTACACCATTTAATATGAAGGTGAAGTGCTTCTATTCAGCTCAGGAGTAGGAGAAATCCAACGCTGCGTTCTTCTGGCATCTCTCTGAAAAAATGGATAACACTCAAAAACCATCTTTTTTATTACTTGTCTAATGGGATGAAAAATCTTTGAAAAAATGTTCTGCATGGCCATCCAGTACATGGTTTCAAAAGGTTATTGGAGTGCATGTAACATTGGTGCAGGGCAGGCCTTGCATTCAGTGCATAAGCAAATAGTATGGGAGACACACTTCCTTCTAATGGGAACAATTTTGTCATGAGGCCCTCAAGTACATGTGCTGAAACTGTTATTAGGGTGCATGTAACTTTGGAGCAGGCCAGGTCTTGCATTCAATGCAACATTTTTTTCGGGATGCCCTCCTGTATGTCTTGTGAAAGGGGTATTGGGGTGCGTCGTAATTTTTGGCAACTTAACCATTCACTGCATAGACAATAACAGTATATGAGAGCCACTGTTTAATAATGGCCCTTTAAGAAGATTAATGCCGCCTGATGCCCCTCTAAAAATAGGCTCTGTGACTTTAAGAGTCCCTCCTTCATAAATGAAACAAGATGTGTCTGCTTATGTGTCACACAACACATGGCCAGCTAGGGTTGTTAAATGTTACAATGACATTTCCCAGTGAATGCATTTGTATTGATTGAAAGCAAGGCTAAAGTTGAAAAGCGCATCAAAAGCACTGCGTGTGAACATAGCAAAAGTTGGGGAGGAACATTTTTGTTTGGGGTTAGTTATTTTGCCTTATATACAAGCAATTACCTTGGAAAGGATGTTCTTTAGCATATTTCCCAGCAAAACCCATTTTGGTTTAGTTTTTGTATGTTTTTGGTGTGCCTGTAATAATGGTGTGCAACTGTGACAGCATTGTTTAAAGCTGTGACCTAGGAGTCAGAAATGCTTCCAAGGACATTTGCCATGATGTTCCCATGTCATTTGAGCAGTGTTTCCATTATTTTCAGATGTTTTTAAACCTTAAAAGGACCCCTGGGGGGATCACGTTAAAAATGCACGGGTCTCCCATAGACTTACATTGGGCTCGCTGTTCTGTCCGAGTACCCGAGTATTAAAAAATTGCTCAACCCGAGCAACGAGCACCCGAGCATTTTAGTGCTCGCCCATCACTAAACATAACCATAGATGGATAAGAGGTGGTTGATCTGATACTGATTTCCAGCTTCAGAATTCACCTTGATTATGCGAGATAGTGGAGACAACATAGACAGGTCAGCTTATTCTTCTTGTCCTACTATGTTTCTGCTGTCCTGTAAATTTTGCTGCTCCCGATCATCTCTGAGTCGGCACTAGAGTTAGGCCTGACCAGTGGCTGTAGCAAAGAAAGAGGCAAAAGACTGCAAGAAGGAGTCCAAACCACTGATAGCTAAATATACGTAGTTCAAAAGTGGTCTTCTAAAACTGAGCGGGTATTGAGATGTTTTCTGGACCTAGGCAGCTATTATCAAAGATTTACTAAAGATTTTGCCCAAATTCCTGTACTACTCCATGAATTAATGAGAGGAATAACTGCAGGAGCAAAAACTAAAATCATATCATGAGGAAAAAAAAATGACTTTGTCAAACCCTTTATACTATACATTGATGATAGCTCACATAGACTGGGAGCAGTATTAAAGGAAAAAAAAAGGAGAGAAGCCAGCGCTGCTTATGGTCAGAACGCAATACATAAAGCGCATATGCACATATTCATTTCTAACTGTATTTCAAAATGAGACATTTAGCAAAAAATTGATCAATCTTTTGAGCTACCCCGCCACACCAAGGCAATCTCATATGGGGTAGTCTTACTCTACGTTTTTTTATATACGCTGTGCCATTGCGGCCTCCTGTCTGGACCTGGTTGGCCTTTATCTACGCTCACCTTTTCTGGCTTCATGGGAGTGATTCAGAAACGCTTCAGGTACAGTTTGCATTTAATATGGTCTTGCCTTTAATACTTTTAGGAGGCCTCAATGGCACAGCGAATATAAAAAACGTAGAGTAGGACTGCCCCATATGAGAATGCCTTGGCATGGTGGGGTGGCTCAAATGATTGATCAATTTTTTGCTAAATGTCTCATTTTGAAATACCGTTAGAAATTAATATGTGCATATGCACTTTATGTATTGCATTCTGACCACAAGCAGCGCTAGCTTCTCTCCTTTTTTACAGTATTAAAGGGAACCTGTCACCATCAAAAACACTATTAACCTGCAGATATGGGCTTAATCTGCAGGTTAATAGCGTTATAGCGTTACTAACCTGCATGGCGCCTGCACATAGCCAAATGTTCTGGGGAGAAAATTAACTTTATTCTACCCTGCTGGTGCTGGTTCAGTCACTGCTCTGATAATACTGGGGCTGTGGTTTCAGCTGCCACTCTGTATTCTCAGAGCAGTGACTGAACCAATGCCTGCGCCACCCCAGTGACTAAATCCAAATGCTGCAGGTGAGAATAAAGTTAGTTTTCTCCCCTGAGTTTGTCAGGCGCCGGGCAGGTTAGTAATGCTATTAACTTGCAGACTAAGACCATAGCTGCAGGATAATAGTGCTTTAGCTGGTGACAGGTTCCCTTATAGTTATTGCTAGGTTCTTTAGAAGGACGTAGATCTGGGGATTTATTCTGACAGAATTTTATAGGCTGAACTGGATGGACTAATGTCTTTTTTCGGCCTTACTAACTATGTTACTATGTTACTTTCACTTAAGAGTAAGACGGCTCTGAAAGAGTAAGGCTATGTGCACACGTTGCAGATTCACCTGCGGTTTTTTCCTCGCGGAACCGCAGGTAAAGTGACCTGCGGTTTTCCTGCGGTTTGGTCTACTATGTTAAAGGTGTGAAACCGCTGCGGAAACCGCCCAAACAATTGACATGCTGCGTTTTGTAAACCACAGCAAAACCACGCGGAAAAAACCGCACCGTCAACACAGAGTTTTCGAAAACCCATAGGGTTTCATTGTACTGTACTTGGTCTGCGGAACTGCTGCGTTTCCGCAGGGCCAAAACCGCTGCGGAAACGCAGCAGAATCCGCACCGTGTGCACATAGCCTTATTGCTTATGCCAGTAGAGCAATGCGAGAGTTGGGTCACAGAACCTGCTGGAGTCATTGCATCAAGAACCACCACACACAGACTTATCCAGAACATGGGCTACAAGTGTCGCATTCCTTGTGTCAAGCCAATCATGACCAATAGACGATGCCAGAAGCGTCTTACCCGGGCCAAGGAGAAAAAGAACTGGACTGTTGCTCAGTGGTCCAAGGTGTTGTTTCAGATTAAAGTAAATTTTGCATTTCATTTGGAAATAAAGGACCCAGAGTCTGGAGGAAAAGTGGAGAGTCACACAAGCCAAGCTGCTTGAGGTCTAGTGTGAAATTTCCACAATCAGTGATGGTTTGGGGAGCCATGTCATCTGCTGGTGTAGGTCCACTGTGTTTTATCAAGGTCAGGAAACTTTAGAGCATTTCATGCTTCCCTCTGCTGACAAGTTTTTTGGAGATGGAAATTTCCTTCTCCAGCAGGACATGGAACCTGTTCACACTACCAAAAGTACCAATATCTGGTTTAAAAACAACAGTATCACTGTGCTTGTTTAGCCAGAAAACACTCCTGACCTTAACCCCATAGAGAATCTATGGGGTATTGTCAAAAGGAAGTTGAGAGACACCAAACCACACAATGCCACAGGCTGATTGCCTCCATGCCATGCCGCATTGATGCAGTAATTGAGGCAAAAGGAACGCCAACAAATTATTGAGCTCATTTACTGAACATACATTTCAGTAAACCAACATTTTGGATTTTAAAATAATTTTTCAAGCTGGTGTTATAAAGTTTTCTAATTTACTGAGATAATGACTTGTGGGTTTTCATTGGCTGTGTGCCATAATCATCAACAATAACAGAAGTAAACACTTGAAGTAGATCACTCTGATTGTAATGACTCTATTTATACTGTACTTATGCAAACTTATCTTGGGTGGGAAGACTGATTACTTTTCACGCATGAAACAGGAGGAAAAACTTTACATTTCTTGGACCTGACAATTACATTTGGAGATGGTAGTTAAATCCACATTTATATCTATTGAAAGCCCACATCTACTAAAGGATTTCTACATTGGAACAGCTGGCACACCTGGACATTAAGGCTGGTATACCTACTGGGCAATTCTTGACAGCTCGTCGAAACTGTTCTGAAAATGAGAGTTTCCACAAAGAATGTCAGAATCTTTTTAGAAGAATTATAGACAGAAGATATCCCAAGAGAGTTCTACATAGAGCATATAATCTAGCAAAATTGACACAGAGGGATGACCTTTAGGCCCCAAAGGTGAAAGAGAAAACAGACAAACAGATCAGATTTATCAGTACTTATGATGAGCAGGCAGGAGGCGCTTTCAGTATTTTACGGAAATACTGGCCAGTTTTGTGAGCGGATCTGGACGTGAAGGACATTATTGATGAATGCGCCTTAATGACCTATCGAAGAGGACAGACCGTACGTGAACAACTCACACACAGTCACTTCTCAGTGGTTAGTAGGCCCCCAGACAATTAAAAGGGGCTGCTGATAAGTCTTTGGATTTGTGATCTTTTGTTTTTCTATGGTAACAAATGTTATATCACATGAAAGCCTTATGTGTCTAACAAATGTTTTCAAAATTTTGTGTTTTTAGCTTATGGCAACAGTGTTCTACGCACACAGGAGAAAATAATGGCGGACAACAGATCAGAAAAGCATGCGAGTGAAGATTTACCAGACCAATTGTCAGCATTTCCAGACTGATAAGAAATTCCTCGATTGACTGGTCACTATGGACGAGTCCTGGATTTATTTGTATGACCCTGAAACCAAAGAGCAGTCAAAAGAGTGGAGGCACAGTGGTTCTCCTCGTCCAAAGAAGCTTAGGGTGCAAAAATCAGCCACTAAGGTGATGGCGTCTGTGTTCTGGGATAAGGAAGGCGTGCTGCTAGTGGACTACCTTCAAAAGGGTTCCACCATCAATGCATGATGTCAATGAATTTTTGGACCAATTGAAGGCAGCTCTGAAGGCCAAAAGGTACGGCAAGCTGTCCAAATGAATCTTGTTCCTGCAAGACAGCGCCTCTGCTCACACTGCACAAGCGACCAAGGCAAAACTGGCAGAGGTGGGCTTCCAGCTGGTTGACTACCACCTTATTCACCAGATCTAGCTCCATCTGACTATCATCTGTTTCCAAACCTGAAGAAACACCTCAAGTGTAGAAAATTTCACACCATTTCTGATGCCATGGCTGTTACAGATTCCTGGTTTGAGGCACATCCGAAATCCTTCTTTTTGCAATGCTTACAGAACTTGGAATACCGATGTAAGAAGTGTGTTGACATCAGTGGAGAGTATGTAGAATAGATGTAAAATTTCATCATCCAATCTTGTTTCTTTCTGGGTAAAGCCAAAGACTTTTCAGCAGCCCCTCGTAGACTGGTTCTCGCCCATGCAATTCTTGCACATTTTGTAAATTTCTTCCTTATGTAAAGGATTTTGTTAATCCTCCTGATGGATGCAAGTTTGTCATTTATGATAGAATCAATTGCAAAACAAAAGATGTGATATATGTGGCCATGTGCCCATGTCCTAAATTGTACATAGGAAAGACTATTCAAGAACTAAGGAGGAGGATCTCAATACATGTGAGTAGGATTAATACAGGAGCGAATACTCATTATCACAACACATGAGAACAATATGTACCTCTGATCCACTTCACCTTCGTTTTCGGGGTATCAGGCATATGAATTTAGGTCCCAGGAGATGAGATTTAAATAAGCTCTTATTACAAGAAGAATCAAGATGTATCTTTAGTCTTGATTCTCGTAGCCTCAAGACTCTTAATGAGGGCTTTACATATACAGCCTTCCTATAGAAAATACATTTTACCTACCTCACTGAAAGTTAAAATAAATAATAAAATAAAGGAATTAATTAAGTGTAATTAATATTGTTATGTGATTCCATTGATCATTAGGTTCATCCTACCAATTGCAGTCAATGAGCTAATGGACTTTAAAATAACTACCATTATGCTTTTTCTTTACTGACCTTACATTCCTCAAGTTTGATCAAATAATTGCTATACAATATAATAATATTTCTAACATTAATATTATAGATAATTGGATTTACTTAAATATAGAATGAAATACAAATAGCATATATATTACCTAGCTGAAGAGCCCGGCGTTGCCCGGGCATAGTAACTAACTGTGATTAGTTGTAACAAATTATAACGATTATATTGCACATAAATTATTATTATTATTATTATTTATTTATATAGCACCATTGATTCCATGGTGCTGTACATGAGAAGGGGTTACATACAAATTACAGATATCACTTACAGTGAACAAACTAACAATGACAGACTGATACAAAGTGGAGGGAGGACCCTGCCCTTTTGGGCTTACATGTTACAGGATGGTGGGGAAGGAGACAGTAGGTTGGGGGGTTGCAGCAGTTCCGGTGTTGGTGGAGGTGATATCACCGGTAGTGGTGAGAGAGAAGGAGGTAGCGGGGTCATTGCAGGCTGTAGGCTTTCTTGAAGAGGTGGGTTTTCAGGTTCCGTCTGAAGGATCCAAATGTGGTTGATAGTCGGACTTGTTGGGGCAAAGAATTCCAGAGAATAGGGGCTATTCGGGAGAAGTCTTGGAGGCGGTTGGGTGAGGAGCGAATAAGTGTGGAGGAGAGAAGGAGGTCTTGGGAGGACCGGAGATTACGTGAGGGAAGTTATCGGGAGATTAGTTCAGAGACATATGGGGGAGACAGGTTATAGATGGCCTTGTAGGTCAGAATTAGTAATTTGAACTGGATACGCTGAGGGAATGGGAGCCAGTGAAGAGATTTGCAGAGGGGAGAAGCGGAGGAGTAGCGATAAGAGAGATGAATTAGTCGGGCGGCAGAGATAAGGATGGACTGGAGAGGTGCGAGGGTGTTAGCAGGGAGACCACAGAAAAGGATATTGCAGTAGTCGAGGCGGGAGAAGATGAGGGCATGCACAAGCATTTTAGTAGATTGAGGGTTGAGGAAAGGACGGATTCTGGAAATATTTTTGAGCTGGAGGTGACAGGAGGTAGAAAGAGCTTGGATGTGCGGTTTGAAGGACAGGGCAGAGTCAAAGGTTACTCCGAGGCAGCGGACTTCTGGTACTGGGGAAAGTGTGATGTCATTAATTGTTATAGCTAGGTCAGGTAAAGAAGATCTGTGAAATGGAGAAAAGATGATGAGTTAGATTTGTCTACATTGAGTTTGAGGAAGCGAGAGGAGAAGAAGGATATGGCTGATAGACACTCTGGGATTCTGGACAGCAGAGAGGTGACGTCTGGGCCAGAGAGGTAGATCTGAGTGTCATCAGCATAAAGGTGGTAGTGGAATCCGTGGGACTTTATGAGTTGCCCCAGACCAAGTGTATAGATTGAGAAGAGTAGGGGTCCTAAAACAGAGCCTTGGGGGACTCCAACAGAGAGAGGGTGGGATGAGGAGGTGGTGTGGGAGTGGGAGACGCTGAATGTGCGGTTGGAAAGGTATGAGGAGATCCAGGTTAGGGTAAGGCCTTTGATGCCAAAGGAGGAGAGGATCTGTAGTAGGAGGCAGTGGTCAACTGTGTCAAATGCAGCAGACAGGTCTAGAAGCAGGAGTATAGAGTATTGTCCATTTGATTTGGCTGTAAGTAGGTCGATGTCACTGTATGTCATCTCCTCCTGTATATAGTGTATACCTGTATGTCATCTCCTCCTGTATATACAATATACCTGTATGTTGTCTCCTCCTGTGCATAGTACATACCTGTATGTCCTCTCCCCTGTACAGTATATAGTATATAGCTGTATGTCATCTCCCCTGTATATGGTGTATACGTGTGTGTTATCTCCTTCTGTATATAGTATATGCCTGTATGTCATCTCCCCTGTATACAGTATATACTTGTATGTCATCTCCTCCTGTATATAGTATATATCTGTATGTCATCTCCCATGTATATACTGTAGTATATACTTGTATGTCATCTTCTATTGTATACAATATATACTTGTATGTCATTCTCCTCCTGTATATAGTGTATACCTGTGTGTCAGCTCTTCCTGTATATAGTATATACCTGTGTGTCATCTCCTCCTGTATATAGTATATACTTGTATGTCATCTCCCCTGTATACAATCAAAAAGGAAGGAACCACTGAACAAAGAATGAGAAAAGTGGGACAAGAGATTAACTTTTTTATTTTTCAGTCAATATGGCCATGTGAGGGCTTGTTTTTTGCAGGACGAGTTGTTCTTTTGAACGACACCATTGGTTTTACCATATCGTGTACTCAAAAACCTCTGGTTGTCATGCCGACACACTGGTGACCCACGAACACGTGACGCAGGTCACCGGTGAGCGTATTTCCGACCCGATGGCCGGAAGGCTTGTTATATGCCGCTGTCAGAGTTTGACAGCAGCATTTATCTAGTTAATAGCCGCAGGTGGATCGCGATTCCGCCCACGGCTATTGCGGGCACGTCAGCTGTTCAAAAAAGCTCTGCAAAGGAATATGTGGATTTCGTCCGCGCTGCCCAAATGATGAAATTCCAGAAGGTTAATAAAGTTTGACAGTGGTTTATTCTACGCGTTTCAAGGTTTTTTGCAACCTCTTCTTCAGGAAATACCACATGAAGCATACATAGGTGGTGCATTAAGTACACACAGATTGCACCACTTAAAGCACCACCTATGTATGCTTCATGTGGTATTTCCTGAAGAAGAGGTTGCAAAATCCACGTATTCCTTTGAAGAGTTCTGTTTCATATAGTCGGTGACCGACTTGTGGATCTGCAGAAGCCCTTATCTATACATGCTTTGAATACCTACTACCAGGTGAGCAGTTTTTTGTCAAACCGCTTACTTTATTTGTGGGATAAGACCCTATATTGCGCTTGTGTCTCCCTCTTTCCTCACAATACTAGTTCAAAAAGCTTGACATGTCCAGGCTCTGAGGTGGGCTCACCGCCGGAGCCCACTTCAAAGGGGGAGATGCGACATGCGCCGTACTAGTATGGCACATGTGACAAAGGGGATATATATATAAGATTAGATATATATAGATAGATAGATAGATAGATAGATAGATAGATATAGAGAGAGAGAGAGAGAGAAAAAAAAATTGAAAAAACAGCAAAAAAAAGGAAACAAAATTCGGGCGCAGGCTCTCCAGGTACATACCAAACCTCCAAATAGTCCATCAAGAAAGAAAGCAGCACACCATTGTAGTTTTCAATAAAGTGCTTTTTTAAGAGCCCATATGGCTATGTGCCCAGGCAGCAACATTTTGGTTCAATGTTGGAGGAAATCCAGCCCTTGTTCAATTTTAGAAGAGTTAGCCTGTCTGAATTTTTAGTTGACAGCCGTGTGAGCCTGTCCATTATGATTGCACCAGTCGAGCTAAAAACACGTTTAGATAATACATTTGCAGCAGGGCATGGCAACACCTCCAAGGCATACAAGAAGAGGTTGGGCCAAGTGTGCAGCTTGAATAACCAATAGTTAAAGGACACTGAAAAATCAGGAAGGATGCTGGTATGGTCACTTAAGTAGTCCTTTGCCATCTTGGTCAACTTCTCCCTCCTTGTCATAGTTACACTCACAGATAGCCCTTGCTGATGTGACGTATTCATGAAAATGGTCCAGTTCGTGAGCATTCCCTCCCTGAGTTGCACCTGGTGTGCGTGGCCCTCCCATGTAATCCTTGTGGGTGAAAAGAGTCAGTACCTCTGCCAGCAGCATTGTCTGAGGGTAATCTTTTCAGCAAGTCTTCCGCTACGGCCCTTTGGCATGCATGCACTGAAAATGTCACGGAGTGACTGGCCCAGTGTGACACGACCCAGAGATTGGTTGGTCACCAAAAAATTAAGCGACTCAATGCTGATGGAATAGGGGAAAGGAAGACCCTGACAATAGGGAACCAGGGATGGCCACCTCCCTAGCTCCAACCTGAGCCTGTCCCTGCTCTCAACTAATTCCCTATGCAGGTCCTTACCCCTGTCAGGATACCTCGTTGCAAAACTGTCACCTTAAACTGCCCTTGCTAGTGTACTTGCTGACTTAGGATGCTAGCCTAGCCACTACAGGAAAGAAACAAAAGGGGAGGGGAACAGACACAAAAGGGACGAGGTAACAAAAACACAGCACTTAGCTTTTCTGCACCACTGGAAACTCCACACCACGGAAAGCACAACAACAGGACTCCAATACACCAGAATTGGCTGAACACCAGAGAGCTGCTTCTGCTTGGCCGGAATCCAGAAAGGACCTGTATCACCAACAGTCAGCTGATGCATCAGGTGACCTTTTGAAGGAAGGTGGGCGTGGTCACCACAGATATCAGCAAACCAAACAGCAATGTAATTACACCAGCAGGCCACCGTGGGGAGAAACTGACATTAACCCCCGATGACCTGAAAGGAAAAAAATTTAATATGAAACGCCAAATCTGCCACAGATCCAAAAAAGGATCGTGACAGAAAATGGCACGTCTGCCTCCGACATGAGGGAAGGAAATTTCTCCTTATACCATTGGTCAAGAAAGGTGCCCAGCCAGTATTTCATGTTGGACAAAATGTGTTCAATGCCAGGGTTTGGGAACGGCATCTGGACATGAACTGTGCCATGTGTGGCAGACTATAAAGAATCAAAATTTCAGTGTCCTCACCAGGATGAACACTAACCTTCCTCTCTTCCTCACGACGCATCACCTCTTCCTCCTTCTCTTCTTCAGGCCAACCATGCTAGACAGGCATGAAGTTGGGATTGGGAGTCCCCTCTGTAGCGCAGACCAAAAACTCCTGTTCTTCCCCATCTTTCTTCTCCTGTTCCTCGTCATCACTCAATGTGGCCTGAGAATATTGTGTGAGGCTGGGCTTTGTAGTATCAGCCACTGTAAAATCTTGCTCCATAGCCACCTGCTTGGCATTCAAAGCCTCCTCTTTAAGATTCTGCATTGAACATTGTAATAGGCAGAGCAGCGGGATTGTTATGCTGATAATATCGTCATCAGCGCTCACTATCTTGGTGCAGTACTCAAAGTTTTGAGGAACCTCACATTTGTCAGCGATCCACACCTACTCGGCAGTTGTTATGTGTGGGCGCTGAGTGTGACTTACGGGCATTGAGAAATTCAGACACTGCCATCTGCTGCTCACTAAGCCTTGCCACCTTATGGAAGGTCGAATCCCAGCATGTCGGCATATCACAAATCAGTCAGGGACGAGGCAAATTAAAGCGCTGCTGCAGCGAAGCAGGACCAGTGAAAGTCTGAGATGACTTTCAGAAATGTTGGCAGACTCGGCGTGCCTTGGCAAGTAGGTCCGGCAAGTCAGAGTATGTTTGAAAAACTGTTGTACAACCAGGTTCAAAAAGTGGCCTGTGCATGGAACGTGTACCAGCTTGCCGAGCTTTAAAGCCGCCACCAAGTTATGCCCACTATCGCACACAACCAGATCTGGTTGGAGGGTCAGCGGGTAGAGCTACTGATCAGTTTTATCTTTTATCCCTTTTAACAGCTCTGCTGTATTGTGAGCTTTATCACTTAAACAGATGATCTACAGCAGACCCAGCTGTTGCTTCGCCAAGACAGTGCTGCAAACCTCCCAGCTGGGAAGTAATGGAGAGGCTATTTCCGCTGATGAGAAGGAGGAGAGACTGGGAATCGAGTATCGTGGGGCTGCCGCTGCCAAGAGGTCATGGAAAGACTCAGTTCCCACAAGCTGAAATGGCAACATTTCCAGGGCTAGCAATCCAGAAGGGGTAGTGGCTTCATCCTCAGACACAGATTTTTGTACCCATGCGTTCAGCCCACCTACTGGGGTGCTTGGCTGCCATGTGCTTTTACATGCTGGTGGTGCTCAGGTTGGCAATTTCCTTTCCTCTTCTTAGCTTGGGATACTACTAATTACAGTTGTTTTGTCTGAAGTACTTTCAGTAAAAAACTGCCATACAGGGGAACAATGCACTCTTAGCCTGTTATCTAGCCGAGTGGGGGAGGCAATGTGGAACAGTTGGCCAAGTTCTCCCTCTGGTCAAACCACTACCTCTTTTTGGCTGGTTTTAGTACTACAGATGCAACCCTCTATGCACTGCTGTGCTTGCTAGGCGTGCCAGGTTGGATCAGTGGCCTCATCATCGACCATGTCGTCTTCCAATTCATCAATCTGATCCTCCTTCTGTGTTGCAATTTTAGGCTGACCTGATGGCAACTGTGCATCATGATTATCCTCCAACTCTTCAGACATGAATTGACGTTTCTCAATGTGGCTTTCTCCTGGCCGTGGGTGCTCAAATGTTTGGATATCACTGCACTCCACCCCCTCATGACCCCCTTGAAAGGTGCACGTTGAAAGGCCTGAAAAATTAGAAGGGAATGTAAACAGTTCCTTGGAGTGGCCAGCGTTGGGGTCATATGTCTCCTGGCATTCTTGGGGGAAGGAAGGAGGACCAGGTTGAGCAACTTGGCTACTGAGACTGGACTGTGTGTGGGTGTAGTGCACTGACCAAATTTTGACAGGGAGCTAGAACGAGATATAGTCAGCTTTTGATATGTCACACGGCCTTGGCGGGCAGCACCAAATCCACATCCCTTTACATCTCCCTTGACATTTGCTTATGTCTGCATGGATTGCGCAAGCCGCACAACTGCTAGATTAAATTACACTATTTATTTAACCAATAAAAAATTAACATTTTTTTATATTTTCTTGGTGACACACATCAACAGCAGACTAAGAAAAATTATTGCAACTGGTAAATTGTGATGTTTGCTTATCTCTGCACGGATTGCGCAAGTCACACAATTGCTTGATAAAAATACACTATTTATTTAACCAATAGAAAATTAGTATTTTTTATATTGCCTTGCTGAGACATGGCAATGTGGCACCCCAGGAGTCCGGTTGCCCCAGTGGCATTGCCTCCCTCCCGGGGGGGGTGATGTCAGGCTTGAAAGCAAGGAGGGATTCACTGGCCAGGTACAATAGCATACAACACTTTCCTACTCCAGATCAGAAGATCAGAAGGGGGAGCTCTAAACCCTGTTTCAGTGGAGCTTTCCAGCAAGTTCGGGGCTGGGGGTGGAGTTAGTTTTAGTCAGTCTGTGGGAGACAGAGAGGAGAGTGGACGTGAATGAAAGACCTGAGGAGTGGCGCTAGAGATAAACTCACCTCAGGGTCAAGTGCTAAAGACCGGACACTGGAGTCCATGGCTGTGTGGGTGCTGAAGCCCTGACAGCTAAATCCGGGGGGGCAGGGGATTGCAGGTCCCCTGACACCACCATAACACCTGAAGGCACAGCAGCAACAGACCAGAGCCGGAGCCACAGTGAAGTAGTGACCCCTGCAACAGGCTCAAGCTGCCTGCTATACAGGCAAGAACTAAAGGAATAGAAAAGAGCAGATGGTTGAGCACAGCTTTAGGTGGCAAGGACCTTAGCATACAGCACAATAGGGAGGCCTACTCTGAATCCACCTGGCTATATGGATCCCAAAATGCTTCCAGGCTGAACGGATCTCCAATACCAGCTGTAATCGGTGTCCTGGACTACATCACGAACTGTGAGTAAAAGACTGAAGACTGCAGTTTGCTGTGTCCTTCCCTTTATTTGCTGTGACACCTGCTCTGTACTACAATCACCATCATCTCCATATATCACACGATACAGCCCTGGAACTACTCCACCTCTGGGGAGCTGTACCGACTCTGCTGCACTACCATCAGCCCCAGTGGTCTCCTTAGCAGCGTCGGCTAACACCTTTATTGCCGAACACCACAGGTAGCATCACAAACTACAAACTATACTTTATAAACTTTAATTCCCCTTTCCATCATCTGAAGGCAATTGTCTATGCTGTGAAGATATGAGATGTGCAGCATTTGAAACAACGGATGCTGGAAGCCTGTGCTAGCATTTCTTCTGCGGTGTTGTTATCAGTGTGTCAAGAGTGGGAGAAGAGGGTTGCATTGACAATTCAACACAATGGGCAGCACTTTGAACACATTTTATAAGTGGTCATAAACTTGTAACTAACTCATGAAAGAATAAAGTTATGTTAAAACCAAGCACACATTTGTTTTTTTTGTGAAATTCTCAATAAGTTTGATGTGTCACATGACCCTCTTCCCAGTGGAAAAAATAAAGTTGGATCCAAAATGGCCGACTTCAAAATGGCCACCATCGTCACCACCCATCTTGAAAAGTTTTCCCCCTCCCATATACTAATGTGCCACAAACAGGAAGTTGAAATCACCAACCATTCCCATTTTATTAGGTGTATCCACGCTGAACTTTGCTCCCATCTCTCATCTAACCTGCCCTTTGACAATCTACAATCTGGTTTCCACCCCCCATCACTCCACTGAGACAGCCCTGATCAAAATTACTAACGACCTACTTATAGCCAAAGCGAACGGACAATACTCTATACTCCTCCTTATAGACCTGTCCTCTGCCTTCGACACAGTTGACCACTACCTCCTACTACAGATCCTCTCTTCCTTTGGCATCAAAGACCTTGCCCTATCCTGGATCTCCTCATACCTCTCCAACCGCACATTCAGTGTCTCCCACTCCCACAATACCTCCTCATCCCACCCTCTCTCTGTTGGAGTCCCCCAAGGCTCTGTTCTAGGACCTCTACTCTTCTCAATCTATACACTTTGCCTGTAGCAACTCATAAAGTCGAACGGATTCCAGTACCACCTTTATTCCGATGATACTCAGATCTACCTCTGTGGCCCAAACGTCACCTCTCTGCTCTCCAAAATCCCGGAGTGTCTATCAGTCATATCCTCCTTCTTCTCCTCCCGCTTCCTCAAACTGAATGTGGACAAATCTGAATTGATCATCTTTCCCCCATTTCACAGATCTTCCTCACCTGACCTATCTATAACAATTGATGACATCACGCTTTCCCCCGTACCGGAAGTTCGCTGTCTCGGAGTAACCCTTGACTCTGCCCTGTCCTTCAAACCGCACATTCAAGCTCTCTCCACTTCCTGCCGCCTCCAGCTCAAAAATATTTACAGAATCCGTCCCTTCATCAACCCTCACTCTACTAAAATGCTTATGCATGCCCTCATCATCTCCCGTCTCGACTACTGCAACATCCTTTTCTGTGGCCTCCCTGCTAAAACCCTTGCACCTCTCCAGTACATCCTAAACTCTGCTACCCGACTAATTCATCTCTCTCCTCGCTACTCCTCTGCTTCTCCCCTCTGCAAATCTCTTCACTGGCTCCCAGTCCCTCAGCCTATCCAATTCAAATTACTAATACTGACCTACAAGGCCATCTATAACCTGTATCCTCCATATATCTCTGAATTAATCTCCCGGTATCTTCCATCACGTAATCTCCAATCCTCCCAAGACCTCCTTCTCTCCTCCACACTTATTCGCTTCTCTCCCAACCGCTCCCAAGACTTCTCCTGAATAGCCCCCATCCTCTGGAATTCTTTGCCCCAACACGTCCGGCTATCAACCACACTCGGTTCCTTTGGATGGAACCTGAAAACCCATCTCTTCAGGAAAGCCTACAGCCTGGAATGATCCTCGCTGCCCCCTCACCACTACTGGAGCCACCGCCTCACCATCACTGGAGCTGCTGCGTCCCCCCCAACCTACTGTCTCCTTCCCCACCATCCTGTAGAATGTAAGCCCGAAAGGGCAGGGTCCTCTCTCCCCTCTATATCAGTCTGTTAGTTTGTTTACTGTAAGTGATATCTGTAATCTGTATGTAACCCCTTCTTAACCCCTTCTTATGTACAGCACCATGGAATTAATGTCGCTATATAAATAAATATTATTAATAATAATAATAATAATAATAAATGGCCCACCCTGTAGTATATGCTGGTACTAATATTATTTGGCACTAGAAAAAGCTGCTTTGTATATTATGGTAGTGGATGAAACCCTGCCTTTCTCTCCCTAATCCCACAGTCTGTTCCTAATCCTAAACTTTACAACACTGCAAACTAGTAGAGATCTGCAGCATGTACTTATGATGTGATAACACCCAGGTGTCTGGCTTTCACTCTCCCTCATTTTAAATCTCTCCCTACGCTATCTCCACCTAACAAAGAACTAATCTTCACCCTCATGAGCTCTTAAAAGAGCTTTTTGGAATCACAAACTTTCCCTATATGCTCCTTTCACTCTCCCTCCACTCACACTACGCTCTCCCTATGTCCTTATGCTGTTTCCGGATGCAATGTGCACAAGATGGCGTCAGCAGGGATCAAATATCCCCTATGACATCTGTAAGGTCAGCCAATCACAGTAATACCACACTAAAGATGGCCCTGGCATTACTTTGATTTGCAAGCAAGCCCAGCATGTTCATTGGCTGCAAATAAAGTGCCAAACATGCTGGGCAGGTCTCTCGAATATACCGAGGAGAATAACAGATTCCTGGCCGAGTAACGAATAGCTCGAATAGCGTACTGTTGGTGCTAGCAACCAATAATGCTGAATGTATTTGCTCAGGGCAGTATGGTGGCTCAGTGATTAGCATTGCAGCGTTGTAGTCCTGGGTTCAAATCCCACCAAGGACAACATCTGCAAGGAGTTTGTAAGTTCTCCCCGTGTTTGCGTGGCTTTCCCCAGGGTACTCCGGTTTTCCCCCACATTCCAAAGACATACTGATAGGGAATTTAGATTGTGAATCCCATCGAGGACAGCGATGATAATGTGTGCAAACTGTAAAGCGCTGCGGAATATGTTGGTGCTATATAAATAATGATTATTATTATCTCTCACTTCTACAGCTCTGATCCCTGTTAGAAACAAATGCAGGAGCATTGCAATGGTTTATAACTGTCAGTGCTGCACTGACACAAGTTAGTTAGATCATGCACTGTTGTGATGGAGACATCGGGTGACCATGGAAACATTCGTACCTCCGTGATGACGTTGTGGGTGGTGCCGATCGGAGCAGAACAGGAGCCCAGTGTCACTAGAATATCACATCTGATGCTATCGCATCCGATTTAGTACGCTAGTGGGACCTCAGCCTAACAGCGATGAGCAGAGTGTGCAAAGTTATCCTATGTCGGTATCAACAATTCGTGCTTGCTCAGTATGATCTGCTTCGGAGTGGGGACATTGGCTGCGGCAGTGACCTCTTACCCTGCCCCCTGATGAAATCTCATTTGAGAATCCTCAGTACATGATGAGATACTCAAACAAATCATCAGCAGATGTAAAAAAAAACCCTATTAAAAAGTTATAGTAAAAAGGGAACATTCGTAAACTTTTAATTGAAGAATTGTAGAATAGGTTTTTTTTTTTTTTTTTACATTAAATAGATACAGAGGGGAAAGAAGTATTTAGTCAGCCACCAATTGTGAAAGTTCTCCCATTTGCTAATCAAAATTGTCAGGCCTAAAGGCCCCATCACACTAAGGCTACTTTCACACTTGCATTTTTTTGCTGGGCGTTTTTTGCACACACAAACGCATGAAAAAACGCATCATGCGTTTGTGTGCATTTTTTTGCAGGTTTTGGTGCGTTTTTAAAAAAAAGCATGCGTTTTTTGCGTATTACAATGCGCACCCATTGACTATAATGGGTGTTTTGCTGTAAAAAAACGCATTGCGTTCACATGCGTTTTTGGAGAGCAAGTAGGACGCACAAAAAATGCAACAGGATGCATTTTGTGTGCCCGAGCGCACACTACAAAAAAACGCATGCGCATACAAACGCATGTGTATGCGCACCTATGCGCACCCATGTTAAAGTATAGGGAAAAAACGCATGCTTTTTTGCGCTAAAAAACAGTGCAAAAAAATGCAAGTGTGAAACCAGCCTAAGCGAGATCGCTAGCGATATCGCTAAAGCATCACCGATTTTGTGACGCAGCAGCGATATTGCTAGCGATATCGCTATGTGTGATACTTACCTCCGACCGGCTTCCCTGCTGGTTATCGCTGATCGCGCGAGATCGGCCTGGATCATTTCTCGTTGGCTGCTTCCTGCTGGCTCCGACGAGTGACGCGTGGATGTGGGCGGGAAGACGTCTTCATCGCCGCGTCGGACAGGTAAGTAACGACCGCTGCAGCATCGATACATCGCTAGTGAGATCTGCCTGTTTGGCAGCTCACTAGCGACCACTTAGCAATGCACCGGCGATCCTGACCGGGTCATATCGTTGTCGGGATCGCTGGTGCATCGCTAAGTGTGACGGGGCCTTAATAGTGTTGTTCAGGCAACCTATCTCAGAAAATAAATACTGATTGCTCAATTAGTGTTAGGTGACTGGCAAGTCTGCACCTAATGTTGTGAAACAGCTGGTTAAAAGAGGGGAAGGGTACATACAATATGAGTGGGACAGAGGAGCCTCTTAAAAAAGAAGTTACATGTCGGTGAAAGACAGAGATCTTGCATGTTTTCTGGTGACCAAATACTTATTTTCCACCATAATTTGCAGAATATATCTTGCCATATCAGACAAGGAGATTTTCTGGATTTGTTTTCTCATTTTGACTCTCATGGTTGTGGTCTACCTATGATGTAAATTACAGACGCCTCTCATCTTTTTAAGTGGGAGAACTTGCACAGTTGGTGGCTGACTAAATACTTTTTTTCCCCACTGTATATAGTGGTGCAGCCATGAGGTGCAATTAGCTACTTCAAATAGTTTGTGCTAACACTGTGTTTTAATGGCAAAACAGAAGGCTAGATTCCAACTTAAAAATCGTTAGGCCTTACATAGTGGTGCAGCCATGAAGTCCAATTAGCTACTCCAAATCGTTTGTGCTAAAGCTATGTTTCAGTGGCAAATCAGAATGCCAGATTTCCATGTAAAAATCGTTAGGCATAACAGTGTTGTTCAGGCAAACTATCTAAGAAAATAAATAGTGATTGTTCATTTAATGACATGACTGACAGCTGTGGGCCTAAGGTTGTGAAACAGCAGGGTGGGAAACATGAGTGGGAAAAAGCGAGGTCGTGGTGGAAGGGGTGATAGGCTTGTTGTTTGACATGTACTTGGGTTAGGTGTTAAGGTGAATTGAAGGTGTTGTATGAGGTGTGAGGTCTTCCAGCTAAGATGGCTTACACAGCTCCCTTAACCACCAGATCCTCATTAAAACTTTGCAGCAGCAAAAAAGGAAAATGCAATTCTGGGATGTATTAACAGAAGCATATAGTCTAGATCACGTGAAGTCATTATTGCCCTCTGCTCCTCTTTGGTCAGACCTCTTCTGCAACACTGTGTCCAGTTTTGGCCAACACATTTTAAAAATGACATCAGCAAACTGGAGCAAGTTGAGAGAAGAGCGACCAAAATGGTGACCAGTCTGCAAACCATGTCCTATGAGGAACAGTTACAGGATTTGGGAATGTTTAGCTTGCAAAAAAGAAGACTGAAAGGAGACTTAATAGGAGACAGATTAGATATTAGAAAAAACTTTTTGACAGGTTGATCAATGAGTGGAACAGGCTGCCATGAAAGGTGGTGAGTTTTCCTTCCATGGAAGTCTTCAAACAGAGGCTGGACAGAAATCTGTCTGGGATGATTTAGTGAACCCTGCTTTGAGTAGGGGGTTGGACCAGATGACCAACGTGGTCCCTTCCAACTCGACCATTCTATGATTCTATGACTTCAATTCCAAGCTGTAAATGCTGGGCAAAACCTTGATACCTCATGCATGGCCTTTAGCTGACTGCTTGTGTGCGGTTATAATAGGTTCTACTGTGGGTCAATTGATCAGTCAACTACCTGTATTATACTATTCTTACATTTTTCTATCAATAATTATCTATGAAACTGATGTTTCTGTCATCTGTTTGTGGCTGGAATAAAAAAGAAATTGAAGGTGTTGCATGAGGTGTGAGGTCTCCCAGTTAATAAGGCTTACATCACTCCTTTAACCAACAGGTCCTCATTTTAACTTCAATTCCAAGCTGTAAGTGCTGGTCCAGGATCTGATACCTCATGCATGGCCAATGGCTGTCTGTTGCTGTGCCATTTGCAAATTTCTACTGTGGGTCAATTGATGCCACTTTTCATGGTGTCTACCCATAACTTTAGCTGTGTGGGAAACTTTTTGTCACCCCTTAAGGTGTTGTCGATGCGTTTGGTTTTGCCTCCCATTGAATCTAAAGGAGTTTGGATATGTTTGTCGAACTGTTCAGCTAATCCAATCAGAACTTTAAAAGGTTCGCTCATCTCAACTGATGAATACTCCCATCAGCGGTGCCTGCTCTCGCTGTTATCAGCAACAGTAGGCGTAGGCTGATGTGAATAGTACTCTCTTATAAGCTGACGCCTTTGACCAGAGGTAATCTTTTTAACACTGATCAGAACTGCTGCTGTTTTTCTCACTGTCATACAGATGACAGTGTGGGAAACATCCGATGTTCGGGGTGCCGAACCCAAACAGTAAACAGACTTCCTGGAGAAATCCATGTACGGGGTCTGTGCACGAAGGCTAGGCATTCGGTACGGACCCCAAACTTAACTGTTCGGTTTTGTCCATCTCTAGGGACAAGGCAATCCTGTACTTCCCAGGAAGTCAGAAACTGACTTCCAGCCCACACAAGAGATCATGTCCTAGCCTGGTAGTCAGTCTGGAGATCAAATCACATAGCTCCCCATTGTAAAGAAGAGAAGGGGTGTATGCATGAAACTAAACTGAGCTGAAACAAATTATAAGACTAAAATACTGCTGATGATTAAGAATTATACAGTATATGCAAAAAAAAACATTTGCAGGTGTGCTATTTAAATTCTTGCAGTTACTCATGTGTAATGTTATCTGTATATGTACCTTGGTATTGTTGTTTTTATTTAAAATAGTTTGCAAATTTAAATGCATGGGTTTTGATGTTAATAAAGAACTACAAAAACACCATAACTATAACTTGAAGCAGTTTAAAAAAAAAACAAGCATAGACTTAAAGTGCCTGCGGTCACAAATAATATATCATTAAATTTTGTGCACTAATATTGCACATCTGGCAGAACAATACCATAAAAACACCCAAAGACCATCATCACCAAACATATCAGATATCTAGATTCCTGTTATATCTTCCTATAGTGACAGTGATGAGAAGACAAATTCAGCATCCTAAATCAATCAGTGCACCTAAGTATACATGCCCTTCCACTGGATTAATTATCACTATGACACCATGCTTAGGAATGTGAAAGAAGATAGGAAAACTAGCCCTCATTTTGTGGATATAGCATAAAGACAAGTTAGGTCATGTTATATTGAAAACTTTTGCCTGCAATTGCAAATTTGAAAAATATTAATCACAAGTATACAGCATATAGAATTTTACGAACTTTGCTGCATACACTCTTCTATAAATTTCTGAAACAATTGACACTCTGGGCTGATGTCTTTGAAGTATTCTGACTTCATTTTTAATAAATCTACATTTATATATTGAATCATAAATAATATATATTTCCAAATCCTTGTCTGTAATCTTGTTATTGCTGTCTCTTCCTTTAGCAGAAACATCCAGAGAGGCAGAACATCAAAGCTGCAATGAAAATCTGGTGACAGAATCCAAGTTGCCCGTTATTACAATCTGTGAACATGACAACTAAAAATCAATGTATGAGAGAAACTTAAAGAGGTCGGCCACTTTCTCTAGTTGGGGCAGCTTTCCTCACAAGATGAGCAGCACTTCTGTCCATACAACGGCCGTTAATGGAAAAGCAAGTAGTAACTGCCACAGCCCATTAGTCTCCTCCAGTAGAAAAGCTTTGCAACGTGAAGTGTTTTACAATTGTAGGAGGCTGATGGATTGGTCTGGTCCATTTTATTGACTAAAAAAAGAAAAGAAAGTGGCCATCTTCTTTTAGGGTACGTTTCCACGATCAGTAATCGGCAGCGCTTTGGACGCAACACATGTCCACTGCATCCAAAGCGCTGTCAGCTTTAGAACACAGGTGTTTCCGCATGTGTTCATTGAACCATATGGAATCATCATGTACAATACATTGTATGGATGAAATTTATCTTGGGGAGAGTTGCATCTCCGCAAGATAAATTAACATGCTGCTTGGAGATGGTCTTATAACTTTTACCTTTTAACATGTTTGTCTATAATTTTCTTTCTAATCTCCTGAGACAACTCTTTCCTTCGCTTCCTCTGGTCCATGTTGAGTGTGATACACACTATGACACCGAACAGCACAGTGAGTATCTGTAGCCCTCTATACTGGCTCACTCACTGATTCCGAGATAGTAGACACCTGTAATGCTAATTAGTGGACACAACTTGATTTAACATGTCCCTTTTGTCACATTATTTTCAGGGGTACCATCATTTCTGTCCAGGCCTATTTCATGAGTTTTATTTTTTTTAAATTCTGTGGAAGTATGATTGAAAAGCAATGTCTGACTTTCATTTGTTTATTTTCATAGATTTTTTAATTTATTATTACTTTTGTCAGATTCAAGTTATTTCTGTCACCATTGTTGGTTTTTCTGTCATTAAACGAGGGGTACCAACAATTTTGACCGTGTGTATATTGTACATACATACACACAAAGATACACACAGATGCACACACACACACATACATACATATACTGTACATACACACAGGGCCAGCTGTTGTGAACACTTTTGACCTGCCTTTTGAGTTTGGTTGGGCGGGCTGTTGTGAACACTTTTGACCTGGCTTTTGAGTTTGGGGCCCAAACTGTCTAGATAGAATAGGACAGGAAAGAATACTGTCTGCAATCATACAAAAAACCCTAAGAAGTAATGAAGTTGGTCTAGCTGACAGAGGTCAATCATCTGAAGAGGGTGATTGGAGGTCAGGTGTTACAGACTGGGAAGACTTAAGTGAGCAACCTTCCCTTAATTGTTGCTGGTGATTTGGTTTCTTCCTGTGCACTTTGGAAGTCTGTTTGCCTTCTGCTTGGTCCTGCATCTTTCAGATAAGTCATTTGTCTGTTTTTGCCTTACTCTGATTTCTGCTTTGCTGTTGTTAGTTCAGTCTTGTTCCCTGCGGGGACGTGTGCTGGACCCCCTTCCATATGCTTCAGCTCATGTCAGTTTGTTCAGTATTTCTAATCCCCTGGTATATCAGTGTCTTTTGCTTTGCTTCCTGTTCACACCAGAATTCTGATCTATTGGGGGAGAGGTTGTGTGGCCTCAGTATTTTTGCATATCAGACGTGTTGGATTTTTCTTAGGGTTTTTTGCGTGATTGCAGACAGTATTCTTTCCTGTCCTATTCTATCTAGACATTTTGGGCCCCATCATTTGCTTACTCTATTTTCTGCCTGTGTTTGTGCTTCATCTTGTCTCACCAGCAATATATGTTTGGGGGCAGTCTATTCCTTTGGGGTTCTACTCCAGGGCAGTTTAGCTTTCCCCTTTCTTTCTGTAGGCTTAGTTAATTCTTTGGCTGTGCCGAGGCATCTAGGGCATCGTAGGTACATCCTACGGCTAATTCTAGTTGTGTTATCAGTTCAGGTGTCTGCAATCCGCTTAGTAACCAACCTTTCTGGTTTTCTGGTTGCCTAACCTATGCCCCGGCTATCCTCCTCGGTTACTGAATCATAACAGAATCACCAGCCCACTCTATAGATCCTAGGGTACTCTAAAGAAGGAAAAAATTGTAAAAAAAAAAAAAAAAAGTGTCAGAATTTTTAATATATTTTTTCCTCTTTTTCTCTATGTAGGAGGAGGATTTTTTCTGTAATGGAGACTAAGCAATTGTCCGATCGTGTTGAGCAGCTTGCTGCTGAAGTTTGAGGAATTTCTGCCTATCTTGCTCAATCGTCTGCTGTAGAACCTAAAGTCCCTATTCCTGATTTATTTACTGGGGATCTGTCTAAATTTTTGAACTTTAAGAATAATTGCAAACTGTTTTTTTCCTTGAAACCTAAGTCCTCGGGGAATTCGGTGCAGCAGGTTAAAATTGTCATCTCTCTGTTTCACGGCGACCCTCAGGACTGGGCTTTTTCCCTGACACCTGGGGATCCTATTCTGGCTAATGTGGATGCATTTTTTCAGGCTCTGAGGTTGTTGTATGATGAAACTAATGTGATTGATCAAGCTGAGAAAACTTTACTGGCATTGAACCAGGGTCAGGAAACAGCAGAGTTATATTGTCAGAAATTCTGAAAGTGGGCGGTCCTTACTAAATGGAACGATGACGCCCTAGCGGCTCTTTTTCGGAAGGGTCTGGCATAAACCGTAAAAGATGTTATGGTGGGATTTCCTGTCCCCTCTGGTCTTAATGACTCCATGTCATTAGCCATTCAAATTGATCGACGTTTACGTGAACGTAAAACTATGCGAGAGGCGGTGTTGCCTTTCGAACAAACTTCTGAGCCCATGCAGTGTGATTGAGTTTTGTCTAGGGCACAACGTCAAGAAATTAGAAGGCGTAATAAGTTGTGCTTCTTTTGTGGGGACGCCTCTCATACTTTCCATCTGCCCTAAGCGGGAAAAACTTTTTGCTCAATCATTTGCTTTGGGCAGTGTACAGCCTAAATTCCTTTTGGTGGTTTACTTGATCTGCTCCTTATCTTCATTTTCTGCTAAGGCTTTTGTTGATTCAGGAGCAGCTTTGAATCTGATGGATTTTGACTTTGCCAAGCGTTGTGGTTTTCCCTTGGTACCCCTGCGGACTCCTATTCCTTTGAGGGGTATCAATGCTACCCCTTTGGCAGAGAATAAACCCCAGTTTTGGACCCAGGTGATAATGCGGGTAGCCCCGGACCACCAAGAGAGTAGTAAATATTTGGTGTTGCATAATTTACATGATATTATTGTACTGGGTTTTCCTTGGTTGCAGACCCATAATCCTGTTCTGGATTGGAAATCTGTGTGTGTGGTTAGTTGGGGTTGTCAATGTGTGCTTAGTGACTCTCCTGTTTTCTCCACCTCTCCCCAGTCTCATGATGTTCCTGACTATTTGGCTGATTTTTCTAATGTATTTAGTGAGAGTAAGTCTGCATCTTTGCCTCCTCATAGGAGTTATGATTGCGCTATCGAGTTAGTGCCCGGTTGTAAATTTCCCAAGGGTCGGCTTTTCAACCTATCTGTACCTCAACATGATGCTATGCGATCTTATATAAAGGAGTCATTGGAGAAGGGTCATATCAGACCATCCTCTTCACCTTTAGGTGCCGGCTTTTTCTTTGTGGCCAAGAAAGATGGCTCATTAAAACCATGTATTGATTATCGTCTCCTTAATAAAATCACTGTTAAATATCAGTATCCGTTTACCCCTGATTTCTGATTTATTCTCCAGAGTGAAAGGTGCAAGTTGGTTTACCAAGCTTGACCTTAGGGGGACGTATAATCTTATTCGCATCAAGCACGGTGATGAATGGAAGACTGCGTTTAAGACTCCTGGGGGGCATTTTAAGTACCTAGTGATACCTTTTGGGCTCACTAATGCCCCTTCCGACTTCCAATCTTTCATGAACTATATCTTCCGAGATTATGTGGACAAGTTTATGATCGTTTATTTGGACGATATTTTTATTTTTTCCAATGATTGGGATTCTCATGTGGAACATGTTTGGACTGTATTCCGGACGGATTTTGAGAGAAAATGCTCTGTATGTTAAGGGATCGAAATGTCTCTTTGGCGTACAAAAAATTTCATTTTTTGGGATTCATTTTGTCCCTGTCCGCTATTGAAATGGACCCGGTTAAGGTCCAGGTCATTCATGATTGGGTTCAGCCCACATCCTTGAAGGCTCTCCAGAAATTTTTGGGTTTTCCTAATTTTTCCCATAAATTCATAAGTAATTTTTCTGGTATTTTTAGACCACTGACAGATTTGACCAAAAAGGGCGCTGATGTGGTGAATTGGTCTCCAGAAGCAGTTTCGGCATTTGAAGAGCTTAAGCGGAGATTCACTTCTGCTCCTGTTCTACGGCAACTTGATGTTTCTCTCCCATTTCAGATGGAGATAGATGCTTCTGAGATTGGTGCAGGAGCTGTTTTGCCTCAAAGAGATCCGGTAACCTCTAAGATGAACCCTTGTGCCTTCTTTTCTCGAAAATTTTCCCCATCTGAACGTAGTTATGATGTGGGGAATCGGGAATTGTTGGCTATGAAGTGGGTGCTTGAAGAGTGGAGACATTGGTTGGAGGGAGCCAGACATCAAGTTGTGGTCCTCACCCACCACAAGATCTTGATCTATCTTGAATCAGTCAAGCGATTGAATCCTAGACAGGCTAGGTGGGCCTTGTTTTTCACGCGTTTTAATTTTGTGGTCTCCTTTCTTCCGGGCACTAAGAATATTAAGACGGATGCCCTCTCTAGGAGTTTCTTTGCGGATTCTCTTGACGTGACTGAGCCTACTACCATTCTAAATGAGGGTGTGATTCTTTCCGCTATTTCACCCGATTTGAGACTTGCCTTGGAGGAATTTCAGGAGGACAAACCGGAACAATGCCCTATTGTATGTCCCCGATCAATGGAGGAGAAGAGTGATGTCTGAAATTCATTGCTCCACGTTGGCTGGTCATCGGGGTATTTTTGGTACCAGAGATTTGGTGAGTCGGTCTTTTTGGTGGCCTGCCTTATTTTGTGATGTCAGGAATTTTGTGGAGTCCTGTGGGACTTGTTCTCGGTCCAAGCCCTGTTCTCATGCTAGTGGATTGTTAATGCCACTGCCGGTGCCCAGGAGGCCATGGACCCATATCTCAATGGATTTAATTTCCGACCTCTCTGTCTCTTAGAGAATGACTGTTACCGAATCATAACAGCCGGTGTCAGCACCCGGCGCACCCGGGCAAGTGCCGGGACCCTGGTGAGATGGGGGGCCCACTTACGCTGTCTGGTTACCCGCTGCCATGCCCCCCATGCACCGACCACATCCTTGTCGGCGCCCTCTCTGAGAGCCACCGCAGCCAACAATGAGTCATCACTAGGCTATGTTCTCTTCTCGCACAGGACCTGTGATGAGGTCACAGGAGGGGAGGAGTCAGTGGTCACATGATCAGAAGCCTCATGTCTGCAGGACTCTGCTGTGCAGGTTGTCATGGTGTTGGATGAGGAACCGGGAAGTTTATGTGTGGCGTCAGGGGGGGTTTACAGGGGGAATGTAGAAGAGCTGTGTGTGTATGGAGCAGAGCTGTGCGTGTATGTAGCAGAGCTGTGTGTGTGCGAGGTGTATGGAGCGGAGCTGCATGTGTACGAAGCGGAGCCATGTGTGTATGAAGTGTACGGAGTGGAGCCATGTGTGTACGAGGTGTACAGAGCGGAGCCATGTGTGTACGAGGTGTATGGAGCGGAGCCCGGAGCCGTGTGTTTACAAGGTGTACAGAGCAGAGCCGTGTGTGTGCGAGGTGTACAGAGCGGAGCCGTGTGTCTATGAGGTGTACGGAGCGTAGCCGGGTGTGTACGAGGTGTACGGAGTGGAGCCATGTGTGTACGAGGTATACGGAGCGAAGCCGTGTGTGTACGAGGTGTACTAAGCGAAGCCGTGTGTGTACGAGGTGTACAGAGGGAAGCCGTGTGTACGAGATGATCGGAGCGGAGTCGCGTGTGTACGGAGCGGAGCCGTGTGGGTACAAGGTGTGCGGAGCGGAGCTGCGTGTGTACATGGTGTACGGTGTGGAGCCCGGAGCCGGATGTGTGCGAAGTGTATGGAGTGGAGCCATGTGTGTACGAGTGTACGGAGTGGAGCCGCATGTGTGCGAGGTGTACAGAGCGGAGTCGGATGTGTGCGAGGTGTACGGAGCTGAGTCGGATGTGTGCGAGGTGTACGGAGCAGAGCTATGTGTGTACGAGGTGTACGAAGCGGAGCCGCATGTGTACGAGGTGTACAGAGCAGAGCCGGATGTGTGCGGAGCTGTGTGTGTACGGAGCTGAGCCGTGTGTTTACGGAGCGGAGCAGAGCCGAGTGTGTACGGAGTGAAACTGCATGTGTGTGGAGCAGAGCCGTGTGTGTACAAGGTGTACGGAGCAGAGCCGTGTGTGTATGAGGCATACAAACCGGAACCGTGTGTGTATGAGGTGTGTGGAGCCGTGCGTGTATGAGGTGTATGGTGGGGAGCATTCATAACTCCCAACCGTCCCGCTGGAAGTCACGATTTTGAGAGAGAGACTGCCCCAGCTGGGAGCTAACTTTTCCCGCGGACACAGAATTACACGGTGGAGCCCCAAAGAGCTCTTTAAAACTCGAACGTGACATTCTACCGGAAGTGACGTGCTGGAATTGACCAGAAATGAGGTAATTTCGGGAGGAGATTTTGACAGAACCATGGAGGCACTTCAGGGAATGCTTCAGATCCATCACCGTGTCCTCCTCCGACAGCGCGAACAGCGGGATCACCTTGGAATCAGGGATGCTGGCCATGGGAGCGGATCATGATATGTCCTGCATCGGGAGGCTCAGGTGGGCACTACAATGGGAGCCGGGCTGCTATGGTATCTTTATAGAATATTTCTTTCTTTGTTTGTTTCTTTCTCTCTCTCTCTCTGTTATTTCTTTCTCTTTCTTTCTCTCGCTCTGTTCTTTCTTTCTTTCTTTCTTTCTCTGTTCTTTCTTTCTTTCCTCTCTTTCTTTCTCTCTCTGTTCCTTCCCCTCTTTCTTTCTCTCTACCACTCTGTTCTTTCTTTTTTTCCCTTCTTTCTTTTTTCTCTCTCTGTTGTTTTTTCTGTCCACTCTTTCTTTCTCTGTTCTTTCTATATTTCTTTCCCCTCTTTCTTTCTCTCTCTCCCTCTCTGTTCCTTTTTCACCTCTTTCTTTTTCTCTGTTCTTTTTTTCTGTTCACTTTCTTTCTCTCTGTTCTTTTTCTTTCTTTCTCTCTTTCCCCTCTCTTTCTCTCTCTCTGTTCTTTCTTTCTTTCTTTCCCATCTTTCTTTCTTTCTCTCTCTCTGTTATTTCTTTCCCCTCTTTCTTTTTCTCTGTTCTTTCTTTTGCTCTGTTCTTTCTTTCTCTTTCTTTCCCCTCTTTCTTTCTGTTCTTTCTTTCCGCTTTCTCTCTCTGTTCTTTCTTTCTTTCCCCTCTTTCTTTCTCTCTCTAATCTTTCTTTCCCCTCTTTCTCTCTGTTCTTTCCTTTGCTCTGTTCTTTCTCCCTCTCTGTTCTTTCTTCCCCCTCTTTCTTTCTTTCTCTCTGTTCCTTCCCCTTTTTCTTTCTCTCTACATCTCTGTTCTCTCTTTTTTTCTCTCTGTTCTTTTTTTCTGTCCACTCTTTCTTTCTCTCTCTGTTCTTTCTTTCTCTGTTCTTTCTTTATTTCTTTCCCCTCTTTCTTTCTCTCTCCCTCTCTGTTCTTTTTTCCCGTTTCTTTCTTTCTTTCTCTCTGTTCATTTTTTCTGTTCACTCTTTCTCTCTGTTCTTTTTCTTTCTTTCCCTCCGCTCTTTCTTTCTTCCCCTCTTTCTCTCTCTCTATGTTCTTTCTTTCCCCTCTTTCTTTCTTTCTCTCTCTGTTCTTTCTTTCCCCTCTTTTCCCTTCTTTCTTTCTTTCTTTCTTTCTATTTATTTCCCCTCTTTCTTTCCTTCTTTCTTTGCTTCTTTCTCTCTCTCTGTTCTTTCTCTCTCTCTGTTCTTTCTTTCCTCTCTTTCTCTCTCTTCTCTCTTTCCTCTCTTTCTCTCTCTGTTCTTTCTTTCTCTTTCCCCTCTTTCTTTCTGCTCTTCCTTTCCTCTTACTTTCTCTCTCTGTTCTTTCTTTCTTTTTCTCTGTTCTTTCTTTCTTTCCCCTCTTTCTCTCTGTTCTTTCTTACCCCTCTTTCTTTCTCTCTGTTCTTTCTTTCTTTCTGTTAGGCGTCAGGTTTCTGCATCTGCTCTGCAGGAATCCAGAGCCTCAAGTTCTGCTGTCTTTCTACTGCAGAGAAGATTACTTTGCAGCAGACCGCTCCAGAGACTAAGTTCCTCTGTGCTCATACTGGGCATGCTCATGAGACGATCTCCCATTGGAGATCGGAAGTCATGTGCCCAGGTCCTGCTCCAGATCTCTTTGGTCCATCTCAGAGATCTGGAAGGTCCCACACGGCTATAAAAAGCATGCATGACCATTCAGCCATGCGCTAGTATAGACTATACTCGCTATGTGTGAATAGTGACGGATGTATGATTCTGGTGACTGACTTATTATGAAACCCCTTCCCTCTGATATTACGCATGTGGATAGGGAATTAGTTCAGCAGTCAGCGCCAGTCAGTGGCAAGCCTTAGGCCACTGTGCACACCGCACCTCTGCGCTAGCATCCGACATTGTGCCTGCTTTGTAGCTATGTTGTCCTGCTGCAGTGTCCTATGCCGCGCTGCAGTTGCAGCCCTTCTTGGCGCTCGTAGTAGCGACGCCGCACACACGGTAGGTCTAGACAGATGCAGCTCCTCTGTCTTAGGTCCTGCTCCTGTTACCTGATACCGTGTGTGCATTTACCTGAGACCTGTGACACTAACAGGCTCAGTATTTTTGTATGTTTTTGTTGAGGTGTCTCTGTGTGTGAACAGAGCCCGCTCTGCGCACTTTGGGTGAAGTTGAACCCGTGCGCATTATACCGCCATATTGCTCCTCTGTCATTACCTAGCAGCAGTCATATCATATATTGCACGGTGGACCCCGAGCGGCGAATGCACTTTATTATTATTTTTATTTAGTGCGTTCCGCTGTTCCTAACATTATACTAGCGCCAGGGTCTGGCTAGTAATGGCAGATCAGCAGCAACTCCTTCAGTGCATTCGCCAGCTAGAGGGCCGGTTGGCTACTCTTGAGAGTGTTATCTCTGCTGCGAAGTCTTCAGAGGATGCTGTACAGGCGATTGCAGAGGCGGTTTCATGTATGTCCACGTCCTCCCCTGCGCCGACAGTTTCCCGCCTCCCATTGCCCGATAAATTTTCTGGCGATGGCGCCTCCTGTAGGGGTTTCGTCAGCCAGTGCTCTATCCAGCTGGAGTTACTGGTTGCTCGATTCCCTACGGAACGGGCTAAGGTGGGGTTTATTGTTTCCCTTCTGTCGGGCAAGGCGTTGGAGTGGGCTACGCCACTATGGGAGCGTGGTGACCCAGAGGTTCGGACCGCTGCTCAGTTTTTAACAGCTATTAAGCAGGTCTTCCTGGGACCACGGGTCACACACAACACCTCTCTTCAGTTACTTGCTTTGATTCAGGGATCCCTCTCGGTTAGTCAGTATGCCGTCCGTTTTCGGACACTGGCTTCCGAGCTGGAGTGGTCTGACAAAGCCCTCATCCCTGTGTTTTGGAGAGGTTTGTCGGAGCATGTTAAGGATGCTCTCTCTAACAGAGAGGTTCCAGCAAGTTTGGAAGAGATGACTTCCTTTTCCACCGCATTGATCTCCGTTTTTCGGAGCGCGGCCTGGAGCGTGCTCAATCAAAAACGGAAGGTTACCTCGGCTCCCGACTTTTTTGAGCCTCTGGAACCACCCGAGCCAGGGAATCCACTCCCAGAGCCCTTGGAGGTGTCTTGCGCCGTTCTCGAGGCGTGTCCGGCACAAAACTCCATTTGCGGTTACGATTGTCAATACGATGTTCCCCAGGATAACGGGGCCCCGCAATGGCCAAACGCAGTGCCGTCGAGCAAGACCTTTGTCCCCCCTCGCCTTCGGCCGAAGGTTCTCACGTGGGCACACGCGTCCAGGGCGGGTGGTCACTGTGGCTACATACAGACCACAAAACTCCTGGCAGGGTCTTACTGGTGGCCGCACAGGGCTTGGGACATTAAAAAATATATTCAGGCATGCGCCTCATGTGCTTGGGTTAGCCTCCTTAAACAGAGAGTGGAGACGTACGCCGACACACCGCGGCATTCCACTTCAACTTATGCTCCAGGAGGTTTTGCCGCTCCCGTTGTCTCCCACGTGTCCCTTCTTAAACCTGGCGATTTTGCCACCTCTGATACCTTCCATGTGTCCCGGTTTTCCGTGTCACCTACCGGGACATCAGATTTGCCTTCGGACGAGTCTGAGGCCTATGCCTCTGATGGGCACAAGGTGGTGGATTGAAAGGCTCAGAGGGGAGGGGGCCCTAGGAGGGGGGGTAATGTTAGGTGTCAGGTTTCTGCGTCTGCTCTGCAGGAATCCAGAGCCTCAAATTCTGCGGTCTCCTGCTGACCATCTACTGCAGAGAAGATTACTTTGCAGCAGACCGCTCCAGAGACTAAGTTCCTCTGTGTTCATACTGGGCATGCTCATGAGATAATCTCCCATTGGAGATCGGGAGTCATGTGCCCAGGTCCTGCTCCAGATCTCATTGGTCCATCTCAGAAATCTGGAAGGTCCCACACGGCTATAAAAAGCACACATGACCGTTCGGCCATGCGCTAGTATAGACTATACTTGCTATGTGTGAATAGTGACGGATGTATGATTCTGGTGACTGACTTACTATGCAACCCCTTCCCTCTGATATTATGCATGTGGATAGGGAATTAGTTCAGCAGTCAGGGCCAGTCAGTGGCAAGCCTTAGGCCACTGTGCACACCGCACCTCTGCACTAGCTTCCGACATTGCGCCTGCTTTGTAGCTGTGTCGTCCTGCTGCAGTGTCCTACGCCGCGCTGCAGTTGCAGCCATTCTTGGTGCTCGCAGTAGCGACACCGCACACACGGTAGGTCTAGACGGACGCAGCTCCTCTGTCTTAGGTCCTGCTCCTGTTACCTGATACCGTGTGTGCATATACCTGAGACCTGCGACACTAACAGGCTCATTATTTTTGTATGTTTTTGTTGCGGTGTCTCTGTGTGTGAACAGAGCCCGCGCTGCGCACTTTGGGTGAAGTTGAACCCGTGCGCATTATACCGCCATATTGCTCTTCTGTTATTACCTAGCAGCAGTCATATCATCTACTGCATGGTGGACCCCGAGCGGCGAAGCACTTTATTATTATTTTTATTTAGTGCGTTCCGCCTTTCCTAACACTTTCTTTCTGTTCTTTCTCTCTCTGTTCTTTCTTTCCTCTCTTTCTCTCTCTCTGATCTTTCTTTCTCTCTCTCTCTGTTCTTTCTTTCTCTTTCTGTTCTTTCTTTCCCTTCTTTCTTTCTTTCTTTCTTTCTTTCTCTCTACCCCTCTTTCTTTCTTTCTTTCTTTCTCTTTGTTCCTTCCCCTCTTTCTTTCTCTCTACCTCTGTTCTTTCTTTCCCCTCTTTCTTTTTTTCTTTCTCTGTTTTTTCTGTCCACTCTTTCTTTCTCTCTCCCTCTCTGTTCTTTTTTGCCCCTCCATTTTTCTTTCTTTCTTTCTTTCTTTCTTTCTTTCTTTCTTTCTTTCTTTCTTTCTTTCTTTCTTTCTTTCTTTCTTTCTTTTTTCCCTTCTTTCTTTATCTCTTTGCTCTTTCTTTCTCTCTGTTCTTCTTTTCTTTCTCTCTGTTCTTTTTTCTTTCTCTGTTCTTTCTTTTTTTCTCTGTTCTTTCTTTCCCTTCTTTCTTTCTTTCTTTCTTTCTTTCTTTCTTTCTTTCTTTTTTCTCTCTCTCTGTTCTTTCTTTCTCATCTTTCTTTCATACATACACTACTAATCAATAGCCTCCATCAAATGAACGTGTTTTGCCACAGAGCGTATGTCCGTGTGGATCACATGTGTGTCCGTGTGATACACATGGAGACAAGTCCATTTTTGGCCGGCACCACGGATGCCACATGGCATGAATCATGGTATGTGTTAAAGGGGGGCCCCACTGAGACTCTTTCGCCCGGGGTCCTCAAAAACCTGGAGCCGACCCTTCATACACACACATGTACATATACAAACACACACACAAATTTATGACCTCAGGTGTTCAGATGAGCCCTGGAGGAGGTCAGCCACATAGTGCAAAGATCAGCTGGAGAGGGCTGCAGAACCCACTGTGGGGGATGGGATGTAGGCAGGTCCAGAGATGCTGTAACACAGGGAATGCAGGGCAAGGGTTAACAATAACACAATTTAATTATAATAGTAGGGAACCCTCCTGGCAGGGAGACAAATAGTTAACATATGAAATTGCAATATAACACAACAATCTTGAAACTTATCGTGACTCCTATGTTCCTCAGCTGCATGTAGTCCGGTGGGGGTTATAGTACCAGCAACGGCCAGCACAGCACCTTCAGGTGTCACCTGACAACATACGAACAAGCTTCTGGTGGCAACGGGTGGTCTCTGGTTTTAAACGTTGAGCCCCTAATTCATTAATCTGTAGCTTTGACATGGATAGCACCGTGGATGTCTCTACCCGGTACATGCTCTGCTGCTCACCTGTCCACACTGGGGAATACAGTCACATTGCCTGGTGATGCGTCTGACGCTCTGCGCGCTCCCAGATCCTGCGGGGCCTTCACGTAAGCCCTGATGAGTCTCAGCTTTGTGTTCACTCTCTGACTGCAGCGTACGGCGCACCCTTGTCTTCACTCTCTGCTGGCGGGAAACTTCTGAGTCTTCCCCCGCTTCCGGTTCTCTTCTCCCCCTGCTCACCATGCCCCCTCTCGCCGGGTCAGGGGTCCTGTCCGGTTCTCCATTCTTTCCGCCTAGCAACACTGTACGCAGCCCTGACAGTTCCGGGCCTGGCATCATGCAAGTACCCGCAGCCCAGTCTTCCTCCTTACACTCCTGCCCTCCTTTAACTCGCCATTCCACGGGCAAGAGCTCCTTCATCAGACATTCACATTCTTCCACTCCTTGAATAATTCTTGCCAAATAAATTGGTTTTGTTCATAATGAACGGGTGGTACTCCAGCTGTTGTCCACTACGACCGGCGTAATTCGGGTTGCCTGATAGGAGGTGATAGAACATTTTGGTCCGATGAATCTGAAGAGCCTCTAGGACCGTGGGGTTACTCGGTACCATGACGCCACCTGTGGTTTCTGCTCAGAGGTGACCAGCACTGCAGAGCAGATCCTCTGGGACTGGTGGTGATGCAGCAGGGTTGGTATAGCTCTCCTCAGGCAGAGCTTTGTCCCAGGGCAGTGGTGATAGCAAAGATGCTGTGTTTGGTGGTGGTAGATGTAGCAGAGTTGAGTAGGTGATGCAGGAAGAATTAGAGGACACAGCTGGGTGCAGTTCCAAAGGTTTACTCACAGTTCTTACGGACCCAAGTGCCCGCTTGGCCCTACGTCCTCCAAGTGAGGGGTTCATCAAACTCCCAGGTAGATCGGGATTCACCTTCCCCGAACTCCCTTCAGTGTATACCTTTCCTGGCCGTCTACCTGTGCTGATTTTCTCCCTCTTGTCCAGCACCTTCACAAGCAGTGTCCCAAGCCAGCAGACTTGGATCTTGTCAGGAATAACCTCTAGGTCCCTGGAACCTATGTGTCTGCCTTTTCAGCGAATGGTTGTGGATTTAGCTGCAGCACTTGCAATGCTTATAGCCTCTGGTTGATCTAAATGAGTCCATTGTTCATTCCACTAGTTTTAGGGCCAGTCCCTGTACTGCAACCTGATCCCTCCACCCGAAGTTAGCCGGCATGGTACGAGCCCCACGGGCAGTATGGTCGCTGCACTGTGCCTCTAGAATCCCTTCCCTCTTCAGGAAGCTTTCTTCTGTCTCTTTCCTTCCCTGCAGCTCCTCCTGACAGGGAGCTGCTTCACACACGTCTTTCCACTTCCTCCCCTCCTGACAGACTCCTGACTAAACTCTCTCCTCCCGCTCTTATCCCACTAGCTCCACCCACCTCCCAACACCCTTTACCACCCAGGCAGGGTTGAGATACTCCTCCCATAGGGTACATCCAGATGCCCTGTGTGACGTCCGTCTGCGAGTCTGGGCTGCAGTAAGACAGCACCCCGAGCAACCCCGATACCCTTTACCCCTATACAGGGATCTGGATTTACAGCAGAGCCCAGGAGGTAGCTGTCTGAATAAGAGCAGCGGACCAGAGCAGGACGGTCGCCAGAAAGGGGTTAAAAAACGGGACCAAAAGCGTATTCAGGAATCCAAGTCCAAACCAGGCAGGCAGCAGAGGTACAAAAACGGCAGACAGTAGCAGAGTCAAATCCAGGCCAAGGTCAGAGTCATAAACCGGGAGGGAGGCAGAGGTACAAAATCGTTAGGCAGTCGCAGTGTCAAAAACCAGGCAAAGGTCAGAGTCATAAGCCAGGAGGGCGGCAAAGGTACAAAATCATCAGGCAGCAGCAAAGTCAGAAATCCAGGCAAAGATCAGAATCAAAGATAGCAAATAACAAACTAGCACACTGGGGAAACCATGACTATATCTGGCGGCCTGCAAGACAGGCCCCAAGGTATTTGAAGGATCAGGCTATCCCTCACAGGCTCACAGTCTGATGACGTCATTTGGACCGCCCCCAGGAGCAGGCCAGATGGTGATGCACCAACCCCCTCATTACTGACAGAGGAGCGGAGCCTGTGCCCACCAGATGCCTGCGCAGGAGCCCCTTCTCTGTCACCACCACCCACGGGTGAACCATGGCGCCTCCTAGAGGTCGAGGCAGGAACAGCCGTCCCCGAGTGTTACGGCGATGTGACAGTCCGGCGCCTCCCAGTGGCCGAGACCGGAACAGCAGTCCTCGAGTTTGACGGCGACGTGACAGTCCGGCGCCTCCCAGTGGCTGAGACCGGAACAGCAGTCCTCGAGTCTGACAGCGACATGACACCCTGCTGCTATAGGGTGTGTGTTAGGTTCAGGAGTTAGAGTCCTGTGGGGTGCTTCCTCCTTACTTGAGAGTGGGGTCCCACACCTCTGGGTGAAGTGCCTCTGTGGTGACTGACCCCTCAGGGGCACCACAAATCTGCTGTCACTACTGCTTCAGGCTTGGTTGCTTCCTGGGGACCGGTGGACAGTGAATCATTCAAGTCTGGGGCTGAGGCGAGTGTCTTCCTCATCGCAGTCAAGAATCGTTGGAGTCGGTGCTTCGGTAGTGTCCAGCACTCTTTTGCCTTCCTCAGGATCCTGTGACAGACAGGGCCACAACATGCTGTGATCGACTATTCGAGTAGGTGCTTCTTCTTTCTTGGGTTGGACTTCATACACTGGTCCGACTCGGTACTTCACTCAATGTGGGGTCTTCTCCCGTTGATGGTCCAGCTTCCCCTGAGGCCACTTGTCCCGAATCAACACCCGATCTCCGGCTCTCAGAATCTTTCCCACGAGTGGGCGGCATTCCATGGTGCTTGAGTTCTCGGAACTTCGTCTGTTCCAGTTGGTGAAGAGTCTGTAGTCGATGTCGGTGTTTCCGAACCCAGTAGGACACCCCCGTCAGCGTGTAATCCTCTTCTCGGTTCAACTCCAGCTCAGTGATCTCTCACCCCTTCTGGCCAAACAGCAAGGTATACGGTGTGTATCCAGTTGTACTGTGCATACGATTGTTGTACACCCTCACCAGTTCAGCCAGGAACTGAGGCCACTGTACTTTCCGATCTTCCTCCAATGTTCGGAGCATCTGGATCAATGTCCCATTGAAGCGCTTACAAGCTCCATTCCCCTGAGGATGATAGGGTGTAGTCCTTGACTTATCAATCCGGTACAAACAATGTAATTCCTCCATTATTCGACCTTGGAAGCAAGCACCTTGATCAGAATGGATCTGCTTCGGGCAACCATACACCCAGATGAAGTCTCAGTAAATGGCCTGTGCAGCTGATTCTGCAGTCTGATCTTAAGTCTGAGTCACTACAGCGAACTTGGTGAAGTGATCGGTTATAACAAGACAATGTTCATATCTGAGATGTGACGGGACCCAAGGCTAAGTAGTCGATTCAATAGTTCTGTGGGGGCAGAAGTCAAGATGGTATGCATGGGGTTCGCTGCTCTGGAGGTTTGGCTAGATCGCAGTTCCTTAATTTTTGACAGGCCTCCTCTACGTCAGTTCTTAGTCGAGGGTGATATACCAGCTTCTGTAACCACTGAAATGTCTTCTTGGGACCAAAGTGAGCCCCTTTTCATGAGCCTCCATAGCCACCACATGGATTATCTTTTCTGGGAGCACTACTTGCCAAGCGACCCCCCACTCTTCTGTATAGCAATTCATGTTCCAATTGAAGTCTCTCCCACTGCTTCAGGATCTGCAGAGCTCCCAGGGACAGAGCATCTTTCTCTGGCCTGCTGGGAAGTTGCTTTAGGGCCACCGACTGTCACAGCTTGGCAAGTTCTTCATCTGCTTGCTGAAGTTGCACCCAGTCATCCTGAGGTCGTCCCAGCACCCATTCTCCAGATGCTCCTCCGATCTGTCCCTGCGCCACCACCAATGACCTAACCAGGTCCCAAAACCCAGAAATCTCTTCTGCCGCCAACTCATCATCTCAGTCGCGTCCAGGCTGCTGATGAGTCACCCATAAGAGAGTATCGGTGTGTGTGTTCTCAGCTCCAGCCCGATAAGTGATCTTGTAGCAATACTTCGTCATGCGAGCCACCCATCGTTTTTCCAGGGCCCCCAATTTTGCATTTTCCAGATGAGCGAGAGGGTTATTATTGGTGTGCACCAAGACTTCAGACCCCAACAAATATTCTGCAAACTTCTTGGTCATTGCCCACACCAGCACCAGCAGTTCCAACTTGAAAGAGCTGTAGTTATGCGGGTTAGCTATACGGGTGAAATCTTAGAATCATAGAATCGTAGAGTTGGAAGGGACCTCCTGGGCCATCTGGTCCAACCCCCTGCTCAAAGCAGGATTCGCTAAATCATCCCAGTCAGATGTCTGTCCAGCCTCTGTTTGAAGACTTCCATTGAAGGAGAACTCGCCATTTCTCGTGGCAGCCTGTTCCACTCATCGATCACTCTAATTGTCAAAAAGTTTTTTCTAATATCTAATCTGTGTCTCCTCCCATTCAGTTTCATCCCATTGCTTCTAGTCTTTCCTTGTGCAAATGAGAATAAAGATGATCCTTCTACAATGTGACAGACCTTTAGATATTTGTAGACAGCTATTAAGTCTCCTCTCAGTCTTCTCTTTTGCAAACTAAACATTCCCAAATCCTGCAACCTTTCCTCATAAGACAGGGTTTGCAGACCGGTCACCATTCTGGTCGCTCTTTTCTGAACTTGCTCCAGTTTGTTGATGTCTTTTTTAAAATGTGGTGCCCAAAACTGGACACAATATTCCAGATGAGGTCTGACCAAAGAGGAGTAGAGGGAAATAATGACTTCACGTGATCTAGACTGTATGATTCTGTTAATACATCCTAGTAGAGTTGAGCGAAACGGGTCGAAAAATTTCAAAAGTCGCTGACTTTTGGCAAAGTCGGGTTTCATGAAACGAAACCCCACCCTAGGATGAGGTCGGCCACGAGGTCGGCGACTTATGCGCCAAAGTCGCGTTTCAAAAGTTTGTTTTGCGCTCTTTTTCAGCCAATCAGGATCCACGGACACTGTGGGCAACGTGATGACATAGAAAGGGGTCACCACCATCTTTCAGAAGGGCATGCAAGTGATTGGCTTGCTTTGGTGGGCGTCACAGGGGTTATAAAAGGGCGTGCACGCCGACCGCCATCTTACTTCTGCCGATCTTAGCATAGGGAGAGGTTGCTGATTCTGTAGGGAGAGCGTTAGGAAGGGAAGAAGAAAAAAAAACTGCTTCTGCTGCTAGCGATTTTGCCTGTACAACACACCAGTCACTGTGTGTGCAGTGCAAGGGGAGGCTATATTGTGGTGGATCAGCGGTGTTGGTTGTTAGGCTGCCTTCTAAGGCTTCCTGACAGCTGCATTGCTGTTTACCCACTTCTCTGCAAACTGCTTTTCTAAAAGCAATCCCAATTTTTTTTTTGTCCTGCTGAGGTACTGAACGTGCATTTTTTCACACCATACAGCGTCAGTGGGCCTCACACAATCCAAAAGTGTCCAGTGTCCACTAGTGTCTGCAGAAATTCAAAATCTCCCTTATCCTGTAGTCACTTTTTTCACACCTGTGCCATCGAGCCTGTGACATAGCGCTCTGATATTCAGTGGGCCTCACACAATCCAAAAGTGTCCAGTGTCCACTAGTGTGTGCAGAAATTCAAAATCTCCCTTATCCTGTAGTCACTTTTTTCACACCTGTGCCATCGAGCCTGTGACATAGCGCTCTGATATTCAGTGGGCCTCACACAATCCAAAAGTGTCCAGTGTCCACTAGTGTGTGCAGAAATTAAAAATCTCCCTTATCCTGTAGTCACTTTTTTCACACCTGTGCCATCGTGCCTGTGACATAGCGCTCTGATATTCAGTGGGCCTCACACAATCCAAAAGTGTCCAGTGTCCACTAGTGTGTGCAGAAATTCAAAATCTCCCTTATCCTGTAGTCACTTTTTTCACACCTGTGCCATCGAGCCTGTGACATAGCGCTCTGATATTCAGTGGGCCTCACACAATCCAAAAGTGTCCAGTGTCCACTAGTGTGTGCAGAAATTCAAAATCTCCCTTATCCTGTAGTCACTTTTTTCACACCTGTGCCATCGAGCCTGTAACATAGCGCTCTGATATTCAGTGGGCCTCACACAATCCAAAAGTGTCCAGTGTCCACTAGTGTCTACAGAAATTCAAAATCTCACTTATCGTGTAGTCACTTTTTCACACCTGTGCCATCGAGCATGTGACATAGCGCTCTGATATTCAGTGGGCCTCACACAATCCAAAAGTGTCCAGTGTCCACTAGTGTGTGCAGAAATTCAAAATCTCCCTTATCCTGTAGTCACTTTTTTCACACCTGTGCCATCGAGCCTGTGACATAGCGCTCTGATATTCAGTGGGCCTCACACAATCCAAAAGTGTCCAGTGTCCACTAGTGTCTGCAGAAATTCAAAATCTCCCTTATCCTGTAGTCACTTTTTTCACACCTGTGCCATCGAGCCTGTGACATAGCGCTCTGATATTCAGTGGGCCTCACACAATCCAAAAGTGTCCAGTGTCCACTAGTGTGTGCAGAAATTCAAAATCTCCCTTATCCTGTAGTCACTTTTTTCACACCTGTGCCATCGAGCCTGTGACATAGCGCTCTGATATTCAGTGGGCCTCACACAATCCAAAAGTGTCCAGTGTCCACTAGTGTGTGCAGAAATTCAAAATCTCCCTTATCCTGTAGTCACTTTTTTCACACCTGTGCCATCGAGCCTGTGACATAGCGCTCTGATATTCAGTGGGCCTCACACAATCCAAAAGTGTCCAGTGTCCACTAGTGTGTGCAGAAATTCAAAATCTCCCTTATCCTGTAGTCACTTTTTTCACACCTGTGCCATCGAGCCTGTGACATAGCGCTCTGATATTCAGTGGGCATCACACAATCCAAAAGTGTCCAGTGTCCACTAGTGTGTGCACAAATTCAAAATCTCCCTTATCCTGTAGTCACTTTTTTCACACCAGTGCCATTGAGCCTGTGACATAGCGCTCTGATATTCAGTGGGCCTCACACAATCCAAAAGTGTCCAGTGTCCACTAGTGTGTGCAGAAATTCAAAATCTCCCTTATCCTGTAGTCACTTTTTTCACACCTGTGCCATCGAGCCTGTGACATAGCGCTCTGATATTCAGTGGGCCTCACACAATCCAAAAGTGTCCAGTGTCCACTAGTGTGTGCAGAAATTCAAAATCTCCCTTATCCTGTAGTCACTTTTTTCACACCTGTGCCATCGAGCCTGTGACATAGCGCTCTGATATTCAGTGGGCCTCACACAATCCAAAAGTGTCCAGTGTCCACTAGTGTGTGCAGAAATTCAAAATCTCCCTTATCCTGTAGTCACTTTTTTCACACCTGTGCCATCGAGCCTGTGACATAGCGCTCTGATATTCAGTGGGCCTCACACAATCCAAAAGTGTCCAGTGTACACTAGTGTGTGCAGAAATTCAAAATCTCCCGTATCCTGTAGTCACTTTTTTCACACCTGTGCCATCGAGCCTGCGACATAGCGCTCTGATATTCAGTGGGCCTCACACAATCCAAAAGTGTCCAGTGTCCACTAGTGTCTGCAGAAATTCAAAATCTCCCTTATCCTGTAGTCACTTTTTTCACACCTGTGCCATAGAGCCTGTGACATAGCGCTCTGATATTCGTCATTGGAGGCTCATGTTCATGAACCACATCTTTCCTTGTGTCCTTCACCCCAACCAAGATTGAAGGATGACGCAGGCCATACTACTGATTACTCCATGGAGCTGTTTTCACATACCATGCCTGGATTATCAAGTGAAATGGTGAATTACCCAGGCCAAGATGAATCTGACATGGAGTGCACTGATGCACAGCCGCTGATAGATGATTCTGCTGGTACATTCACTCAGAGCACTACATTGTCCTCGCAGTGTACAGAGCCAGATTCTGACCCTGATGAGACTCAGGTGCCCCTTCCCGCACACTATACCACCATACACAGTGACACAGAGGAAGGTGCACATGACATTGAAGAGGAGGTGATGGATGACCCAGTTGTTGACCCAGATTGGCATCCATTGGGGGAAGAGGGTGCTGCTTCCAATAGCTCAGTTGAGGAGGAGCATCCACAGCAGACATCGACATCGCAACAGCTGTTATCTGGCAGGCCCGGAGCACTCCAAAGACAGGTTCCAAAAATCAAAAGAGTTGCTGGACAGCTTGTCCAGACGGTCAAAAGATCACAGCGTGCTAGGCCGCAAAATGTCTGCCAAAGTAGGAAGAGTGCAGTGTGGCACTTTTTTGAACAAAATCCTCATGATCAGGCCAAGGTTATCTGTAAGAAGTGCGCAAAGACCTTTAGCCGAGGGGAAAAATTTGAATACCAGTTGCATGCTTAGACATTTAACCAGCATGCACTTGCAAGCGTGGACACAACACCAAACCTCAAGTGCCACATGTGCAACTGATCACAAAGAAGGTAGTCAACAACGCTACATTGTTTCCCCCACTGTAAGCCCACCGGTTAGCACAGCAGCAAATGTTGAGGTGTCTTTGCAAGGCCACAGCAGTCAGGGAATCCCACTGTTATATCAACGAAATACTGAATCTAGGCCATCAGAAAGAACACCAACTCCATCACCATCATCAACCCTCTCTCAGTCCGCCCTGTCCACGACTACTTCCACCATATGCAGCTCTCAAGTCCAGCTCACCCTCCCAGACACTATGAGTAGGTCAAGAAAGTACTCAGTCTCTCATCCGCGTACACTGGGTTTGAACGCCCACATTGCCAAACTAATCTTGTTTGAGATGATGTCCTATCGGTTGGTGGAAAGCGAACTCATGGCCTATGCAGTACCACGCTATGACCTACCCAGTCGCCACTTCTTCTCTCGCAAAGCCATCCCAGCCCTCCACCATCATGTAAAAGACCGCATTGTCCATGCACTCAAGCAGTCAGTAAGTGGAAAGGTGCACCTCACAACTGATGCATGGTCCAGTCGGCATGGCCAGGGCCGTTACGTGTCCATCACTGTGCACTTGGTTAATGTGGTGGATGCAGGGTCCACAGGGGACAGCGGTGGTGGGACAGTGCTGCCTAGCCCACGGTATAGGAAACAGTTGGCTGTAGGCGTTCGACCCTCCTCCTCCTCCTCCAGAAGCGAAAGCTCGTCCACAGAGCGCAGTCGTACGAGCACTCCATCTGCAGCTGCCACTGTTGCACACGAGGTGTCCCCCTATCGAGCAGCTAGTGGAAAGCGTCAGCAGGCTGTGTTGCAGATTATGTGTTTGGGCGACAGACACACCGCCGAGGTGCTGGCCGAGTACTTGAAGCGACAAACTGAGTCATGGCTGGGCAGTGTACATCTTGAGGCAGGCAAGGTAGTTAGTGATAACGGCCGTAATTTTGTGGCAGCCATAGCCCTTTCATAACTCAGCCACATACCTTGCTTGGCTCACACCTTAAACCTGGTGGTGCAGTGCTTCCTCAAAAATTATCCGGAGTTAATAGCCCTGCTCCAGAAGGTGCGAAGACTGTGCGCGCACATCCGCCGGTCGCCTGTACACTCTGTTCGTATGCAGAAGCTGCAGCGATTGCTCCACCTTCCCAACCACCGCCTCATTATTGACATTGCAACAAGGTGGAACTCCACCCTGCACATGGTGGAGCGGCTGTGCAAGCAGAGGCAGGCCATAATGCATTTGTGGGAGGATACACGGCCAGGCACTTTGAGAGCAGACATGGAGTTGACAGGTGTGCAGTGGTCGAAGCTGAAAGACCTTTGTAAAGTCCTTCAGTGTTTTGAGGAATGCACACGGCTGGTAAGCGCAGACGACGCCATCCTAAGCATGAGCATCCCACTTATGCGTCTGCTCATGCAAACTTTGACGCACCTTAAGGAGCAGGCGTCTGCAGCCAATGTTGATGAGGAGGAAGAGGAGGAGGGAATCCTTGATGACATTCAGCCATTGTCTGCTCAGGGACCTCTCCTGGACGAGGTGGAGGAAGAAGAGGAGGAGGAGGATGATGATGGGGATGATTACTTAGGGGAGGAGGATGCATCTCGTGGGGCAAGTGAAAATGTTGGCGTGGCAAGGTCTGGTACAGGGTTTGTGCGTGACTGGAGGGATGTGGATTTGCCAGAAAGTGCTCCTCCACCCAGCACTCGCAGTGCATCAATGACACCGGGAAAATTGGCCCACATGTCAGATTATGCCTTGCGGATCCTAAAAAGGGACCCCCGCATTGCCAAAATGATGAACGATGACGACTACTGGTTGGCCAGCATCCTGGATCCACGCTATAAAGGCAAATTACAAAACATCATGCCACAGGAGAACCTTGACCTAATATTGGCTAATAAACAAGCAACTCTGGTAAATCGGTTGCTTGAGGCATTCCCAGCACACAGCAGCGGTGATGGTTCTCACACGAGCCGTACGGGCCGGGGGCAGCTTGGCAGAGGTGTTCGTGATGCACACAGCAGAAGTGGCGTTGGAGACAGGGGTTTCATGACAATGTTGTGGACTGATTTTTCAAATACCGCTCACACAACTGGTAATACTGCATCGATGGAAAGTGACAGGAGACAGCAGTTGTCAACTATGGTTACAAACTACTTTTCATCCCATATCGATGTTCTCCCACACAGGTCATTCCCCTTTGACTATTGGGCCGCTAAACTGGACACCTGGCCTGAATTGGCCCAAAATGCCTTACAGGAGCTCGCTTGCCCAGCTGCAAGTGTGCTATCGGAAAGAGTCTTCAGTGCAGCTGGATCAATCCTGACAGAAAAAAGGACCCGTCTGTCAACCCAAAATGTGGATGATCTAACCTTCATTAAAATGAACCACGCATGGGTTTCCAAGGATTTTGTCCCACCTTCCCCTGATGACACATAGGGTGACAGAAAAATGGCTTGCTTTGGTCCACCTCTTCCTGGTACTTCACCTATTTCGCCCTTTGCATCAGCTGAATGTCCAACATCAACATATGCCACTTTCTAAAACTCCCTAACTGTGCTGCCTCCCCCCCATGGCCGGGGTCACCACCTAGCGCACGACACCGTGCGAGTGCCGTTGCCCTGGACAGGTGGGTAGGCCGACTCTTGGGCGTGGGCACTGGCACAGGGTCCCTCATAGTGCAATCAAGTGTCTCTGACGGTGGTGGTGCACACCCGCCGTCAGACACACCGCTGTACTATGAGGGGCCCAGCGCTAGTACCGACGCCCACGAGTGGGCCCCCCTTGCTTGGGCAGGGCCCCAGCATTTGCAATCTTTACCTCTCCCTGCTCCTCCGCTGTGTAATCTGGGCCGTCAAATCCATACTGTGCCTGACACCGTCTGAGCCTGCCTCCTGATGTATAGACATATATTTTGAATGTGTACGCTATCCATACATGTTATCCGGGGATACGGTACCCTTTCTAACCTTTGTGCAATCACGTGCAATCCATACTGGGCCTAACACTGTCTGAGCCTGCCTCATGCTGTATAGACATATATTTTGAATGTGTACGCTATCCATACATGTTATCCGGTGATACGGTACCCTTTCTAACCTTTGTGCAATCACGTGCAATCCATACTGGGCCTAACACCGTCTGAGCCTGCCTCCTGAGACATATATTTTGAATGTGTACGCTATCCATACATGTTATCCAGGGATACGGTACCCTTTCTAACCTTTGTGCAATCACGTGCAATCCATACTGGGCCTAACACCGTCAGAGCCTGCCTCATGCTGTATAGACATATATTTTGAATATGTACGCTATCCATACATGTTAACCGGGGATACGGTACCCTTTCTAACCTTTGTGCAATCACGTGCAATCCATACTGGGCCTAACACCGTCTGAGCCTGCCTCATGCTGTATAGACATATATTTTGAATGTGTACGCTATCCATACATGTTATCCGGGGATACGGTACCCTTTCTAACCTTTGTGCAATCACGTGCAATCCATACTGGGCCTAACACCATCTGAGCCTGCCTCATGCTGTATAGACATATATTTTGAATGTGTACGCTATCCATACATGTTATCCGGGGATACGGTACCCTTTCTAACCTTTGTGCAATCACGTGCAATCCATACTGGGCCTAACACCGTCTGAGCCTGCCTCCTGAGACATATATTTTGAATGTGTACGCTATCCATACATGCTATCTGGGGATACGGTACCCTTTCTAACCTTTGTGCAATCACGTGCATTCCATACTGGGCCTAACACCGTCTGAGCCTGCCTCATGCTGTATAGACATATATTTTGAATGTGTACGCTATCCATACATGTTATCCGGTGATACGGTACCCTTTCTAACCTTTGTGCAATCACGTGCTATCCATACTGGGCCTAACACCGTCTGAGCCTGCCTCCTGAGACATACATTTTGAATGTGTACGCTATCCATACATGTTATCCAGGGATACGGTACCCTTTCTAACCTTTGTGCAATCACGTGCAATCCATACTGGGCCTAACACCGTCTGAGCCTGCCTCATGCTGTATAGACATATATTTTGAATGTGTACGCTATCCATACATGTTATCCAGGGATACGGTACCCTTTCTAACCTTTGTGCAATCACGTGCAATCCATACTGGGCCTAACACCGTCTGAGCCTGCCTCCTGAGACATATATTTTGAATGTGTACGCTACCCATACATGTTATCTGGGGATACGGTACCCTTTCTAACCTTTGTGCAATCACGTGCAATCCATACTGGGCCTAACACCGTCTGAGCCTGCCTCCTGAGACATATATTTTGAATGTGTACGCTATCCATACATGTTATCTGGGGATACGGTACCCTTTCTAACCTTTGTGCAATCACGTGCAATCCATACTGAGCCTAACACCGTCTGAGCCTGCCTCATGCTGTATAGACATATATTTTGAATGTGTACGCTATCCATACATGTTATCCGGTGATACGGTACCCTTTCTAACCTTTGTGCAATCACGTGCAATCCATACTGGGCCTAACACCGTCTGAGCCTGCCTCATGCTGTATAGACATATATTTTGAATGTGTACGCTATCCATACATGTTATCCAGGGATACGGTACCCTTTCTAACCTTTGTGCAATCACGTGCAATCCATACTGGGCCTAACACCATCTGAGCCTGCCTCATGCTGTATAGACATATATTTTGAATGTGTACGCTATCCATACATGTTATCCGGGGATACGGTACCCTTTCTAACCTTTGTGCAATCACGTGCAATCCATAATGGGCCTAACACCGTCTGAGCCTGCCTCATGCTGTATAGACATATATTTTGAATGTGTACGCTATCCATACATGTTATCCGGGGATACGGTACCCTTTCTAACCTTTGTGTAATCACGTGCAATCCATACTGGGCCTAACACCGTCTGAGCCTGCCTCCTGAGACATATATTTTGAATGTGTACGCTATCCATACATGTTATCTGGGGATACGGTACCCTTTCTAACCTTTGTGCAATCACGTGCAATCCATACTGGGCCTAACACCGTCTGAGCCTGCCTCATGCTGTATAGACATATATTTTGAATGTGTACGCTATCCATACATGTTATCCGGTGATACGGTACCCTTTCTAACCTTTGTGCAATCACGTGCAATCCATACTGGGCCTAACACCGTCTGAGCCTGCCTCATGCTGTATAGACATATATTTTGAATGTGTACGCTATCCATACATGTTATCCAGGGATACGGTACCCTTTCTAACCTTTGTGCAATCACGTGCAATCCATACTGGGCCTAACACCGTCTGAGCCTGCCTCATGCTGTATAGACATATATTTTGAATGTGTACGCTATCCATACATGTTATCCGGGGATACGGTACCCTTTCTAACCTTTGTGCAATCACGTGCAGTCCATACTGGGCCTAACACCGTCTGAGCCTGCCTCATGCTGTATAGACATATATTTTGAATGTGTACGCTATCCATACATGTTATCCGGGGATACGGTACCCTTTCTAACCTTTGTGCAATCACGTGCAATCCATACTGGGCCTAATACCGTCTGAGCCTGCCTCCTGAGACATATATTTTGAATGTGTACGCTATCCATACATGTTATCTGGGGATACGGTACCCTTTCTAACCTTTGTGCAATCACGTGCAATCCATACTGGGCCTAACACCGTCTGAGCCTGCCTCATGCTGTATAGACATATATTTTGAATGTGTACGCTATCCATACATGTTATCCGGTGATACGGTACCCTTTCTAACCTTTGTGCAATCACGTGCAATCCATAATGGGCCTAACACCGTCTGAGCCTGCCTCATGCTGTATAGACATATATTTTGAATGTGTACGCTATCCATACATGTTATCCAGGGATACGGTACCCTTTCTAACCTTTGTGCAATCACGTGCAATCCATACTGGGCCTAACACCGTCTGAGCCTGCCTCATGCTGTATAGACATATATTTTGAATGTGTACGCTATCCATACATGTTATCCGGGGATACGGTACCCTTTCTAACCTTTGTGCAATCACGTGCAATCCATACTGGGCCTAACACCGTCTGAGCCTGCCTCATGCTGTATAGACATATATTTTGAATGTGTACGCTATCCATACATGTTATCCGGGGATACGGTACCCTTTCTAACCTTTGTGCAATCACGTGCAATCCATACTGGGCCTAACACCGTCTGAGCCTGCCTCCTGAGACATATATTTTGAATGTGTACGCTATCCATACATGTTATCCGGGGATACGGTACCCTTTCTAACCTTTGTGCAATCACGTGCAATCCATACTGGGCCTAACACCGTCTGAGCCTGCCTCATGCTGTATAGACATATATTTTGAATGTGTACGCTATCCATACATGTTATCCGGTGATACGGTACCCTTTCTAACCTTTGTGCAATCACGTGCAATCCATACTGGGCCTAACACCGTCTGAGCCTGCCTCATGCTGTATAGACATATATTTTGAATGTGTACGCTATCCATACATGTTATCCGGGGATACGGTACCCTTTCTAACCTTTGTGCAATCACGTGCAATCCATACTGGGCCTAACACCATCTGAGCCTGCCTCCTGAGACATATATTTTGAATGTGTACGCTATCCATACATGTTATCCGGGGATACGGTACCCTTTCTAACCTTTGTGCAATCACGTGCAATCCATACTGGGCCTAACACCGTCTGAGCCTGCCTCATGCTGTATAGACATATATTTTGAATGTGTACGCTATCCATACATGTTATCCGGTGATACGGTACCCTTTCTAACCTTTGTGCAATCACGTGCAATCCATACTGGGCCTAACACAGTCTGAGCCTGCCTCATGCTGTATAGACATATATTTTGAATGTGTACGCTATCCATACATGTTATCCAGGGATACGGTACCCTTTCTAACCTTTGTGCAATCACGTGCAATCCATACTGGGCCTAACACCGTCTGAGCCTGCCTCATGCTGTATAGACATATATTTTGAATGTGTACGCTATCCATACATGTTATCCGGGGATACGGTACCCTTTCTAACCTTTGTGCAATCACGTGCAATCCATACTGGGCCTAACACCGTCTGAGCCTGCCTCCTGAGACATATATTTTGAATGTGTACACTATCCATACATGTTATCTGGGGATACGGTACCCTTTCTCACCTTTGTGCAATCACGTGTAATCCATACTGGGCGTGAGAACGGCTGGCGAGCTGTTAAGCAAGCTACAGCACCTGTCCAGACAAGTACAGGGATTCCCTAGCGAGGAGACTTATTTGATTGTTTTCAATGTTGGGACAGCAATTTTTGGGGAGCACTATACTCTGGAGAATGATAGATGGGGCCCACCATACACTGGAACATTCCAAAGGTGGACATCAGACACTGGAGCAGCATTTACAGGGCCCATTATACACTAGAGCATTAGAAATGGGGCCCATTATGTTTGGAGCATTATTTGGGCCCATAAGACAGTGGAGCTTCATCCATGGGGACCAACATATACTGTAGCATTATGTGGAGCTCATCATATACTGTTTCAAACATTATATGGGACCAATGATTCTGTATGGAGAAATAGATGGGCCTCGTCATGAGATGTAAAAAGTGAGGTATTTTTCATTGGACTATACCGCTATTTCTCTGCCGTATCGGAGCATGATGAGTTGTGGTATGTGTTAAAGGGGCGCTCTTTCGCCCAGGGCACATGAAAACCTGGAGCCAGCCCTACCCCCCCACAGTTTGTAGCCAAATAACCCCCATTTTTCAGTGCGTAACTTGTGTTATGAAGTTAATTAAGGTTGACAAGCTTAAGAAAGAGGAATTGATGCTTTTGCCATTCAAATGGGCACTGTAGGTGTGTTTCCTGTCCTCCTCTCACTGCTGACTTTTATTCCCCATTGACTGACATTGGGTTTCGTGTTTCGGGACGACCCCGACTTTTCCCTATAATCGGACGATCTTGCTCGACCCGACTTTTGGAAAAGTCGGGTTTCACAAAACGAAACGCGACCCTAAAAAACCAAAAGTCGCTCAACTCTACTGCCCACGTAAAACAAACACTTTGCCTTCATGAACGCTGTTTGGAGGGTCATGACTCGTGGGAATAATGCCACCCAATCAGTTAACCTGCTAGAGAGATCCTTCATTGCTCCCAAGCATGACATCACACTCCCTAGGAGGAAGGTAATGCCACTGTGGCGACCGTACACCTGGGAGCAACACAAGTGCACTGATGCCCAGCCACTGCTCGATGAATCTGCTGGTACATTGACCCAGACCACTACATTCCCCTCGCACGCTACACGGCCTGAATCTGACCCTGATGAAACTCAGGTTACCCTTCCCATATACAGTTCCATCTTACACGGTGACAAAGAGGAAGCTGCAGATGAAAGTGCAGGTTCGGCCCACCCGCCATCAGACACACCACCGTACTATCAGGGGCCCTGTGCCAGTGCCGTCGCCAACGAGTGGGCCCCCCCTGCTTGCTCAGGATCACAGCACTTGCAAGCTTGAAATACTGTGCAGTGAGATGGAAGATGGGGACGACGAGGAGTCCAGACTAGTACAGGGATTCCCTAGTGAGGAGACTTATTTGATTGTTTTCAATGTTGGGACAGCAATTTTTGGGGAGCACAATACTCTGGAGAATGATAGATGGGGCCCACCATACACTGGAACATTCCAAAGGTGGACATCAGACACTGGAGCAGCATTTACAGGGCCCATTATACACTAGAGCATTAGAAATGGGGCCCATTATGTTTGGAGCATTATTTGGGCCCATAAGACAGTGGAGCTTCATCCATGGGAACCAACATATACTGTAGCATTATGTGGAGCTCATCATATACTGTTTCAAACATTATATGGGACCAATGATTCTGTATGGAGAAATAAATGGGCCTCGTCATGAGATGTAAAAAGTGAAGTATTTTTCATTGTACTATACCGCTATTTCTCTGCCGTATCGGAGCATGATGAGTTGTGGTATGTGTTAAAGGGGCGCTCTTTCGCCCAGGGCACATGAAAACCTGGAGCCAGCCCTACCCCCCCACAACTTTAGCCAAATAACCCCCATTTTTCAGTGCGTAACTTGTATTATGAAGTTAATTAAGGTTGACAAGCTTAAGTAAGAAGAATTGATGCTTTTGGCATTCAAATGGGCACTGTAGGTATGTTTCCTGTCCTGCTCTCACTGCCGACTTTTATTCCCCATTGACTTACATTGGGTTTCGTGTTTCGGGACGACCCCGACTTTTCCCTATAATCGGCCGATCTTGCTCGACCCGACTTTTGGAAAAGTCGGGTTTCACGAAATGAAACTCGACCCTAAAAAACCAAAAGTCGCTCAACTCTACATCCTAGAATTGCATTTGCCTTTTTTGCTGCTGCATCACACTGTTGACTCATATTCAGTTTGTGATCTATTAGTATACCCAAGTATTTTTCACATGTGCTGTTGCTTAGCCCTATTCCTCCCATTCTGTATATGCTTTTTTCATTTTTATTGCCCAGATGTAGTACTTTGCATTTTTCCCTGTTAAAAACCATTCTGTTAGTTGCTGCCCACTGCTCCAGTTTATTTATATCTTTTTGAATCCTCTCTCTCTCTTCTCTAGTATTAGCTATCTCTCCTAGCTTTGTGTCATCAGCAAATTTAATCAGTTTACCCTCAATTCCTTCATCTAAATCGTTGATAAAGATGTTGAACAATACTGGGCCCAGGACAGAGCCCTGTGGTACCCCACTTGAGACATTCTTCCAACTGGATGTGCAGCCATTTATGACCACTCTTTGGTATGAACCTTTGGTAGCACCTGGTGAGCCCCAAGAAGGCCCGTATGTCTTTCACTGTTGTCGGGGTGGGCCAGTCTTGCACAGCCGCTATCTTATCACGCGCCAGTCTCATTCCTTCAGTGGATACGATGTGTCCCAAATACTCAATTTGTTTGTGAAAAAGGTGACATTTCTGAGGCTTCACTTTCAGGCTGTGATTCTGCAGCCAACTCAACACTTGCTCCAGCCGCCAATGATGTTCCTCAAAGGTAGCCACATAGACAATTATGTTGTCCAGATAGATGAGTGTTGCTTCGAAATTCAGGTCCCCTAAGCATCTTTCCATCAACCTTTGAAACATCCCGGGAGCGTTAGTCAGGCTGAAGGGCGTCCTATTAAACTCGAACACCGCCATGGGCAATATGAACACTGTCTTTGACTGGTCGTGTTCAGCCATGGGCATCTGCCAGTACCCACTGGCCAGATCCAATGAGGAAAAATACTTCACCTTTCCCAACGCAGACAGCGATTTCTCAATTCTGAGCAATGGGCATGAGTCCCGCACTGTACAAGCATTCAGTCATCTGTAATCAACACAGAATCGCACAGTTCCTTCCTTTTTCTGAACTAAAGGTTTGGGAGCCGCCCACGGTCTCTGACTCTCACATATGACTACTCTTTGCAGCATGTGAGCCAGCATCTCCTTTACCTCCTTGTACATCTGAGGTGGAATCTGTCAATATCTCTCTCGAACTGGGGCAGCATTTCTCGTAGGGATTTCGTGGGTTATAGCCGTGGTGCACCCAAAGTAATCTTCGTAGTGAGCAAAGACCTCCTGGTAACGCTCCAGTACAGCTTCCACCTGTTGCACCTGTTGTGGGGTGAGTCCCGTCAATTTAGCCCACATCTTAACAAGAATTCGACATCCCTCTTTCATGCTTCCAGGCGGATGTCATTGTATCGGCTACGTTCCATGGGTCTCCTTGTTTAACTGCCAACTGTACGGCCTCCTATTGTATCAACTCTTCCGGCATTCCCAGTACCTGAGCCACTTCACTCTTGGGTGGGAGAGTAAGATTGTCTTCCCCCAGGCTGATGCACATTACCACAACGTTACCGTCATGGACGACGGCTAATGTCTGGGCGATGATGAGTCCTGAGGGTACCTGCTCCACTGATGTTGGCTCTATCTGCACTTCAGGCACATACAGGCAATGTGAGCACAGTCTGACCGGGTGGTAGAATAGTTTAGCAGCTGCAGAAACCATCACCTTCCCCAGAACCTTCCCATCACTTGACTTTTCTTGGGCTTGGGCAGCCAGTATCAGTTGCTGTAATACCTTCCTCTGTAGGATGTTCACACTCCAATGATCCAAGAAGGCCTCTTGTGGCTCACTGATCAGAAGTGTTCCAATTTATCTTAGTACATTCATCCCAAGGGTCACCGTAGGCCCACGGCCGACGTCTCCTCTGACCAACATGATCCTTTTTCGGCCCACATTCTTTCCACATATTTTAATCTCCATCCATACCACCCCTGTGACCGAGATGGGCAACTGGTTGGCAGCCGTCAGTCTGATCATGGGTGCCCATTCCGGCTGTGACACTTCTGTAAAATGTCATCTAAAATACTCTTCTGGCATGGTGGTCACTTGTGATCCAGTATCGATTAAGCAACAGACAGCTTGCCCACACACTTCAGCCCAGATGGTAGGGCTCGTGAAAATTAGACTTTCGGGACTACCTTCTCTCCTCCTTGTCTCTCAGGCTCTGGGTGGCATTCCCCAGTCATGGAGCCCAATAGTTTAACGGCTGCCGAGGTAGGGACCGCCCCTGTCTCACACATCCTCGGGCATAGTGTCCAGTATCTCCACACCTAAAACAAGTCGAACTCCATTCTGTACGGGGTTGTCCTACTCTGGGTGAGGTTTGATGGGCAAGCAAGACTCAGAATCACTCCTGTCTCATGGCGCATCTTGGGATGTGGTGTGATTTCTTCTGAGGCCACACCACTCTTCCCGCACTTCTCGTATTTCCTTCCGGATCTTCTGGGCCCATTCTGGCTCAGCGGCGGGAAAGGCAGGTACCTCATTGCTCCAGACCATCCCTGCCAAGGCTGCTGTCCCTTGCTCCTGCTCCCTCACGCGTGCTTCCGCCCCAGTCTCTAGGATAGTCAGTGCGGATTGGTAAGCAGGCACTCCCACAAAGCTTGATTAAGCACCGCATCCCTCAGGCCCACCACAAATTGGACCCTCAGTATCACATCAGGAGGCCCTACTCCTATTGCCCCCCACATCATCCCATTTAGTGATATATGCGTGCACCTCCTGTAACGCATTCATGTATTGGGTCACTGGACGCGGCAAAATAATTGCATCCACAATTCCTTGATATTGGTGGGATCCCCATGCATCTCTTCCAAAATTTTCAACACGTTAATCAGAGTGTCCCATTCATGTGGGGGCCGAAACATTACAGAACATCTAGCCTCCCAGTCCAGGGCCATCACAACAATCTCTGCTTGCATAACAGAGGTCATAGGATGTATCCCCAACATGCCTTTAACCTGCTCAGTCCAGTCCCACAGCATTATATTGCTCCCCATGAACTTCGGGAGATTGCTGAGCATGGCCCTCAGCAGTAAGCTGGCCCTCGGGGAACTTATGACCGATTGGTCTGCGGCCTCTGCGTTCATGAACAGCATCCTGCTGACTACACCAAATGTAAGCAGGGCCAGAGATGCAGGGATTGCAGAACAAGTGTTAAAAATATCACAATTTAATTATAACAGTAGGGAAAACTCCTCACAGGGAGACAAGAGATAGTTAACAAATGAAATTGCAATATAACACAACAGTCTTGTTATGAAACTTATCATGACTCCTATGTTCCTCAGCCGCATGTAGTCCGGTGGGGGTTATAGTACCAGCAACGGCCGGCACAGCTTCTTCAGGCATCACCTGCCAACTCACGAACAAGCTTCTGGCGGCAACGGGCAGTCTCCAGTTTTACCCGTTGAGCCCCCAGTCCATTAATCTGTAGATCTGACACGGATACATAGTAACATATTTAGCAAGGACGAAAAAAGACATTTGTCCATCCAGTTCAGCCTATATTCCATCAGAATAAATCCCCAGATCTACATCCTTCTAAAGAACCTAATAACTGTAAGATACAATATTGTTACGCTTCAGGAAGACATCCAGGCCTCTCTTGAACCCCTCGACTGAGTTCGCCATCACCACCTCCTCAGGCAAGGAATTCCAGATTCTCACCCCCTTAACAGTAAAAAATCCTCTTCTACATTGGGGGAAAAACCTTGTGACCGGATAGTGCTCTGCTGCCCACCTGTCAACATGGAGGAATGCAGTTCACGATCTGGCACCTGGCACCCGTTCCTTACTTCAAGCACCTCACACTGTTTGGCGATACTCCCGATGCTCTGCGCGCTCCCAGATCCTGCGGGGCCTTCACATAAGCCTTGGTGAGTCTCAGCTCTGCATTTCCTCTCTGACTGCAGAGCACGGCGCACCCCTGTCTTCACTCTCTGCTGGCGGGAAACTTCTGAGTCTTCCTGCGCTTCCAGTTTTCTCCTCCCCTTGCTCACCATGCCCCCTCTCACCAGGTCAGGAGTCCTGTCCAGTTGCCCATTCTTTCCCCCCAGCAACACTGGAAGCAGCCCTGACAGTTCTGGACCCAGCATCATGCTGGTACCTACAGCCCGGTCTTCCGCCTTACAGGGACACACAACAGAGAGCATTTTTATCAGCTCCCCGCTCGCTACTTCCGTGATGTCCCGTGTAGTGAGCCTCCTCCCTCGACCTCTTCTGTGTGAGGAGGAGCTGCAGCCTGCTGGGAATAGAACAGTGGAGGGAGCAGAAGAACCCCTGTAAGATTTGCTCCTCCACTCCACTGTTGTCCCCTGTGTGTTGTGCGGCTCGGGCTCCCTGACTACAGATGAGTACTCACTACTGGGATGCGCCATGCAGGAGGACAGAGATGGAAGCCAGTGACCGCTCTCCTCAGTCTGATGAGGAAAATGTTCATTGGCCAGTGTCTCTCCCTGCTCTCCTCAACTCTGGGTAGTGGCATGTTTACCGTAGGGTGGGAGAGGGGGCCGATGCTGCGTGACACCAGACCCCTCTCACTCCTGCTGGTATCTTCACTCAGTGTCCCCATTGCAACTGCATACTGTGCCTCTATGGGCAGCATGATCCTGCATGCAGGGGCCCCCCTCCACCTTCAGGCACCGATGCAGCTGCACTGGCTGCACTGGCGGTATATCCGCCTCTGATCTCTGTAGTTTATAATCTGAGATTTGTGACACTGAGACACTTATGATATACTTGTATCTGTGCGCAGTACACAATGTTAAGGGATTGTGCTAACAATAGCAATTCCAAATTTTTGCTCCGCATACGACCTACTATGCACTACTAAATGTAATTTTTTTCAACCCTTAGAGGAAAGAAGGCACTTTTGACATCTTTGCGCTGGAGCCAAAAATTGGTTAAAATAGCAATTGTGATATCCTTGGTTGCTGATAACATTTCCGTTTTGTTTCATAAATAACTAGATGAAGAGCCCGGTGTTGCCCAGGCATAGTAACTAACTGTGGTTAGTTATGACAAATAATAATGATTACACCTATAAATATAAAGCTGAGTGCATAGCCCTGCCCACTCTGCATAGCCCTGCCCACTCTGCATAGCCACACTCACTCTAATATCCCACACCATTCTGTCATACCACCGAAAAAATACCCCTAATATGCCACATCATCCCGTCAACCAGGGCCACCGGACTACTACCCCTAATATCCCACATCATCCTGTCATTCACAGTCACCGGAATAATACCACTAATATCCCACATCATGCCGTTAGACCCACCGGACTACTACCCCTAATATCCCACGTCATCCCATCAGAGCCAACATTGTCAGGTTGGCGCTGTTGCACTGAATAAAATGATACCTGGGTTGGAGAAATCCGTCTTGTGTTTCTTTTTTTAATCTGTGCTTGAATTTTTAAGTTAATGAGGATGCTTCATGCCAGACAAAGATTCTGGGCTCCCCCTGCAGTCTGTGTCAGAGGGTGGTCTGTGTCGGCACGGTAATAAATTGTGTTATTTCCAGCTTTACAGAAGGACGATAACATCTTAGAAATGATAAGAATAACAGGCCTCAGTTACCACAACTGTCTAGAAGGAAAACTGTTGCTCATAGCAACCAATCACAGCTCAGCTTTCATCTTTTAAACAGCTCGGGTGAAATGAAAGATGCTTTGTGATTGGTTGCTATGGGCAACACAGACAGTGTAACCTGTTGTGGTCAAGAAGATGTGCCTATGAAATATATATATTAGATATTCAATATATATACATATATATACTGTATATATTAGATTAGATATTTATTATATATATAAATTAGATATTTATTTTACGGGGCTTTGCGTGTGGAGTGAGTGTGGCTATGCAGAGTTGGCTTGATATACACACACCTACACACATACATACAGGTACACTCATTTTTATATATAAAGATGAATGACTGAACTACCCCAATTATAAATGTCTTCTGCTTTGTCTTCATTTAAGATTTACTACATTTCTACTGACATTATAATTTTACAAAATAGAAAAAATGGATATTGCACTGGTACCGAGAAATTCTCCTTAATGTCAGTAAGCCTCTGCAAGCAATGGTTCTATATAGAGACAAGAGAGTAAATTGCATTCTACTCGAATATTACAAAAATTTGCATTTGACAAAATATAGATTTCTTATGTAATTCGCTTCCTCACGATTTCAGCAAAATGATGGCTAGTGGTCGCCTCTTTTCTGAACTGTAAAGGCTCATCTAAGGATAAGAAAAATTTAAAAAATCTTATATTCACTTTTCTGCTCACTTCTCCGGACCCTTCGGTCCTCACCATCAATAAATTAGGTCTCTCCACATAAAGTCACAGCACACGTCGTAATGTCATGACATCAGGACCTTCTGTGCCTGTGCAGAATCCTCTCAGGCCTCATCAGGGCATAAAGTCCCTGACTAGCATGAGGAGGATTGGGGATTCATCACTCTCCTCAGTGATAGGAAGATGCATCGAGGACCAGACAGGTGATACTGAGGAGCGCAGAGGCCAGAGAGGTCAGCAGTATGGTTAGTTAAAGTATTTTTATTTCCTACATCTTACGTTTATTGTGCTCTAATGTCTGAAGAGATCCCAGAGCACAATAGGGAATATTAAATTTGAGGAAAATAACTTCTATCACAATTGAATTTTCCAGGGAAATCTGCGCAAACAAGCAAGCTTGAATTTTACCATATATGCTCATCTCTAGTTCTACATTAGCGACCAAAAGTTTTAGATTTTTTTAAAAAGTTTGCTTACTTCTGTCTGGTTGTTGTGATGCCATTTCCTTAGTAATGAATTGAAAGTGCATGAAATTGTCATCATGCAAGATCTTAATATTAGCCAAAATGCTTTAGAATATAGGTATGGTCATTTAATTAAAGAAAACTGACTGCCAAAAGTTTTGCATATACTATTTATTCACCACAACATAGAGAGTAATTCATTGGTTACAATACCATAACTTTGCAGCATACCCTCTTGCTTTAATTACTGCACTACACCGACGGGGCATTGAAGCCACTAGGGTATTCAAAAACACTTCCTTTGGGATCTTGCTCCATTCCATTTGCAAATCTGTAAACAATTCATTTTTATTGTTATGGGTACGGACCCCAACTCATCACCCTAACTCATCCCAAAGGTGCTCTATAGGGTTTAAATCAGATGATTGGCTTGGCCATTGCAACAGGCGGCCATTTTTCTTTGCTGACCAGTTTTTTACTAAATTGGATGCGTGCTTAGGATCATTGTCTTGCTGGAATTTCCAGCTCCTGCCTACTTTGGTTTTCCCATATGGCAGCATTACATTCTCCAGTATATCCTTGTACATGGTAGCATTCATATTTCCATCAATTCTATGCAGAGGGCCAATGGCAGATACAGAAAAAAAGCCCCAAACCATGACATTGCCACTTCTATGTTTCACTGTAGGTGTTTGGTACCTTGCATCATTACGTTTTCCAATTGGGCTGTATATTTAGTGCTTGCCATCACTACCAAACAGATTGAACTTGGATTCATCCGACCCCAACACCTTAGATCAATCTGTCTCTTTACAATGGTGGTGTTCTTTGGCAAACTCAAGTCGGACCTTCCGGTTCTTTGCAGAGATGAAATGCTTCTTGACTGGAGCTCATGCATTCAAACCTATTGCTCTTAGTCATCACTCCACAGTTTGGCAACTCACTTTGACCCTATATTCTTCGTTCATTTCATGCAAAATCTGTACAGAACTTTTATGGACATCAGATACTGACTTTTTCTTAATAATGTGATCAACTTTGGAGGAAGTTTTCTGTGGTCGTCTACTTCTAGGTATGGCAGCTGTTCCATAACCTTCTTTTTCATTCTTTATTATACGTGACACTTTACTATGAGAACAGTTGAATTACAAAGCTACCTTTTTTTGGCTTTGGCATGACTTCACTCTCAGAATAATAAGCTTCTTGACATCCGGTGATAAATTTTGACCCATGACAAAATATGCAAAACATTTGCCCATCCAATGTTAAAAGCTAATGAATAAAGAGATAAAACAATGTCAAAGACAATTTTTATCCTCATAACTGACAACCATTTGCTTCAGGTATACTAAAATCACCAGGTAAATGGCATCGCCACAACCAGTAATCACCCTTTCAAAAAAAGAAAGCAAAACTCTTGGTCGCTACTGTATATTCCGATGCCAAAACTTCTAAAAAAAACCCATCTTATTATCAATTAGTATGATATTATTTAGGTAACTTAGTCTAGCAATTTTGACGCTTAAAGCTTTAATTTAGATTGTATTTTCCTTTCATCGCATCTGATTTGAAAATCAGGAGTAAGTTGATTGTGTAATTTATGACTGCCATTCTTTAGTTAAAAAACATTTGTAGTAATTTTAGACAACCTACAGCTCTTCTGAAGAGAAATAGAGTCATTTCCCACAAACTTCAAGTGACCTTATAAAATATAGGCTATTCTACACACGGTATAGTATAAATGTGACCTCCATTTATCTTTGATATTATAAATATTTTTAGTGATTTAATGTATTCATTGCTTCCGTTGCTGTCAAGGAAATGAAGGAATACGTTTCAGTAGCACTTCTCACAGTGCACTTATCTTCAGTCACTGCATTTAATATGTGCTGATGGCATTCACCCCATGCATAATAAATCACCAAGTTTCCCTAGTCATTTCACCCATGGCTTAACTTCATAATTATGACAAATACTGCTGGTGTTTCCCTTGCCACAAGAAATCAGCATGCTTCCTTGGCTGGACCTATTATTAGTATTTTGAAATCACCCACATCAATAGAGAAAGAAAAGAAACTGATTTTAACCAACCCACCCATGAGAACCTAGGATGTTGAATATAGGATCACTGTGTGTCAAGTAATGTCAAAGGATACAGCTCCTCAACATAGTACACATGAAATAGGTCATATCTCTAGTCTGTGCTGCTTTAATGATGACTAAATAAATGTGGTACCCCACAAGTGTGAGACAGGGCCTGCATCACCACTCGACGCACCTGGGCAAGTGCCAGGACCCTGCTTGCTCAAGACTCCGGCATTTGAAATACTTGCCTCTCACTTTTTCTTCGCAGCTACGCTGTCTTTTACGCATTTTCTGACTCTGTTGATGTCTCAGGGCAAAGGGCGAGATGACATCACTACAGTGCGCCCTCTGCTCAGAGCAGTCACAGTGCACAGAGCCAGAAGAGGGCGAGGTGAGTATTTGATTTATATTTTTTGTATGGAGTAATATATGGGGTCCATTCTGTATGAAGCAATATATAAGGCCCATTCTGTATGGAGTATTATGTGGAACCCATTCTGTATGTAGTATTAAATAGGGCCCATTCTGTATGGAGCAATATATGGGGTCCATTCTGTATGGAGCATTATATGGGGCCCATACTGTATGACGCATTATATGTGGATCATTCTGTATGGCACATTATATGGGCCCATACTGTATAGAGCATTATATGGGACCCATTCTGTATGGTGTGTTATACAGTATGGGCCCCATTCTATAATGAGCATTATTTGGGACCTATCCTGAATGGAGCATTATATGGGGCCCATTCTGTTTGGAACATTATATGGGGCCCATTCTGTATGGAGCAATATATGGGGTCCGTTATGTATGGAGCATTATATGGGGCCCATTCTGTATGGAGCATTAAATGGGGCCCATACTGTATGGAGTATTATATGTGGCCCATTCTGTATGGTGCATTATATGGGGCCCACTCTGTATGGAGCATTATATGGGGCCCATGCTAAATGGAGCAATATATGGGGCCCATTCTGTATGGAGCATTATATGGGGCCCATTCTAAATGGAGCATTATATCGGGCCCATTCTATATGAAGTATTATATGGGCCCATTCTGTATGGAGCATTATATGGGGCCCATTCTGTATGGAGTCATATGTGGGGCCCATTCTGCATAGAGCATTATGGAGTCCATTATTCTATATGGAGCATTATATGGGGTCCATTATTCTGTCTGGAGCATTACATGGGGTCCATTATTCTGTTTGGAGCATTATATGAGGCCCATTATTCTGTATGAAGCAATATATAGAGCCAATTCTGTATGAAGCAATATAGAGGGCCAATTATTCTGTATTAAGAAATATATGGGGCTCATTACACTGTATGGAGGACTATGTGGTGCCCATAATACAGTATGGAGGACTATGTCGTACCCATAATACTGTATGGAAGACAATGTGGTGCCCATTATACTGTATGGAGGACTATGTGGTGCCCATAATATTGTATGGAGAACTATGTGGTGCCCATAATACTGTATGGAGGACTATAATGTCCGGTCTAAAATGAAATCTTTTGAATCCCCCCAGGGAAAGCACTGTGCGCTGCGAGGATTTGCCAGTTTCTGAGCTATTGTAGAATTTAGATATCACTTATGTATTATAAGAAGTCAGTGAAATCTTTGGTATTGTGCTATATCTATATTTCTATGCCGTATCTGTGCATCATGAATCGTGGTATTTGTTAAAGGGGTCCACTGAGACTTTTTTGCCTGGGGCCCATGAAAACCTGGAGCCGACCCTGTATTCACCTCTCCTCCTCAGAGCAGAGGGCACACTTTAGTGATGTCATTGTGCCCTGTGACCTGAGGCGTCAACAGAATCAGAAAAAGTGGAAAACACACCGGAGCTGTGGAGGAACAGGGAGAGGTAAGTATTGCAAGTGCCGGGATCCTGAGCAAGCGGGGAGGCCCACTCGGGGGCGCTAGCACCAAGCTACCCCTGACTTACAGGCCTCATAGCGTGCTGTGTCCTTGATGGCAAGTTGGGCCTCCCCGCTTGCTCAGGGCCCCGGCACTTGCCCCGGTGCATCGGGTGGGGACACCATCCCTGCATGAGTATTTGATTTTTCTTTATATTTATATTAAGTAATATATGGTGCCCATTCTGTATGGAACAATATACGTATAAGGTTCATTCTGTATGAAGAATTATATGTGGTCCGTTCTGTATGAAACATTATACAGGGCCCACTCTGTATGGAGCATTAAATGGGGCCCATTCTGTATAAAGCATTAAACAGGGCCCGTTCTGTATGGAGTAATATATGGGGTGTATTCTGTATGGAGTATTATATGGGGCCCATTCTGCATGAAGTATTACATTGGGTCCATTATTTTGTATGGAGCATTATATGGGGTCCCTTCTGTTTAAAGCATTATATGGGGTCCATTATTTTCTGTGGAGCATTATATGGGGTTCATTATTCTGTATGGAGCATTATATGAGATCATGATACTGTATGGAGGACTATGTGGTCCCCAAAATACTGTGTGGAGGACTATGTGGAACCCATAATACTGTATGGAGGACTATGTGGTGCCCATAATACTGTATGGAGGTCTATGTGGTACCCATAATACTGTATGGAGGACTATATTGCCTTGTCTAAAATGAAAAGTTTTGTATCGCCCCAGGGCACGCACTGTGCACTGCGAGGCTTTTCCGGTTTCGGAGTTATTGTAGAATTTACATAGATATCACTCATATAATGTAAGAAGTAAGTGAAATCTTTCTACTTTATCTATATTTCTCTGACATATCTGTATATCATGAATCATGGTATGTGTTAAAGGGGCCCACTGAGACTCTTTCGCCCGAGGCCCACGAAAATCTGGAGCTGGCCCTGCTCAGAGTGATGGCTTACCTGCATTGAAATGTTGGTTTTCAGCTCCGGACACATTCAGTATTTGGTCAGTATTTTACATCAGTATTTGTAGACAATAATCGAGCGTGGAACAATCAGAGTAAAAGTAAAATAGAAACACGTCACCGCTTCTGCATTTTTCAACCACTTTCCTGGTTTTGATTTATGAATACTGATGTAAAATACTGACCAAACACTGAACGTGTGAAAGTGACTTTGGCTGGCTTCTCTTTATTATTACTGCAAGACATCCGTGTCAGTACCTGCCCTCTTTTTTGCCTCTCCCTTTGTTGTTTTGCTGTCGATGACACAGGGTGATCATGTGTCAGTCCTGTGTAATACGCTGGCTCTTGTGGTGCTGTCAAGTGAGCTTAGGGGTTATTTAGTCTGTGTTACCACCTCACTGTGAGCCCTAGGTGGGGTTAGGCTATTTATGTTCCTGAATATCTGTTTCACACTGCCAGTTACATAATTCAACTTGACCCGGTCCACATTCCTGTTCTTTGCTCCTTTGGTGCTATTTTGATTATTCTGTTTTCTGACTTCATATTCTAACCACCTGCTTGAATTTCATTTCTGACCCAGACTTTGACCTCCTGATAATGACCCTGCTTGGTGACTCTTCTTCCTGCCAACTTTTTCCTCTGGTCAGCAGCCTAGTCTATGGCCTCAACCCAGGGGTCCCTGTGCAATTCCAGATACCTGTAATGAAGTTACAGGATGGATAAATACCAGGTCAACCCTTGGAATTTGGCAGATGGAGTGGCTACAGGCAGCAGAGCATGTCTGTGGAAACACTCTTTACAGCTGCCAGGCTGCCACACACATTGTCCACATGATGCATTGTACACAACACAGCACCAGTGTACTGTAGGTGTCATTCACAGTCCCTTGTATGTCACTTGGTGTCAGTAGCATTGGAGGTTAGGGTTCTTCGAATCCTCTTTTTGTGACTGTTCGTGGCTGATTGGGTGCCAACTAGACATTTCTTGGTCCACTGACCATCCACGACTGGCCATACACCCTTCGGCTGTTTTAGTACACAACATAATAATATCTACAAAATAAAATAATACATACAAAAATTATCTAATGAAATGTGCTTTTTAACATAACTTACGATTTGTTTTTTTGCATTTTTGTTACTTTTTTATTGTAGATTTCCTAATTTATTTATTATGCATGTTAATTGTTCACTTGCTGTTTGCACACTTGCACGTTGCACAATTGCACTTTAACATTCATTGTAAATGCCACTTTTTAGTTTATCCTACATATACAATCATGGTCAAAAATGAAGTATTTCTACCAGAAAATTATTGCAATTACACGTTTTGTTATCTATATGATTATTTCCTTTGTGTGTATTGGAACAACACAAAAAAACTGAGAAAAAAGGCAAATTGATATAGTTTCACACAAAACCACAAAAATGAGCAGGGCAAAACTGTGGATAAACAATAGGGATGAGCTAACGTGCTTGGTGATACTCGAATATCACTTGAGCATCTGGGTGCTTGGATGTGCTAAGCACTCGGCGAGCATTAGTCGGTGCTCGAATCAGAATCCTCTAGCGTTGATAATGCTGCTGATTTTGAACCATCGTACTAACAGCCATTGTAAGGGGTAAATCTGTGCTTCGCTGTTTGTATCAGATGCATGATGCATTTAACATAGGAAGGGAAAGTTGCAGGAGCAGGGAGAATGGCAGAATACAGTCTCTAGGCAGGGATTAGGGTTTGCTGCGCATTGCTAAATATATATCTGCTACACATGACCACATTTTTATGGGGGGTGAAAAAGTTGACTATATTTTTATCTATAGAGTATTATGTGCTTTGTGGTACATTTTTGTGGTTTTCTGGATTCAATTACTCATGAATACAGAATAAAGGTGTGTGCACACGCTGCGGAATGCTCTGCGGATTTGTCCCCGCGGGTTTAGCAAAATCTGCAGGTAAATCCGCAGGTCAGAAGACCTGCGGTTTATCTGCGGATTACCCTGCGGTTTATCAGCTCTACAATGGAGCAGATGGCAAACCGCAGCGGAATCCGCAGAAAGAATTGACATGTAATTTCTTTCTGCGGATTGAAAACCGCAGCAAATCCGCACCGTCTGCACTGCGGTTTTCATTTTCCACAGGTTATAATGCTGCTGTACACCGCAGCAGAAACTGCTGCGGTTCCGCAGGGCCAAAACCACTGTAGATCCGCAGCAGAATCTGCAGCGTGTGCACAGACCCTAAGGTTCTCTGTAGTACATTTTTCTGATATATAACACTCCAAAAAAGCGTTGAAAACTTTTTCTGGATTCAATTATTCATTCATAGAGTATTACGTGCTTTGTGGAACATTTTGATGGTATATAACACTCCACAAAAGAGTTGAAATATTTTTCTAGATTCAATGACTCACTCATACACTATTATGTGCTTTGTGTTAAATTTCGGTGGTATATAGCACTCCAAAAAAGAGTTGAAAAATTTGTCTGAATTTAGTTACTCATCCATACAGTAATAGATGCTTAGATAAAAGTTCCACTATTTTTATGCTTTCAATTATTCATCCATACAGTTTAACATGATTATTTTTACATTATGGTGGTATATAAAACATCAAAAAAAATTGTTCCAAAATTATTTATGAATTCAATTATTTGTCCATACAGTTTAACGTGCTTTATGTAAAACTACGGTGGGTAAAACATTTTTTAAACTACTTGGCCTGGTACAGTTCACAAAATATATTTGGCTAAAAAATTGACTATTGCCATTTGTACTGTAGAACCTGCTTTGTGTCAAATTTTGCTGGTTTCAAATAAAAAATAAAACAATATACTGTAGAACTTGGTTTGTGTGCAATTTAGCTTGTTTGAAATACAAACCAAAATTGCCCTGCTACAGGTGTACAAGTTTGATCCCTTGGTACTCAGTCCGCAGGCACCACTATTTCTCACGGTGTGGCATCCCTGCCTTGCACCAGAACGTGTCCTTACCAACACGGTGGTTGTTCACTTAATGACTCACATGTGGACAAGTGCTTGTGGCCAGGGACTCTATATTTTACTGACAACACATTGGGTGAGCATTAAGGAGACTAGGTCTAAGTCCCACCATGGCACGTTACATGTTCTACTGACGCCGAGGATTGATGGCCATACTTCTAATAAGGGTTTCCTCCACCTGCTACACCAATTCCTGCACCCCCTCCTGCTCCTCCTCATCCTCCATCTCAGATAAGGTATCTCAGAGCACACATCAGTTGGAAGCTCAGCAGCACTACCTCGATAATTAAATAAGATGAAAAGTCTGTATCTAAATCCCATTAAACACCTGTGGAGAGATCTTAAAATTCATTTTGGGAGAAGACACCCTTCAAATATGAGAGACCTGGAGCAGTTTGCAAAAGAAGAGTGGTCCAAAATTTTACTTGAGAGGTGTAAGAAATTTGTTGATGGTTATAGGAAGCAATTGATTGCAGTTATTTATTAAAAAGAATGTCCAACCAAATAGTTGAGGGTGCCAAAATTTATTCCGGCCAATTTTGGGGGTTTGTGTCAAATTACCGTATTTTCCGCTTTGTAAGATGCACTTTTTTCCTCCACATTTGGGGGGGAAATGGAGATGCATATTACAATGCGGATATACTGGTAATTGCTTACCCGTAAGTAGCTGCAGGCTGGGATGAGGGGTTGTCCACTGCCGCCGTGCTGCTGCTGCCCACCGCCCCTGCCTGGGATGTCCACTGCTGCTGCCTGGGGTGTCCGCATCCGCTGCTGCTGCCTGTGATGTCCGCCGCTGCGGGGGGCTCTGCCAACATTTCGTGAAAGGCCAGAGCCCCCCCGGCAGTTCTGTGGTTTCCTCCTGTGCGGTGGACTCCAGTAACATGGCTGCCGAGAGGCGGCACAAGCACAGACGAAAATCTCGGGAGATGAGATTTCAGTGCTGAGATCTCATCTCCCAAGATCTCCATGCTGAGATCTCCATCTGCGCATGCACCGGTGGCCATTTTACTGGAGTCCACACGCACAGGCTGAAACTACTGAACTTCCAGGGGGCTCTGGTCTTTCAAGAAATGTTGACAGAGCCCCCCGCAGCGGCGGACATCCCGGGCAGCGGTGACGGGCAGCATCAGCCGAAATCCCAGGCAGTGGCGGCCTCGGATACCCTGGGCAGCGACGACGGGCAGCAGCAGACACCCTGGGCAACAGCGGTGGGCAGCAGCTGCGGGCAGCAGCAGCAGAGAGCCATAGCAGCAGCAAAGACACCTGCCAGCAGCAACAGAGACCACTCGCAGCAGCGGCAGGCGGCAGCAGACACCCTGGGCAGCAGCAGGCAGCAGCTGCGGGCAGCAGCAGCAAAGACCCCTGGCAGCAGCAGAGACCCCTGGCAGCAGCAGCAGAGACCCCTGGCAGCAGCAAAGACCCCTGGCAGCAGAGACCCCCTGGCAGCAGCAGACACCCCTGGAAGCAGTGCCGCTGGGGACACCCGCAGCATCGGACACCCACAGCGGCGCACTGCACATTGGACACCCCCTCATCTCACCCTGCAGCAGCACTCCACTCCTGCCTCCTCCAGCAGTGACCATGGGACCCCGCTTCACCCCTGCCACCACCCCTGGTAAGCATTAAGAAGATTATAAGAAGCACCATCATTTTATTAAAAAAAAAATTTTTTATTTTTTTCTCCTCAAAATTTGGGGTGCATCTTATAATCCGGAGCATCTTATAAAGCGAAAAATACAGTACAGTCATATGTTAACGTTTGGGCACCCCTATTAATGTTAACCTTTTTTCCTTATAACAATTTTGGTTTTTGCAACAGCTATTTCAGTTTCATATATCTAATAACTGATGGACTCAGTTATATTTCTGGATTCAAATGAGGTTTATTGTACTAACAGAAAATGTGCAATCTGCATTTAAACAAAATTTGACCGGTGCAAAAGTATGGGCACCTCAACATAAAAGTGACATTAATATTTAATTAATTAATAGATCCTCCTTTTGCAAAAATAACAGCCTCTAGTCGCTTCCTGTAGCTATTAATGAGTTCCTGGATCCTGGATGAAGGTATTTGTGACCATTCCTGTTTACAAAACAATTCCAGTTCAGTTAAGTTTGATGGTCGCCGAGCATGGACAGCCTGCTTCAAATTATCCCACAGATAGCTGTTGCAAAAACCAAAATTGTTATAAGGAAAAAAGGTTAACATTAATAGGGGTGCCCAAACTTTAACATATGACTGTATATCCAATTTATCTTTTTCTCTCTGTTTGCTTTTGTGCTGTTCTAATATACACAAAGGAAATAAACATGTGTATAACAAAATGCATACTTTCAATAATTTTCTAGGAGAAATTGAAGGGTGCCAATATTTTTGATCATGACTGCATATGTTTTTTTTTAATTACTAGCTTGGCCCGTGCAAAATTTTCACAAATTGGTCATTGGGGACGCAGGCAATTTCAGAAAAAGCAAGTTGGTGAAATGTAACTGTATTTCATGAGATGATAAACACAGATAGGTATTTATATATGTAGGTTGATAATAAATTGGTTTGATAAGTAGAGGCCAAAAAATGTCTTCCGGTTGAGGTGCCACCTCCAGGTCATTGTGTCTTTCTGTAGGTTTATGTGAATGAATGTTTAAACTGTATTTAGTGATAAAATCGTGAATGTGTGGTTTGTTTGGCTCTTTTCTTGCTGAAGGGAGCAAGTTAACTTTTCAAATGGTGTATCATTTGTGTGTGTGAGGCGAAGTAATCAGCAAAAAAGCAGTGCATGTATACAAATGTGTTTGCATATGTGACTCACCTGCAGTGAAGTGTGCAATCCTCCAATGTGCCTGAAATTGGCTGGGCAAGCACTTGAGCAAGCTGGAAAGACCCCAAGGCAAATGTTTGGATTTGTTTGTGATGTCTGTAAGCAGCTTTGTGGTAGTGTGCTTTGGGGTAGTGTGCTGCCACCTGCAGGTAATTTGACCTTTCAAATGGTGTATCATTTGTTTGTGTGGGTGGAGTATGAACAGAGCAAGTGTGCAATTCAATAGGCAGTGCATGTTTACAAATGTGTTTGCATATGTGACTCACCTGCAGTGAAGTGTGCAATCCTCCAATTTGGCTAAAATAGGCTGGGCAAAGCAGTTCAGAAAGCTGGAAAACCCCCAAGGCAAATGTTTGGATTTGCTTGTGATGTCTGTAAGCAGCATTGTTGTAGTGTGCTTTGGGGTACTGTGGTGCCACCTGCAGGTCATTTTTCCTTACTGCAAGTTTATGAAAATTAATGTTTAAACTGTATTTTGTTATCAAATCATGGATGTGTGGTTTGTTTGTCTATTTTCTTGCTGAAGGCATCAAGCTTGCCTTTCAAATGGTGTATCATTTGTGTGTGTGGTTGCAATATGAACGGAAATGCAAAGTAATCACTGAAAACAGTGCTTAGAAATAATAGAATAGATATCACATTTACCTTTAATTACCCTTTGGGGCCTTCAGCTTGGATTTGTATGTACTACATATTCGATTATTTATTTACATATCTATGTCTATATATAAAGTGGGTGCAGAAAGCATTCAGACCCCTTTAAATTTTTCACTCTTTGTTTCATTGCAGCCATTTGGTAAATTCAAAAAAGTTCATTTTTTTTCTCATGTAAACTTTTGATCAGGGTCATTTGGATGTTTTGAGTTGTCATTATGATTTAAAAAGAGAAAACACAGCAGTTTGACAATAAATGGCTTCACCCAACCACAATCCATGAGTGGAGAAAAGTTTTAGTGTTATCAGTCATATTCTCTGAAAAAAGGCCAAGAAAGTAAAAATGTAAACTTTTGAGCACAACTGTGTATATATATATATATATATATATATATATATATATATATACAGTGTGTGTATATATATATATATATATATATACACATACATACATGCACCGTACATATACATATATTATATTTATCATTATTACACATACAGCTCTGGAAAAGATTAAGAGACCACCACATCACAACCCTGTCATGGGCAGCCCATTCTCCAGACCTGAACCCCATTGAAAACCTCTGGAATGTAATCAAGAGAATGATGGATAGTCACAAGCCATCAAAGAAGAACTGCTTACATTTTTGCGCCAGAAGCAGTGTGAAAGAAAGCATGCCAAGACTCATGAAAGCTGTTTTTAAAAATCCTGGTTATTCCACAAAATATTGAATTCTGAACTCTTCCCGAGTTAAAACATTAGTATTGTTGTTTCTAAATGATTATGAACTTGCTTTCTTTGCATTATTTGAGGTCTGAAAGCATTGTTTTTTTAAAAAAAAAATTTGAACATTTTTCTTTGGCAGAAAAAAAATGCAAAATTTATTGCTTGGAAATTCAGAAACATGATGTCAGAAGTTTATAGACTAAAAGAACAATTTACTTATTACTCAAAAATATTCCTATAAAGAGAAAAATCAGACAAACTGAACATTTGAAAGTGGTCTCTTAATTTTTGACGAAGCTGTATACAATAAGCTTTTTTATTTAGTTATCTATTTATTTTATGTTATTTGGATATCTATTTACTGAATTCCTATAATGTCCTTTATTCAAGGTTTCTTTTTCCCCTTGGCTTGTGACCCATTAGGGTACTTTCCTTTGTGGAATGTACCACTACAGCAAACAATATCAGTATGCCCAGATCCACGTTCTGACTGGACGTGAAGTAATGAAGAGCAAAAAATGAAAAAAGTTAAAGCTCCAGGATGTAACATAAAATATAGCCAAAGAACACCGGATAGCATTCAAAACGGGTTGCTTTCTGTTTTCTCACCTCATCATCCACTTGATAAGTTTTTAAGGAATTTCTAATAAAGGAATGTTTTAACTTTTATCCAGGAGCTGGAACTTTTTTTCTTTTTTGCTCTTTATACATTAATTTCTACATGGTGTAGCGCATATATTTTATCCCACTGTCATCTGTTTTTTCTCTGATGAAACATAAACTGATTTCCTGATGATGGAATGCATGAACATTTCTGGGCCATGGTTCTCGTGCATGCGTGGTTATTTTCTCAGCCTCTTCACTATGATGCATGGCTAACACCGCCAACATGTGGCAGTGTTCACTAATTATGGCGTAATTATATCCCTGCTATAGGTAGTGCTTACCTGACACTAGAAAGACTGGGTCTCTTACCTCAGACATGTTCCTGTTTGTTTGTCCCTTGGTTTGACTTAACCAGCGTTGATGAATTTGTATTCCACCTGCAATTTATATTTTTCATTTTTTTTCATGTACTCAGCAGTTTTACTATTTTACTGTATTTTGATTGTATGCATTTTATGTTCAATGTATCCTTGCTTATTGATTCATTTTAAATGGATCCTTCGTGCCTATCTATATCTGCATAAGTCTTTTGTCTGATCCTTTGGGACACTTAAAACTTAGTGATGGGCAAGCACTAATATGCTCGGGTTGAGCAAATTGGAATGCTCGGGAAAACCGACAATTTTTGCCATGATCCCCCCGGGGGGCCTTTTAGGGTCTAAAAACATAAGAATTTGACTCAGAAATCGATGGGAACAGTGCTCAAATGCCATGGGAACATCATGGGGTATACCCCTGGAAAGATTTCTGACTCCCAGTTCACAGCTGTGAACAATGTTGTCAGAGTATTACACCACTTTCACAGGCGCACACTAAAACATACAAAAACTAAACCAAAATGGATTTTCCTGTGAAATATGTTAAGGAACATCCTTTCCAGGGTAATGATTTGTATGTAAGGCAAAATAAATAAAAGTTCCTCCACCACTTGGGCTATGTTCACACGTAGCATTTTTGATGCGTTTTTCCACTGTAGCATTGCTTTCAACCAATACAAATGCATTCACTGGTAAATTTCATTTTAATATTTAACAACCTTAGCTGGCCATGTGGAGTGTGACACGTCCTGTTTCATTTATGAAGGAGGGACTCTGAAAGTCACAAAGTCTATTTTTATAGTCACAGCAGTCGGCTCTCACTATTCTTAGACAGCCGTAAGCCGGCTATGCACTGTTGTTCCAATTATTAAACAGTGGGTCTCCAAAACTGTCAGCCTTCACGCACTCGCTAAATTTTTCCGACCTGACATGTATTAACATGTAATAATAAAGCAGCATTTCACTATCCCGATGAGTGCGACCTTTCATCTACACAGATTCCAAAACTGTTATTGCCTATGTAGTGAGTGGCTGGGTTGCCAAAAATTAGGACGCATCCCAATACCCCTTTGATGAGACGTACAGGAGGGCCTCATGAAAAAATGTTCCCATTATAATAAAATGGGTCCCCCATAGTGTTTGCCTATGCATTAAATGCAAGGGCTGCCTTGCCCCAAAGTTACACGCACCCCAATAACCCTTGTTACAAATGTCCTGGATGGCCACATGAATCCAAAATTCCCATTATTCTATTTTTTTACTCCCATACAGTTTGCCTATGCATTGAATGCAAGGGCTGCCTTGCCCCAAAGTTACACACACCCCAATAACACTTGGAACCGATGTACTGGATGGCCACATGAAACCAAAGTTCCCATTATTATGATTTTTGTACTCCCAGAAAGTTTGCCCATGAAGAGAATGCAAGGCCTGCCCGGACCCAAAGTTAAACACACCCCAAGGCCTGCACCGAATTTGCACTCACCCCAATCCTCTTTGCAGTAAATGTGTATGATGGCCTCCGAAAAATGCTTTCCCAGTTTAAAGGAGCTGTCTCATATACTTGTAATGCCCATACACTAAGTGTATGGAATGACAAACATTTCTCCCTGGGGGGTACACATCAACCTACTGTGTAAATATTTTTTACTGCCACCATAAACACCCTTGCAAAAAAGTATAGTGGCATCATGGAACACGTTCACCCTCGTGTTCTAGTGGTGGTGTCTGGAGAGACATGGAAGATGGCCTCTGAAAAATGTTTTCCTAGTTTAAAGGAGTGGGTCTCCTATATTTGTAATGTCCATATACTTAGTTTAAGGGCTGACAAACATTTCCAAACATTTCCCCCTGGGGGTACACATAAACCTACTGTGTAAATATTTTTTTACGGCCATCATAAACACCCTTGGAAAAAAGTTTAGTGGCTGTTGCATCACGGAACACGTTCACCCTGGTGTTCTAGTGGTGGTGTCAGAAGAGATGTAGAGATGTGGAGGATGGCCTCCGAAAAATGTTTTCCCAGTTTACATGAGCGGGTCTCCTATACTTGTAATGCCCATACACTAAGTGTATGGGTTGACAAACATTTCCCCCTTGTGCGTACACATCAACCTACTGTGTAAATATTTTTTTTTCCGGTCATCATAAACACCCTTGCAAAAAATTATAGTGGCTGTTGCATCACGGAACATGTTCACCCTCGTGTTCTAGTGGTGGTGTCTGAAGAGATGTGGAGAATGGCCTCCGTAAAATGTCTTCCCAGTCTAAAATAGCAGGTCTCCTATTCTTGTAATGCCAATACACTAAGTGTATGGGCTGAAAAACATTTTCCCTTGGGGGTACACATCAACATACTGTGTTAACATTTTTTAAGGGCATCAAAACAATTCTTTTACACAATAAGTTGGCTGTTGCATCATGGACCAAAGTCACCATGGTGATCTAGTGGTGGTGGATGATGAGGATGAGATGAAGGAGGAGGATAACACCAAATAGCCAAAATCAGGAAGCATATATCCATGTGTGGGTGTGAAGAGGTGCATGGGAATACACCTCCCAAAAAAAGACACTAGATTTGAGGTTATGTTTCGCTGTTATCATTCGGTGGTGCAGAGAAGTCTGGCCCAATCCAGCACTTGTTTATTTTTAGAAGAGTCAGTCTGTCAGCATTTTCAGTTGACAGGCGGATGCGCTTACAGGTTATAATTTCACCAGTGGCACTAAAAACACGCTCTGACAAAACGCTAGCGGCAGGACAGGCCAGGACCTCCAAGGCGTAGAGAGCCAGTTCATGCCACGTGTCCAGATTAGATACCCAATAATTAAAAGGCACAGAGGAATCACGGAGGACATTAATACGGTCAGCAAGGTACTCCGTCAGCATCTTCCCAAACTTTGCAGTCCTTGTGAGAGTACCCTTCGCCTCTGTGCCAGGGCAATGGGATTGTCTGTGAAAACTCTCCCAGAACTTTGCCAGTGTTCCCTTGCCTCTGATGGATAGTAGTTGTGTCTCTCTCACCTCTATTTCTTGGCTGTCCAACAAACTGTGACCTCTGCTGCCAGCATTTTCAGATGGGAATTTTTTTATTTATTTAACAAGAAATTCCTCTGGTACTGCAACATTTAGAACACCTATCTGCCTCTGGAAGAAGGGATTGAAAGTTCTCCTTGTAGTGTAGATCTAGAAGTGTCATCAACCAGTAATGACTGTCACCCAAAATTTTGATAATGCGAGGGTCACGGGAAAGGCAGCGCAACATATAGTCTGCCATGCGTGCCAGACTGCTAACAGGCAAGACTTCCATGTCCTCACCAACAGGATGACTGACCATGCTGTTCTCCTCCTCCTCCTTTTCCCTGTCCTCAGGCCATCCACACTGAACAGATGGTATAACAGGTGTGCTTGTAGTACCGTCTATAGCGCATGAAAGTAGCTCCCGTTCTTCCTCCCCCTTCTCTTCCTCATTGTCAACCAATCCACTTTGGGATGACATGAGGCTGGGCTGTGTGTAATCCCCCTGTATGATTCCTTGCTCCATCTCATCATGCTATGCCTGCAATGCATCCTCTTTGATTGTGAGCACAGAGCTTTTCAGAATGCAGAGAAGCGGGATGGTGACTCTAATTATGGTGTCATCGCCACTCACCTGTCACAACTCCCGGGTATTACTGCTGCAGGGAGAGTTGCACACATCAGCAAGGGAGCTAGGTAACTTACCAGGTAACAAACAGCACCTGAACCATGTGACAGAGTAAGAGAAGGTCGGGGGCGGAGCCAGACGCGGAGTTGCAGAGGAGACAATAAACACATGAGAGTAGTCAAACAAGCTAAGATCAGAACCAGGAGATCATGCGGTACCAATGGGGTGAGACAGGGGATTGTCGGAAGGGAAGCCAGAGGTCAAAAAGGCAGAACAAGCAGTGCGGTACAATAGGGACAAACTGTAATGGAGTAACAATAGCCAAACCAGGAGGTCAGAACCGAATAAGACAATAGTACCAAAACGTGAGACAAGCAATCAAGTGATGCAGTTTACATGCACACCAGGGGGTCAGACACACAGTCAGAACAACAGTATAGCTGACAGGGAATCCTAGTCTGGAGTGAGTATAAATACCCCTCCCAGATAAAAGGAGGCCAGCAATATTAACCCTGCGAGAACAGGACATTAAAGGGAATTTGTCACCCTTTTTTTCGACTATGAGCTGCCGCCACTGACATCAGGGCCTTCTCTACAGCATTCTGTAATGCTGTAGATAAGCCCCCGATGTAACCTGAAAGATAAGAAAAAAGAGTTAGATTATACTCAGCCCGGCGTTTGGTTCGGTCCGATGGGTGTCGCCGTCCGGTGCCTCCCATCTTCATATGATGCCGTCCTCTTCTTTCCTTCCTGTCGCAGCTCCTGCGCAGGTGCACAGTTCTGCCCTGTTGAGGGCAGAGCAGAGTCCTGCAGTGCGCAGGTGCTGCGAGAGGTTCGGCACCTGCGCACTGCAGCATTCTACTCTTCCCTCAACAGGGCAGAGCAGTGTGCCTGCGCCGGAGCCACAACAGGAAGGGAAGAAGAGGATGTCACCGTTAGAAGATAGGAGGTGCCAGACCACAACACCCATTGGACCAAGACCGGACCGCCCCTCCAGTGAGTATAATCTAATTCTTTTTTCTTATCTTTCAGGTTACATCGGGGGCCTATCTACAGCATTACAGAATGCTGTAGATAAGCCCCTGATGTCAGTGGTGGCAGCTCATAGTCGAAAAAAAGGGTGATAGATTCCCTTTAACCATGTCCTAACCCTGACAGTACCTCCCTCTTAATGGGAGGCCACTGGACCCCCAGGCTTCTCAGGGTATCCGGCATGAAAAACCGCACCAGTCGATCAACATGCACAGAACTGGCCGGAACCCATGACCGATCCTCAATGGAATATCCCTTCCAGTGGATTAGGTACTGAAGCCTCCTGCGCACCCACAGTTAATCAATGATGTGCCCTACCTCGTACTTCAGCTGACCCTCTACTAACACTGGCCGAACATTGGATGAAGAATCTTCTCTAATCATGCCCACAGGTTTTAATAGCGACATGTGGAAGACATTAGATATTTTGAAGGAGGTGGGCAACTGTAATCTACAGGCCACCGGGTTGATCACCTCTACAATCTTGTATGGACCTATAAACTTGGGGCCCAACTTCATAGAAGGTATCTTAAGTTTGATGTTACGGGCAGACAACCATACCTTCTCCCCCACAGCCAACGCAGGAGCTGACCCCTTCCTCCTGTCCGCAAAATGTTTGTACTTCTGCTGGGCTTTGGAGATGTTCCCCTGAACCTCCCTCCAAAGCGTTCTTAACTGTTGCACCATACTGTCAGCACCAGGGCAACCAGAATCCATGCGGGAAAATTCTTCAAACTGCAGAACAAACCCATAATTAACCTGAAAGGGAGATTTACCAGTAGACTGAGTAATATGACAGTTGAACTCAAATTCAACCATGGGCAATACCTCACACCAGTCCTCCTGTCTGGAAGAGGCCAGGCATCTCAGAATTTGTTCCAATGACTGGTTAGTGGGTTCAGTCTGTCCGTTAAATTTCGGGTGGCAAGCAGAGGAGAATAACAACGTCACCCCCAACTTCTTACAAAAGGTCCTCCAAAACCTGGTCACAAATTGCACACCCCTGTCAGACACCACATTAACAGGTACCCCATGCAACTGAACTATATGCAGTATAAACAAGAGAGCCAAGGTTTCAGCAGAAGGTAACGCCACAAAGTGGGCTTGCTTAGAAAACCTATCTACCACTACCCATACTACTGAGTTGCCCTTGGAAGTGGGAAGATTAGTAATAAAGTCCATGGACAGGTGTGTCCATGGTTTATCCGGAATTGGCAAAGACACCAATTCCCCGGCCAGCCGGACCTGAGAGCTTTTAGAGCGAGCGCACACACCACAAGTATTTACAAATCTTTTGATATCAGTACCCATAGAGGGTTACCAAAAACCCCTAGCCACTGTCCCCCGCGTAGCTGCAATACCAGGGTGTGCACTTAACACAGAATCATGAAATTCTTGCAGGAGTGTGAGAAGGAAATATTCGGGTACAAACAATTTACCTGGGGGTTTATTCCTGGGAGCTTGTGCTTTCAGAAACTCTCTCTGTAACTCAGATGAGACTTCGGCCACAACCACTCCCAGTTGAAGAATGGAGGAAGGAGCTTCTGGAGGAGACACAGAATCAAAACTTCGGGATAAGGCAGGCATCTGCCTTTACATTTTTAGACCCTGGTCAGAGCGTAATGGTAAAATGAAACCGAGAAAAAAAAAGTCCCCACTGAGCCTGCCTGGGGGTCAATCTCTTAGCGGGCTCGATATAGGCCAGGTTTTTATGATCAGTGATGACCGTAATGGGATGAACAGCCCCCTCCAGAAAATGCCTCCATTCTTCAAAGGCCAATTTAACCGCCATCAATTCCCTCTTGCCGACATCATAATTTCTCTCGGCGCAAGCAGATGAGAAATGTGTGAATTTAGTATTGTGACCTGTGGGGTGTTGGCTGCGTATTTCCGCTTGCATTCCATTGACTGGGGTATAGGCAAATGAAGGCTGCGCTGGGACAAGAATGTGGACGTGCTTGATGATGGTGCTAGTTGAGTGTGTGCAACGACAGGTGCAGGGCAGAAGGCATCTTCGCAGGCACCATGGACAGGGGATTGACTTCCACCCACAATAGCGGAAGAAGCAGTAGTGTAACCCGCAGACAGTGTTCTTGGCCCCTGGGGTTCAGCCCACAAAGTTGGGTGCTTTGCTTCCATGTGCCTGATCATGCTGGTGGTGGTCAGGCTGGTAGTTTTGCTACCCCTGCTGATGCGGGCATTGCAGGTAGTGCAAATGGCCTTTTTGGTGTTATCGGCAGAGTCTTTAAAAAAACAACCGAAGTGTATTAAAATGAAACTTGGTACTCAACTCAAGATAACTCCTTATGGAATTAGTACTGAAGTCTGTGACATTTCGGTCACACATAGACCTTCGTCAGTTTGCTATATCACAAAAGAACAGAACAAAAACAAAAGAAAACAAACATGTCTTGTCATATATTATACAAAAGGAAATAGAGAACAGAAACTAAAGTACATTATCTCTTTCAATGTATCAAACATATATGCGAAAAACTGAATATTCTAAGAAAAGAACAGAGATGGGAGTATGGGACAAATGGGAAGCAACCAAAGTACCTACACTACTGCTTAAGAAGGAAACAAAGAATAAGGGTGTTGCTGGACAGCACTAAGCCTGTGATAATGGGAATACTGTATATGTTAGATAGTGCATATATATGAAGCATATTCTACCCTCTAAAATGTTCAATCACCTGTGGTATTGAATTAACCTTGAGACAGGTTAGGTATTACATGAAAGGTCCCAAGGCGGGAGATTGTATTTCCTGTTCAGACCTTTAGGGGACAGAGTTTGCCATTGATGGATCCAAAAGGATTCCCTTTTCTTAAGTATATATATACGATCTCCTCCCAGTCTTGTGACCTTTCATTAATACCTATCCTGTCTCAAGGTCAATTCAATACCACAGGCATAGTGATTGAACGTTTTAGAGGGTAGAATATGTTTTAACAGTGGCCATCTCCCTAAATGGATTACCAATAAACCTTATGGTCAGCACTGGAGATTCAGAAAAAGCTGTACCAATCAAAGTGATTTTTAAACGAATCCAGGTTCCTCAACAAACGCTTCCAGCAAAAGTGTTTCCCAAAAAAATTGATTTGGGATGCTTTTTTAAAGTTATATCCTTCTCCCAAGAAGACTGCACTAAGAAGATTAATGCCAAGGTAAATGAGGATACCATCACAGTTGAACTGGCCAAGTGGAGTTTTGTCACTACCTATAATTATTCTCATGTACTTATCCAAAATTTGTTCAAAAAGTACTGGTGTATACTGAAGGGTCACCCAATTCTGTTGAGGCATCTCCCGGCCAAACCGAGAACTATTTTTAGGAGAAATCATAACTTACGGAATCTAGTTTTCCCTAGCATCACCACTTTAAATCCTCGCCCTTTAAACCTTGGTTGCTTCGCTTGCAAAACTCCTAAGTGTTTATGTGGCTCCTCAATCATTCATGGAGCCAAACAATTTACATCGAATACAACAGGCACCAGTTTCACTATTAAATGTCATGTGGACTGTCAGTCCATCTTTGTCATTTATTTGTTGCGATGTATCTGCGGCCTTCAATATGTGGGCCGCATCATTCAAACTATGCATGCCCATTTGAACAAACATCTCCACAACATTCGTAGTTTCTTTTTTATTACATAGTGTATCTAAGCATTTTTGTACAACACATCAGAAGGATCCAAGATTTTTAAGTCTTATAATTATTGACCATACAGTTCCAAATCGTTTTAAAAGTCTTGTCAATAGAGAAAGCTATTGGATTTTTAAATTAGGCACACTGGCTCTGGAAGGGTTAAATTTGGCCTTAGATAATGCTGTTAGGTAAAAAAGGCATTTTATCATCACTTATATTTTATTTGTTTTTATATGGTAATTAATATGTTTTATTTTTAACCTTTTTAATGCAATTTTTCATACGAATTTTACTTTGTTATTATTTTATCATTTTATTAGTGTATTACTTTAACTTTTACTTTTAATGATTAATTGCTCACCTTTTCCTATTGGTTCCCTCATCCTTAAATATGTCCCTACCCCATCATTTTTTATGCCACCTGATGAAGACGGCAGTCCGCCGTTGAAATGCGTTGTGGATCAACACTTCTCTAATAAAGGTTTGCACCTTTTAAAAAAAGATTTTTTTCTGCCCTCTTTGTCTCGGCTCCAAACCTGTATTTTTTCTTTTACTGCAAAATAGTGTATATAACTAGGGTCAAAGACAGAAAAAACAGTTGAATGTAGGCCTCAAATGCCACGCTTTGTAGCCCACAGATAGATGAAGAGTCTGCCGGAGATACCACACTGTTCAATATGTGGAATATATTTTTATTATTTTACAGGAAAATAATTTCAAGACCTAGGGTAACAGAGAGCCAAAACAGTTGAATGGAGGTCTCAAATGCCACAATTTGTAGCCCACAGATATATGACGAGTCAGACGGAGATAGCCCACTTTCAAATATCTGGCTTGTATTTTTTTTCCCAGCTAAATTGTGTCAATAAGCAGACTAAGACACAACAAAAAAAATTCTATGGATGCCTGAAATGACACAATTTGTAGCCCACAGATAGATGAGGCGTCTGACGGAGATAGCCCACTTTCAAATATCTGGCCTGCATTTTTTTTTTGTTTTTTGGCGCAGTGTAATTGCGTCAATAAGTAAGCTAAGACACAACAAAAAAATTCTATGGGGGCCTGAGATGACACAATTTTGAGCACAATGATATGCGATCCATGTGGCGGACAAAATCAAGTGTAAAATATCTGCCCTGTAGCTAAATATTTTTTGGGAAGCTAAATATTTTTTGGGCCACAAAATGGTGTCAAGAAATTGTATAATGTGAAGCAACAAAAAAAAAGTGGTCTATAGGAGCGCTAAAGGAGAGGCAGAAACCAGAAAAAGGGTAAAAAAACTCAGCTTTTATTCTTCCTCCAATACCTACAACGCGTTTCTACGGTCACAGCCGTCTTCCTCAGGTGGAATGAAGGAAGCATCAATTATTACAGCCTTTATAGGTAGCCCTAGTTGGAACAACCCACAATCCTATGCGACCTCCCTTGATGTTATGCGTTAACCCTTACATCCCCAATAAAACCATTGTGAAAAAACATTCGTTAAACAATCATTATACATTTTGCATGTTACGACATTCAACCTCATCAATATTCCATAAAAAACTGATAATAAACCCTGTCCAAGTAATAAAAAAAACCCAACAAAAAGAAAAAACATTTCCAAAAATTTTTTTTTTTTAATTTATAAAAATTTTGTTTTCCCTTAAGAAAAAAAAAAATTTTTTTCAACAAATCTTTTTAAACATTAAGAAAAAAAAATAAAAAAAAATTATTTTTTCAATAAAAGCTACATGATGCACATAAAAAGAGAAATCAATCATGGTCACTTAAACTATTAACCCTTCCTGGAAACTTTCTCTATAGTGAGATTCAGTCCCTCTGGATATAACGTACCCAACTTAAACATCCAGTAGCTTTCTCTTCTAATAAGGTTACTCAGCCTCCCTTCACCAAGCTCCTTGATATGGTCAATAATGGTCAATCTTATCTTTCCTGGATCCTTATTGTGACTCCCTGCAAAATGTCGGGAAGCACTGTATAATTGGTAACCCAAGCAGATGTTCTGTCTATGCTTATTCAATCTTGCATGCGCTGTTTGAATAGTCCTTCCCACATATTGAAGCCCACAAGGGCATTCCAATAAATAGATTATATAGGTGGACTGACAAATAACCTTGTGCTTGATCTAAAATGTCTCATTGGTAGTATTAGAATGAAAATCCCTCGCATTATCCTGAATCACTCCACAACACAAGCATTTGGGTACTTTACATGCAAAACAGCCCCAGCTGCTATTATCATTTTCATATGACGTTTTATATTTCCGCGTTATGTTGCTTGATGCTACCAAATTCTTTAAATTTCTATTTTTTCTATAAATAATATTTGGTTTCAGGGCCGCCATCAGGGCATGACAGGCATTACACCTGTATGGGGCCCGGTGATTAGAGGGGCCCGCCCGGGCCCGGCGGCAGCGGCAGCGCCTGAGCAAGCTGGGCGCTGCAGCCTGGTCCGCGCTCGCCGCTCAGGTCCCGGCCAGGCCCCCCTACAATTTTTTCAGCGGTTCGGGGGCCCCCGTCCTCCCCCTCAGCCTGCTCTGCCTGTGGTGTTACATTCACTCACTGTGACAGACAGCAGGGAAGGTCCGGCCAGCGCTTGGCTCCTCCTCTTCTCCACCCCCAGTGCACCATGGTCCACTCCAACACCGCCCCCGGCTCACGTCACATGCTGCTCTTCACTTCCTCATTCCTGAGCAAGCAGAAGAGCAGTGTGCACATGGCGTCGGCGTGGGACTGGGAGGCAAGCGGCTGCAGCAGAGCAGAAGACGTCGGTCCCTGGGCGACGGTCTGATGGTGCTGTGGACGGTGAGCGAGCAGGTAAGTGAATATTCTTTTTATGTCTGTCTGTGTCGGGGGCCCTGGCTGTGCTGATCATGGGGAGACTAGGGGCCCGGGGCCGGTTGTTGTGATCATGGGGGGGAGTCTGGGGGCCCTGGCAAGGCTGGACAGTTGCTGTCTGATCATGAGGGACATTGGGGTCCTGTGGGGGATCCAGGGGCCCAGGTGGCTGATGGTGGGGGACCCAGGGGCCCGGGCGGCTGATAGTGGGGTGTGGGGGACCCAGGGGCCTGGGTGGCTGATGGTGGGGGACCCAGGAGCCTGGGTGGCTGATGGTGGGGGATCCAGGGGCCTGGGTGGCTGATGGTTGAGGACCCGTGGGCCCGCCTGGCTGTTCGTGGGGGACCCAGGGGCCTGGGTGACTGATGGTGGGGGACCCAGGAGCCCGGGTGGCTGATGGTGGGGGATCCAGGGGCCCGGGTGGCTGATGGTTGAGGACCCGGGGGCCCGCCTGGCTGTTCGTGGGGGACCCAGGGGCCCGCCCGGCTGTTCGTGGGGATCCTGTGGGGTCCTGGGAGCCAGGGGGTCGTGTGGGGAGCCAGGGGATCCTGTGGGGTCCTGGGGAGCCAGGGGGTCCTATGGGGATCCTGGAGGGTTCTGGGGAGCCAGGGGGTCCTGTGGGGACCCAGGGGCCTGGCTGTTCATGGGGGGGTAGCCAGGAGGCCCGGCTGATGATGGAGTGAGCCAGGGGGCTGATGGGGTGAGCCAGGACCCAGGGGGACAAATCTCCAGCGTCCATGATTAGTAGGCACATTGTTGACTGTCTTCACCTGCAGCTCAGCCCGTTGCCCTGTCCTTTTCGTCAGCACAGACTGTGCTGCACATGCACAGTACCAGCATGTTGACTGTCTCCACCTGCAGCTCAGCCTGGAGTCCTATGCTTTTAGTCAGCACACACTGTGCTGAGACCAGTACCAACATCATGTTGACTGTCTCCACCTGCAGCTCAGCCTGTAGTCCTATCCTTTCAGTCAGCATAGACTGTGCTGACTAGTACCAGCATGTTGACTGTCTCCACCTGCAGCTCAGCCCATAGTCCTATCCTTTTAGTTATCATAGACTGTGCTGACCAGTACCAGCATGTTGACTGTCTCCACATACAGCTCAGCCCGTAGTCCTATATGGGGTATCAGCCTACTCAGGACAAATTGCACAACTACTGTTAGGGTCTAATTTCTCATGTTACACTTGGGAAAAACAAACTTTGGGTGTGAAAAGATCATTTTTGTGAAAATAAAATTAGATTTTTGATTTTTATGGCTCTACATTATAAACTGTTAAGCACTTGGGGGTTCAAAGTGCTCACCACACATCTAGATAAGTTCCTTAAGGGGTCTACTTTACCATAGCGTGTACTGATCGTGGGAACATACCCTAAAGAGTTTTTGAATTATGACTGCATAAAAGTTAGTAAACTAAATGGGGTGATCAGCCCTTTACTCTTGACTCCTATTTTTTTTTTTTTTACATAATCACTTACAGTTACATTTTGAGGTGTATTTACGTACTATAATTTATCGGTTTTTAATAATTACCAATAAAGATAGTTTTTTGTAGTGTATAATCAGTGATTATATATGCAATAATATATACTTTCCATTCATTTGGTGGGCAGACTGAGGCGGTAGCGGTGAGCAGGCTGAGACGACCATTAGATTCTTCTTGACTGGGTGGTGGGCTTGGCGGCAACACCAGCTGTGTGAGTAAGTAACAAGTCCATGTATTCGTTTGTCCACCATTTCAGTATGTGATTGTACTTACCGTATATATACAGTACATTGCTATTGGGGAGTCGGAGGGGGAAGGAATCATTGTATAATGATTCCTTCCCCCTCCCCTTTCGACTCCCCAGTAGCAATGTATATATAAGCTACTGGATGATCCTGACCTGCTGGAAAAGCAAATGCCCAATGATAACATAAGGCAACAGTGCTCAGGATAATCCAGTATCTTAGAAGTGAAAGGTCGGAGGGATTTTGGAAAGTTTGCGTGGTGGAGGAGGAGCTAGGGTGGAGGTGGAACTGGGGGTGGAGCTTGGGCGGAGTCTCAAGGGGGGGCCCCATATATTTTGCCAGTATGGGGCCCCGAAATTCCTAGTGGCAGCCCTGTTTGGTTTATCGGGAATCATTGGGGCCAAAGAGGATCTCCTTGTAGGATGAACCAATGTTTCTCCAGCAATTTACGTACAATTGATCTCGAAAGACAAAAGATAGTTATCAAACTCCATTTATTTCTCTCCAAATTCACCCCAGGTGTCCTATTTTTATCCTCCATTTTTTTAAACACAAATCTTGTGTGAAATTGCATGTCCTCTTATAAGCATCTTTTAAAAGATTTTTTGGGTATCCTTTCTCTACAAACCTCTTCCTAAGTATTCTAGATTCAGTTTGGAAGTCTTGGTCAGAAGTGCAATTTTTCCTTATTCTCCAGTATTGGCCATAGGGTACATTCTTCACCAACCCGGGGAGGTGCCCACTGTGAAACCTAAGGTAGCTGTTGACATCAACCGGTTTGAAATGTGTTGCAGTGGACACCATCCCCAGGCCGTCAAGCCACACCCATAAGTTCAAATACTGGATGGAATCGGTGGAAATAGTAGCCGTAAAAGTTAGTCCCCAATCATTCATATTTAGATTGCTAGCAAATGTTTCTGACTCTTCAACCGTCCCCCTTCATAGGATAAACAAATCATCAATAAACCTTCGGTAAAAGGCCACCCCTTCTTTTTCAAGACTGGGCTGCGCAATGAGGATGGACTCCACCGCACCCATGAATTAATTGGCATAACTGGGTGCGATTCTCATCCCCATTGCGCAACCCTTTAACTGGCGGTAGAGTTCCCCCTCAAAAGAAAACACATTATTACTCAGGATGAACGAGATGGCTTTCAGTATAAATTCCCTTTGTTCAACTGGCATAGTAGTATCATTCACTAAGCAGTCATTAACCACTTTAAGGCCTAGACTTTCATGCGATATATTGTTATAAAGGGCTGTAACATCCAATGTTATCAGGATGCATCCCTTCATTGGGGGTAAATTCCTCAGCTCACTGATAAGTTGCGATGAGTCCCGCAAGAAGGATTTTAACTGTTTTACATATTTCAGTAAGAATAAATCTACGTAGTGAGATAACTTGCATGTTATGGACCCGATGCCCGATGGGCCTACCTGGGGGGGTTACTCGGGTCCTTGTGCAATTTGGGTAGAAAATATAAAAAAGGTAATTTATATTGTGCAATATCAAGAAATTTGCGTTCTTTTTTGTTAATGATTTCCCTCTCATAGACTCCCTTAATCAAAGAATTATAATTCAAAAAAATTTCGATATTTGGATCATCTAATTTCTCATGAAAATCCTCATCTTCCAAAATCCTTCTCCCTTCCTCTATATACCATGCCCTGTCCATTATAACTATCCCCCCCCTTTGTCTGCACTACGTATGACGATATTTTCATTATCCTTAATGGAGGTAATGGCTTCTCTCTCAAATCTCTTAAATTGCACCTCCTTTTTGGTTGTGAAATTGCCCTAACTTCTTTCAAAACCAGTTGCTGGAATGTCTCAATATGGGACCCCTTATGATGAAGAGGATAAAATTTTTCTTTGGGATTCCTAACATCAACATGTACCATGTTCTTAGTGGACTCATAATCTTCTTGAACACTAGGAAATTTCTGAATATTGGTTTTACTTTTGTTTTTCTCTTCTAATATAAAATGCCTTTGTATTGTGAGTTTCCGGAAAAATTCATTGAGATCTCAATATAGTGAAAAAGTATCTAAATTCGCAGTGGGGCAAAAGGAGAGTCCCTTTCCCAAAAGGGATTTCTCCTCCTGTGTGAGAGTGTATTTGAAAAGATTATAAATCCCCAATTCCTTTTCAGTACAACCCTCTTTTATTACATCTAATCCCTTCTGGGGCTGGCTTTTGATCTCTTCAGTGTGGTCTCCTGATTTTGAGTATCCCCCTTTTCTAGAACATCCACTCCCCCTACAACCTCTTCTCCCCTTTTTCTCTTGGGGTGACGGCCTGGAGCCACCCGAAAAAAACTGAGTGATTTTGGAATCCTTTAGAACCATCTTTCTATCTTCTAATGCTGTAGGGATATCCACCACATTATGTACCCCATAGGAACTCACCCTTGCTGTCTCTCTTACCAATGGCATAATTGATAGAGAGCTGTTTATAATCAAATTAGATATATCAACCTGATTACTAGAACCCCCATCCCATGAAGGACCATGGGGTTCTTCCAATTCACCCGTTGGATTACCACTGTTCTCACCTATCAAATCCCCTGAGAATGGGGTCCCTTCCATTGTAATTAAGCTTTTTGAGGGATTGGTTATAAATTCTAACACTGTATTACTCCCAATTACTCCAGACCCCTTCTCCAATGTTTGGGTGGAGGTGACATCATGTACTGTAAAAATGGATAAATCCATACCACTTGAAATAATATCTTCCCCCTGCACCGGTGTTTCAGAGGTCTCCAAAATGGTTTGCATATTCCCTGCAATTTTTATTGGTGAACAATTAGATATTTCTATTGGTACTGTCTGATTGTCAGACCCTCCCTCATTCATATTACTATTTTTCCTTTTATTACCTTCAATGCTAGTCCCATCCTTCCCATTCCAGTTTGTATTAATCCATTTTTTATTTCTTTTACTCAAACCATTAATCAGTTTGCTCCTATGTTACTCATAGTGAGCCATTTGTTTTTCAGATGTTAAAATGGAAAACGATTCTTCCTTACTGGCATCCTTATAATTTTTCTCCTCCTTTTTTCATAATTATTATTAATGCTTGATAATTGATTATCATTTCCCCCCTCAGATATAATAAATTCACCTTTTAAAAGAAGCTAACAAAGTAGCGCTTCAGTTCTTTGTTCCTGACCCAGGTGTGTCCAAGTTGAGATCCTGTTTTTGTCCAACGGCTGCGACTCCATTTTGGATCATCTGCTTTTCCATCTTCGTTGCTTCTCTAGCCAGTTAATGGTAGGTATTTTTTTGAATGAAATGGAGCGCTAGTATGTCTCCTTCTTTTAAATGCACGGCCAATCATTATGCGGTAGCGTCCACCATTCAGAGCTGAGAGGGCGTGAGAAAGGGAGCGCAATCAACGCCTGTGTAAATACAGCGTCACACAGTACATCCCTCATCGAGGTGTGAATCGTCAATGGAACATGCAATGTGACAGGGTCCCAACGACCACCGACATCGTTACAAAGGTTGCTATGACACGCTAGATCGTTGCTCCGTTGTTGGGTAGATTGGACTGTCTGACATCTCAATAGCGACCACATAGCGATGCGGCAACGATCCCTGTCGTGTCGTATCGCTGTCGGGATCGTTATAGCGTCGCTAGGTGTGACGGGACCTTAACACCCTCAAGTGCTATTTCTGCCAGGGAATCTCTCTTAGATATCAATAATTTAAGGAAACCCATGGAGCAGTTGAGGGAGAAAGTGTTCCATTTTTTCGTAAACTCCTCATCTTGGGGAAATGAAGACTTCTGTGATAAACTCAAACCCCTAGGGACTAAGTTCTCCTCTACATAATGCCTTGAAAATATAGTATCAATGTGGTTGGTGATCTCTATTTTACTTTTGTTTTCTAACTCTTGAAAAAGGCTAATCATGTGTTTCTTATCAGTTTTACTCAAATCTGTAGTTGCAACCAACCTATTGCCCTTTCTAACATGACCATTTAACTCTATAGCATCTGTTATCAGGAGCTCCCTGTAATCAAACCTATTGTTAGCAAAAAAGTCCATTATAATCTTATTGTGAAATATAAGAAAAATAGTCCTTGATAATCCTCAGCTGAATCACGAATCCTCCTTGGAATGCCGAAGAATGTATCCTCTTGTTACAGTACCCGTGAATATTATTACAGGTCTCCTCCTGCAGCACTCCCTGTGGTCTTTGCAACCAGCGCCCCAGCGTTAATTAACATGAAAAATAAAATGCAAAGAGAGGCGCGCAATGAATGTACCTGTGTTTAAATTAATTCCCTAACTGAATCGACAGGGTGCTCACCTTACAGGGTTGTGCCACCCTTGCACAACCACGGTGTGAACGTGAATGGTAGTTGGGGAGCGTGTCCTCACAACCCAGAAGGGCATTGTACGTAGCTGTCATCAACCTCCACTCTCCTGGTCAGTCCATCTCTCACCGGCTTCCAGATGTGAAGTTGAGACCGAACCCCAGCCGTAAGTGAACATCAAGAATCACGGAGCTTCCCAGCACCGCCCAGCAAATGCAGGTTCTCCCACAAGCAACTGCCCTCCAAGCTGCTCCTGCCGCTGATCCTCAGAGAGGAAAATTCAATGTGAAGCAACAAAAAAAAGCGGTCTATAGGAGCGCTAAAGGAGAGGCAGAAACCAGAAAAAGGGTAAAAAAACCTCAGCTTTTATTCTTCCTCCAATACCCACAACACGTTTCTACTGTCACAGCCGTCTTCCTCAGGTGGAATAAAGGAAGCATCAATTATTACAGCCTTTATAGGTAGCCCTAGTTGGAACAACCCACAATCCTATGTGACCTCCCCTGCAAGCTCTGGGATCCTTGGTGTTCACTTACGGCTGGGATCGGTCTCAACTTCACATCCGGAAGCCGGTGAGAGAAGAACTGACCAGGAGAGCTGAAGTTGCTGACAGCCACGTACAGTGCCCTTCTGGGTTGCAAGGACACGCTCCCCAACTACCATTCACGTTCACACCGTGGTTGTGCAAGGGTGGCACAACCTTGTTACGTGAGCACCCTGTCGATTCAGTTAGGGAATTAATTTAAACACAGGTACACTCATTGTGCCTCTCTTTGCATTTTTTTTTCAAGAAATTGTATAAGACACCCCAAAAAATTTTACAGTACCACAAAAAATGGCAGAATTTTCTGCGCACTCAGATGTGATGGCTGGGATGAGCAAACCCATTTAAAATAGCTGAATTTTCACGCTGTACTATGAAAAGGATCTGGCTGTATTCTGCAGTGTCAACAGGCATATAGAGAGAAAAATAGGGCTCTGGATTGCTTTGAAATAAAATAATCAGGATTAAGATGCAAAAAAAAATTATTCCTGACCAGTGATACCTGCAGCTAGGTATATACGGTCAATATATGTAATAGGCAGCAGTAGACAGTAATGGAATGGACCCTCTTGATGTATGCAATGTTATATATACCCACAAACAGTGCAAGCATACATTGCATTGATATGTATATAGCCCCATCCACTCCCCTGCCTACCTAGCACTGCAATCTATATACCCCATAATTAGTCCCTTGAAAGACTGTTGGTTTAGCTGGATTTGTGTATTTTATGATGGTATACCCACACTAACCTATAAACCCACAAATCTGACCCTATATCGGCAGCAACTCTCCCTATACTTTCTGAATCCGGAGCTGAATGCGACAAGCAGGACGGCGGCAGGTCTCTTATAGACCTGATGACGCTGTGCAGCCAGCCAATCACTGTAATACCACAACCAAGATTATGCCGCTTTACAGTGCATGGAAGACAATCCCGGCATGTTGATTGGCTCTCAAGAGTGCCAAACATGCAGGGTTGGGACCCGAATTCCCACCGAGCAAACCCGGAAATGCTCAGCGCTCGCCAAGTACCTCAAGTACAGCGATACTCGGGGCGAGTAACGAACATTACTGAGTATTCTCGCTCATCACTATTAAAACTTCTATTCATCACATTACATGCTTGTATGCCTAATGTGTGGGGATTATTTTGGATCATTATATCCATCCCATGTCTGCCACTCACGCATGTCTTTTGAGTGTTTTTAACTTGTTTTTTTTTCTGTCCATGTTTTTGATCCTTAATAAAACATGTCTTTTAATTATTATTTGGTTGTGTATCATAGCTGCTGTGCAGTTTTTTTTCCTTCCATCCATGATTCTTTTCTTTGCATAGCCTATTGTAGCATCCCTCATTTATTCACTTTTCAATTTTATTTTGTGGTGCCCAATACTTCTTTAGCCTACAAGAAAACCAGTTTCAGATTAATTGTGATGTAGAACACCAACATTCGTGCGGTGAATCACAAGAAAAAACCACTCCAAGCAGACATGAGAACACAGGAAAATGCGGAGTATAAATGGTTCAAATATTCAATTTTTATCAAAACAGTAATTAGCAATTTTCTTAAAAATGGTTATAAGTAAGTTATAATATTATATTAATCTCCCAAAACCTAATCCTAGCAATTTACAGTGGGTACGGAAGGTATTCAGACCCCTTTAAATTTTTCACTCTTTGTTTCATTGCAGCCATTTGGTAAATTCAAAAAAGTTAATTTTTTTTCTCACTAATGTACACTCTGCACCACATCTTGACTGAAAAAAACAGAAATGTAGAAATTTTTGCAAATTTATTAAAAAAGAAAAACTGAAATATCACATAGTCATAAGTATTCAGACCCTTTGCTCAGTATTGAGTAGAAACACCCTTTTGAGTTAGTACGTCTGATTGGATGGTTTACGTTGGTGGACAGCTATTTTCAGGTCCCTCTAGAGATGCTAAATTGGTTTTAGGTCAGGACTCTGGCTGGGCCAATCAAGAATGGTCACAGAGTTGTTCTGAAGCCACTCCTTTGTTATTTTAGCTATGTGCTTAGAGTCGTCTTGTTGGAAGGTGAATCTTCGGCCAAGTCTGAGGTCCAGAGCACTCTGGAAGAGGTTTTCATCCAGGATATCTCTGTACTTGGCCGCATTCATGTTTCCTACAATTGCAACCAGTTGTCCTGTCCCTGCAGCTGAAAAACACCCCTACAGCATGATGCTGCCACCACCATGTTTCACTGTTGGGATTGTATTGGGCAGGTGATGAGCAGTGCCTGGTTTTCTCCACACAACAGCTTAGAATTATCACCAAAAAGTTCTATCTTCATCTCATCAAACCAGAGAATCTTATTTTTCATAGTCTTCAAGTCCTTCTTGAGTTTTTTAGCAAACTCAATGCGGTTTTTCATATGTCTGGCACTGAGGAGAGGCTTCCATCGGGCCACTCTGCCATAAAGGCCTGACTGGTGGAGGGCTGCAGTGATAGTTGACTTTGTGGAACTTTCTCCCATCTCCCTACTGCATCTGTGGAGCTCAGCCGCAATGATCTTGGGTTTCTTCTTTACCTCTCTCACCAAGGCTCTTCTCCCATGATTACTCAGTTTGGCTGGACGGCCACTTCTAGGAAGACTTCTGGTGGTCCCAAACTTCTTCCATTTAAGGATTATGGAGGCCACTGTGCTTTTAGGAACCTTGAGTACTGCAGAAATTCTTTTGTAACCTTGGCCAGATCTGTGCCTTGCCACAATTCTGTCTCTGAGCTCCGTGGTCAGTTCCTTTGACCTCATGATTCTTATTTGGTCTGACATGCACTGTGAGCTGTGAAGTCTTATATAGACAGGTGTGTGTCTTTACAAATCAAGTTCTATCAGTTTTATTAAACACAGTTGGACCCCAATGAAGTAGTAGAACCATCTCAAGGATCACAAGGAAATGAACAGCATGTGACTTAAACATGAGTATCTGAGCAAAGGATCTGAATACTTATGACCACGTGATAATTCAGTTTTTCCTTTTTAATAAATTCGCAAAAATTTCTACATTTCTGTTTTCTTTCAGTCAAGATGGGATTCAGAGTATACATTAACTGGGAAAAAAAACTTTTTTGAATTTACCAAATGGCTGCAATGAAACAAAGAGTGAATAATTTAGAGTCATCAGAATACTTTCCATACCCACTGTATATGTTTGCTATTAAAGTATTTTATATTAGTCAGTATAAGTTGTATATTAGTAATTCAAATTCCTGTTTATTTTTAGCTTAGAAGTCAATATGGTGGTCCTGACTGATTGACAGCTATCTTTGTATGAATTGATGGACTGTCTATTACTGATTAGGACCACCCTCTTAACTGCTAACCTCAGAATGGGTAGGAATTTCAACAAATTATAAGTTAAACTGAATCTACTCCCACAAAACTTTGCAATTTTATTCGGATTCTCCTGCTCTTTAACAGGCTGCTCATATATTGCTTGGCAACTTTACCAGAAAATAAAGAACTTCATCCATAACTGCCACAAAAGACTTCAAGCTGTCATTGAATTTATAGGGGGCAATACATGGTATTAAGAAATGGGGTATGTGAACTTTTGATCATTTGGATGTTTTGGGTTGTCATTATGATTTAAAAAGAGAAAAAAGTGTAGTTTGACAATAAATGGCTTCACCCAACCACTAAGGCCTGTTTCACACTTACGTTTTTCCTGTGCGTTGGCAGCCACTAAAATGGCAGATAATGGATCCGTGGGCGATGAAACACCAACAGGAGCCACTGGACCGTTGGTGCGCCAGGATCCACCGATTTCGGAATTTTAAAGGAACCGCGGCTGAAAAGAAAAAATGACTACCGGCTATGTAGCGCTCAGAGGAGGCGAGATCTCGGGCGATGTCGCGGTGAGTGGAGGCGAGATCTCGAGCGATGAGGCAAGATCTCGGGCGATGAGGCGAGATCTTGGGTGATGAGGCGGTGAGTGGAGGAGAGAGAGAGATTTTTTTATCCAGGAGCCAGATTGGATTTAGGGTTAAACATGTAGCAAAAGAGGAAAATACGGATCCGGACAACAAAAAAACGTTGCATTGTCCATTCGGTGATCTCAGCGGACGCCAAAATAGATGAATCAGTGCACATAGGCTGCCAATTTTATCGGCATGTGTGAAACATGTTTACATAGGATAATTTGATGCAGAGGAAAGATGATGACTTTTTATGTTTTAGTAAAAAACATTTCATGCAAAGAGAGAGTGTTTTTCTCCTTCAATAAGTGATTGGCAGCCTGTTTACACTATAATATTATCATTATTATTTCTAGGAATGCTCAATCATGATAATCTTTCAGTATAAATGCACCATTAATGATCACTGAGTTTCTGTCCTATGAGACCCTCATCGATTCTCAGAAAATCAGTTTCGTAGACAAAGAATGTAGACCTTCCATTCAGTTGGTGCTTTCTAAAGCTCCATTTTCGTGGGAGTCCCAGCAAACAGACCCCCAGTGATCAGTAAGTTATCTCCTACCCTATAGAAAGGCTAACTTCCAATCATGGGACAATATATTTAAAAGTCATGATTAAGTATAAAAAAAAATCTGTGCATTTTCTAATAATGAGCCAGTATTGAAGTACAGTATATCAGAAGATTCCATTAGTGAAATCTCTTGTCATAAATCTCTTGTAAAGTCTCTTAACAAATAAATTATGAATGAGGATGTTAGCAGTGCTAACTCCGACCCCACAGCCCTGCCTCACTACTGAGAATGTACATAAAGAGCAGCACAGATTCATCTTAACTAAAAGCCAAGATCCTTCGATCAGGAACAGAACAGTCATTTATAGGACATTTCACAACTTTCCCAAATTATAATGAAAACATTTACCGCACATCCTGCATTGTACTACTGTATCCAATTTATTATATATTTTAGGAGTTGGTCAATTTTATACCAACTCAGACGCCACCAAAATGGACCAAGAATTCACCACTCTGACTCCCCAAAATGGACACGGACTCCAACTCCACAACCATGGATATTAGACAAAGTGTTACCAAATGTCTTATATAGCAAAATGCTAAATATCCTTGGAAAAATTGGTATGAATGAAATGTACTTGAATAAGATGTAAACTTGTGTAGGTAAGTATTTACTAGTACTGTTAGAAAAATTCTGAATACTTGGCCTGTTCCCCTTGCTAACAACTTTGCATCCTGATAAATAGCCCCCAAAGAACAGACTGCTGGTTAAAGATGATGTGGGGACAAAAAATCAAGCAAGAAGTAAGGTGAGAATTGGGACAGACAGAGGTATAAATTGTACTCCTGCATATAATCGCTTTTTAGAAGTTCCTTGATTTTTTTTTGGCAGCAATAATTTGGAGAAAGGTTTCAGTTTCTAAAATTGTTGATAACGCTAAAATACTTTCCAGAGAGCTGTTAAATGATATATACCATATAAGTACAACTGAGGATCAAATTATGCTGAATTGCTATTTCTAATGGCGTTTCCTGCAAGTGTCACAGGTGCTTTGGGTCACTCTCAAGCACACTATTTCCATATGGTTTGAAGCGTGGTTATTAATCATTGGCTTTAAAGCAAGTCTAAACAAACACCCAGCCTATTCCACTTATCTTCACTAGCCTACAGTGAACCGAAAATAATGACACCTATGAAATTGTTATCACAAAGACAAAATACACCGTGGTCAGATGATATATGCTTCTGATCAGTGTAATGTATACTATTTCTGTAACATTTCATAATTCTTGCCCCTTAGTTTGTAGAAATGTCCAACTTCGAATATCTGTTGAATATATGGAGCTGCGTAGTCACTGAATGGGAATATATTGAGGTTTTTGCAAGATAAATTTGTTTTAAAAATGTCAAACTCCGTAACTCAGAGGTGTGACTAGATTTGGCCTTTGCTTTGCCAGAGGTAGATATACAGAGTGCAAATAATATGGTATTCATACTTCTGTGTGTTAGGGTTTGGCACAAGCGAGGCCTAGTTATTCATCAAACACAGGACAAAATAGTGCTTAGCCTCAGCCAGGCTGGTATACGTTTGTATGTTACAAAAAGTGAGGTATAGAGTGAATCTTGCAGTGCTCAGTGAAGGGCACACAAGACTGTAGGAAAGGGGACACCCTCATGTCCTGGAGCTGGCATTGTCTATATTTATGTTGATAAAATTAACCTTGGTTGGAAACCTTTTAGGAACTGGAGTCTCTCTTTTGTGCTTGGAGGTTTTTGGTGGTGATGGAGAGGTTCATGAAGAGATATAACCTCATGTCTCACTGTCTTTTCCTTTCCCTTTCACCAGAAGAAAGGATCGAAACATGTCTACCTCTCAAGGGAGTATAAAATATTGGGTTATCGTACCCACAGAACTTTGTGAATTCTCTTCTCACACTAAGCCTTATCCTTTAGTGCCATAATCTAAATGATTTTCTAATATATTCAAATTAAAAATTCCCTATCCTCCCCTAACTACACTATCTAACTGCTTTTCTAATTCCTTTTTTTTTTTCAATTCCTTTCTGATGACTCTTTGTTTGAGAATCATAGAGCATGCTGGCATTCTCAAATGAAGTGTCATCAGGGGACAGAGGATGCCGTCGCTGACGCAGCCCTTGCACTCCCCCCACCCCCCGACATGAGGCATCATCAGTGAACTGGGGTTGTCCCTGCGCGCTGTACGTCACTGACCTCTGCAGACCTGGTGTTCTGAAAACGTGCTCTGTTGGCAGCCTGTTACTGCTGATCTGAGCCTACAACAGAGAGTGAGCTGTCATAGTGTACATTTGTAGAGTCGATGGGCCGAGCTGGGGGGTGGTCTCTCGATATACTGCGCAGTGACGTACAGACACAAGATAGAGGCAAGTTTCGGGTGCAACAGGTCCAAGTTTATTTTCCACCGTCCAACTGACGGCCCTCACAGCACACAGCAATATCTTTCTCACGGCCCTCCGTGTCCAGGGCCGCTTCACACACCGTACTTTACACCAGGGACGTATTTATATGTACCGCCCCTTTTTCACTCTTTGACGATCCTGCCAGCTCAGTCACTGTGGCCGCCTTAGGCCCGTACACCATCAGCACTTTACTGGTCAGTTTTGTCGTTCCAAATATGGTGTCCTTCATCCCGTGCCTCGTCTATACTGCGGTTCCTCCTGTCAGGACCACCCCCCTGACGTTCTCTCTCCTCAGTCCCCCTAGTTTGATTTTCCTCACAGTGCACAAACTGTCGTAGTCCTCCTGTCGCTGGAGCTCCCTCTGGGGACTGGAACTTTCTGGAACCCTCCTTCAAATTTATATCTTTCCCAGTTCCCTGTAACTCCGTCCCCCATGACCAACGGTTTCCTTAGCCCTAAGCTGATGTCAAGTCCTTTGCTCACACTCCTCCCTGCCCTCTAATGGTCAACCCAAGGTACTGCACGTCCACTACACTTTCTCAGCTGTTTCCCCACTGTAGTAACTGACACCTGTCTAAACTGTGCAAACCTTTCCTTCTCTATTCTGACACTTCCTTCCGTCAGGTCACCTTCCCTACACATTGCACAGTGCACATCGCACAGTGACTAGCCCAGCCCCTCAACCGAGCTTCACTGATGAGGGTCTGTTTCAGACAGGGTACAGGGACTATGGCAGTTTTAACCCCTTCATGACCGGAGCTTTTTTTCGATTTTTCGTTTTTCGCTCCCCTCCTTCCCAAAAACCATAACTTTTTTATTTTTCCATCAATATAACCATGTGAAGGCTTATTTTTTGCGGGATGAGTTGTACTTTTGAACGACATCATTGGTTTTAGCATGTCGTGTACACGAAAACAGGAAAAAAATTCCAAGTGCGGTGAAATTGCAAAAAAAGTGCAATCCCACGCTTGTTTTCTGCTTGGCTTTTTTGCTAGGTTCAATAAATGCAAAAACTGACCTACCATTATGATTCTCCAGGTCATTACGAGTTCATAGACACCAGACATGTCTATGTTCTCTTATATCTAAGTGGTGAAAAAAAAATTCCAAAGTTTTTTGGAAGTGCATTGAGCAGCAGGGTGGTGTACAGGTAAAAGGGGAAAAAAAAAATCTTTTAAATCTTCTGCCTGAGCGAGTGTGAACGAGCTGAGTGTGACCTGAGCGTAAGTGCGAACTGTGGTAAGTGTGTGACTTGAGATTCAGTGAAGAGGAGTTTGGAAAACCTATAACAAATACCTGTGTGAGTTGCTGAATTGTAGGTTGCTGAGTGCTTTCTACCTGTTCAATTTTTGGGGGGCTTGGGGGCTTGTTTAACCTATTTTTTCTCTCTACAGGGTTAATCTCTTATTTTACTATCTGTGTTTTAAGGGTTAACTATATTGCAATTAAATCTTGAGGTGTAACTATATCCACAAAGGGTTAATTAAGGGTGGGAGTTCATAATTAAGGGTTTATAAGGGGCAGCTGGTTGGGGCTCAACTCCTTTTGGAAGTGCATTGAGCAGCAGGGTGGTGTACTGGTAAAAGGGGAAAAAAAAAATCTTTTAAATCTTCTGCCTGAGCGAGTGTGAACGACCTGAGTGTGACCTGAGCATAAGTGCGGACTGTGGTAAGTGTGTGACTTGAGATTCAGTGAAGAGGTGTTTGGAAAACCTATAACAAATACCTGTGTGAGTTGCTGAATTGTAGGTTGCTGAGTGCTTTCTACCTGTTCAATTTTTGGGGGTCTTGGGGCATGTTTAACCTATTTTTTCTCTCTACAGGGTTAATCTCTTATTTTACTATCTGTGTTTTTAAGGGTTAACTATATTGCATTTAAATCTTGAGGTGTAACTATATTCACAAGGGGTTAATTAAGGGTTGGAGTTCATAATTAAGGGTTTATAAGGGGCAACTGGTTGGGGCTCAACTCCTTTTGGAAGTGCATTGAGCAGCAGGGTGGTGTACTGGTAAAAGGGGGAAAAAATCTTTTAAATCTTCTGCCTGAGTGAGTGTGAACGAGCTGAGTGTGACCTGAGTGTAAGTGCGAACTGTGGTAAGTGTGTGACTTGAGATTCAGTGACTTTGGATTCAGGGAATTTCCAAGGGAGGTATTACTGAATTGCTGTTATATTTTATTAATACTTTTTATTTATTTTTGCTTATCTTATCGTCTGGTGCAATCCCCATTAGGATGTGCTCCACTATTGCCAATGCCATCCAGTGCACGTCTTGCTGCATGTATGAAATCCTTGAACAGCCGGTCGAGGGTGCATACTGCTGTGCGAGATGTGAGCATGTTGTGCATTTGGAAGCCCAGATACTGGATCTAAATGTGCAGCTGGCAACACTGAGATCCATAGTCAATATGGAAAGGAGTCTTCTGCTCACTGATCAGACGCTCAATGGGATAGATGAGGGGGGGATGCTAGGTTGGAGCTGCAGGACAATGAAGCAGCTAGCTGGGTGACAGTTAGAAGGCGAGGTAGAGGGAAGAGCACCAGGGAGGCTAGTCCTGATCTGGCACACCCCAATAAGTTTGCTAAGTTGGCAGATGAGGGGAGTGTTAGTGCAGGAGTAGCACTGCTGCAGCGAGGCATGTCCTCTGAAAGCCGGAGGAATGTCTGCTCCAGTAAGGGGGGAAATAGGAGAGCAGGGCAGGCCAGACAGGTTCTGGTAGTGAGAGACTCAATTATTAGGGGAACAGATAGGGCAATCTGTCACAAAGACAGGGATCGTCGAACGGTGTGCTGCCTACCTGGCGCTCGAGTCCGACACATAGCTGATCGGGTTGACAGATTACTGGGAGGGGCTGGTGAGGATCCAGCAGTCATGGTGCACATTGGCACAATTTACAAAGTTAGATGTAGGTGGAAGGTCCTTAAAGATGATTTCAGGGAATTAGGCTGTAAGCTTAAAGCAAGGACCTCCAAGGTGGTATTTTCGGAAATACTTCCTGTACCACGTGCCACGCCAGAGGCAACGGAAGACTAGGGAGGTTAATAAGTGGCTCAGGAATTGGTGTAGGAAGGAGGGGATTGGGTTCCTGCAGAACTGGGCCGACTTCTCAGTTGGCTACAGGTTCTACGCTAGGGACGGGCTGCACCTCAATGGGGAGGGTGCAGCTGTGCTGGGGGAGAAAATGGCTAGAAGGTTGGAGGAGTGTTTAAACTAGGGACGGGGGGAGGGTATTCTTTTTATAGGAGGGGAAGACAGTGCAGATAGAGACCTGGGCACAAATATTGAAATTGGGGGTGGGGGTGGCATGGGGGGTGGGGTTAGAACAGTTAATAATTTAAGAAAGAATAGAGGTACAGAGAGATACATAAAGTGCATGTATACTAATGCCAGAAGCCTCGCTATAGTCTGTTCAGAAATGACCGTACAAATAAACGAGGGGGAGGCATGTGTTTATATGTAAAATCATCCTTAACCCCTTCACCCCCAAGGGTGGTTTGCACATTCATGACCGGGCCAATTTTTACAATTCTGACCACTGTCCCTTTATGAGGTCATAACTCTGGAACGCTTCCATGGATCCCGGTGATTCTGACATTGTTTTCTCGTGACATATTGTACTTCATGTTACTGGTAAAATTTCATTCAAATAACTTGCGTTTATTTGTGAAAAAAACGGAAATTTGGCAAAAATTTTGAAAATTTCGCAATTTTCCAACTTTGAATTTTTATGCCCTTAAATCACAGAGATACGGCACACAAAAAACTTGATAACTAACATTTCCCACATGTTTACTTTACATTTTGGAACCAAAATTTTTTTTTGTTAGGAAGTTATAAGGGTTAAAAGTTGACCAGCGATTTCTCATTTTTACAACACCATTTTATTTTTAGGACCACATCACATTTGAAGCCACTTTGAGGGGTCTATAGGATAGAAAATACCCAAAAGTGACACCATTCTAAAAACTGCACCCCTTAAGGTGCTCAAAACCACATTCAAGAAGTTTATTAACCCTTTAGGTGCGTCACAGGAATTTTTTTGAATATTTAAAAAAAAATGAACATCTAACTTTTTTTCACAAAAAAAGTACTTCAGGTTCAATTTTTTTTATTTTACCAAGGGTAACAGGAGAAATTGGACTGCAAAAGTTATTGTGCAATTTGTCCTGAGTATGCTGATACCTGATTTGTGGGGGGGAACGACTGTTTCGGCGCATGGCAGAGCTCAGAATGGAAGGAGCGCCGTTTGACTTTTTCAATGCAAAATTGGCTGGAATTCAGATCGGACGCCATGTCACGTTTGGAGAGTCCCTGATGTACCTAAACAGTGGAAACCCCCTACAAGTGACCCCATTTTGGAAACTAGACCCCCCAAGGAACTTATCTAGATATGTGGTGAGAACTTTGAACGCACAAGGGCTTTACAGAAGTTTATAACGTACAGCGGTACAATTAAAAAATCATATTTTTTCCACAAAAATGATCTTTTCGCCCCAATTTTTATTTTCCCAAGGGTAACAGGACCCTAAAAGATATTGTGCAATTTGTCCTGAGTATGCTGATACCCCACATGTGGGGGTAAACCACTATTTGGGCGCATGGCAGAGCTCGGAAGGGAAGCAGCGCCATTTGACGTTTTTGGCTGGAATTGAGATCGGACATCATGTCGCGATTGGAAAACCCCTGATGTACCAAAACAGTGGAAACCCCCCACAAATGACACCATTTTGGAAACTAGACCCCCTAAGGAACTTATCTAGATGTGTGGTGAGAACTTTGAACCCCCAAGGGCTTCACAGAAGTTTATAACATAAAGCCGTACAATTAAAAAATCATATTTTTTCCACAAAAATGATCTTTTCACCCTCAATTCTTATTTTTCCAAGGGTAACAGCACCCTAAAAGTTATTGTGCAATTTGTTCTGAGTACGCTGATACCCCACATGTGGGGGTAAACCACTATTTGGGCGCATGGCAGAGCTCGGAAGGGAAGCAGCGCCATTTGACGTTTTTGGCTGGAATTGAGATCGGACACCATGTCGAGATTGGAAAACCCCTGATGTACCTAAACAGTGGAAACCCCCACAAATGACACCATTTTGGAAACTAGACCCCCTAAGGAACTTATCTAGATGTGTGGTGAGAACTTTGAACCCCCAAGGGCTTCACAGAAGTTTATAACATAAAGCCGTACAATTAAAAAATCATATTTTTTCCACAAAAATGATCTTTTCACCCTCAATTCTTATTTTTCCAAGTGTAACAGCACCCTAAAAGTTATTGTGCAATTTGTTCTGAGTACGCTGATACCCCACATGTGGGGGTAAACCACTATTTGGGCGCATGGCAGAGCTCGGAAGGGAAGCAGCGCCATTTGACGTTTTTGGCTGGAATTGAGATCGGACATCATGTCGCGATTGGAAAACCCCTGATGTACCAAAACAGTGGAAACCCCCCACAAATGACACCATTTTGGAAACTAGACCCCCTAAGGAACTTATCTAGATGTGTGGTGAGAACTTTGAACCCCCAAGGGCTTCACAGAAGTTTATAATGCCAGGGCATGAAAATAAAAAAATCGTATTTTTTCCACAAACATGATCAATTAGTCCCCAATTTTTTTATTTTCCAACGGTAACAGGAGAAATTGAACCCCAAAAGTTGTTGTCCAATTTGTCCTGAGTAAGCTGACACCCCATATGTGGGAGAAAACTACTGTATGGACACACGTCAGGGCTCGGAAGGGAAGTAGTGACGTTTTGGAATGCAGACTTTGATGGAATGGTCTGCGGGTGTCATGTTGCCTTTGGAGAGCCCCTAATGTACCTAAACAGCGGAAACACCCACAAATGACCCCATTTTGGAAACGAGAACCCCTAAGGAACTTATCTAAATGTGTGGTGAGCACTTTGAACCCCCAAGGGCTTCACAGAAGTTTATAATGCCCGGGCATGAAAATAAAAAATCGTATTTTTTCCAGAAACATGATCAATTAGTCCCCAATTTTTTAATTTTCCCAAGGGTAACAGGAGAAATTGGACCCCAAAAGTTGTTGTCCAATTTGTCATGAGCACGCTGACACCCCATATGTGGGAGAAAACTACTGTATGGACACACATCGGGGCTCGGAAGGGAAGCAGTGACGTTTTGGAATGCAGACTTTGATGGAATGGTCTGCGGGTGTCATGTGCGTTTGGAGAGCCCCTGATGTACCTATACTATTGAAACTCCCCACAAGTGACCCCATTTTGGACACTAGACCCCCCCACGGAACTTATCTAGATGTGTGGTGAGCACTTTGAACCCCCAAGTGCTTCACAGAAGTTTATAACGCTCGGACGTGAAAATAAAAAATCATTTTTTTCCACAAAAATGATATTTTTGCCCCCAATTTTTTATTTTCCCAAGGGTAACAGGAGAAATTGGACCCCAAATAGTTTTGCAATTTGTCCTGAGTAGGCTGATACCCAACATGTGGGGGTAAAACACTGTTTGGGCGCATGGCAGAGCTTGGAAGGGAAGGAGCACCATATGACTTTTTGAACTCAGAATTGGCTGGAATTGAGATCAGACGCAATGTTGCATTTGGAGAGCCCCTGATGTGCCCAAACAGTGGAAACCCCCAATTCTAACTCCAACCCGAACCCCAACACATCCCTAACCCTAATCTCAGCCCTAACCCTAGCCCTAACCCTAGCCCTAACCCTAACCCTAGCCCTAACCCTAACCATAACCCTAGCCCTAACCCTAACCCTAGCCCTAACCCTAGCCCTAACCCTAACCCTAATGGAAAAATGGAAATAAATACATTTTTTTAATTTTATTATTTTTCCATAACTAAGGGGGTGATAACGGGGGGTTTGATTTACTATTTATGGCGGTTTTTATGTTTGGCGGCTGTCGCACACTGAAAGACGCTTTTTATTGTAAAAATAGTTTTTGCATCACCACATATTGAGAGCTATAATTTTTCCGTATTTTGACCCACCGAGTCATGTGAGGTCTTATTTTTTGCAGGACAAGTTGACGTTTTTATTGGTACCATTTTCAGGCATGTGACATTTTTTGATCGCTTTTTATTCCGATTTTTGGGATGCAGAATGAACAAAAACCAGCGTTTCATGAATTTCTTTTGGGGGGGTGCGTTTACACCGTTCCGCGTGCGGTAAAATTGATAAAGCAGTTTTATTCTTTGGGTCAGTACGGTTACAGCGATACCTCATTTAGGTCATTTTTTATGTTTTTGTCGGTTTTATGCAATGAAAACTATTTTATATAAAAAATAATTATTTTTGCATCGCTTTATTCTGCGAGCTATAACTTTTTTATTTTTTTGCTGATGATGCTGTGTGGCAGCTCGTTTTTTGCGGGACAAGATGACGTTTTCAGTGGTACCATGGATATTTATATGCGTCTTTTTGATCGCGTGTTATTACACTTTTTGTTTGGCGGTATGATAATAAATCATTATTTTTTGCTTCGTTTTTTATTTTTATTTTTTAAGGGGTTCGCTAAAGGGGTTAACTAATGGGACAGTTTTATAGGGAGGGTCGTTACGGACGCGGCGATACCTAATATGTGTACTTTTATTGTTTTGTTTTGTTTTTTTTTCAAAAAATGAATTTATTGGGGAATATTTTTTTTTTTTTTTACTAATTTATTTGGCGATTTTTTTAAAATTATTTTTACACTTTTTTTTTATTTTTTTTTTACTTTATTACATAGTCCCAGGTGGGACATCACTGTCCTGTGACAGATCGCTGATCTGTCACATCACAGATCACTGTGACAGATCAGCAATCTGTCACAGGCATTGAAGAAGACTTCCTCTTGCCTGCGCTTTGCAGGCACTGAGGAAGCCAGCTTCCTGCAGGCCCCCGAAGGCCCCCGTCGCCATCTTGGATTCGGGGGCCTGGAGGAAAGGAGTCCCCCGCAGCAGTGCTGCACATTGCGCTGCCGTGGGGGGCTCAGGGAAGCACGGAGCGAGCCCCCTCCCTGCCGATGCTTCCCTTTAACCCCCGGTACACCGTGATCGTGTTTGATAGCGGTGTGCAAGGGGTTAACGTGTCGGGGGCGGTCCGTGACCACCCCTGACACATTGTGCCGGGTGTCAGCTGTGATAATCAGCTGACACCCGGCCGCGATCAGCGGCGCTCACCACGTGGGCGCCGCTGATCGCGGTAGACGTACTATCCCGTCCATGGGCATAGGAGCCCGGGTCCCATGGACGGGATAGTACGTCTCATGTCAGGAAGGGGTTAAAGCCCATCCTTCGTGATAATATATATGAATCTAATGAAAATGTAGAGTCCCTGTGGGTAGAGAAAAGGGGAGGGGGGAAAAATAATACATTACTGATAGGGGTTTGTTATAAGTCTCCAAAAATAATGGAAGCAACAGAGAATATCCTCATAAAGCAAATAGATGAAGCAGCGACTCAAGGAGAAGTCATTATTATGGGGGACTTCAACAACCCTAAAATACATTGGGAAACCAAAACCTGCAGTTCCAGCAAAGGTAATAGGGTTTTGACAACTATGAGAGACAATTACCTTTCACAACTGGTTCAGGACCCAACAAGAGGGGGGGCACTGGTAGACCTAATATTAACCAACAGGCCAGACCGCATATCAAATGTAAGGGTTGGGGGTCACTTGGGTAATAGTGATCACTAGAGTTGAGCGACTTTTGGTTTTTTAGGGTCGCGTTTCGTTTCGTCAAACCCGACTTTTCCAAAAGTCGGGTCGAGCAAGATCGTCCGATTATAGGGAAAAGTCGGGGTCGTCCCGAAACACGAAACCCAATGTAAGTCAATGGGGAATAAAAGTCAGCAGTGAGAGGAGGACAGGAAACACACCTACAGTGCCCATTTGAATGCCAAAAGCATCAATTCTTCTTACTTAAGCTTGTCAACCTTAATTAACTTCATAATACAAGTTACGCACTGAAAAATGGGGGTTATTTGGCTAAAGTTGTGGGGGGGAGGGCTGGCTGCAGGTTTTCATGTGCCCTGGGCGAAAGAGCGCCCCTTTAACACATACCACAACTCATCATGCTCCGATACGGCAGAGAAATAGCGGTATAGTACAATGAAAAATACCTCACTTTTTACATCTCATGACGAGGCCCATCTATTTCTCCATACAGAATCATTGGTCCCATATAATGTTTGAAACAGTATATGATGAGCTCCACATAATGCTACAGTATATGTTGGTCCCCATGGATGAAGCTCCACTGTCTTATGGGCCCAAATAATGCTCCAAACATAATGGGCCCCATTTCTAATGCTCTAGTGTATAATGGGCCCTGTAAATGCTGCTCCAGTGTCTGATGTCCACCTTTGGAATGTTCCAGTGTATGGTGGGCCCCATCTATCATTCTCCAGAGTATAGTGCTCCCCAAAAATTGCTGTCCCAACATTGAAAACAATCAAATAAGTCTCCTCGCTAGTGCTGTGATCCTGAGCAAGCAGGGGGGGCCCACTCGTTGGCGACGGCACTGGCACAGGGCCCCTGATAGCACGGTGGTGTGTCTGATGGCGGGTGGGCCGAACCTGCACTTTCATCTGCAGCTTCCTCTTTGTCACCGTGTAAGATGGAACTGTATATGGGAAGGGTAACCTGAGTTTCATCAGGGTCAGATTCAGGTCGTGTAGCGTGCGAGGGGAATGTAGTGGTCTGGGTCAATGTACCAGCAGATTCATCGAGCAGTGGCTGGGCATCAGTGCACTTGTGTCGCCCCCAGGAGTACGGTCTCCACAGTGGCATTACCTACTTCCTAGGGAGTGTGATGTCATGCTTGGGAGCAACGAACGATCTCTCTAGCAGGTTAACTGATTGGGCGGCGTTATTCCCACGAGTCATGACCCTCCAAACAGCGTTCATGAAGGCAAAGTGTTTGTTTTACGTGGGCAGTATGGTTGCAAAGCTGAACCTTAAAGGAATGTCCAGAAGGGCTCCACCAGGAGTGGAGCCTACGGTTAAATTCGACTCCACCTGGGAAACCTCAACCATGCCAGCTACAGAACAGATGCACACATTGCAAGCTTAATTCCGTTAATGAACGAGACTCCGTCATGCCCCTCGGTCCGAGTCCGACTTACTAGAGGGACACGTGAGGCTCTGGCACATGAGATTGGCCAATAACTGGTGTGTCATGCCCTTACATGTCCATGGCTGCATGTGCGCTACACTGAAAAGGCCAGCGTTTGTCGCTTACAGGTGCAGATAACCCGCTGAACAACGTTAGTGATGGGGATCACTGATTACAATTATTACCTGCGAACAATGATTTCCCAGTAAGTGCAGGTCAACCGCAGTTCCGGAATTAGGCCTAACCGTCATTCCTGAAAAAATGGAAAACTTACGTGTGCAAACCACAGGTGCTGTAGCTTGCTTAACAGCTCGCCAGCCGTTCTCACGCCCAGTATGGATTACACGTGATTGCACAAAGGTGAGAAAGGGTACCGTATCCCCAGATAACATGTATGGATAGCGTATACATTCAAAATATATGTCTATACATCAGGAGGCAGGCTCAGACGGTGTTAGGCCCAGTATGGATTGCACGTGATTGCACAAAGGTTAGAAAGGGTACCGTATCCCCAGATAACATGTATGGATAGCGTACACATTCAAAATATATGTCTATACATCAGGAGGCAGGCTCAGACGGTGTTAGGCCCAGTATGGATTGCACGTGATTGCACAAAGGTTAGAAAGGGTACCGTATCCCCAGATAACATGTATGGATAGCGTACACATTCAAAATATATGTCTATACATCAGGAGGCAGGCTCAGACGGTGTTAGGCCCAGTATGGATTGCACGTGATTGCACAAAGGTTAGAAAGGGTACCGTATCCCCAGATAACATGTATGGATAGCGTACACATTCAAAATATATGTCTATACATCAGGAGGCAGGCTCAGACGGTGTTAGGCCCAGTATGGATTGCACGTGATTGCACAAAGGTTAGAAAGGGTACCGTTTCCCCAGATAACATGTATGGATAGCGTACACATTCAAAATATATGTCTATACATCAGGAGGCAGGCTCAGACGGTGTTAGGCCCAGTATGGATTGCACGTGATTGCACAAAGGTTAGAAAGGGTACCGTTTCCCCGGATAACATGCATGGATAGCGTACACATTCAAAATATATGTCTATACATCAGGAGGCAGGCTCAGACGGTGTTAGGCCCAGTATGGATTGCACGTGATTGCACAAAGGTTAGAAAGGGTACCGTTTCTCTGGATAACATGTATGGATAGCGTACACATTCAAAATATATGTCTATACATCAGGAGGCAGGCTCAGACGGTGTCGGGCACAGTATGGATTTGACGGCCCAGACTACACAGCGGAGGAGCAGGGAGAGGTAAAGATTGAAAATGCTGGGGCCCTGCCCAAGCAAGGGGGGCCCACTCATGGGCGTCGGTACTGGCACTGGGCCTCTCATAGTACGGCGGTGCGTCTGACGGCGGGTGTGCACCACCACCGTCAGAGACACTTGATTGCACTATGAAGGACCCTGTACCAGTGCCTGCGCCCAAGAGTCGGCCTACCCACCTGTCCAGGGCAACGGCACTCGCACGGTGTCGTGCGCTAGGTGGTGACCCCGGCCATGGGGGGGGAGGCAGCACAGTTAGGGAGTTTTAGAAAGTGGCATATGTTGATGTTGGACATTCAGCTGATGCAAAAGGTGAAATAGGTCAAGTCCCAGGAAGAGGTGGACCAAAGCAAGCCATTTTTCTGTCACCCTATGTGTCATCAGAGGAAGGTGGGACAAAATCCTTGGAAACCCATGCGTGGTTCATTTTAATGAAGGTTAGATCATCTACATTTTGGGTTGACAGACGGGTCCTTTTTTCTGTCAGGATTGATCCAGCTGCACTGAAGACTCTTTCCGATAGCACACTTGCAGCTGGGCAAGCGAGCTCCTGTAAGGCATATTGTGCCAGTTCAGGCCAGGTGTCCAGTTTAGCGGCCCAATAGTCAAAGGGGAATGACCTGTGTGGGAGAACATCGATATGGGAGGAAAAGTAGTTTGTAACCATAGTTGACAACTGCTGTCTCCTGTCACTTTCCATCGATGCAGTATTACCAGTTGTGTGAGCGGTACTTGAAAAATCAGTCCACAACATTGTCATGAAACCCCTGTCTCCAACGCCACTTCTGCTGTGTGCACCACGAACACCTCTGCCAAGCTGCCCCTGGCCCGTACGGCTCGTGTGAGAACCATCACCGCTGCTGTGTGCTGGGAATGCCTCAAGCAACCGATTTACCAGAGTTGCTAGTTTATTAGCCAATATTAGGTCAAGGTTCTCCTGTGGCATGATGTTTTGTAATTTGCCTTTATAGCGTGGATCCAGGATGCTGGCCAACCAGTAGTCGTCATCGTTCATCATTTTGGCAATGCGTGGGTCCCTTTTTAGGATCTGCAAGGCATAATCTGACATGTGGGCCAATGTTCCCGGTGTCAATGATGCACTGCGAGTGCTGGTTGGAGGAGCACTTTCTGGCAAATCCACATCCCTCCAGTCACGCACAAACCCTGTACCAGACCTTGCCACGCCAACATTTTCACTTGCCCCACGAGATGCATCCTCCTCCCCTAAGTAATCATCCCCATCATCCTCCTCCTCCTCCTCTTCTTCCTCCATCTCGTCCAGGAGAGGTCCCTGAGCAGACAATGGCTGAATGTCATCAAGGATTCCCTCCTCCTCTTCCTCCTCATCAACATTGGCTGCAGACGCCTGCTCCTTAAGGTGCGCCAAAGTTCGCATGAGCAGACGCATAAGTGGGATGCTCATGCTTAGGATGGCGTCGTCTGCGCTTACCAGCCATGTGCATTCCTCAAAACACTGAAGGACTTTACAGAGGTCTTTCAGCTTCGACCACTGCACACCTGTCAACTCCATGTCTGCTCTCAAAGTGCCTGGCCGTGTATCCTCCCACAAATGCATTATGGCCTGCCTCTGCTCGCACAGCCGCTCCACCATGTGCAGGGTGGAGTTCCACCTTGTTGCAATGTCGATAATGAGGCGATGGTTGGGAAGGTGGAGCAATCGCTGCAGCTTCTGCATACGAACGGAGTGTACAGGCGACCGGCGGATGTGCGCGCACAGTCTTCGCACCTTCTGGAGCAGGGCTGTTAACTCCGGATAATTTTTGAGGAAGCACTGCACCACCAGGTTCAATGTGTGAGCCAACCAAGGTATATGGCTGAGTTTTGAAAGGGCTATGGCTGCCACAAAATTACGGCCGTTATCACTAACTACCTTGCCTGCCTCAAGATGTACACTGCCCAGCCATGACTCAGTTTGTCGCTTCAAGTACTCGGCCAGCACCTCGGCGGTGTGTCTGTTGCCCAAACACATCATCTGCAACACAGCCTGCTGACGCTTTCCACTAGCTGCTCGATAGGGGGACACATCGTGTGCAACAGTGGCAGCTGCAGATGGAGTGCTCGTACGACTGCGCTCTGTGGACGAGCTTTCGCTTCTGGAGGAGGAGGAGGGTCGAACGCCTACAGCCAACTGTTTCCTATACCGTGGGCTAGGCAGCACTGTCCCACCACCGCTGTCCCCTGTGGACCCTGCATCCACCACATTAACCCAGTGCGCAGTGATGGACACGTTACGGCCCTGGCCATGCCGACTGGACCATGCATCAGTTGTGAGGTGCACCTTTCCGCTCACTGTCTGCTGAAGTGCATGGACAATGCGGTCTTTCACATGATGGTGGAGGGCTGGGATGGCTTTGCGAGAGAAGAAGTGGCGACTGGGTAGGTCATAGCGTGGTACTGCATAGGCCATGAGTTCGTGGAAAGCTGTGCTTTCCACCAACCGAAAGGGCATCATCTCAAACGAGATTAGTTTGGCAATGTGGGCGTTCAAACCCAGTGTACGCGGATGAGAGACTGAGTACTTTCTTGACCTACTCATAGTGTCTGGGAGGGTGAGCTGGACTTGAGAGCTGCATATGGTGGAAGTAGCGGTGGACAGGGCGGACTGAGAGAGGGTTGATGATGGTGATGGAGTTGGTGTTCTTTCTGATGGCCTAGAATCAGTCTTTCGTTGATATAACAGTGGGATTCCCTGACTGCTGTGGCCTTGCAACGACACCTCAACATTTGCTGCTGTGCTAACCGGTGGGCTTACAGTGGGGGAAACAATGTAGCATTGCTGACTACCTTCGTTGTGATCAGTTGCACATGTGGCACTTGAGGTTTGGTGTTGTGTCCACGCTTGCAAGTGCATGCTGGTTAAATGTCTAAGCATGCAACTGGTATTCAAATTTTTCAGATTTTTCCCTCGGCTAAAGGTCTTTGCGCACTTCTTACAGATAACCTTGGCCTGATCATGAGGATTTTGTTCAAAAAAGTGCCACACTGCACTCTTCCTACTTTGGCAGACATTTTGCAGCCTAGCACGCTGTGATCTTTTGACCCTCTGGACAAGCTGTCCAGCAACTCTTTTGATGTTTGGAACCTGTCTTTGGAGTGCTCCGGGCCTGCCAGATAACAGCTGTTGCGATGTCAATGTCTGCTGTGGATGCTCTTCATCTGAGCTATTGGAAGCAGCACCCTCTTCCCCCAATGGATGCCAATCTGGGTCAACAACTGGGTCATCCATCACCTCCTCTTCTATGTCATGTGCACCTTCCTCTGTGTCACCGTGTATGGTGGTATAGTGTGCGGGAAGGGGCACCTGAGTCTCATCAGGGTCAGAATCTGGCTCTGTACACTGCGAGGACAATGTAGTGCTCTGAGTGAATGTACCAGCAGAATCATCCATCAGCGGCTGTGCATCAGTGCACTCCATGTCAGATTCATCTTGGCCTGGGTAATTCACCATTTGACTTGATAATCCAGGCATGGTATGTGAAAACAGCTCCATGGAGTAATCAGTAGTATGGCCTGCGTCATCCTTCAATCTTGGTTGGGGTGAAGGACACAAGGAAAGGTGTGGTTCATGAACATGAGCCTCCAATGACGACTCAGTGCTTTTACTTTTTACAACTGAAGAAGAGGAGGCGATAGAACTGGAGGCTCAGTCAGCAATGTAAGACAAAACTTTTTCCTGATGCTCTGGCTTTAAAAGCGGTTTGCCAACTCCTAGAAAACTAAGCGTTCGAGGCCTTATGTAGCCAGACGATGACGCAGGCTCAACACCTCCTGCATTCGGTCCTATTTTGCTCTTGCCACTACCATCAGATCCATCACCAACACCATCATTACCAGCTGCCAACCCCCGCCCAATTCCACGGCCTCTTCCACCAGCCTTCCTCATTTTTGGTAGAAATGTAGACAAAATCCAACAAACTATATAGTAATGTAAAACAAGGTACAAGGTGTCTATAGGACAGGGGAGATTTTGAATTTCTGCAGACACTTGTGGACACTGGACACTTTTGGATTGTGTGAGGCCCACTGATATCTGAGCGCTATGTCACAGGCTCGATGGCACAGCTGTGACAAAAGTGACGAGAGGATAAGGGAGATTTTGAATTTCTGCACACACTTGTGGACACTGGACACTTTTGGATTGTGTGAGACCCAATGAATATCTGAGCGCTATGTGACAGGCTCGATGGCACAGCTGTGACCAAAGTGACTAGAGGATAAGGGAGATTTTGAATTTCTGCACACACTTGTGGACACTGGACACTTTTGGATTGTGTGAGGCCCAATGAATATCTGAGCGCTATGTGACAGGCTCGATGGCACAGCTGTGACCAAAGTGACTAGAGGATAAGGGAGATTTTGAATTTCTGCACACACTTGTGGACACTGGACACTTTTGGATTGTGTGAGGCCCAATGAATATCTGAGCGCTATGTGACAGGCTCGATGGCACAGCTGTGACCAAAGTGACTAGAGGATAAGGGAGATTTTGAATTTCTGCACACACTTGTGGACACTGGACACTTTTGGATTTTGTGAGGCCCAATGAATATCTGAGCGCTATGTGACAGGCTCGATGGCACAGCTGTGACCAAAGTGACTAGAGGATAAGGGAGATTTTGAATTTCTGCACACACTTGTGGACACTGGACACTTTTGGATTGTGTGAGGCCCAATGAATATCTGAGCGCTATGTGACAGGCTCGATGGCACAGCTGTGACCAAAGTGACTAGAGGATAAGGGAGATTTTGAATTTCTGCACACACTTGTGGACACTAGACACTTTTGGATTGTGTGAGGCCCAATGAATATCTGAGCGCTATGTGACAGGCTCGATGGCACAGCTGTGACCAAAGTGACTAGAGGATAAGGGAGATTTTGAATTTCTGCACACACTTGTGGACACTGGACACTTTTGGATTGTGTGAGGCCCAATGAATATCTGAGCGCTATGTGACAGGCTCGATGGCACAGCTGTGACCAAAGTGACTAGAGGATAAGGGAGATTTTGAATTTCTGCACACACTTGTGGACACTGGACACTTTTGGATTGTGTGAGGCCCACTGATATCTGAGCGCTATGTCACAGGCTCGATGGCACAGCTGTGACAAAAGTGACGAGAGGATAAGGGAGATTTTGAATTTCTGCAGACACTTGTGGACACTGGACACTTTTGGATTGTGTGAGGCCCATTGATATCTGAGCGCTATGTCACAGGCTCGATGGCACAGCTGTGACAAAAGTGACTAGAGGATAAGGGAGATTGGATTGCTTTTAAAAAAGCAGTTTGCAGAGCAGTGGGTAAACAGCAATGCCAGCCTGTCAGGAAGCCTTAAAAGGCAGCCCAACAACCAACACCACTGATACACCACTATATAGCCTCCCCTTGCACTGCACACACAGTGACTGGTGTGTTGTACAGGCCAAATCGCTAGCAGCAGAAGCAGTTTTTTTTTCTTCTCAGCAGGACAAAAAAAAAAAATTGGGATTGCTTTTAAAAAAGCAGTTTGCGGAGCAGTGGGTAAACAGCAATGCAGGAATGTCAGGAAGCCTTAGAAGGCAGCCCAACAACCAACACCACTGATACACCACTATATAGCCTCCCCTTGCACTGCACACACAGTGACTGGTATGTTGTGCAGGCCAAATCGCTAGCAGCAGAAGCAGTTTTTTTGTCTTCTTCCCTGCCTAATGCTCTCCCTACAGAATCAGCAGCAACCTCTCCCTATACTGAGATCGGCAGAAGTAAGATGGCGGTCGGCGTGCACGCCCTTTTATACCCCCTGTGACGACCACCAAAGCAAGCAAATCACTTGCATGCCCTTCTGAAAGATGGTGGTGACCTGTGCCTATGTCATCACGTTGCCCACAGTGTCCGTGGATCCTGATTGGCTGAAAAAGAGCGCTAAACAAACTTTTGAAACGCGACTTTGGCGCGTAAGTCGCCGACCTCGTGGCCGACCTCATCCTAGGGTCGGGTTTCGTTTCATGAAACCCGACTTTGCCAAAAGTCGGCTACTTTTGAAATTTTTCGACCCGTTTCGCTCAACTCTAGTGATCACAAATTAATAAGTTTTCATGTATCCTTTAATAAGATGTGTGGTAGAGGGGTTACAAGGACAGTAAACTTCAGGAAAGCAAATTTCCAACGGATGAGAGATGATCTTGGTGCAATTAACTGGGACGATATCCTGAGACATAAAAATACACAAAGAAAATGGGAGACATTTATTAGCATCCTGAATAGGACCTGTGCACAATATATACCATATGGGAATAAACATTCGAGAAATAGGAGGTAACCACTATGGCTAAATAGAGCTGTAAGGGGTGCAATAAGAGATAAAAATAAAGTATTTAGAGAAACAAAGCAAGTAGGTAGTGATGAGGCATTAACTAAATACAGAAGATTAAATAAATTCTGTCTAAAGCAAATCAAGACAGCAAAGATGGAGACAGAGAGACTCATTGACAGAGAAAGTAAAAATAATCCCAAAATATTCTTTAACTACATAAATAGTAAGAAACTAAAAAATGATAGTGTTGGTCCCCTTAAAAATAGTCTGTGTGAAATGGTGAATGAGGATGAGGAAAAAGCCAATATGTTAAATGACTTTTTTTCAACAGTATTTACTCAAGAAAATCCCATGACGGATAACATGATCAGGGATGAAAATTCTCCATTAAATGTCACCTGCTTAACCCAGCAGGAAGTACGGCGGCATCTAAAAATCACTAAAATTGACAAATCCCCGGGCCCAGATAGGATACACCCCCGACTACTGCAGGAATTAAGCACAGTCATAGATAGACCATTATTTTTAATCTTTAAAGATTCCATAATAACAGGGTCTGTACCACAGGACTGGCGTATAGCAAATGTGGTGCCAATATTCAAAAAGGGGACAAAAACTGAACTTGGAAATTATAGGCCAGTAAGTTTAACCTCAACTGTGGGTAAAATCCTGGAGGGTTTTCTAAGAGATACTATATTGGAGTATCTGGAGAAGAATAACCTCATGACCCAATATCAACATGGGTTTACAAGGGACCGTTCCTGTCAGACTAATCTGATAAGCTTTTATGAAGAGGTAACTTCCGTACTTGACCAAGGGAATGCAGTGGACGTGGTGTACATGGACTTTTCAAAAGCTTTTGATACGGTGCCATACAAAAGGTTGATACATAAAATGAGAACAATGGGGATAGGGGAAAATATGTGTAGGTGGGTTAAGAGCTGGCTCAGGGATAGGAAACAAAGGGTGGTTATTAATGGAGCACACTCGGACTGGATCATGGTTAGCAGTGGGGTACCACATGGGTCAGTTTTGGGCCCGCTTCTTTTTAACATATTTATTAATGACCTTGTAGGGGGCATAGAGAGTAGAATTTCAATATTTGCAGATGACACTAAACTCTGCAGGGTAATCAATACAGAGGAGGACAATTTTATATTACAGGAGGATATATGTAAACTAGAAGCTTGGGCTGATAAATGGCAAATGAGCTTTAATGGGGATAAATGTAAGGTCATGCACTTGGGTAGAACGAACAAGATGTATAACTATGTGCTTAATTGTAAAACACTGGGCAAAACTGTCACTGAAAAAGACCTGGGTGTATGGGTGGAAGACAAACTCACATTTAGTGGCCAGTGTCAGGCAGCTGCTGCAAAGGCAAATAAAATAATGGGATGCATTAAAAGAGGCATAGATGCTCATGAGGAGAACATAGTTTTACCTCTATATAAGTCACTAGTGCGACCACACTTAGAATACTGTGCACAGTTCTGGTCTCCGGTGTATAAGAAAGACATAGCTGAACTGGAGCGGGTGCAGAGAAGAGGGACCAAGGTTTTTAGGGAACTGGGGGTCTGCAATACCAAGACAGGTTATTACACTTGGGGTTATTTAGTTTGGAGAATCGAAGGCTTAGGGGTGATCTTATTACAATGTATAAATATATGCGGGGACAGTACAAAGACCTTCCTAATGATCTTTTTACTCTTAGACCTGTGATGGGGACAAGGGGGCATCCTCTACATCTGGAGGAAAGAAGGTTTAAGCATACTCACAGACGCGGATTCTTTACTGTAAGAGCAGTGAGACTATGGAACTCTCTGCCATATGATGTTGTAATGAGTGATTCCCTACTAAAATTTAAGAGGGGACTGGATGTCTTTCTTGAAAAGTATAATATTACAGGGTATATGCACTAGTTTCCTTAATATTGCGTTGATCCAGGGAGATAGTCTGATTGCCGTATGTGGAGTCGGGAAGGAATTTTTTCACCAATGTGAAGCTTACTGTTTGCCACATGGGGTTTTTTTTGCCTTCTTCTGGATCAACATGTTAGGGCAGGTTAGGATAGGATATGGGTTGAACTAGATGGACTTAAAGTCTCCCTTCAACCTTAATAACTATGTTACTATGTTGCTATGTAAAGTTTGCTAAAAAAAAAATGCACAATTTTCCGAGACCCATAGCATCTACATTTTTCGTGACCTGGGGTCGGCTTATTTTTTGCATGCTGGGCTGATGTTTTTAATGATACCACTTATATGCAGATAAGTTCTTTTGATCGCCATTATTCCATTTTAATGCAATGTCGCGGCGGCCAAAAAAACATAATTCTGGCGTTTTTAATTTTTTTCTCACTACGCTGTTTAGCGATCGGGTTGATGTTTTTTTTATTGATAGATTGGGCGATTCTGAATGCGGTGATACCTAACATGTGTATGTGTGATTTTCTTTTTTTTAATAGTTTTATTTTTTTATTGGGGTGAAGGGGGGTGATTTGAACTTTTAGGTTTTTTTATTTTTAAAAAATTTTTTTTTTACTTTTGGCATGCTTCAATAGCCTCCATAAGAGGCTTGAAGCATGCACAACCCGATCGGCTCTGCTACATATGGGTGATGAGCAGACCGCCCATATGTAGCAGATTTACTGCAGTGCTCAAAGCGATCTGCCTGCAACAACCATAGAGGTCGCTGACCCACGATCACGTGACGGGGTGGCAATGAGCTCACTTCCAGCCTGGCGGTCGAAAGCTCTAGTTAAATGCCCGCTGTCAGTGCTTGACAGCGGGATTTAACTAGTTAAAAGGCGGGGGCGGATGGCGATACTGCCCGCGCCTATTTCGGGCACGTCAGCTGTTCATAACAGCTGACATGTTTCATATGTCAGTGGCTCTGGTACGAGTGGTGACTGTTTTCTCACGTACTGAGACACTGACACACGTAGACACACTAAAGGGAATGTGTCTCTTCACATGTCAGCGTTTTTTCATGGACCGTATGTCCGTGTGAAAAACACGGAGAAATGTCAGTGTTCGTGAAAGCGCACAGATCACACAGACCCATACAAGTCAATGGGTGCGATCCGTGTGCGGTTTCAAACTTATAGGAAACTTATAGGGTTAACTGTTGTGAATTCCCTGGCTCAGACTTCTGAGCCGAAGCTCCCCCTGCTCCCTCCGGTGGTTACTGGAGGTAGTGGAGCTGGCCAGATTGACAGAGGTCTGCCACCTGATGATGATGATGACGATTGGAGATCTGTGGTTACTGATTGGAGTATTTAAGTCTGCAGACTTCCTTCAATCCCTGCTGGTGATTGCTTCCCTGTGCATTTTGTGGTCTGATGTCACTGCCCTGATCCTGCATTGTTCATCTAAGTGATCCATTTGCTAATCCTTTGCATCTGATCTGGTTTTGTCTCTCTCTGCTTGTTGTGCGGGTTTTGCTTGCTCCTCTGGGGTCTGTGCTGGACCACTGCTCCATATGTTACAGCCTGTGTCAGTTTGTTCAGTCCCCTGTTATATTGGTCTCTTTTGCTATGCTTCAAGTTCATACCGGAGTGCTGATATAGTGGGGACGAAGTTGTGTGACTTAGGTTTTTTTTTGTACATCAGACGTGTTGGATTTTTCAGGGTTTTTCCTATCCTATCTAGTCAGTTTGGGCCCCATCATTTGCTCAGTCTATTTTTCGCCTGCCTTTGTGTTTCCTCTTGCCTCACCGACAAGATATGTTTGGGGGCTATCTATTCCTTTTGGGGTCTGCTCTAGGGCAGTTTAGATTTCACCTTTCTTGCTTTAGGCTTAATTAGCTCTCCGGCTGTGCTGAGGCGTCTAGGGTAATTTAGGTACGCTCTATGGCTACTGCTAGGTGTGTGGATAGGATCAGGGGACTGCAATCTGCTTAGTTATCAACCTCTCTGGTTTTCTGGTGGCTTAGCCTGTTCCTGCCATCCTCCTCGGTGACCCATTCATAACAGAATCACCAGCCATACTGTAGACTCTAGGGTACTCCAAAGAAAAAAAGAATTGTAAAAAAAAAAAAGTTTTTTGTATATTTTTTTTCTCTGGGGCCGTAGGAGGATTTTTTGTCTAAATGGAGACTAAGCAATTGTCCGATCGTGTTGAGCAGCTCGCTGCTGAAGTGCGGGGAATTTCTGCCTATCTCGCTGTGAGAGGGAAAAGTGTGTGGATGGGAGAAGAAAAGTTGGAGGATTGAACAGAGTTCAGGCTCATTTCTATCGTAGCGCATGGACCGGAGTCCGGTCTCCGAGGTTGTGTGGATGCTGATGTTCCTGCAGCAGAAACCGGAGGAGCAGGAGGCTGTAAATGCTCTGTTCCCAAATAAGACTCAGAGGCAAAACAGCAACGTGTGAGCCAGAAGAAGGAGGCTACAGCTCTCTGCCATATGAGGGGGTTCTAAAAGAAAGCAAGCAAGGGGAATTTCAGTGTAACTCAGTACTGCAAGTACCTCAGATAAGCGCTAGAAAGGAGACTACACAACCCATCTGCATAGAGAGATTCCTGAGTTGCTTCCAGGCTGGCCAACTCCTGTTCCATCTGTAATCTGGATCCTGGACTGAACTTACAAAGCAAAGTAAAGGTAAAGGAAACTGCACCCTGTTGTGTCATTGCCTCCTTCCTGCAACCCCTTCAGCACTGCTACATCTCTGTGCCTAACACTGCACCCTCTTCCTCAACACTTATTCCCACTGCCCTGGGACTACAGCTCTACCTGTGGGGAGCTATTACATCTTGCTGCCTTATACCATCTGTCCCAGAGGATCTGCCTGCAGCGTCGGCTTAACCCCTTCATTGCCGAGCACCACAGGTGGCGTCACGTATCATCCATCTATAAACTTTATTCAGCCACGTTTTCCCCTTTTGCATGGACGCCCAGGGCCAGGGACCGGGTCACTGCTACTGTGACACATTCCTCTGAGATACCGGCCCGGTACCGAGTAACCCCACTGCCCTGGCGGGTGATCCATTTTGGAACAGGATTTACGGTGCCCGGTGCCACCGGGTCCTGTGTGCCAGAGACTGTGTTGTGTGCCGTGGACTTATTGTTCATTTGCCACCATTGCCCGCCACTTGGCGCGCGCGGGAAGTCAAAGGGGCGGACCGTTGTGGGTGGAGCCTGCCAGAGAGCGTGAAAAGTGAAGTGCTGCATGGGAGGAGATCAGCACGCGGGAAGTGAGAAGCAGAGGCCTGCAGTCCCGGCTCCAATGGCACCGCAGAATCCAGTGGCCAGCGCCGCCTCCAGAACGTAGCAGGAACAAGCGCCCACCGCAGCAGTCCCCATAATGCTGCTGTCCATGCCCTATATACCGGGAGCAGCCTGGCTACCGCAGTACTCAGGGGAGTCACATACCCTGATTGAATTTAAAGAGAGACTGTGCAGTTTGTTGGAAGTGTATCCTCTGTATGAAAACCAAAAAGTGAACATCCTTATTGGGCAGCTAACTGGTGCAGCGCAAAGAGAAGTAAAAGCCTGGCAGGACACTGATAAAGAGACTGTTAAAAAGATTCTGGCTAAGCTAAGAAGCACCTTTGACACCTGCCTGCAGCTAAAATAAAAATGAGATTCTTTTGGTGTAAGCAGAGAGTGCAGGACAGTATACGGGACTATGCTCTTAACCTGCAGGAGGCGCTGCGAGCCATAAAGCAGATTGACCCAGACAATGTGAAAGATGGAGACAGGCTGTTAAAGGAGCAATTTATTGAGGGACTCCTATCCAGTACCCACAGAGCACAGCTGCGCATCATAGCCCTACAGAACCCTGATCTAGACTTTGCAGACTTTAAAGACAGGGCTATCCGGGTGCTGCATGAACCAAATGTCAGCCGTCCAGCGGCCCCTAGGCACCCAGCAATCACATACCACCAAGGAGCAGCATCTTTCCCTCCAAGCCCTGTGGATGCAGACGCAAAGACTCTGGATAATGATCCATCTACAGAACTGCACCTTCAGGTCCAAGAGCTGACCAAAAATATGGCTGCACTTGCCAAAACTGTGCAGTCCATGCAGGTGTCTTCAAAGGAGAAGATCCAGCTGGCCTCCAGTCCAGAGGATGTCCCATGGCTACGGAAGAAGAGGATCCCGCCACTCCGAAGGAGAGACAACTGTCATGATCCCAGTGGCATATAGGTTGCGTCTCCCCGCCTCCTTAAAAATATCCATGTGTTCCATAAATCTCTGTTGAAATCCATAGGGTCTGTCAAAGAGGACTCCGAGCCTGTTGTTCCTCCAGTGCTGGTGGAGGGTCAATTGGAGTATGAGGTAGGAGATATTGTGGACTCTCGGCTGGTGTGCCGCTCTTTGCAGTACCTGGTCCACTGGAAGGGATATAGACCAGAGGAGCGCTCATGGGTCCCTGCTCGCTCTGTACATGCAGATTGCCTTGTTCGGGCTTTCCATGCCAAGTACCCGGGGAAGCTTGGGGATCCAGAGGCCTCCCGCTGAGAGGGGGTACTGTCATGATCCCAGTGCAGGTTTTTGAGCTGCACATCAGGGGTTAATGTCTGGAGCTCAGTGCAGGTTTTGACCTGCACACCTGCGGTTAATGATTGTGGCCTCTCTATGGTTCTGGGAGAGCTTCTTAAACCTCTGGGAAGCTCCAATCCCTGTCAGTTATACTTTTGCCTTTGGCCGAGTGTGGTGACCTCTGTGCCTGTGCCTGTTCGTTGTTATAGCTCGTTTATATGGTTCTGACCCGGTTCTGTTCCCCGTTGTGAGTTTGCCTGTTGATTCTGTACTTCGCAACTCTCCCTGTGTATGACTCATTGCCTGTGATCTGACTACTCTCTGCTCACCCCTCTTGTACCTTGCAGCTATCTCTGTGTATGACTCATTGGCTATGTCCTGACTATCCTCCCTGTCTATGCCCCTTGGTAACTTTGTCTCGCAGTTACCCTGCTAGGAGTTCTCGTGCAGTTCCTAGCTCTCTGGAGTTTAGGCCACCCTCCCAGCAGTCACGTGCTTTAGGTCCTGTTGTTCTGAAGTACGCACCTACTCGGTTGCTACCCGCTCCACAGGTATCTTTGAGCACAATTCGCTTTACTCAGTACACGCGCACTGGCTCAGTGAGCAAGTGCAGTGCGGTGTTCCTGACAACAACGATCGCTGTGACCAAGACGGACATTCCATCTCTCATCACTGCCACAAGGCAGGCCACATCGCAAGATTCTATAATTTAGATGAGCAACCCCTGGGACAGAGGGCCAACCCCCAGGAGTAGGACCACAAGGCCCAAAGAACTGGCGAGCCAAGTATGTTGGAGGGCGACCGGTCCTCCCAGTTATTATTAATTATTATTATTATTATTTATTTATTTATATAGCACCATTGATTCCATGGTGCTGTACATGAGAAGGGGTTACATACAAATTACAGATATCACTTACAGTAAACAAACTAACAATGACAGACTGATACAGAGCGGAGAAAGGACCCTGCCCTTTCGGGCTTACATGCTACAGGATGGTGGGGAAGGAGACAGTAAGTTGGTGGGTTGCAGCAGTTCCGTTGTTGGTTGAGGTGATATCACCGGTAGTGGTGAGAGAGAAGGAAGTAGCGGGGTCATTGCAGGCTGTAGGCTTTCTTGAAGAGGTGGGTTTTCAGGTTCCGTCTGAAGGATCCAAATGTGGTTGATAGTCGGACTTGTTGGGGAAAAGAATTCTAGAGAATAGGGGCTATTCGGGAGAAGTCTTGGAGGCGGTTGGGTGAGGAGCGAATTAGTGTGGAGGAGAGAAGGAGGTCTTGGGAGGACCGGAGATTACGTGAGGGAAGGTATCGGGAGATTAGTTTAGAGACATATGGGGAAACAGGTTATAGATGGCCTTGTAGGTCAGTATTAGTAATTTGAACTGGATACGCTGAGGGAATGGGAGCCAGTGAAGAGATTTTGCAGAGGGGAGAAGCGGAGGAGTAGCGAGGAGAGAGATTAATTAGTCGGGCGGCAGAGTTAAGGATGGACTGGAGAGGTGCGAGGGTGTTAGCAGGGAGACCACAGAAAAGGATGTTGCAGTAGTCGAGGAGGGAGATGATGAGGGCATGCACAAGCATTTTAGTAGACTGAGGGTTGAGGAAAGGACGGATTCTGGAAATATTGTTGAGCTGGAGGCGACATGAGGTAGAAAGAGCTTGGATGTGCGGTTTGAAGGACAGGGCAGAGTCAAAGGTTACTCCGAGGCAGCGGACTTCCGGTACTGGGGAAAGTGTGATGTCATTAATTTTTATTGCTAGGTTGGGAAGTGGTGATTGACGGCATCCCCATGAACGCTTTGCTGGACACTGGCTCTCAGGTGACAACTATGCCATATATCCTTTACAAGCGGTATTGGGCTGACTCTGAACTTACCCGTGGCCCAAGTGATGAACTGACAGTAGTTGCCAGCAATGGTCAGTCTTTACCGCAAGTAGGATGTAAAGAGATTACCATTAAAGTGGGGCGAGTAGAGTTAAAATCTCAAGGTCTGATAGTTGTAGACATTGATCGACGAGAATGTAACCCAATGATGACCTTAGGTACTAATGTGATTGAAAATTGTCTTGCCGAGGTTATTGTTTTCTTGCAACAGGTAGCCGAGACGGCTGGTTCCAGTGAACAACGAGTCCTGCAGAAGGAGATCAAGGCCCTGATGCAAAGACAGCAGGTAGAACTGACTGGCAGAGAAATTGGCAGCGTCAGAGTGAGTGATTCTTTCCCCATAGCGATACCCCCCAGATGTGAAATGTTAATTTGGTGTCGGGCAGCCATAGGCCTCAGAGGAAAAGATTACCAAGCATTTCTAGAGCCAGTGTACTCTGAGAGCCGGCCCACTGTCCTGACAGCCAGAGGGGTAGTTGATGTCCGCAAAGGGAGAGTACCTGTACGCCTCTCGAATTGTGGGGAAGAGGAGGCCACAATACCTCGGTATGCCACAGTTGCTAAGCTGTTTACTGTCAGTAACAACGCAATACCAACAGCAGAGCCCTTGGTCTCATCCGACTAGGTGGAGGACAATGGCTCTGTAAAGCAGCTGGAGGAGTGGTGTCAGCAGCTGCATGAGGGAACTGACTGCACCCCTTCATACCAAAAGAATGGAATTTACCAAGTGGCTCAGGAGTATGATCGGGTATTCAGTAAACACCCTCTAGACTTAGGGAAGTCAAAAGGGGTTCAACAACATACAGTATACCCACTGGAGATCATCCACCCATTAAAGAAAGGTACCGGCCTATACCCCCAACACAATATCAATGTGCCAAAAGTATGTTGCGGGAAATGAAGGAAGCTGGGGTGATCAGAGACTGTTGTAGCCCCTGGGCAGCCCCAATAGTCTTTGTGAAAAAGAAAGATGGTACCATGAGAATGTGTGTTGATTACAGAAAAATTAGCAGCATTACACATAAGGATGCCTATCCATTACCCAGAATTGAAGAGTCTTTAGCTGCACTTAAAACTGCTAACTATTTTTCCACCTTAGATCTCACTAGTGGGTATTGGCAGGTTCCCGTGCCAGAGGCAGACAAGGAGAAAACAGCGTTCACCACACCAATGGGTCTCTACGAGTTCAACTACATGCCGTTCGGGCTCTGCACCGCCCTAGGGTCATTTCAACGGCTAATGGTGTGCTGTCTTGGACACAAGAACTTCAAGACAGTTCTGTTGTACCTTGATGATGTCATTATTTTCTCCAAGACTTATGAAGATCATTTGGAGTACCTGGCTGAGGTGTTTGAAGCCCTGTCCAACTTTGGCCTGAAAGTGAAGCCATTCAAATGCCACCTCCTGAAGCCGAAGGTGCAGTACCTCGGTCATGTAGTGAGTGCAGAAGGTGTGGCACCGGATCCTGACAAAGTCACTGTCATCCAGGACTGGCAGAAGCCCTGCAACCTCCATGAGGTACGTCAATTCCTCAGGTTGGTAGGCTACTACCGAAGGTTCATCAAAGGCTTCACTGAGATAGCCACACCTATGCAAAATCTTCTGGTGGGCCAGCCCAAGAAAGCCAGGAAGAACAGTCCTACATTTGAATGGAATGAGGAACTGGAGAGGTCCTTCACTCGACTGAAAATGGCTCTCACAGGAGATGAAGTTCTGGCCTACCCAGATTATGAAAAACCATTTGTTCTGTATACTGATGCCAGCAATGTGGGACTGGGAGCAGTACTGTCACAGGTACAGAATGGCAAAGAAAGAGTGATCTCCTACGCCAGCAGGAAGCTTTGTCCCACTGAAAGGAACCCTGACAACTACAGTTCCTTCAAACTGGAGTTCCTCGCCATAGTCTGGGCTGTGACTGAAAGATTCAAGCATTACCTAGCTTCAGCCAAGTTTACCATCTTCACGGACAACAACCCGTTTACTCACTTGGAAACTATGAATTCACCATCAAGTACCGAGCGGGGCACAAGAATGCCAATCTGCCAGATGCAGGAGAAGACCCTGAGGCACTCGAAGAAATAGTTACCTGCCTTCCACCGGCCAATTGCGGCCCAACGTGCCCAAGGAGTGAGAAACAGACGGTCTATTGTGAAAGAGGCCACCCGAAATCCATTGCTTCATCGTGACTGGGCAGAAACACAGGATAACGACCCTGCACTCCGCCTGGTAAAGGAGCTACTGTCGCAAGCTGACTCACGCCCAAGTCCAGATGCTCCTGAAGAAACCCAGCAGTTGTGGAAGGAAAGAGGCCGGCTGTTCATCTATGAGGGAAAGCTGTGTTGGAGGAGTATCAATGCCCGCACTCATGAGTTGGTCTGGCAGGTGGTAGTCCCAAAGAGGGAGGCATCAATGGTCTTGGAAGCGTACCACAATGGAGCAGGACACTTTGGATGGAAGAAGTTGGAGGCCTTGCTCCGGAAGAGATTCTACTGGGCTGGTATGAGGAAGGCCATTGAAAATTGGTGCCGGGAGTGTGGACAATGTATCCTGCGCAGAAAGGACCGTAACAGCCAGAGAGCTTCTTTGCAGCCAATAATAACCAAACAGCCACTTGATTTGGTAGCCCTTGACCATATGAAGCTGGTCCCAAGCCATTCAGGCTATGTTTATGCTCTTACCATCGTTGACCACTACTCGAGATTCCCGGTAGTCGTGCCTGTCAAGGATCAAACAGCCAGGACAGCAGCCAGAGCATTCCAACAGCACTTTTGTCGACCACACGGATATCCCGAGCGAGTGCTTACAGATCAAGGTCCAGCCTTTGAGGCAGAAGTGTTCCAGGAATTCTGTAACTTGTACGGTTGCAAGAAGATCAGGACAACACCGTCCAATCCACAGACCAATGGCATATGTGAAAAGATGAATCAAGTGGTGATCGATCTACTGAAGACCTTGCCTTTGGAAGAGAGGAATCTGTGGCCAGAGAAGTTGCCAGATCTGGTAGACCTCTACAATCACATTCCTGTGAATTCCACCAACTGCACTCCAGCCTACCTAATGAGAGCGAGGCCTGGCAAGCTGCCTATTGATTTGGATATGGAAGTCCTTACACCTGAGGTGACATCACCAGATGCTGACTGGGATACAGAGCGGCAGCAGCAATACCGTAAAGTGCAAGAGTGCATGGAAAAGAGTCTAGCTCAGGCAAGACAAAAGCTGAAGAACTACAATCAACATGCACCTGCAGTTCGCTTGTCACCAGGAGAACAAGTCCTAAAGAGGAAAAGGATGCATAAATTGGATGACCAATGGGAAGCTAAACCCTACACCGTCCTACCATCAAACTTTGACAACACCAAAGTGTGCCTTATCAGTAAGGATGGAGGAGAAACCTCATTAGCAGTGTTGAGGGATCATCTGAAACTGTGCCCTGACCAACTAAAGGACAAAATGGAAGAGCAAAACAACCTTCAGCCCATAGAGGAAGAAGAAGAAAAGGTCAACACTTTACTCTGAGAATTCCCTGCAAATTGGACTAGAGCGAATCAAGCCATAGTGGTGCCTGTTTTGACCATTCCCCAACTGGTAGTGCAAGAAGAAGTGACTCAAGACCACCCTGAAAACCAGCAAGTACAGGCATGTAGCGGATGCCACACCAGCAGTGGAACAAGAAAATTCTCACCCTGCCAGTGGTGAATATGTCATGCCCACAGTGAGTATAAGTAGTCCTAGGAAATCTAGTATCCCTGTGCTACGCAGAACCACCAGTAGTGGAGCCAGTACAACACGTACTACACCAGTATTAGTTAACACAAGGCATCCAGTAAGGTCCCCAAGAACAACAGTGCTATGTAGATCTGTCCGTAGTACCCAAGGTATACCACCCATAAGGTTTCATATATAAATAAGTTAATGTAAATGGTAAAATGTAAATATGCAACTTTTCAAGCTTATGTGCCTACAGAGACTCTATAAGAATCTTTTGAGCAATCTCGGTTTGTTTTTGATGGACAATTCGGCCACAGGACTATGTGTGGCCAAAACAACTTTTATATATAGTTACCAACTTGCTCAGGAACTGGACCATGGACATTGACGCATGGACTAATCATCACAAGGACTATTTTTGAGCTTTGGCTTTTGTAATTTTTCATTTTTTTAAATCTTGCAACAGTTACAATTGTTCATTTGTTAATATGTTTGCATGTTTTCTTCAGTCCGGGAGTACTGAATTGCACTAGGGGGAATGTGGTGCCCCCAGGTGTATGGTCGCCACAGTGGTATTACCTTCCTCCTAGGGAGTGTGAAGTCATGCTTGGAAGCAATAAAGGGTCTCTCTATCACTTAAACACAACACACAGCACGGTTCCCACTCCAGGCCAGCAGAGGGAGCTCTGAACCAAAACTGGGGTAGGAGCTGCTCTCTGGGGGCCAGGAAGGGGAAGTTAGTCAGTTCGTGTGAGGAGGGAAAAGTGTGTGGATGGGAGAAGAAGCGCTGGAGGATTGAGCGGAGTTCAGGCTCACTTCTAGCGTAGCACATGGTCCGGAGTCCGGTCTCCGAGGTTGTATGGATGCTGATGTTCCTGCAGCAGAAACCGGAAGAGCAGGAGGCTGGAAATGCTCTGTTCCCACATAAGATTCAGAGGCACAACAGCAACGTGTGAGCCAGAAGAAGGAGGCTACAGCTCTCTGCCATACGAGGGGGTTCTAAAAGAGAGCAAGCAAGGGGAACTTCAGTGTAACTCAATACTGCAAGTACCTCAGGTAAGCACTAGAAAGGAGACTACGCATCCCATCTGCATAGAGAGATTCCTGATTTGCTTTCAGGCTGGCCAACTCCTGTTCCATCTGTAATCTGGATCCTGGACTGCACTTACAAAGCAAAGTAAAGGTAAAGGAAACTGCACCCTGTTGTGTCATTGCCTTCTTCCTGCAACCCCTTCAGCACTGCTACATCTCTGTGCCTAACACTGCACCCTCTTCCTCAACACTTATTCTCACTGCCCTGGGACTACAGCTCTACCTGTGGGGAGCTATTACATCTTGCTGCCTTATACCATCTGTCCCAGAGGATCTGCCTGCAGCGTTGGCTTAACCCCTTCATTGCCAAGCACCACAGGTGGCGTCACGTGCCATCCATCTATAAACTTTATTCAGCCACGTTATCCCCTTTTGCATGGAAGCCTAAGGCCACAGACCGGGTCACCGCTACTGTGACACATCCCTCTGAGATACCGGCCCGGTACCGAGTAACCCCACTGCCCTGGCAGGCGATCCAGTGCCACCTTTTGAACGAATTTCTGAACCCATGCAATGCGATAGTGTCACGTTTCCGCCGGACTTAGGGCCTGCTGTTCCGGTCGCGGCATCTAGGAGGCGCCGGACCGCCACTTTATCGTCAGACTCAGGGACGGCTGTTCCTGCCTCGGCCACTGGACAGGGCCGTGGTTCTGTCACGTCAGGCTCAGAGCCTACTGTCCCGGCTTTAGCCTCTAGGAGGCGCCGGTCTGTCACGTCGCCGTTAAATTCTGGGTCTGCTGCTCCTGTCGCGGTCACTAGGAGGCGCCATGGCTCGCCCGGGAGTTATGGTGCTGACAGAGTAAGGGCACCTGCGCAGGCATCTGGTGGACGCAGGCTCCACCCCTCTGTCAGTCATCAAGAGGTTACTGCATCTCCATGTGGCCTGGTCCTGGGGGCGGTACTGATGACATCATCAGTCCAGGAACCTATGAGGGGTGACCTGATCCCTGAAATACCTTGGGACTGGTCTTGCAAGCCGCCGGATATATTCTTGGTTCCCCTGTGTGTTACTGTGTGAATTGCTTTCTGACTGACTGACTTTGGCCTGGACTTCTGACTCTCCTTCTGCTTAACGATTCTGTACCTCTGCGACTCTCCTGGTTTATGACTTTCGGCCTGAATCTGACTCTGCTTCTGCCTAACGATTCTGTACCTCTGCTACTCTCCTGGTTTATGACTCTCGGCCTGAATCTGACTCTGCTTCTGCCTAACGATTCTGTACCTCTGCTACTCTCCTGGTTTATGACTCTCGGCCTGAATCTGACTCTGCTTCTGTCTACCGTTTTTGTACCATTGCTGCCCGACTGGTTTAGACTCGCATATCTCCACGTTTGTGTCCTGTATTGGAACACCTTTCTGGCGACCGTCCTGCTCTGGTCACTGCTCCTATTCAGACAGCGCCTCCTGGGCTCTGCTATAAATCCAGATCCCTGTATAGGGGTAAAGGGTATCAGTGTTTCTCGGGGTGTTGCCTGGCTGCAGCCCAGACCCGCAGGCGGACGTCACAGGTTTTTTCTAGGACACAACATCAGGAGTTTAGAAGGCATAATAAGTTGTGTTTTTTTGTGGGGATGCCTCTCACACTATTTCTGTCTGCCCTAAACAAGAAAAGCGTTTTGCTCATGCATTTGCGGTGGGCAGTGTACAGCCTAATTTCCTTTTGGCGATTACCTTGATCTGCTCCTTGTCTACATTTTACGCAAAGACTTTTGTTGATTCAGGAGCAGCTTTGAATCTGATGGATTTTGACTTTGCCAAGCGTTGTGGTTTTCCTATGCTACTCCTTTGGCTGAGAATAAACCCCAGTTTTGGACACAGGTGATAATGCGGGTCGCCCCTGACCACCAAGAGAATTGTAAATTTTTGGTGTTGCACAATTTGCATGATACTATTTGTTTTTTTGCTTTTTGGGTTTTCCCTGGTTGCAAATCCATAATCCTGTTTTGGATTGGAAATCTGTGTCTGTGGCGAGTTGGGGTTGTCAATGTGTTCTTAGTAACACTCCTGTTTTCTCCACCTCTCCCCAGTCTCACGATATTCCTGACTATTTAGCTGATTTTTCTGATGTATTTAGTGAGAGTAAGTCTGCATCTTTGCCTCCTCATAGGAGTTATGACTGTGCAATTGAGTTAATGCCCGGGTGTAAATTTCCCAAGGGTCGGCTTTTCAACTTATCGGTACCTGAACATGATGCCAAGCGATCTTGTATCAAGGAGTCATTGGAGAAGGGTCATATCAGACCATCCTCTTCACCTTTAGGTGCTGGGTTTTTTTTTGTGGCCAATAAAGATGGTTCATTAAGGCCTTGTATTGACTATCATTCCCTTAACAAAATCACTGTTAAATATCAGTACCTGTTGCTCCTGATTTCGGATTTATTTTCCAGAGTTAAAAGTGCCTGTTGGTTTACCAAACTTGACCTCAGGGGGGCGTATAATCTTATTCGCATCAAGCACGGGGATGAATGGAAGACGGCGTTTAATACCCCGGAGGGACATTTTGAGTACCTAGTGATGCCTTTTGGGCTCACTAATGCCCCTTCCGTGTTCCAATCGTTTATGAACGATATTTTCCGGGACTTTGTGGATAAGTTTTTGATCATTTATCTGGATGATATTTTGATCTTTTCCAGTGATTGGGATTCTCATGTGGAACATGTTTGGACTGTGTTCTGGATTTTGAGGGAAAATACTCTGTATGATAAGGGATCGAAGTGTCTCTTTGGTGTACAGAGGATTTCCTTTTTGGGATTCATTTTGTCCCCGTCTGCTATTGAAATGGACCCGGCCAAGGTTCAGGCCATTTATGATTGGGTTCAGCCCACTTCTTTGAAGGCTCTCTGGAAGTTTTTGGGTTTTGCTAATTTCTACCGTAAATTTATAAGTAATTTTTCTGGTATTGTTAAACCACTGACTGATTTGACCAAAAAGGGCGCCGATGTGGGAATTGGTCTCCAGAGGCAGTCTTGGCATTTCAGGAGCTTAAGCGGAGATTCACTTCTGCTCTGGTTCTATGGCAACCTGATGTCTCACTCCCATTTCGGGTGGAGATAGATGCTTCTGAGATTGGTGCAGGAGCTGTTTTGTCCCAAAGAGATCTGGTAACTTCTAAGATGAATCCCTGTGCCTTCTTTTCTCGAAAATTTTCCCCATCTGAACGTAACTATGACATGGGAAATCAGGAATTGTTGGCCATGACATGGACATTTGAAGAGTGGAGGAATTGGTTGGAGGGAGCTAGAGATCAAGTTGTTGTCCTCACCAACCACAAGAATTGGATTTATCTTGAATCACCCAAATGCTTGAATCCTAGACAGGCTAGGTGGGCCTTGTTTTTCACGCATTTTAATTTTGTGGTCTCTTTTCTTCCGGGCACTAAGAATGTTAAGGCGGACTCCCTTTCCAGGAGTTTCTTTGCGACTCTCTTGATGTGACCAAGTCTACTACCATTCTAAATGAGGGTGTAGTTCTTTCCGCCATCTCTCCTGATTTGAGACGTGCCCTGGAGGAATTTCAGGAGGATAAACCTGAACGATGCCCTATGGGAAAATTGTATGTCCCTGACCAGTGGAGGAAAAGAGTAATGTCTTAAATTCATTGCTCCGCGTTGGCTGGTCATCCAGGTATCTTTGGTACCAGAGATTTGGTGAGTTGGTCTTTTTGGTGGCCTGCCTTATCTCATGATGTCAGGAATTTTGTGCAGTCCTGTGGGACTTGTTCTCGGTCCAAGCCCTGTTCTCATGCTAGTGGTTTGTTGATGCCCCTGCCAGTGCCCTGGAGGCCGTGGACCCAGATCTCAATGGATTTTATCTCTGATCTCCCTGTCTCTCAGAGAATGACTGTTATTTGGGTGATCTGTGATAGATTTTCTAACATGGTCCATCTTGTACCACTCCCAAAGTTGCCATCTTCTTCTGAGTTGGTGCCCGTATTTTTACAACAAGTGGTTCGTCTGCACGGGATTCCTGAGAACATTGTGTGGGACAGAGCAGTCCAGTTTGTTTCCAGATTTTGGAGAGCTTTTTGTTCCAAACTGGGAATTCAGATGTCTTTCTCCTCTGCATTTCATCCTCAGACCAATGGGCAGACTGAGAGAACAAACCAGACTTTGGAGTCCTAGTTGAGATGTTTCATATCTGCTGATCAGGATGATTGGGTCTCATTTTTGCCATTGGCTGAATTCGCACTAAACATTAGGGCTAGTTCTGCCACTTTGATGTCTCCTTTCTTTTGTAACTTTGGGTTTCATCCTCGATTTTCTTCGGGCAGGTGGAAGCTTCTGCCTGCCCAGGTGTGGATTCTGTGGTAGAGAGAATGCAGCAGATTTGGGACCAATTAGTGAATAAGTTGTCCCACTCTCAGGAAAAGGCCCAATGGTTTTCCAGCCGGCATAGGACCATTGTTCCCCCCATTTAAAGAGGGTGATATGGTTTGGTTGTCCTCAAAAAATATTCCCATGAAGGTTGCATCTCCAAAATTCAAGCCAAGGTTTATTGGACCTTATAAGATTTTGGAAATCCTTAACCCGGCTTCATTCCGTTTGGCTCTTCCAGTTCCGTTTAAGATTCATAACGTTTTTCATAAATCTTTGTTGAAAAGGTTTGTGGAGCCAGTAGTTCCCATGGCGGCGCCCCCTGGCCCTGTACTGGTTAAGGGTAATTTGGAGTATGAGGTAGAGAAGATATTGAATTCTCGTATGGCTAGACCGAGACTTAAGTACTTGGTCAAATGGCTGCTGACATCCATGCCAAGAGATTGATTTGTGCCTTTCACCGGGCCCATCCTGATTGGCCTGGTGGCATGGATGAGGGTTCAGTGACCCCTCCTCAAGGGGGGGTACTGTTGTGAATTCCCTGGCTCAGACTTCTGAGCCGAAGCTCCCCCCTGCTCCCTCCGGTAGTTACTGGAGGTAGTGGAGCTGGCCAGATTGACAGAGATCTGACAACTGATGATGACGATTGGAAACTGGGGTTACTGATTGGAGTATGTAAGTCTGCAGACTTCCTTCAGTCCCTGCTGGTGATTGCTTCCCTGTGCATTCTGTGGTCTGATGTCTCCCGCCCTGATCCTGCATTGTTCAGCTAAGTGGTTCATTTGCTAATCCTTTGCATCTGATCTGGTTTTGTCTCTCTGTGCTTGTTGTGCTGGTTCCTCTTGCTCCTCTGGGGGCTGTGCTGGACCACCGCTCCATATGTTGCAGCCTGTGTCAGTTTGTTCAGTCCCCTGTTATATTGGTCTCTTTTGCTTTGCTTCCAGTTCATACCGGAGTGCTGATATAGTGGGGGCGAAGTCGTGTGACTTCAGTGTTTTTTTGTACATCAGACGTGTTGGATTTTTCAGGGTTTTTGCGTGATTGCAGAGAGTGTCTTTTCTTTCCTTTCCTATCTAGTCAGTTTGGGCCCCATCATTTGCTCAGTCTATTTTTCCGCCTGTGTTTGTGTTTCCTCATGCCCCATGTAGCAAGAGTATAGGGTGAACCATATGGGCACTGGACTATGGGATGGAGGATATGTATGACGGGTATATGGGCACAGGACTATGGGATGGCGGATATGTATGATGGGTATATGGGCATGGGACTATGGGATGGCGGATATGTATGATGGGTATATGGGCATGGGACTATGGGATGGCGGATATGTATGATGGGTATATGGGCATGGGGCTATGGGATGGAGGATATGTATAATGGGTATATGGGCATGGACCTATGGGATGGAGGATGTGTGATGGGTATATGGGCATGGGACTATGGGATGGAGGATGTGTGATGGGTATATGGGCACTCGACTATGGGATGGAGGATATGTATGATGGGTATATGGGCACGGGCCTATGGGATCATGGATATGTATGATGGGTATATGGGCACGGGACTATGGGATGGAGGATAATTATAATTTGCTATAACTAACCACAGTTAGTTGCTATACCCGGGCAGCGCCGGGCTCTTCAGCTAGTCTAATATGTAAAGCTCAAAGTGTGTATGTATGTATGTATGTGTGTATGCGTGTATGTGTGTATGTCCGGGATTGGCATCCGCACCGTCGCAGCTACAGCCACAAAATTTGGCACAGTCACACGTCTGGACCTCAAGAGTGTCCTAGGCTATGTTGTGAGGCGAAATTTTAACCCCGCGTGTTCCAATTCACCAAACAATTTTGCCCCTGTCTACATAATGGGGAAAAAGTGTGTGCGCGTCAAGCCCCGCCCCTCATTATGATGTCGTAATGCCCCTATCTACATAATGGGGAAACAGTGTGTGCGTATCAAGCCCCGCCAATGGTTGCCATGGCGACGCTGATGTCATCAAGCCCCGCCGCTCATTATGATGTCATAATGGTTGACTATGGAATGGAGGATGTGTGATGGGTATATGAGCACTGGACTATGGGATGGAGGATATGTATAAGGGGTATATGGGCACAGGACTATGGGATGGAGGATATGTATGACGGGTATATGGGCACGGGACTATGGGATGGAGAATATGTATGATGGGTATATGGGCACGGGACTATGGGATGGAGGATGTGTGATGGGCATATGGGCACTGGACTATGGGATGGAGGATATGTATGACTGGTATATGGGCACGGGACTATGGGATGGCGGATATGTATGATGGGTATATGGGCATGGGACTATGGGATGGAGGATATGTATGATGGGTATATGGGCATGGGCCTATGGGATGGAGGATGTGTTATGGGTATATGGGCACTCACTATGGGATGGAGGATATGTATGATGGGTATATGGGCACGGGCCTATGGGATCATGGATATGTATGATGGGTATATGGGCACGGGACTATGGGGTGGAGGATAATTATAATTTGCTATAACTAACCACAATTAGTTACTATACCCGGGCAGCGCCGGGCTCTTCAGCTAGTCTAATATATAAAGCTCAAAGTGTGTATGTATGTATGTATGTATGTATGTCCGGGATTGGCATCCGCACCGTCGCAGCTACAGCCACAAAATTTGGCACAGTCACATGTCTGGACCTCGAGAGCGTCCTAGGCTATGTTGTGAGGCGAAATTTTAACCCCGCGCGTTCCAATTCACCAAACAATTTTGCCCCTGTCTACATAATGGGGAAAAAGTGTGTGCGCGTCAAGCCCCGCCCCTCATTATGATGTCATAATGCCCCTATCTACATAATGGGGAAACAGTGTGTGCGTATCAAGCCCCGCCAATGGTTGCCATGGCGACACTGATGTCATCAAGCCCCGCCACTCATTATGATGTCATAATGGTTGACTATGGGATGGAGGATGTGTGATGGGTATATAGGCACTGGACTGTGGGATGGAGGATATGTATGACGGGTATATGGGCATGGGCCTATGGGATGGTGGATATGTATGACAGGTATATGGGCACGGAACTATGGGATGGAGGATGTGTGATGGGTATATGGGCACTGGACTATGGGATGGAGGACATGTATGACTGGTATATGGGCACGGGACTATGGGATGGAGAATATGTATGATGGGTATATGGGCACGGGACTATGGGATGGAGGATGTGTAATGGGTATATGGGCACTGGACTATGGGATGGAGGATATGTATGACGGGTATATGGGCACGGAACTATGGGATGGTGGATATGTATGATGGGTATATGGGCACGGGACTATGGGATGGAGGATATATATGATGGGTATATGGGCATGAGACTATGAGATGAAGGATGTGTGATGGGTATATGGGCACTCGACTATGGGATGGCGAATATGTATGATGGGTATATGGGCATGGGACTATGGGATGGAGAATATGTATGATGGGTATATGGGCATGGGACTATGGGATGGAGGATATGTATGATGGGTATATGGGCACGGGCCTATGGGATGGTGGATATGTATGATGGGTATATGGGCATGGGACTATGGGATGGAGGATAATTATAATTTGTTATAACTAACCACAGTTATTTACTATGCCCGGCCAGCGCCGGGCTCTTCAGCTAGTAAATAATAATAATAACTTTCCAAAGCCTGAAACGCATTGTGACCTTGTTGCCTTTAGAATCTTTAACCACAAACTCTTTCCTTAAATGAGCACCTCTTGTCCATGTATCATGCTTGTAGCACATTAGCAATAGAACTGTCAGTGATTTTCTCCCAAGAATTCTTCACGCAAGTCACAACCTCTTGCAATCTAGACTTCGCAAAGTTGCCACGCTGATTTCTCTCTATTCTATTTTCAATGTGGTCATTAATTTCCAAGTGTAAATGATCCTTGAATGGCTTGTTTATTGCAATATCCAGAGTCTGGAGATATGCAGTCATTATTTCATCTATTTTTCTTCTTATGAAGGAAGTTAATATCTTTAGCGTGGTGTGTTCTGGCTCAATCTTAGTGTTGGCAGTGGATTTTTCAGGATACTCTCCAAGTGTGTGACATGACAACAGAGCTTCTCTATTCAGGAACAAACAGGAACAATATATGATAAGCTTAATAGATCAGGAATAAATCATTTGTGTGTCTCAATCTGTGGAGCATCTACAGCAGGCTGCTTCTCTCGTACACAGACACAGGAAAACAGGAAATACAGTCACAAGCTCTCCCTTTGTGAGCCTCTGGGAGTTTTTCTTTTGTTCTAACAAAACACTTATAGACAGGAATGGAGTTTTTGCACCAAACATATTCCAACACCCCCACTCAACAATTACTTATCTTGTTAGTTCCATTGTAGTTATGAAGTCCACAAACTTGGCTCTTGATAATGGCTTTGTCATACCATTGGCTATCATCTTGTCAGACTTGCAATAAACAAACTCGAGAACACCATGTTCCACTAAGTCACATAAGTGGAGATGTTTTAAATCAATGTGCTTATTCCTTGTATTAATTGTCTCACTGCTGGCAAGTTTAATGCGTCCTTGTTTGTCCTTATAGATAACTGTTGGTTGAGCTAATGGCTTGCCAAAATCTTCTAAAAGTTGTTTTCAACCAAATTACTTCTTGAGTTGCATAAGCAACAGACATATATTTTGCTTCTGTAGAAGATATAATTTGACTGACACTTGTTTTCTGCTGGACCAAGATATAGAATTTTCTCCTAACTTGAACAATTAACCACTTGTTGATTTCTGATCACTTGAATCTCCAGCCCAGTCTGCATTCGTATAACCTCTGAGAGTGAGATCTCCTGATGCAGATATCTTAAGATTTTGCCTTTGAGTTTCTGTAAGATATTGAAGAATTCTCTTAATTGCATTCCAGTCTCTTTGGCATGACTCGCTTACACGTCGGCAGAGATTTATAACTGTGGCTGTGTAATCCGGAAGAGTTGTGGATGCTATGTACAGAAGTGCTTGTCTGTAACTCTCATTGCTAGGTAGCAGATCTTCTCCTTCCAACTTTAAGTAGGATGGATCCATTTGGCTTCTGACATTCCAAACTGGTTTAGTATTGCGGAAATTTTAGAACTTTGGTTGAGGAAAAAAAACTCCAGTCTTCCTCTCTCTGGATTGGACATGTCACATTTCCAAGGTGCTTAGTCTCAAAGTGCTGGTTGAGAATTTCACCTAGCTTTGCAATTTCTCTTTCATTGTGGTAGCTCAGTAAGCTCCGATGTTTGGAGTTGGTGAAGGGACTCCATCTATTCATTAGCGGCATTTATCCACTTCTGCTTCTCGTGAACAGGCAGTTTTTTCTTCTCTTGCCATGACTGTGGCTCTGGTTCAGGAAGTGTTCTGACCATATAAGAAAGGTGTCTAGCTGGGATCCCTTTGTTTGGCCTTTCTGATCTCCTTTCTGGAGATTGACTTGGTTCTTCTATGTCTTTCTTTGTGTCTTCAGAGCTTATCCACACTTCAGTGTTTTCCTTTTCGGTGTCTGAGTTTGGTGATTGAGGTTATTGTTCTTGCTTCTTAGGTTGAATAACTGGTGTAACTTCATGGAATTTGAGCAATACAGAGTTTTCATTAATCTCTTCATCTCTGCTGATTGTTAATGTGTTGGTCTCTGGGTGCAGGATTCTGTATCCCTTCTCAGTTTCACTATAGCCCACCAGGACTCTTTGCTTTGCGTGAGATTCCCAACTGGAATTTTTTTTCTTTGGAAACATACACAAACATTTTCCTTCCAAATGTCCTGAGGTGCCTCAAGTTAGACTTCTTGCAGTTCCATGGCTCATATGGAGTTTTATTTGTGACTTTACCTGGCACTCTGTTTTGAAGATAGCAAGCTGTCATGATAGCTTCTCCCCAATACGTTGTAGGTAGATTTGTATCAAACAACATACTTCTACTTTCACAGAGAGTGCGGTTCTTTCTCTCTGCAATGCCATTTTGTTCTGGATTGTTTGGAATGGTAGTATGGAACACGATTCCATTCTTTTTCAAAATGGTTTGCACCTTACCACTTGTATATTCGGCTCCATTATTGGCACGCAGGGCTTTTGTCATTCTTCCAAATTTGTTAAAAACTACAGCAAGATATTCTCCAAGTTTCTGTGGAACTTCATCCTTACTGTAAAGCAGGTTGGCAACTGTATATCTGGAGTAGTCATCAATAAATGTGAGAAAATATCTCTTCTTGCTAGGAGTTTGAACGCTCATTGGACCACGTACATCTGTATGTATCAGATCCAGAGGCTGTGCAGATCTAGTGGTGCTTATTTTAGGAAAGGATTTTCTGGACATTTTCCCTTTAAGACAGCTTGTGCACTTCATCGTTTGACTACACTGGTTGATTTCAATACCATTTACAAGTTGAGCTAGCTTCCTTACTGCTTCTGGGTCTCTGTGCCCAAGACGTCTGTGCCATACATGGATACAGTTCTTATGTAGATCTTGTCAAGCACTGTACAAGCTTTCTTTGCATTTTAGCTGATAAAGATCATCTTGGATTTTTCCTTCTGCAAGAGTGTGACCCTTTTTTAAGATGATGCAGCTGTTATCTCTAAAAGTAACTACATTCCCCTTTTACGTGAGCTTCTTTACTGACATAAAATTGCTTTCAAGGCAGGGAACATAGAGAACATCCTTTATTGGGATCTTTGTTCTGAGGAAACTGAACAGTGGATGTAGTCGTCTCCTACTTCTTCTGAAATCATATAGTGACCATTAGCTAAGATGACCTTTTCTGACTTGCTTTCATGAAGGTCAGTGAATAAATCCTTATTTGTCATATGGCTGCTTGCATCAGAATCTATACACCATATATGCTTTGCTGATGGGCCTGTACTGGCAATAAATGCAGCTTCAATACCTGCAGAATCTTCCTTTACAGCTATTTTAACCCTTTCATGACTGTTCTGCTTTTTAAGCTGACTCATTCCTGCTTTCCAAATTCTGCAGTCTGCTTTAAGGTGGTCAAGCTTTTTACAGACAAAACATTCACGACTTTCTCTTAGATTGCTCTTATATTTAGGGAAATCCTGTGTCTTTAATGCTGTTTGTGCTCTGGATTCATTACTGCTGCTTACATGCTGCAGTTTTCTCTTGAATTCATCCACAAGTTTGCCTTTAACATACTCTAGTGTTAGTTCATCATCTGGCTGTGCATCTAGTGCAGTCACGAGTGTGTCATAACTCTCTGGAAGACCAATTAATAGAAGTGCAGCAACATGAAAATCTTTAATTTATTCTCTATGGCATTTCTTATATAGTCCTACATATTCTGTCCATCACTTAGCTTAGACTGATACAGCTTTCTCATGAGATAAAGCTTATTGCTGGGATTTGATCTTTTATGCACTTTCTGAAACTCATCCCACATCTCCTTTGCAGTTGCATAATTGCATATATGCACAATCTGATTATCTTCTACACTGAGGGAGATGGTGCTTTGTGCTTTCTGATCCTTCTCTAGCCAATCATCTTGTAATGGATGAGGCACTTGTTCCTGAGTATATTTCCATGTACCTTCTCTTATAAGCAGCATCTTCACCTTGAATTTCCAGGACTGGTAGTTCTGGTTAGTGAGGTTTGGCACTGAGAACTTGACAGGATAGCTGCCAGTGGATATCTTCTCTGATGTGTTATGCTTTTGCTTTGGGCTTCTGTTGCTGTGTTACTCTGGGGTTCTGTGTCAATCTGGGTCCATAACCTGTTGGCAGCAGATCACTCAGGATACTCTCCAAGCATGTGACAACAGAGCTTCTTTATTCAGGAACTAACAGGAACAATATATGATAAACTTAATAAATCAGGAATAAATCGTTTGTGTGTCTCTGTCTGTGCATTATCTTTAGCAGGCTGCTTCTCTCATACACAGACACAGGAAAACAGGAGATACAGTCACATGCTCTCCCTATGTGAGTCTCTAGGAGTATTTTTTTGTTCTAATTTAAAATAAAATTAAACAGAACATGACATAAGTAAATAACCAATTTGAACTACCAAATACTACAAAAAGATGGACATACTGTATCAAGCCTATCATTAAAGCCCGTGGCTTCAAATGCCCGTGTGCGCATTATCCACCTTGCCTACTTTCTGAGGAGTAGTTTAACTAGATCACCTCCCTGTAGCAGTAAAATCATTTTTTCTAATCCCGCAAATTATAAGGCTTCTGGGTTCCCTCCATGGTGCTCCCTCATATGATTAATAAGACGTGGGACCCCTTTACTTGTCCATATAGAATTGATAATTCATATGAGGGAGCTTTAAAGATAAGTTTGATATGTCTGTCTTTTTGTAGTATTTGGTAGTTCAAATTGGTTATTTATTTATGTCATGTTCTGTTTAATTTTATTTTTTTATATCTGATGTGTTGTGCACATGATTTTGATTTATTTAACTGGTTCTGAATATTCACTCTGATTGTAAGTGGGTCAGGACAGGGGGAGGGATTTTACCTGCGTTAAGTTATTTGCACCTCGTCACTTCCTTTCACCCACAGGACCCGTAGAAGCGCAGGAGCGCGAAATGGCCGTCATCCATTCATTTCACCCATTCTAACAACCCCCCACTGAAGATGTTTTATAATTTGTAAATTAAGACTGGATTTTAAGAACGGTCAGTGCCACCATCTTTCTATTTCTCTGCATGGATTATTGATACTACTTTCGTTGGGTTGGCACCTGATAGTTCTGGCATATGTACCTGCAGCAAGGTGAACCCCGAGGTCAGACATTTGGGCTTTGGTTTCACAGCGGTGAGGATTCCTTTCTGATTGTTTTGAACATGCAGGGAACATGCACAATGTAATGTCGCAGCCATGTTGGTTGTGGCATTACAGTGATTGGCTGGCCGCACAGCGTTATCAGGTCTATATCAGACCTGACACCGCCATGCTCATCACAGTCTACTCTGGAATCAGGCAGTGTAGGGAGAGGTGTTGCTGAGCTAGGGAGAGATTTGCTTGTCTCTTAGATAGTGTAGGTATACCACAATATATTATACACATATCCATCTCAAATAACAGTCCTTCAGCTGCATAGATATCAGTGCTAGGCAAGCAGGCAGTGTATGTGGCAGACTGCAGTGCATATAGCAAGAGGGTCCATTCCAGTTCTGTCTGATGCTGCTTTTACAGATATTTTTAGACAGCCCCAGGTATCAGGGGCCGAGAATATTTTTTTTTGTATCTTAATCCTAATTATTTGCTTAAAAAGCAAACCAGAGAACACTGTTTTTCTGCTCCATTTGCTTGTTGGCACTGCAGAATACAGCCAGATCCTTTCCATATTACAGCGTTAAAAATCCATCTTTTTAAAACTGTGGTTTGTCCATCACACGGATCACATATAAGTACGCTCAAAGTTTTGCCAATTCTGGCCTTCATTTAAATTTTGTTGCAATGTGTTAGCGAAGCTATTGATACCTGTTTGCTGTTAATAGTTACCTACAGGCCGGCTATTTAAAAATGGTTTGTCTGTCACACGGATCATATTTAAGTGCACTCAAAATTCTGCCATTTCTGGCCTCCATTTAAATTATGTTGCAGTGTGTTAGTGAAGTTATTGACCCAAGTTTGCTGGTAAAAATAGTTACCTACAGGCCAGCTATTTAAAACTGTGGTTTTCCATCACATGGATCACATGTAAGTTCGCTCCAAATTCAGCCATTTGTAGTGAATGTGGAAAATATTGTCCTTCATTTAAAATGGGCAAGGCGCGTGGCAAGAGATGGGGAAGTGGACGTGATGGAGATGGTGATGCAGAGGCCAAGGCCATGGGCAAGCTGATATTGTGCAACAACAAACACCTACCTCTTCTCGCCCAACCTTCCTGTCCCAATTACTAGGGGACCGCAGCACACCACTATTGAACTCAGTGCAGTGTCTAAAGGTTGTTGGATGGATAGCGGATAATCCTTCCAGTCACTTTGCCACCACCACCACCACCCTGTCTTCCACATGGTCAAGTCTCAGTAGCCGTGAGTCTGGACCGCATATTCCACACCCTGATCCTCCTTCCTCCCACCATGCCGAGTGCCCGGAGAAAACTGATCCCACACTTGGACACTCCAAAGAGCTGTACACTTTTCAAGAGGCAAGAGGAGATTGCATGTAGCGATGAGCAGCCATGGTCACATGAAACAGACGCTGGGAAAGTGTCACAAAAGGTGGCTGATGATGAGACAGAATTACCAGAAAGTCAGCAGGAGGACCAGGGTGCGGAAGTGGAGGATGAGATGGTGGATGATATAGTAACTGACCCAACCTGGCAGTAGGACATGTAGATCAAGGACAGCAACACACAGGGATAGGGAGGCGTAGCACCCCAACAAGCAGGAAGAAGCTGTGTGGTGGCCGCAGACAGAAGGCGCGCAACCGTTCCCCATAACACCAACAGAATGGAAGTTGCCAGTACAACTCTTAGGTCTTCCCAAGTGTTGTTGTTTTTTAACCCCTTTACCCCCAAGGGTGGTTTGCATGTTAATGACCAGGCCAATATTTACAATTCTGACCACTGTCCCTTTATGAGGTAATAACTCTGGAATGCTTCAATGGATCCCATTGATTCTAATATTGTTTTCTCGTGACATATTGTACTTCATGATAGTAAAATTTATTTTATATGACTTGCTTTTTTGTGAAAAAAATGGAAATTTGGCAAAAATTTTGAAAATTTTGCAATTTTCCAACTTTGAATTTTCATGCCCATAAATCACAGAGATATGTCACACAAAATACTTAATAAGTAACATTTCCCACATGTCTACTTTACATCAGCACAATTTTGGAACCAATTTTTTTTTTCTTAGGAAGTTATAAGGTTTTAAAAGTTAACCAGTGATTTCTCATTTTTACAACACCATTTTTTTTTTTAGGGACCACATCACATTTGAAGTCACTTTGAGTGGTCTATATGACAGAAAATACCAAAAAGTGACACCATTCTAAAAATTACACAACTCAAGGAGCTCAAAATCACATTCAAAAAGTTTATTAACCCTTCAGGTGCTTCACAGGAATTTTTGGAATGTTTAAAAAAAAATTAACATTTTACTTTTTTTCCACACAAAACTTACTTCAGATCCAATTTGTTTTATTTTACCAAGGGTAACAGGAGAAATTGGACCCCAAAAGTAGTTGTACAAATTGTCCTGAGTATGCTGATACCCTATATATGCAGGTAAACCACTGTTTAGGCGCATGGCAGAGCTCGGAAGGGAAGGATTGCTGTTTGACTTTTCAATGCAAAATTGGCTGGAATTGAGATTGGACGCCATGTCGCATTTGGAGAGTCACTGATGTGCCTAAACAGTGGAAACCCCCCACAAGTGACTCCATTTTGGAAAGAAAACCCCCTAAGGAACTTATCTAGATGTGTGGTGAGCACTTTGAACCCCCTAAGTGCTTCACAGAAGTTTATAATGCAGAGTCATAAAAATAAAAAATCATATTTTTTTCACAAAAATGATATTTTTGCCCCCAATATTTTATTTTCACAAGGGTAACAGGAGAAATTGGACCCCAAAAGTTGTTTTGCAATTTGTACTGAGTATTCTGATACCCCATATGTGGGGGTATACCACTGTTAGGGTGCATGGCAGAGCTCGCAAGGGAAGGCGCGCCATTTGACTTTTCAATGCAAAATTGGATGGAATTGAGATCACACACCATGTCGTGTTTGGAGAGCCCCTGATGTTCCTAAACAGTGGAAACCCCCCAATTCTAACTCTGACCCTAACCCCAACACACCCCTAATCCTAATCCCAACCCTAACCACAAACCTAACCCTAACACACCCCTAACCCTAATCCCAAAACTAACCCTAATCCCAAGGGTAACTGTAATCCTTAACTTTAGCCCCAACCCTAACCCTAACTTTAACCCCAACCCTAAGCCTAACTTTAGCCCTAACCCTAATGGGAAAGCGGAAATAAATGCATTTTTTTTTTAATTATTTTTCCCTAACTAAGGGGGTGATAAAGGGGGTTTTGATTTATTATTTATAGAGGGGTTTTGTAGTGGGTTTTTATGTTTGGCAGCTGTCACACACTAAAAGACGCTTTTTATTGCAAAAAAATAGTTTTTGCATCACCACATTTTGAGAGCTATCATTTTTCCATATTTTGGCCCACAGAGTCATGTAAGGTCTTGTTTTTTGCTGGACGAGTTGACGATTTTATTGGTACCATGTTTGTGCACATGACATTTTTTGATCACTTTTTATTCTGATTTTTGGGAGGCAGAATGAACTAAAAACCAGCATTTCACAAATTTCTTTTGTGTGGGGTGTTTATACCGTTCCATGTGTGGTAAAATTGATAAAGAAGTTTTATTCTTCGGGTCAGTACGATGACAGCAATACCTCATTTATATCTTTTTTTATGTTCTGGCGCTTTTATACAATAAAAACTATTTTATATAAAAACTAACTATTTTTGCATCGCTTTATTCTGAGAGCTATAACTTATTTTTCCCGTGATGGAGCTATATGGTGGCTTGCTTTTGGGGGGACAAGATGATGTTTTCAGTGGTACCACGTTTATTTATATCCGCCTTTTTGATCACATGTTATTACACTTTTTGTTCGGCGGTATGAAGATAAAGCATTGGGGGTTTTTTTTTAATGGTGTTCACTAAAGTGGTTAACTAGTGGAACAGTTTTATAGGATGGGCGAGACCAAATATGTGTACTTTTACTGCTTAGATTTTTTTTATTCTTTTATTTATTGATGGAATAAATATTGATTTTTTAGTATTTTTATTTTTTAATATTTTTGCAATTATTTAAAACAAATTAATTTAATTGTTACTTTTGCACTTTGTCACACTATGCCATTTTGTGCAGGCTGATCACTTCTACAGCATGCAGATCTGACCTGAGAGACTTCCTGACAAGAATTCTCTCAGGTCTGGAGACCCAGATGTCATCATGACAACATTGAGTATCCATGGCAGCGATGGATGCCCAACGTCATGCTGCGGGGTCTCCGATCCAAAGGCAGATGGACTATCAGCCCCTCTGTTGGCTCCGGAACGCTGTGATTATGTTTGATTGCAAAATTCCAGCAGTTACTACTCCTGGCACTCAGTGCCTGGTGTCAGCTGTGAGAATCAGCTGACACCAGGCCGCGATTAGCTGCGATCCCCCGTAAGTATGGCTGATCTCCCATGACGTACTATCCCGTCCATTGGAATTAAGTCCCGGGGCACATAGATGGGATAGTACGTCCCATGGCAGAAAGGAGTTAAAGACTCTACCCCAGAAAGGCCATTTGCACCACCTGCCAGGCCAGCATCAGCAGGGGTAGCAAAACTACCATCCTGAACACCATCAGCATGATCAGGCACATGGCAGCAAAGCACCCGACTTTGTGGGCCGAACCCCAGGATCCAGGAAAAGTGTCTGCGGGTGACACCACTGCTTCTACTGATGTTGTGCATGCAAGCCAATCCCCTGTCCATGGTGCAAGCGAAGATGCTTCCTGCCCTGCACCTGTCATTGCACACACTCAACTAGCACCATCAGCAAGCATGGCCATGTCCTTGTCCCAGCTTAGCATTCCTTTGTCCATACCCCAGTCCTTGGAACGGAAGTGTAAATACGCAGTCAATGCCCCACAGGTCACACCATTAAATTCACACATTTCGAGACTGCTTGCGCTTGAAATGTTGCCTTTTAGGCTCGTGGATAGGGAAGCTTTCCACAACCTGATGGCAGTGGCCATCCCTCGGTACACGGTCCCCAGCCACCACTATTTCTCCCTGTGTGCCGTCCCCGCATTACACAAGCATGTGTCCATCAACATTAGCCTTGCCCTCAACAATGCAGTTACTGGGAAAGTCCACCTAAACACAGACACGTGGACAAGTGCTTGTGGGCAGGGATGGAACATCTCGCTGACGGCACACTGGGTTAATATAGTGGAAGCCAGGACCCAGTCAGACCTTGGGATGGAACACGTCCTCCTGACGCCAAGGATTGCAGGCCCTAGGTCAATCAGGGTTGCTTCCACAGTCTACAGCTCCTGCACCTCATCCTTCTCCTCCTCTTCAGCCTCCATCTCCGAAATGATCACATTAGTCACAAGCTGGAAGCACTGCAGCACTGCCTCAGCCAAGCGGCAACAGGCTGTGCTGAAAACTAATATACTTAGGTGACAAACCGTACAATGATGAAGAGTTGTGGACAGCTCTGAAAGAGCAATCAGATCTGTGGCTGACACCGCTGAACCTACAGCCAGGTATGGTTGTGTGTGACAATGGCTGGAACCTGGTGGTGGCTCTGAGGCGAGGCAAGCTCACACACGTATCATGCCTGGCCCATGTGCTTAACCTCATGGTTCAGCAGTTTCTCAAAACCTACCCGGAGCTCCTGGATCTGCTTGCCAAAGTACAAAACCTGTGTGCTCATTTTAGAAAGTCAGCTACAGCTTCCTCCACCCTTGCTGTGCTTCAGCAGCATTTGCAGCTTCCAGCTCAGCGACTGGTGTGTGATGTCCCCATGTGTTGGAACTCTACACTGCAGATGTTGGAAAGGATTTGTGAGCAGAAGAGGGCAGTTGTTGACTACCAGCATCAACAAGGCCGCTAGTATTCAATTCAGACTCCACACTTAAGACCTCAGGAGTGGACATGGATGTCAGACATATGTACCATCCTCCAAAACTTTGAGGATTCCACCATGATGGTGAGCGGTGATGACTCCATAATTAGCTTCACCATTCTGCTTCTCTGTGTTCTGAAACGCTCTCTGCTCACAATCAAAGAGGATGCATTGCAAGCGCAGCATGATGAGATGGAGCAAGGAACCATACCGTGTGATTACACACAACCCAGCCTCATCTCATCCCAACATGAATTGGGTGAAAATGAGGAGGAGGAAGAACAGGAGTTAGTTTCATGCACTATAGACAGTACTACCTGCACAACTGTCATACTGTCTGTTCAGTGTTGATGGCCTGAGGACAGGGAGGAGCGCATGATCAGATGTCCTCTTGCTCAGGACACTAAAGTCTTGCCTGTTAGCAGTCTGGCACGCATGGCTGTGTTTATGTTATGCTGCCTTTCCCATGACCATCGTATTCTCAAAATTTTGGGTGACAGACATTACTGATTGGTGACACTTCTACACCCACGTTACAAGGAAAACTTTCTATGTCTTATTCCCAAGGCGGATAGGTCTACTGAAATGAGGCAGTATCAGAAGGCCCTTGTTTTGCAATTATTTAAAAAATTCCCATCTCAAAACGCTGACGGCAGAGGTCACAGTTCATTAGACAACCAAGGAGTACAGGTTAGAGAGACACAACTCCAATCCAGCAGAGACAGGGGAACACTGGCAAAGTTCAGGGAGAGTTTTCTCAGACCCTCCCATCACATAGGCCCTGAGGCGCGGGGTAATGTCACAAGGAATGGAATGTTTTGCAAGATGCTGAGGGAGTACCTTGCTGACTGTACCAACATCCTCCGTGATTCCTCTGTGCCTTTTAATTATTGGGTATCCAAGCTGGACATGTGGCATGAACTGGCTCTCTATGCCTTGGAGGTCCTGGCCTGCCCTGCCACTAGCGTTTTGTCAGAGTGGATTTTTAGTGCCGCTGGTGGAATTATAACTGATTAGCACATCCTCCTGTCAACTGAAAATGCTGACAGGCTGACTCTTAAAAAGGGCTGGATTGGGCCAGACTTCTCAACACCATTGAATGATAGCAGCATAGCAAACTCAAATCCAGTGTCTTTTTTGGTAATTCTATCCCCATGCACCTCTTCACGCCCACACATGGGCATACGCTTCCTGATTTTAGCTATTTGCTGTTGTCCTCCTGTAATAAGGTGCAGATATATGTCACCACGGAACAGGCAGACCAACAGTAAAAGGGGAGGTTTATTTACAGGGGATAATACTGGAAAAAACATACAGTATAACAGAGAATGAGATACAACAGATTATATCAACAGCGAAAAGACATATAAGGGGTTCAATCAGTAGAAAAGGTATTCTCCTATGAGACAAACTTACCATTCCTGGGGGTCTTGATTAGAGGGAATCACTCTTGTCCAATGTTGGCACCGAGGCACCAGCGGTGCTTGATGTCCTCTGTCTCTGGGGTCCCGGATATAGTCCAGCAGGAGTATAAGGGGTAACGCAGGAGCCAAAGGGGTCTGATGCTGACGATATGCCCCTTTTGCTCCAAGTCCTTCTCTCTTCTTTGGCAGCGGGGTCCTAGCATCAGCATCAGGGGCTCTACATTAACACATGAATCACAGCCCTTTGTACATGGCTCAGTCTCTCTATACAGGTCTCAGCTCGGCTACTAAATGCAGCCCATCTGCAAGGAAGCGTCTTGCCACTATCACAGTCTCTCTAAGGAGGTTCACAGGGAAGTCTCAAATCAAAGCATACAGCCTCTCCCTGCCGCTGCACGTGCTGCTGTCTCCTCTACAGCTGCAGCCTTTGCTCTGAACACAGACTTCACACGGGGATCAGGACACACCTCATCTGTCTCTGCAGACTTTAACTGTTCGTAGTCATGGGCTACGGTCTCTCCGGGTCTCGGTCTGTCCACGGGGTCAGGGCGCAGCTCTGCATCCCCACAGTACACAGTCTCACGTACTCACGCTCTGCTGTCCCTATGCACGATACCCCGGACTTTCTCTATGACCGAGAGCTCTGTCTCTTCTGCAGTCTGTCAGCGTCCTCCCCCTTCAACTCCCCAGGCTGCACTGAGAGAAAGCCCGCGCAGATTTCCCGCTCTTTGCTCTCCTCTCCTGGCCCCCTGTGCTCAGCCCCTCCCCTATCCATTGGTTCTGTGCAAGGAGCAGAGGAGACAGCCTTCCCCCAGCTGCTCTTGTACGTCACCTCCTTACACTCCTCCTTCTCCTCATCCTCATCCTCCACCACCAGGCCTTGCATTCACTGCATAGGCAAACAGTATGAGAGACCCACTTCCTAATAATGGGAACATTGTTTTCAGGTGGCCCTCCTGTACGTCTCTTCAAAGGGGTAATGGGGTGTATCCAAATTTTGGGCAGCCCTGCCACTCACTGCATACGCAATAACAGAATAGGAGACCCACTATTTAATAATGGGAACAACAAAGCATAGCTGGCTGATGGCTCTCTAAGAATAGTGAGGGCCGACTGCTGGCCCCTTAATAATAGTAAAGACCGCCTGATGGTCCTATAAAATTAGGCTTTGTGACTTTCAGAGTACCTTCTTCATAAATGAAACAAGATGTGTCTGATGATGTGTCACAGACCACATGGCCAGATAAGGTTGTAAAATGTTAAAATTACATTTCCCAGTGAATGCGTTTGTCTTGGTTGAAAACAATGCTAAAGTTCAAAAATGCATCAAAAACTCTACGAGTGAACATAGCCCAAGGTGTGGAGGAGCATTTTTGTTTTTGGTTATTTATTTTGCCTTATATACAAGTCATTACCCTGGAAAGGATGTTCCTTAACATACAGTATTTCCCAGGAAAATTCATTTTGCTTTCGTTTTTGTATGTTTTATTGTGAGTCTGTAAAAGTGGCTTAAGACTCTGACAACATTGTTCACAGCAGTGACCTGGGAGCCAGAAATGCTTCCAAGGGTCTTCCCCATGCTGTTCCCATGTCATTTGAGCACTGTTCCCATCGATTTCCACAATTTCTAGTCCCTCTGCAGACCGACGGGGAGGGGGGAAAGCCAGAAAAATGCTCGAGTTTCCCATAGACTTACATTGGGCTTGTTGCTCGGGTCGAGCACCCAAGAATTGTAATTTGCTCAACCCGAACAACGAGCACCTGAGCATTTTAGTGCTCGTCCATCAATAATAGTTTCTTGTAAGTGGTTCCATCCTGCAAAAGAGAATTAATCTGACCTCTATAAGTGTCAGTGTCCACCCTTGTCAGGCAAAGGAGAAGACTGTGAGCCTAGCTTCACACTTGGACACCAGGAACCATTATGGGGTGGGGTGGCATAATGTTCAGTAACCGGGGTCCATTTAGTCTTCATTGCAGGTACACTAACAACTTGCTGTTACGTTGACATTTCTCTTTCTCTAAAGCGTCCTAAGAGCCGTTTTTCAACAGATCAACGTCAGACTAGATGTTGCTTATGCTATTGTGAGCAGACTGTGTGGCCTAAATGTGCTACCATGGCAGATCTTAATAATTTGCAAGCCCAAGTACATTTAGCATGACAGAACTTTCCGCAAAAAAATATTGTAGCCTTGATAGCATACCAAGGCATGTAAATGTGTGTATTTCTGCCCATGGAGCTCACATTCTAAGCTAAATAATTTGAGACACTTCAAAAATGTTCTGTTTTTTTTTTTATCAATTGCATATCATTAACATATCTATCGATCCTGCAATTTTTCTTAAGTCTATGACATTTACTTCTTGGTTTTGAAATGTCAATGTTCAGGAGAGTGTCACGGGGCGACTGGCCCTGCGTGACGCAACCCGATGATCAGTCGGTCACAAAACCACAAGACAGACAAGGGGACACAGGGGAAACAATTAAACAGTGGGCCCTATGATAGGGAACAGGGAAGTGGACACCTCTTGCACTCTCCTAAGGAAGAGCCCTGATCTCTCCTCACGTTCCCTATACAGGTTCTCTCAACCTGTCGCCGACCAGGATACCTCAGTCCCTCACTTGTCAAGACAACAACCGGGCCACCTAGCACTAGCAATACAGTTAGATCATGAGCAGTGCATGATCTAACTAAGTTGTGTTTGCAGAGATGATAGGTTATAAATGTCTGCAATACTCATGCATTGCAATGCTTTATAACAGAGATCAGACTGCAAAAAGTGAAAGTTCCATAGTGGGACTAAGTAAGTAAGTAAGAAAGTAAAAAAAAAGTTATACAAATAATTTTTTGAAATCACAAAACAATAAAAGAAAAAAAAAAAAAAAATATATATATATATATATATATGTATATGTATATCATACCAATAAATAAATATTATATGAAAAAAATAAACAAACAATAAAAGTACACGTTTGGTATCGCCACGACCCGACTTATAAAACTGTCCCACTAGTTACCCCTTTCAGTGAACATCATGCTTTATTTTCAAATTGCTGAACAAACAGTGGAATAAAACTCGATCAAAAAGACTAATGAAAATCAAAAGTGTATCGTTTAAAATGTCATTTTGTTCTGCAAGAAAACAAGCTGCCACACAGCTCAATCAGACGAAATATCAATTCTTCACCTACTGTTGATTTGTTCATTCTGTCTCCCAAAGATCGCAGTAAAGCGCAGCTCACATTTATCCTGTGCTCTACGCTGAGCGCTTACACCAGGGTTTCAGTGTAAATCTTTGAAATGCATGATTAAGACGATACCCCCGGCAGAAGATTTCTTTATAATTAGGCAAATGGAGGCACTGTGGAAACCTATGATCCGTCCTTCTTTTTAAGCATGCATAAAAGCGCAGTCCGCCACAGTTCTGTGCACTTCTGAAAAGGACAACACTGAATTGAGACCAGATGAAGTCCAGAGTAACTCTGCTGCCTCAGTATAGTGAAAGAATCCCTGGGAGTTTCATCTGAATCACATTACAAGATTTAGATAGAAACCTCAAAGTACTCAGCATAGAGTGCCGGATAAATGTGATCCCAAATGTTATGTAAAATGTTAAAAAAAACTTCAAATAAATCCACAAAAAAAGCAAGCCCTCACTCTGGTCCATCATATATTATCAGAAATATCGGGGTCTTCTACGTTACTGGTAGTATAAAGGCTCTTAAAAAGCTAAATGGTTCATCGCCTCCCCCTAAAGAAATTCAGCAAATTCTGCACTCTGAAATCCAAATGCCCATTCCCTTCTGAGCCCCAGTGTGCCTAAACCACATTTAGCATCCACAAGTTGGGCATTTCTGTAGCGATGACACTCCACCTAATTTACTGTACATGTCTCGAGAAGTATGACTTGGTCTCTACATCGTACTGGTCGCTACAACGTACAGGGGACTATAATGTATGGGCACTACAGTGGCATTTTGCAATTTTCACTCACTAATATTCACTTCTTCTTGTTTCCGGAAAATACCCATGGAGTCAAAATCTTCACTACACCTGTAAATAAATTCCAAAAAGGGTATAATTTCCAATATGGGGCCGATTTAAGGGGGATTCTGCTTTTCTGCAAACTATTCTAGGAAAATCTTTGCTCCAGGATACAAATAGCGCTCCTTCCCTCCCGAGTCTCACTGTATGGCTAAGTAGTAATGTACAGGCACATATCGGGTATATCCACACTCAGCAGAAATTGTGGGACAAATTTTGGAGCCATTTTTGCCCATTTCCTCTTGAGAAAATGTAAAATCTGGGGCTAAAGAAAAATTTTGGTGGAAAAATGTAATTATTTTTTATTCACTGCCCAATGGTATATAATTCTGTGACACACCTGTGGTGTCAATATGATCACTGCACTCATAGGTGAATTCATTGAGAGGTGTGGTTTGTAAATGGGGTCTCTTATGGGGGCTTTGCTGTTCTGGCACCTCAGGGGCTCTACCAATGTGACATGACACCCTCAAACCAGACCAGCAAAATTTGAGCTCTAATATGGCACCTATTCCCATCTGACCTTTGCACTGTACCTCAAAAGTAGTTTTTGACCACATATGGGGTGTTAGTGTACTCAGGAGAAATTGCATAACAATTTTTGGGGTCCATTTTGTCCTTTTACCCTCATGAAAATAAAAAATTTTGAGCTAAAATAACATTTTTGTGTGAAAAATGTCATTTTTTTATTTTCACTGTTCGACGTTATAAACTTCTGTGAAGCATCTGGTGGTTCAAGGTGCTCATCGCTCATCTAGATACATTCATTGAGGGGTCTAGTTTTCAAAATGTGGTCACTTGTGGTGGTTTTCACTGCTTAGGCACATCAGGGGCTCTCCAAATGCGACATGACACCTGACGACCATTCTATTAAAGTCTGCATTCCAAAATGACAATCCTTCCTTTCTGAGGTCTACCGTGCACCCAAACAGTAGTTTTACTGCACATATGAGTACTCAAGAGAACAAATTTTGGATTCCATGTTCTCCTGTTAACAATAACATTTTTGTGATTTATTTTCATGGCTCTATGTTATAAACTTCTGTGAAGCATCTGGTGGTCCAAGGTGCTCATCGCACATCTAGATATATTCTTTGAGGGGTCTAGTTTCCAAATTGGGGTCACTTGTAGGGGATTTCCACTGTTTAGGCACATCAGCAGCTCTCCAAACGCGACATGGTGTCCGCTAATTAGTTAAGCAAATTTTGCATTCAAAAAGTTAAATGGCACTACATCCCTTCCAAGCCCTGCCGTGCACACAAACTGTAGTTTTTCACCACATATGGGGTATCTGTATACTCAGGAGAAATTGCACAGCAAATTCTATGGTGAAATTTCACCTGTTCCTTTGTAAAAATGCAAAATTTGGGGCTAAAAGAACATTTTTGTGGAAAAAATGTGATTTTTTTTTTTTTTTTTTTTTTTTTTTCACAGCTCAATGTTATAAACTTCTGTGTAGCACCTGGGGGTTCAAGGTGCTCATCACACATCTACTGTAGATATGTTCCCTGTGGGGTCTATTTTCCAAAATGGTGTCAATGGTGTGGGTTTCAACTGTTCAGTCACGACATGGTGTCCACTAATTATTCCAGCAAATTTTATATTCAAAAAGTCAAATTGCGCTCATTCCCTTTGGAGCTCTGCCATGTGCCCAAAGAGTCATTTCCTCCCACTTATGGGGTATCAGCATACTCAGGAGAAATCACACAACAAATTTTGGGGTCCATTTTTTCCTGTTACCCTTGCAAAAATGAAAAATTTGGGTCTAAAATAATGTTTTTGTGAAAAACATGTTAAATGCTCATTTTTTCCTTTCCACATTCATTAATTCCTGTGAAGCAAAAGAGTAAATAAACTTCTTGAATGTGATTTTGTACAACCTGATGGGTGCAGTTTTTAGAATGGTGTCACTTTTGGGTATTTTCTGTTATAGTCACTCAACGTCAATTCAAATGTGATGTCGTCCCTAAAATCTCTGGTCAACTTTTAACCCTTTTAACGTTCTAAGAAAAAAATAATGTTTCAAAAATTGTTGGAATGTACAGTGAAAATGTTATTTATTAACTATTTTGTGTGACAAATCTCTCTGATTTAAGGGTATAAAAATTTGAAATTTGAAAATTGCAAAATTTTCAACATTTCCTATTTTTTCACAAATAAATACAATTCACATAGAAGAAATCTTGCCACTATCATGAAATACAATATGTCACAAAAAAACACAGTCTAAGAACCAGTGGGATCCATTGAAGTGTTCCAGAGTTATTACCACATAAAGTGACACTTGTCAGAATTATAAAATTTGACCTGGTCATGAAGGTGAAAACAGCCTTGGTGGGTGAAGGGGTTAAATCATTTAGGAGCTGTAGTCTGGGACAAATGAAAGAGAGTCCATCCTATATCCAGATGCAATAAACCAGTGTAGTACTAAGCAAAGAGAGCACGTGACTGAAGGAAACCTCTTATAGAAGGTATTGTCTATATTTATGTTGATGGAATTAGGGTGGATGGTTCCCCTTTTAGAAGTAGAAGTCAGTCTATGTGCATGTTGCTTTACTGTTAGGAGATTGGGGTTTATGAAGAGATGTAATTTCCTTTCTCACCGGCAGTTCCTCTTTCTCTATCCAATATGAATGGCAGAAACATTGACCACCAGTCCTGCTCATACTATTCTTATCCGTAATTTGGATGAAACTCGCCCATTCATGTCTGAGGGAGCACATGAAAGTAATTGCATCCTTTATGGATCAAACATATTGCATCCCATTTCGAGTTGTTATGTAAAATGTAAAAAAACAAGAATGTAATGATTTAGAAATCTCAACACATATCAGAATCTGAGACATTTCATTTGAAAAAATTAACTAATTTAGAATTTGATAGCAGCAACACATCTCAAAAAGTTGGGACAGGGTTAACAAAAGGCTGGAATAGTAATAACTACTAATGTAAAACAAGTGGAGGGTCATTTTTCAACTATGGCACATGACAGTGTACAAAAGCGATGTTAGGTAGGCAGTTTTTCAGAAGCAAAGATAGTTAGAGGTTCACTGAGCTGTGAACAACTGCACCTAAATATTGAGGGGCAAAACGAAAAAATTATTCCTCAATATAAAATTTCAAAGAAGACCAAAGACTGTTGAGCGGCTAGAATTCTATATCAGACAATGGGATAGCATACCTCTTCCAAAGCTTCAGTAATTTGTCTCCTCACTTCCCAGACTGTTGTAAAAAGATAAACTGCTACACATAAATAGAACTGCCCTTTCCCAACCTTTTTGAGATGTATTGATGCTAGCAATTTCTAAATGAGCTAAGGTTTTCAACTGAATTGGAAAAATGTCTAAGGCCTCTTTCACACTTCAGTTTTTTGCATCAGTTCAAATCTGCCAAAAAGTCATACAAGCGGATCCGTTGTTAACTGATGTGAACGGATGGCACAGGATCCGTTTTTAGACGGATCCTGAAAATGCGGAAATTTAAAGGAAATGCTGGCCGAGAAGAGAAGAGGAGAGAGAGAGAGAGAGAGAGAGATTTGTCCGGCACCCAGAAAGAATTTTGGGTTAAATGAGTGTCTGGAGGATCCGCCAGAGAAAAAAACGTTACAAGCTCCGTTTTGAAATCTTTGAGGATGGTGACGGACAGCAATTTTTGGCGGATCCTCAAAAAAAATGGATGCAACGGACAGCAATCCATCACAATCCACCATTAATGCAAGTCAATGGGGAAAAAAACGGATCCTCAAAAAAAATTTGAGGATCCGTTTTTTTCAAAACCTGGCGGATTGTGACTGATTGTAAAAAAACGGAAGTGTGAAAGAGGCCTAACTTTCATCTTCCGATCTGTGTTTTATATTCTGTTTGTTTTCTTTACATTTTACAAAACATCCCAAATTTTTGGAATTTGGGTGTTACCTCTCCGGGCTCCCTCGCCGGGTCCTGGTCCTCCACCACTTGCGCTGCTGCTCCCACGCTGTCTCAGCCTCCTGCTCGTACCCCCTGCTGGGCATCTGCACGGGCATCCCAGCGAGTTCTCCCTCTGCCGCCGGCCGCACACTCCTTCTGTTTGCGCATGCGCCCTAAGGGGCGACCGCGTGTGCACTCCCCATGCTTATGCCCCTGACCTGGCAGCGCTGCCTGTCCAATGGAGGACAGGCGCCAGGTATTTCAGGCTGCCCTCCCTTAGTGGAGGCACCTGATTATCGTGTTTCTTACTCTGTATCTAGGCTGCCTTGCTGCCCCCAGTTCTGTCCTGCACAGCCTGCATCTTAACCCTGTGTCTCTTATTCTCTCCCAGAGTCCGCTCCTGCCCATGTCCTCCTGGTGCCTGCCCTCCATATCTCCTCAGTCCAGCAACCATCTCTGCCCTCCGTCTCCCCTCAGTCCAGCAACCATCTCCACCCTCCGTATCTCCTCAGTACAGCAACCATCTCCACCCTCTGACTCTCCTCGGTCCAGCTTCCGTCTCCACCTCTGCTCTCCTCTGCCCTGTTAACCCTCATCTTGTTCCTTATCACCTCCGTACCACCCTCGCTCCTTTCCTGCTCTGTTGCTTCCCACTTCCTTACTCCCAGTTTCATCACCTCTTCTACATACCTTTTCCCTGAGCAGACCCCTGGTCCTGGCATCTGTGGTACTTGAGGTCCCTGAGCTTGCTCCCAAACGATCCCTGTATAGGGGTTGGGCGAACCTGGTGCGCTCGCTCGGGGGATGTTCGGTATCACGGTTCAGTGGGTCCGCTCTTGGCACTCACCGCATCTGGCGTAACAGCGGGTTTGTATACAATGCACTTATTAAGCATAAGAAACTGTTTAGTTTTGTAAGTTTTATTAAATGCTGATGCATAAAAATGGAAGCAATACAGATGTTTTATGGATGTAAATTATGGATATATGGATGGCACACAAAAGCCATATGGATGGAATACCCATGACAATACTGTTGAAAATTGGCCATTTTGCTGCATGAAAATGGGCTGATTTTTCATACGCTCGTCTGAACTCGGCATTATCACACAAGAGCTCCCAGACTGAAGATAAAGCCCTGTTGAAGTCATGATCATCATCACCTGAGTAGTATTGTAATGTCCCTGCTGACATCACTGCATGGCTTCCCATCTCCCATCTTACTCACCACTCCAGGCCATGCTGTGAGTTCTGTCCTCTGCCTGCTCCATGCTGTGGGTCTCATGTCTTTGCTTGCTGCATACTTCCTGGCTGCATGCTTATGGGGGTGGCACCGGCACTTCCTGAGTTTTTTAGAGACAGTGTGTATGCCCCCTAATTTGGCCCCAGCCTATTGCCAAGAGGCATCGGGTACTTAAGGCATCTCTCCTGTTTTCCGCCTCTCTGGGGCCTGCATACCCAGACCCATTTCTGTGCTCGTTATGTCTTGTGTTCTGCCTCCCTGAGGGCTGCATACTCAGGTCTGAATCCCGTGTCTTGAGATTGTTCCCGGGTCCGTCCTTGTCTGTACTAGTCCATTTTTTGTACCTGTTCGTGTCCTTGTCTGTTTCCTTCCCTACTCATCTTTGAGTAGCTTTGTGTCTACTCCTTCTGCTCCGCTCTTTGCTCCACACCCTGCGGCTCTGCTCTGCTTTTTGCTCCGCACCCTGCGGCTCTGCTCTGCTATTTATTCTGCACCCTGCTGCTGTGCTCTGCTTCCATTCTGCACATTGCAGTTCGGCTCTGCTCCCGTCCCACATCCTATGGTTCTGGTACCTCCAGTCTGATCTGGTTCCTATCTGCTCTCCTATCTTACCCGTGCCAGCCTGCCAGCCATGCCTGTCTGCCAGTGTCAGCTGTGCCCGCCTGCCAGAGTGCCAGCCGTGCCCACCTGCCTGCCAGCTGTGCTTGCCAGAGTTCCAGTCATGCCCGTCTGCACCTGCCCGCACCTGTCATTAGTGTTCCGTCCCCCAGTGGGATTACATGCTACAGCCAGACACCACCCTGGAGTGGCACCTGGCAGCTACCTGCTGCACAAACTTAACCTCACCACTAGAGGCTCCAGTGAACACCAGGTAGCTGCTTTGTCAATGCCTCTCCAGGGTAGTCTGGTTTGTGGCACAGTGGGGCCTCAATCCTCACTCACGCCACCCAGTCAGGGTGCGAGCGTTGCAAGTATGAGCCATGCAGTGTTTTAGGTGCTAAACACCTCTCATGACACAATCACCCAATTCAATATCACCCGATTTTTCAAAATTTAGCACGTAATTATTGTATTTCATTGTGGTTTGATTTGTCAAGATGAAGACATTTTTCATGACCTTGTTTTGCACTTCTTCTGTTTATTTACCTGCTATGAAACACCTGCTTCACTAAAAACACAGGAGCCTCAGGTGATAACACCATTCTTTACAATAACACTTTCACCTTGTAGTGACCTCACATCCGAATGATTTGTGATTGCAGCAGCTTCTTTCCTTTTACACCTGGAATCTGATGGGTTGCTATGGACAATGCTGAAAGTACAGTACTTACTGGTGCTAAAAGGGTTGATGAAGCAATCCAGGAGCAAAAGCATTCAGGCCAGGCAAGAGTAATTCACTCATTAAATATGATGTAACATGCCTAAAAAACTATTTGTGTATCATTATTACCATAACTTTTTTATTTTGCCATTGACAAAGCTGTAAGAGGACTTGTTTTCTTGCAGGGCAAGATGTAGTTTTGCATGACACTAGTCACTTTACCATATGTGCTGAAATACTGAGAGAAAAAAAATCCAAATTGAGGTAAAATTATGAAATAAAACACAATTCCACCTTAGGTTTTGGGAGTTTGTCTTCACTGCCTTCAATTTATGGTAAAAATTACCTTGGAAGTATGATTATGGAAATCCTAAACTTGCTTTTTTCTTAATTATTTCAATGCCGTAAAACATTCTGAAATTTGTAAACCATAAATAATTCATAGAAAAAAAATAGGATAAACGAGGGTATTCAAAAATATTTATTACCATTTTACCTTTTCAAGCCAATAAGTGCCATATTAGGGAACAATAGGTCTTAGCATTCATTGAGCGGGCACGCCATTACTTTAGGTGCCCTTTACCCTTCATGCCCTATTGTTTTTTTAGGAGATCCTCTTGATCTCCCTATTTATAAGTATAGTTTTGTGTTGTTGTTTGGGAGAATTAGTAATTTTAACCCCTTAGTGACAGAGCCAATTTGCAGCTTAATGACCAGGCCAATTTTTACAATTCTGACCACTGTCACTTTATGAGGTTATAATTCTGGAAATCAGATCCCGCTGATTCATGTTTTTTCATGACATATTGTACTTCATGTTAGTGGTAAAATTTCTTCAATATGGCGTGTTTATTTATGAAAAAAACAGCAATATGGTGAAAATTTTTAAAATTTCACAATTTTCAAACTTTTAATTTTTATCCCCTTAAATCGGAGAGATATGTCACACAAAATAGTTAATAAATAACATTTCCCACATGTCTACTTTACATCAGCACAATTTTAGGGTTAAAAGTTGACCAGCGATTTCTCATTTTTACAGCAAAATTAAAAAAACATTTTTTTAGGGACCACATCACATTTGAAGTCACTCTGAGCGGTCATTATGACAGAAAATGCCCAAAAGTGACACCATTCTAATAACTGCACACCTCAAGGTGTTCAAAACCACATTCAAGAAGTTTTTAACCCTTTACAAGCTTCACAGGAACTGAAGCGATGTGGAAGGAAAAAATTACGGTAACATTTAACTTTTTTTACAAACACTTTACTTCAAAACCAATTTTTTTATTTTCACAAGTATAAGGGCTCATACTCACTTACGAGAGACTCGCACGATTCTCGTGCGAGTCTCTCGCATGAAAACCTAGCACTGTCACCGGCACTCGGATCAGAGCGTGCGGCTACGTAGAAATACACGAGAATCGTGTAAGTCTCTCACAAGTGAGTATGAGCCCTAAAAAGAGAAAATGAACCACAAAATTTGGTGTGTAGTTTCTCCTGAATACTCTGATACCCCATATGTGGGGGTAAACCATCCTTTGGCTGCGTGCACACGCTGCAGATTGGGGTGCAGATTTGGCAGCGGGGATTTTGTAAAATCCGCAGGTAAATCTGCAGGTCAAAAGACCTGTGATTTTTCCTGCAGATTGCTCTGCGGTTTTGCCTTGTGGTTTTTCAACTCCTCAATGGAGGAGATGGCAAACCGCAGCGGAATCCGCAGAAAGAATTGACATGTCAATTGTTTTCTGTGGTTTCAAAACCGCAGAAAAACCGCGAGGAAAAATCCGCTCCGTCTGCACTGCGGTTTTGTATTCCCATATTGAATAATGGTACTGTACACCGCAGCAAAAGCTGCTGCGGACCCGCAGCGGCCAAATCCGCTGCGGAACCGCAGCAGAATCCGCAGCGTGTGCACACACCCTTTGTGTGCACGGCAAGGCTTGGAAGGGAAGGAGCGCCATTTGACTTTTTCAATGTAGAATTGGCTGGAATTGAGATCAGATGCCATGTCGTGTTTGGAGAGCCCCTGATGTGCCTAAACAGTTGAAACCCCCCACAAGTGACATCATTTTAGAAACTAGACCCCATATGGAACTTATATAGATGTGTGGTGAGCACTTTGAAGCCCCAAGTGCTTCACAGAAGTTTATAACGCAGAGCACTGAAAATAAAAAAATCATTTTTTTTCCTCAAAAATGATTTTTTAGCCCGCTATTTTTATTCACAAGGGTAACAGGAGAAATTGGAACCCAAAAGTTGTTGTCCAGGGAAAGAGCACCATTTTGAAATGCAGACCTTGATGGAATGGTCTGCGGGTGTCATGTTGCATTTGCAGAGCCCCTGATGTGCCTAAACAGTGGAAACCCCCACAAGTGATGCCATTTTGGAAACTAGATCCCCTCAAAGAACCTATCTAGATGTGTGGTGAGAGCTTTGAACACCCAAGTGCTTCACAGAAGTTTATAATGTACAGCTGTAAAATTAAAAAATCATATTTTTTCCACAAAAATGATCTTTTCACCCCAATTTTTATTTTCCCAAGGAAAACAGGACCCCTAAAGTTATTTTGCAATTTGTCCTGAGTACACTGATACCCCATATGTGGGGGTAAACCACTGCTTTGACGCATGGCAGAGCGCGGAAGGGAAGGAGCTCTGTTTGACTTTTTAACTCAGAATTGCCTGGATGCCATGTCGCGTTTGGAGAGCCCCTGATGTGCCTAAACAGTGGAAAACCCCACAAATGACACCATTTTGGAATCTAAACTCCCCAAGGAACTTATCTAGATGTGTGGTGAGAACTTTGAACCCCCAAGGGCTTCACAGAAGTTTATAACATACAGCCGTAAAATTAAAAAATCATATTTTTTCCACAAAAATGATCTTTTAGCCCTCAGTTTTTTATTTTCCCTAGGGAAAAAGGACCACAAAAGTTATTGTGCAATTTGTCCTGAGAACGTTGATACCCCATATGTGGGGGTAAACCACTGTTTGGGCGCATGGCAGAGCTCGTAAGGGAAGGAACGCTGTTTGACTTTTTCAACACAAAATTGGCTGGAATTGAGATCTGACGCCATGTCGTGTTTGGAGAGCCCCTGATGTACCTGAACAGTAGAAACCCCCCACAAGTGACCCCATTTTGGAAGCTAGACCCCCAAATGAACTTATCTAGATGTGTGGTGAGCACTTTGAACCCCCAAATGCTTCACAGAAGTTTTTAACGCCCGGGCATGAAAATAAAAAAAATCATATTTTATCCACACATGATCTTTTAATCCCCAATTTTTTATTTTCCCAAGGGTAACAGGAGCAATTGAACCCCAAAAGTTGTTTTCCAATTTGTCTTGAGTATGCTGATACCCCATATGTGGGATAAAACTACTGTATGGGCACATGTTGGGGCTTGGAAGGGAAGTAGTGATGTTTTGGAATGCAGACTTTGATGGAATGGTCTGCGGGTGTCATGTTACATTTGGAGAGCCCATGATGTGCCTAAACAGTGGAGACCCCACACAAGTGACCCCATTTTGGAAACTAGACCCCCAAGGAACTCATCTAGATGTGTGGAGAGCACTTAGAAGTTTATAACGCCCAGAGTGAAAATAAAAAAAATCATATTTTTTCCACAAACACGATCTTTTAGTCGCCAATTTTTTATTTTCACAAGGGTAACAGGAGAAATTGGACCACAAATTCTGTTGTGCAATTTGTCCTGAGTAGGCTGATACCCCATATGTGAGGGTAAACCACTGATGCATGGCAGAGCTTGGAAGGGAAGAAGCACCGTTTGACTTTTTCAACACAGAATTGACTGGAATTGAGATCAGATGCCATGTCACATTTGGAGAGCCCATGATGTGCCTAAACAGTGGAAATCCCCCAATTCTAACTGCAACCCTAACCCCAACACACCCCTCACCCTAATCCCAACCCTAACCCTAATCTTAACTTTAGCCCCAACCCTAACCCTAACTTTAGCCTCAACCCTAACCTTAACTTTAGCCCCTACCCTAACCTTAACCCCAACCTTAACTTTAGCCCCAACCCCAACTTTAGCCCCAACCCTAACTTTAGCCCCAACCCTAACCCTAATGGGAAAATGGAAATAAATACATTTTTTAATTTTATTATTTTTCCCTAAGCAGGTGATAAAGGGTGGTTTGATTTACTATTTATAGTGGGTTTTTATGTTTGCAGCTGTCACACACTAAAAGACACTTTTTATTGCAAAAAATAGTTTTTGCATCACCATATTTTGAGAGCTATAATTTTTCCATAGTTTGGCCCACAGAGTCATATGAGGTCTTATTTTTTGTGGGACAAGTTTACATTTTTATTGGTACCATTTAAGTGCACATGACTTTTTTATCGCTTTTTTTCCGATTTTTGGGACACAAAATGAACAAAAACCAGCAATTCATGAATTTCTTTTTTGGGGGGGCTTTATACCGTTCCGCGAGTGGTAAAATTGATAGAGCAGTTTTATTCTTTGGGTTAGTACAATGGCAGCGATACCTCATTTATATCATTTTTTATGTTTTGGCGCTTTTATACAATAAAAGCAGTTTTATATAAGAAATAATTATTTTTGCATTGCTTTATTTTGCGAGCTGTAACTTTTTCATTTTTTTGCTGATGATGCTGTATGGTGGCTTGTTTTTTGTGGGACAAGATGATGTTTTCAGCGGTTCCATGTTTATTTATATACGTCTTTTTGATCACGTGTTATTGCACTTTTTATTCGGCGGTATGATGATAAAGCATTGTTTTTTGCCTTTTTTTAAGAGGTTCACTAAAGGGGTTAACTAGTGGGACAGTTTTAGAGGGTGGGTCGCTACAGACGTGGCGATACTAAATATGTGTACTTTTATTGTTTTTTTTTATTTACATAAAGAAATTAATTTATTGGGGAATATTTTTTTTCTTTGCTTAGGATTTTTTTTTTAATTATTTTTAGACATGTTAATTTTTTTTTTTTTTTTTTTTTTACTTTTTTACATTGTCCCAGGGTGGGACATTACTATGCAAAGTCAGATCGCTGATCTGACACTTTGCACAGCACAGTGTAGGAGGCTTTTCAGCGCCTGCTCTGTGAAACTGTCGGCCGGGTGTCAACTGTGATAATCAGTTGACACCCGGCCGCGATCGTCGGCACTCCCCCCGTGTGCGCCGCTGATCGATGATGACGTAGTATCCAGTCCTTGGGAATTAAGTCCCAGGGCACATGGACAGGATAGTACATCATCTTTCAGAAAGGGGTTAAGGACTGCGCAGCAAGCTGAGCAAACCGATAAGAAACACCTAAGTTTGGGTGATTGTTGAGGTCACCCAGATTCCCAGGTGCTCTTTTACTCCCTAGACAAAATACTGTTAAATATGGAACTACTTTTTAAGAACCAATGGTTATCTACATTAGCTTTCATTGTCTGTGGGTCTGCCGCCAATTTCATTGATTCGGGACCAGTTCAGAAATTAAGTTTAGGGATGTTTATGTTGGAAAGATCCATTCAAATTTTTGTTATTCACAAGACACCATTAATCCAGAATCTTGCCCAGCTGGTAACAGTGGTGTTCACACTTGAAGTGGGAACACTTCACTCTGAATCCATCTCCTGCTCTGTGTTGATCTATTTATCTGCAGGGTTGGTATTGGGGTTTTCCATGACTATGTATTCACAATTCTGTTATTAATTGGTGTCAGAAGGATATTGTTAAATGGAGCATCAAGTATCGTAAGAAATTCTGTACAAATTTTCTGCCCTAGTCTGGAGGGTCTGCCAAAGTACCAAAAGCATTTTGGTGATGTGTTCTCAGAAAAAGAGGCTGAGATACTACAAATTACTTTAACCTCACCTGTATAATTTGTTGGGATCTGTAGTGCATTTGTTTCAAGATTTGGGCAGGTAAGTGTTGCTGTCTTTTTGTCTGCTGCTTAAAAATGAATTTTTGGAGACTTGTAGACTTCTTTAGTGGCTTTGCTATCTAGTTTAGTGTAGGGACCCGTAAGCGTGGGGACCTTTGGCGCAGGTTACGGGCTCATGTATTTTGGCCAAAATATCAACTAATACCTCACTATTTGTCTGCTGTTTAAAGAACATTGTTGGGATCTGAACATACTGCCTTGAAATAATATGTAAACAAACGTTTCCAGAATGGTCATATCTGTCCTTCCTCTTCCCCTGTAGCTGCTGGATTTTTTCTTTAGAAAGAATGATGGGGTCTCCATCCTTGCCTCGATTTTCATGAATTAAACAAAGTTACGGTTAAGAACACTTCCACACTTCCACTCATTCCTGACCTACAGTAAGGAAAATAATTATTTAATACACTGCTGATTTTGTAAGTTTTCCCATCTGCAAAGTACAAAGAGGTCTGTAATTTTTATCATAAATACATTTCAACTGTGGGAGATAGACTCTTAAAAAAATCCAGAAAATCACAATGTATGATTTTTACATAATTAATTTGCATTTTATTGTATGAAATAAGTATTTGATATAATAGAAAAACAGAACTTAATATATGGTTCAGAGACTTTTGTTCGCAATTATAGAGATGAAACCATTCCTGTAATTCTTGACGAAGTTTGCACACAATGCAGCAGGGACTTTGGCCCACTCCTCCATACAGATTTTCTCCAGATCTTTTAGGTTTTGGGGCTGTCCCTGGGCAACATTGAATTTCTGCTCCCTATAAGGATTTTCTATTGGGTTCAGTTCTGGAGACGGGCTAGCCAACTTTAGGACCTTGAAATGCTTCTTATGGAGCCACTCCTTAGTTGCCCTGACTGTGTTTTTCAGGTCATTGTCATGCCGGAAACCCAGACCCAGATGGAGACCCATCTTCAATGCTCTTACTGTGGGATGGAGGTTGTTGACTACAATCTTGCGATACATGACCTCACCCATCATCACTTTAACATGGTGCAGTCATCCGGTCCCCTTAGCATAAAATATCCTCAAAGTATTATGTTTCCCCCACCATGCTTCATGGTTGGGATGATGTACTCATCCTTCTTTTTCCTCCAAACATGGTGAGTGGAGTTGATACCAAAAAGTTTTATTTTGGTTTCATCTGACCACATGGCCTTCTACCATGCCTCCTCTGGATCATCCAGATGTTCACTGGAGAAATTCAAATGGGCCTGGACATGTGCTGGTGTGATCAGGGGGACCTTGCATGCCCTGCAAAATTTTATTCCATGACAGTGTAGTGTGTTACTAATGGTAATGTTTGAGACTGTGGTCCCAGCTCTCTTCAGGTCATTGACCAGATCATCCCGTGTAGTTCTGGGCTGATTCCAGAACTTTTTCAGAATCATCCTTACTAGAGATGGGCGAATCCAAACAGTAAAATTCGGCTTCCGTACCGAACACCTACTGTTTGGGCACGGATACTGAACACGGCCTTCACCAGGAAATTAGTGTTACTGTTCGGGTTCAGCCCCTCCGGGTATTTGTCGAGCTAGTATGTGCATGACAGCGTGACAAACACTGCTTCTGATCGGTGGTGAAATCATTACCGCCAGTCAGACAGTCACAGTTCCCATGCTGTCAAATGACAGCATGAGGTAGCAGCTGTGATTGGAGGTATAAAGTTTACCTCAGGTCATTGGTGTCGGCCGATAAGACTACTGTTCTCATCAGCCGAATCCTGCTGCCGCTGATAAAAGCGAGGGCAGGAGTGGCTGATGGGAGTGTTCATCAGCTGGCACCTGTGCTGTAAATAAATAATTAACAAAAAAAACATCAACGGACAGGTGAGGAATATTGTTTTTTAACTCTGTTTTATTATAGAATACTAGGGCTTTGGTAGAATGGGTGTTAGGTGAGTATAACTGTGTTTGCTATTTGTATATAAAAAAGGTAAAGTGTGTTTTGTTTTATTAATAACAGGTGTCTTATAGACGCCTCTCCATTACTGAGCCATGGGCTTGATGTCACCAGACAATACAAAGGTGACATCAACCCCTCAAATATGAAGCCCACTTTCCACCACTATCAGGCAAGTGGGAAGAGCTGGACAAAGCACCATAATTTGCGCATCTAATAGATTTGCCTTTTCTGGGTGGTGGGTTGTAATTTTTAGGCTGGAGGGGCAATATCCATGGCCCATTGCCAGCCTGAGAATACCAGCCCCCAGCTGTCTGCTTTAGCAAGGATGGATGTCAAAAATGAGGGGATTACCACACCATTTTTTTAGTTAGTTATTTAAATAATTTAAAAATACAACGTGGGGACTCCTTTATTCTTGAGAGCTGCGAGCTTTGCCTGGCTGGTTATCAAAAATACAGGGGAACCCACAACTTTTTTTTAGCTACAGTATTTATTTACAGCGCAGGCGGCTGATGAATACTCCCATCAGCCACTCCTGCTCTCACTGTTATTAGCGGAAGCAGACATTGGCTGATGGGAGTAGTAGTCCCATCAGCCGACACCAGTGACCGGAGGTAATTTTATACCTCTAATCACAGCTGTGCTCTCACGCTGTCTTTTGACAGCGTGGCAAACACTGGATGTTTGGGCCCCTTTTCAAGTGAATGGCATCCGGATTCAGGTTTTGGGTTCCGGTACTGTTCTGGTACCCAAAAACAAACTTTTTGTATCTGTTCGGCTGAACCCGCCGGACCTGAACATCCAGGTGTCCGCTTATTGCTAATCTTTACCACACAAGACGAGATTGACAGTCATTTTGTGTTTCTTCCATTTTCTACTAATTGTGCAAACAGTTGCTGCCTTCTCACCAAGCTGCTTGCCTACTGTCCCGTAGCCCATCCCACCCAATTTTGTCCATTGTGTCCTTAGACGGGTCTTTGGTCTTGGCTATGGTGGTGAGGTTGGAGTGTGATTGATTGACTGTGTGGACAGGTGTTTTTTTATAGAAGTAACAAGCTCAAACAGGTGAAATTAATTCAGGTAATGAGTGTAGAGCAGGAGAGCTTCTTAAAGAGAACGTGTCAGCAGGATTGTGCACAGTAATCTACAGAGATTGTCAGGTTGATGCCGTTATACTGATTAAAATTATACCTTGGTTGATGAAATCCATTTATGGTTCTTTAATCTTTATTTTCAGACCCTGCATTTACATGCAGACCCCCTTCCAGGCCCACCTTAGAGCACGAGCAAATCATTAACTACAAACTGAAAATAAAGATTAAAGAACAACCATAAGATGGATTTCATCAACCAAGGTATCATTTTAGGCCTACTTCACACGTCAGTATTTTTGATCAGTATTTCCTCAGTATTTGTATGCCAAGACCAGGAGTGTCTCCAAAACAGAGAACATGTGTCAGTCTTTCAGTTATAGTTTTTTTCTGTAAGTTCCACTCCTGGTTTTGGTATACAAACACTGATGCAAAAATACTGACGTGTGAATGAGGTCTTACTCAGCATAATGGCGCCGACCTGACAGTGTCTGTAGGTTACTGTGCACATTCCTACTGACAGGTTCCCTTTAAAGAAAAACTAACAGTTCTGTGAAAGCTGTCCTTTTTCAGGAGATACATGGGGAGAACCATGCTCTACCTGAGTAGGAAGCTGCTAGCATGTGACAAGAATTATTTCATCATAGAAAAGAAATGCTGGGCCATAAAGTGGGTGGTGGACACATCACTATACTATCTGTTAGAGCAAAAATTTAAATTAGTATCAGACCATACCCCACTAAGGTGGATGAGGGAGAAAAAGGGAAAAATCCTTGAGTTCCCTGCTGATTTTTAGTGCTACAGGATTTCAGCAACCATGTGGAACATAGAGACCGGAAGCTACATAGTAATGCCGATGCCCCCCCAGGAATCCTTTGTCTAGTACTAGAAGTAGAAGGTGCCAAGCCCCAAGACTTTACGAGGAGGGAGAGGTTTTTAAGGTGGCTACCGAACACATAGTTGTTGGGAGGTATGTAGCACTGAGATGGTTGTCCTCTGTGATGTAAACCTGGAATATTTCTCTAGTGCACATAGTACTAAGAGACTTGTTTTGTGCATCTGAGCCAGGTTTCAGAGGAAGCCTGAGAGATGGGTAGGTCTGGCTGCCCACATAACCACCCCTGAGTGTGGTTCACAAGATAAAATGGAGTCTGTATGTTTGACACATGGTCTGTTTCTGGAGGTGAGAAGACATCACGTGTGATGTCTCAATACTGAGCCGATACACTGGATGCTATCCAGCCTGTATTTCCTGAACTGTCGCTAAAGTGACTTTGTTAAGAGCTGTTGACTTTGTTTTGCCTGCACTAAAAGGCATTTTATTTTGAATTTTGCTTCTGGCATGGTATATGAAGCACAAATAAACCAGCATAGATATTTAAATGGAATCGGGTCCTGTATTACTTCTCCATGCACCCAAGTGAATAGCATTCCCAGGGTAACAGGAGAAAATGTATCATACAATTT